>NC_052156.1:138173925-138773925 GCF_902713615.1 Scyliorhinus canicula
GGCTGCAGCTCGGGCAACTGGGGTGATGAGCTGCCAGCCTGTTCTGCCCGTTGCCCACAAGATGCACCTGGGACGGAAGGGGGGTGAGTCCGAGGTGTCGCGGTGTTCTGGGACCTCCCCTACAGTGGGACCGGGACAGGGCCCCAGCACCTTCTCCTCCCTTGGGGTGCCTGATGGTCCCTGGGCCTCTACAAAGGTCGGGGATGCGAATGGATCCAGCATCCGACACACCCCCGGCACCTGGCGCTGCCAGTCCTGGAGGCCGGCCCTGGTATCAACAAAGGTCTGCAAGTTTGCAGCCATGGAGCTCAGAGAGTTGGCCATCCCTGTCTGTGTCTGGGCGACGCCGGCCAGCACCTGGCCAATGGCGCCGATGTTCTCAGCGATGGCCTGCAGAGACGGCATTGAGCGCCTCTGCGATCTGCTGCTGGCTCTGGTTCATGGCTGCCTGTGAGAGGGCAGCCATCTCCTGGGCCACGGACACCGCCTGCACGGAAAGCCAGCCCCACACCTTGCATACTGCGACCCATGTCTGACACCGTCGCATCCATTGCCTCCATCGCGGATGCCACCCTTGCGGTGTCAGCCTGGATGGCACTCATGACCGGCACCACTACCTGCTCCTGCACGCGGATAGACTCCTCCAGCTTCGTCTGCAGCTGCCGCAAGCCGGCCGTCACCCCCTTCGGTCATCCCTTGGTCCGTGACTGCATCGGGTCTATGGGTGGGTGTGGTAACTCCAGGAACCTGGGACCCGTCTGGACGGCAGACGGTTGCCTGCGCCGGGCTGCCCTCTGACTGGGTTGCTCCTGCCTCCACCTGCTGTACCGGGACAACTGTGTTCTGCACACCAGTTAGTGTCCCAGATGCCTCTTCGCTAAAGTGCCCAACCGAGGTGAGTGTCTCTGCAATGGTGGAGGGTGTAGGAGATAGCAGTGGTGTAATGGCGTGCTCCTCATCTGACCTGAAGGCTGTGGCCCCCTGGAGTAGTGATTCCTATCCATCTGTCCCCTGTGTGTGGGTGTTGTGTGCCTCAGTGTCCTGGGCATCGGTGTCCTGTGTGTTAGGGTCCTGTGTGTCAGGCCCCTGTGTGTCAGTGTCCTGTGTGTCAGTGTCCTGGGTCGGCTGCGACGGGGCCTGTTGCTGTGACTGCCCTCTTCGTCACTAGGTGTGGCCCGCCGGCGTCGCTGCACTCGCACAAGATGTGGGCGGAGTCTACCAGGTGCTCCGGGTCTGCCCCTGGCTCGTGGCCGCCCTGGAACGTCTTGGGGGGGGCGTTGTATGCCTGATGGGCCGGATCTGTCCCCTCTATCCCCATATTCCCCCTCCCCCCAAATCCCCCCGCCCCATATCCCCCTTGCCACATATCCCCCATATGGGATATGGAGGAAGGGGGTATATGGGGGAAGGGGGTGAAGGGGGATATGGGGGAAGGGGATATGGAGGAAGAGGGGTATGGGGGAAAGGGGTGAAGAGGGCTATGGGGGAAGGGAATATGGGGGCTATGGGGGGAGGGGGATATGAGGGAAGTTGGGGAAGGGGGGGTCTGGGGGAAGGGGGAATATGGGGGAAGGGGGCTATGGGGGAAGGGGGACATGGAGGAAGGGAGATATGGGGGAAGGGGATATGGGGGAGGGGGATATGAGGGAAGTGGAGGAAGGGGGGATCTGGGGAAGGGGATATGGGGAAGGGGATATGGGGAAAGCGGGATATGGGGAGATATGGGGAAAGAGGATATGGGGAAGGGGATATGGGGGATATGAGCAATGGGGATATGGGGAAAGGGGGGATATGGGGGAAGGGGGATATGGGGAAGGGGGTCTATGGGGAGGGGGGATATGGGGAAGGGGGATATGGGGAAGGGGGTCTATGGGGAGGGGGGATATGGGGGAAGGGGGATATTGGGGAAGGGGATATGGGGAAGGGGATATGGGGGAAGGGGGATATGTGGGAAGGGGAATGGGGATATTGGGGAAGCGGGATATGAGGGAAGGGGATATGGGGGAGAGGGGATATGGGGGGATATGCGGGAAGGGGGATATGGGGGAAGGGGTGATATGGGGGGATATGGGGAAGGGGGATATGGGGGAATGGGGATATGGGGAAGGGGGGATATGGGCGAAGGGGGATATGGGGAAGGGGAATATGGGGTAGAGGGGATATGGGGAAGGGGGATATGGGGAATGGAGATATGGGGGAAGGGGGGATATGGCGAGGGGGATATGGGGAAGGGGATATGGGGTAGAGGGGATATGGGGGGATATGCGGGAAGGGGATATGGGGGAATGGGTTATGGAGGAAGGGGGGATATGGGCGAAGGGGAAATAGGGAAGAGGGATATGGGTAATGGGGATATAGGGGCTATTGTGGAAGGGGGGATATGGGGAAGGGGAAGGGGAAAGGAGGGCAGGCAGTGGGGGTCTCACTTGGCGCTGGGTGGCTGGCAGCCATTTTGCTGGGTCTCCGGGGGTGGGGGCGTCATTTGTGCTGTGATGCTGCACGCATCCGTAACAGGTGATGCCGTCGCGAATAGTGTCACGCTACTCGCCCATTCCCGGCAGGAGAAGTAGCTACGTTTCAGGGAGCCCGACGCCGGAGTGATTCGCGCCGTATTTGGTGCTGGATTCGGGCCATCGTGCCGATTCATGGAGAATCCCGTCCGTCTTTTAGGACTTGTGGTAGGAAACTGGAACACCCGGGGGAAACCCACGCAGACACAGGGAGAACATGCAGACTCCACACAGACAGTGACCCAAGCAGGGTATCGAACCTGGTACCTTGGCGGTGTGAAGCAACATTGCTAACCACGGTGCTACTGTGTTGCTGTTAATGCATCTTAATTGAATTTCTTTGCATTGTAAAGGACGTGTTTCAATGGCCTTGTTGTGTCCGGCTTGGTGACAGGACGAGCCTGCATCGAGATTTGCGATGATCAAAATGTCTCGCGGGATTCAATGGAATCCCGCGGCACGACGGGATCTGGATCCCATTCGCGCTCTGACTGGGTGAGACCAGCCATAATGACACTTCAGGGGTCTCACAGGGGAGTTGAAATCCCCGGGTGGTTGGAGACAGGGCAGGGTGGTACCCTGGCATGCCCGTGGGCACCTTGGCACTGCCTCCCTGTCGCCATCGTACTGGTGCCCCCCTCCCGCCTCCTCCCTCCCCCACCCATCCTCTTTACCTTCAGACAGAATAACCCATCTGGGAGCTCAGCTTGAAGAATGTAAGCCAGTTCTCCAAAACATAAAAAGCCACTCCTAGCCTTTTGGATTAATTGCCAAGGCTATCTTTCAAAACTTTCCTTTCACAAATTGACCTTTCCACCATTGATGTAACTCATGCCTTTTCTTCGGTCGGTTAACTAACTTAAAAGTTTCACAATATTCCATGAGACACTCGAGTTAACAGACATCGATGTTATTACTGTGTAAACAGTTGTGCGATGCCAGCTACCTGCAACTCTGTGTACATTCCCTGTACAAATAGAAAAACGCCTTCCTAATCTTTCATCTCCATCTCTAGAAACGACCCTGCCCAACATAGCAACTAAATGTTTGTTAGACAGTCACAGTACAATCACCTTCTGGCCATCGGTATCACAGAGTGCTTGTTCTCTCGGGAATATTTTAAGATGTTTTCTCCGCATCGCTGCTGGATAATTTTTATAGTCCTGATTATTTATCAAAGTAAGTTGTACTCCATGCCATGGTAGGGACCTTGATTGGAATTTATTTTGTATTTTGTTTTCTAAGTGCGATACGTCCTTCTTTAAGGTGTTCAAGAGAAAAAGGCTAAAATAATATTTGACGTTGATCCAGCATTATTGCTTGAAAATCAACCTATTGGGACAGTGGTAGCAGTGGCTAAAGATGATACTATAGATGTGAATGATCCTGAAATCTCCCTCACGTTGGATGCAGTTGATGGATTTGATATCAATTCACGTGAGTAAATATTGGTTAATTTAGTAAATACTGTGCTTCATCAATAGAATTTATTCCATATCTGAAACTGATTTGCCTTTGTTTTATTTTTAGATTATTAGATCTTTGTTTAGAGTATGTAGCTCGTCATCTCCGTCTTGTACATATTGAGCAGGTTTCAACAGAGATTTGCCTGTTCCCTTGGGGGGAGCTGAAAATGGCTTACACTGCATTTTTTGGACGGGTGGGGGGGGGGGGGGGTAGTTCTGGCTGTTTTCATTATTTAAAACAGGGGAAAGGCTGGTAGGTTGGAAAGATAGGCATTGCTCCTGTTCTGCATATACTTACACTATTAAATACCGCTAGTCTAGTTTACATGGTAGCGCAGATGGGCTTTCAAGATTGTTATTACATGTCAGACATTCAGACTGCTCGAAAGGGAATATTTTCTACTTTAAACAAATAGACAACACACCAGTCACTTTATGCAAGCAAGAAAACACACTCGGAATGGCCCTGTGCTCTCAGAAGTTAATGGATATTGTTTTACAAGGAAATACTTCAACGTTAACACGTAGCCAGAAACTCTGCTACTGCAGGAGAATGGAGCTGTCAGTTCTGTCAGCGCATCTCCTATGAAGGCTCAAAGTGATTATTCCGCCACCATTGAGGAAATGGGTGTTCGAGAAGCTACATGAGGGCCACTGCAGAGTTGTATGCTTGGAGGAAATAGCGAGAGGTTATTTCTGGTGGCCTGGACTTGATGTGGAAACTAAAGAAACGGCTAGAACATGTTCTTCCTGTGCAAAGGGCGCAATTCTCCGCATTCACGATGGTGCGGAGAATAGCGGGGGTCGTACATTTTTACGGCCACGCTAGTCTGACACCCTCCCGCTATTCTCCCCCCCCACGCCCGACTCCCGACACGAATCGCTGCCGCCGTTTTTTTACGGCGAGCAGCGATTCTCAGCTGGCTGATGGGCCGAAGTCCAAGCCCTTTATGGCCGTTTTTACGAACGGCCAACACAGCTGTGTTTGCCGTAAAAACGGCCGTAAAGTTCGGATCTTGGCAACCATGGCACCGATTGGCACGGCAGTACCACGGCCGTGCCAAGGGTGCCATGGGCCCGCGATCGGTGCCCACCGATCGCGGGCAACGGGTCCGATTCCCGCGCACTCTTTGTCCTTCCGCCGCCCCGCTGTATCAATTCACAGGGTGGCTGAGGGGCATCCCGGCCCGCGCATGCGCGGGTTTCGCGCAAATGCGCGATGACGTCATCCGCGCATGCGTGGGTTGGAGTCTTCCAATCCGTGCATGTGCTGCTGACGTCATGTGACGCATCAGCCGTCGCAAACTCTGGCAAGCGGGCTTAACGAAATTCGTTAAGCCCGCGATGCCGGAGTTCACGGCCGCGGCATGCTAGCCCCGACCGGGGACCAGAATCGGTTCCCGGTCGGGGAGGGGGAGGCTGGCGTCAAACCCGCCCGTTTTTGACGCCAGCCTTACGATTTCTCCCTGTTTGGGAGAATCGCGCCCAAGAAACCTGCCACGCTTAGCAGCACTGTATCAATGGGAGTTGCCTGAAGAGGCTTGGCAACATGTGCAAGTGGATTTTGCAGGTCCTTTCGAAGGACGCATGTTTTTAGCAACTGCTGACGCCCCCGCCAAGTGGCCCGAGCTCACTACCAGCATTACAAGGGTTAATGTAGTACCATGAATAACCACTAGAGGGACCTGCATAGGCTACTATATAAAGCGGTGATGCTGGTCATTATGATAATACCACAGCTGTGATGTCGTCTACCTCATCTGACAAGACCATTGAGAAGCCAGGAGAAATGTTTAGTCGCTTTGGATTTCCAAAATAGCTGGTGAGCAACAACGGACCACAATTTGTCTTGCAGGAATTTGAAAATGTCCTACAAGAAAACATTCCATCCATGCCATAACAACCGGCCACTAATGGATCAACAGCACGCTTTGTCCAAACCATGAAATATGCTTTGAAAACAGCCAAAGAACAATGTTTGCTTATCCAACACCTTAACAAATCCTTTCTGGAATATCGGAACACCACACATGCTCTGATCACGCCCTCTCCTGCATTACTCACGATGAAAAGACAGCTACGTTCTGTATTTGATCTTCGAGAACCTCCAAATGCCAAGGAGATCGTGCGACAACATCGCCAAGTATATGTGGAACAACGTGAAAGCAAGGAATTACTCTCCAGGGGAGAAGTGGGTTCCTGCCACAGTCTTTGCAAACTGGACCTGCCTTTTACACGTTGACATTATCTGGAGGATACATACAGACCAGTTGCTGGCTGGGAAAACAGATCCGCTAAAATTGGAGCCTGTTGAGAATTCAGGTTTAGCTTTACCAAGTCAGGAATTTCCGGTGACCTCTACATCGCTGAGGAAGTCAATACCTCCCCCTCTCTTCAGGGGCAGAGACAACTTCCTGTTCCCATGTCAATGCCAGTTAAACCAACCACCGCTGACATCAGTGGGTCGATGAAAACGCCAGAGGTTCCTGTCAGTGTCAAGATGAAAAAGCCAGAGATTTGCCGTCGGCCGTTCCGAGATTGACCACCTCCAAACTGCCTAAATTTATCGTAGCAACTAACCTTTTGACCATTGTTCATGTTGCACTTGTTTTCGGGACATTTAAATTAAGGATAGAGGAAATCTTGGAGCGATTGTTCAATATGGCGGCAAAGTCTTCGCGCCGTCGTGAACGCTGTTGCGTTTCACGACGGTGCGAACAGGGCCCGGGCATGACCTATTCTGGCCCCCACAGGGGGCCAGCACGGCGCTGGAGCGGTTCCCGTCACTCCGGCCTCCATACGGGCGCTGCGCCAACCCGCACATGCGCAGCTGGGCCAGCTCAATCCTGCGCATGCACAGTTGGGCCGCGCCATCCTGTGCATTCACGGGGAACTTCTTACGCGCGCCAGCCCCAACCCAACATGGGGTCGGTGTTCAGGGGATGGCCCGGTAGAAAGTAGGCCGGGGCTGGGGGGGGGGGGGGGGGGGGGGGGGGGGGGGGGGGGTGGAGAGGCCGGCCTATCGATTGGTGGACCCCGATCGCGGGCAAGACCCCTTCGGAGGCCGTCATGCCCCCCCCCCCGGTGAAGGAGCCCCCTCCCCCCCACCCCCCAGAGGCCGCCCCCCCCTGAGCGTTCCCACCGCCGGCAGCGACCAGGTGTGACGGTGTCGGCAGGACTCTGTTGTGTTGGAGCGGCCGCTCGGCCCATCTGGGCCGGAGAATCGGCGGCCCGGCCGATTCCAGTGGCCCGTGCCAAATGCGCCGGCACAAATGGCACTGATTCTCTGCACCTCGGAGAATCGTGTGCCGGCATCGGGGCATCGTGGCACGGTTGCTCTGATTCTCTGGCCCAGCGCGGTGCTTGGAGAATCGCCCCCCCCCCTATATATTTGCCCCTTTTGGCTCACTGTACTGCTCTGCTGTAGTAATTTATGCAAGAAATTGATGTCATTCGATGGAAACAGCAGGTATGAGAGAGAACACACCAGAATAAAATAACGTCCCTGAGTATCATTCGCCAAATGCATAATGAATGTCTTCAAGCTGATGAATTCCTGGTGTTGAGCAGAAAAATACATCTGTAGCAATCTTGATTGCAGCCTTGATTCCAGAAATGGGGAGGTGTTATTGATGTCTCGCACTTGATGTTGAAAGAAGCTGGCTACATAACCGCTTTGGGGATACAGTGATCTTCACAGCCACCTCGGGAGATGGGCCAGTCACTCTTACATAGTTGAGCAAATGCTGAGTCTCCAGGAGAACTGGAACTATTAAATGCACTGCTTCTCTGTACAGCCTTCCTTCACTCTCTTACCAGCGCCTATCAATTTTCTCAATCTCAATGCCATCCTTACAGTCTGTCTCTCTCGTGTTTGAGGCAGAAAGACAAACCCAAGCAGAATGTCCACGTTCCAGTAATATCAAGACGGCAATCTTTTCATGGGGTGGAGGAGCTCTCGAAAATCCCTCTCTTAGTCTGGATCAGCGCAATGGAAGCCAAAAATGCTGCGCGTGATTGAATAGCCTCGTTGCGCCCGACTCGGTGATATGACGAGGCTATTAAATCTCGCATGATTTGCAACGTTCGGAACACCTTGCGTTATCTTGCGAGACGTCGCGATTAGGTGATATTTAAATATGCCGGTGCCTGATCTCCTGAGGCATGGGAATGAACGCCTGTGCCTGGAAAACCTCGCCATGGTGCCGTTTAGCACTGGTCCACACAAATGTGGCCCAGGAGTAACAGCACCTGGGGGGGTGCCCCCCAGGGCTTTGCAAGCCCCCGGGTGGTCAGGTTTTGGGAAAGGTAGTACCCTGGCAGTTGTGTAGGCACCCAGGCACCCTGGCACTGCCGGGATAGCAGGGGCACTATCAGGTTGCCAGGTTGGCAGTGCCAAGGTACCAAGGTGCCAGGTTGCCCATGCCATGAATTGGGCCTGGGTGTGCCCTGCCCTTAAGAGGAGCGATAAGGGGGACTCAAGGACCCACTAGGAGATAGGCTGGCACAGTCGGGGGGGGGGGGGGTCTGGAGGCTGCGGTGGGGTGTCCGAGATGGGTCGAGAGATTGGAGCAGCATTTAAAAATGGCTCCCCAACTCTTCCTCATCAGTATAGAAAATGAGGTAAGCCCAGCCTCGGTGGGACGTTCCTAGCTGAGGCCAAAAAAGAACAAGAGTCCCGTTTAGGTGCGGGGCTATTCTCGGTGTTCTTGCAGCACCTAGATAGACACCCAAAATGGAACTCTGTTTTGCGCATTAAATCGCGCCCGCTTTTGAATGTCATCAAAACATTTGCCAGTTACCTATTTAGTTCAAAAAGAGACCTGTCTGAATGTAGGTGAATATCCTGTTCAATAACACTTCTGCAATGCCCTTTGACTGTTAATGGCCTCCAATGGGATTAACATCCAGTAATTCACACATTTTAAAGTACAAAGAAAGAACAAAGAACAATACAGGAATAGCCCCCCCCCCCCCCCCCCCCCCCCCCGGCTCTCCAAGCCTGTGCCGGCCATGATACCACCCTTGGCCAAAACCCTAACGAACAAAGAACAATTTCCATGCGCAAATTTAGAAAATTCACTGACAGACCCTTATTCTAACCTAAGAATGATGCCTCACTCCTTCCAGACATCAGCTGACACACCTAAAAAGAATTAGTGCTAAATTAGCAGTGACCCAGGAGGAAACTAATATTTGTGTATGGGGAACTGTCATAATGGTAAATCTGCCATCACTGCACTTGGTTCCAATATCTGCCCACCCCGAAATGCAACAATGTGGTCTCTTTGGCAGTTTGCGTAGTTGATGACTGCACCCCTTTACCATCACCGCTTCTCCTATGTTGGACTGCTCTCTGAACAGTTTGTTATATTGTCCTCTCTGCCATCCTCTCAGCTGGGGAGGTGCAAATAAAATTAGTTCAATAATGCTTGTTTGCAGTGGTGCGTGTTAGTCTTACTCAGTCAAATATACAACTTCATTTGAGATGACGTCTCAAACGTTTCCACCAATGTTTGGTGTTTGTTTTTCCTATGGGTGCACTTTGAGACATGTTTTGTGTGAAAGGTGATAGACATGCAGGTTGCGTTTTGTTTGCTCGCTAACCAACCTTTGTCCCAGCCTGGCAAAGCCTCAATTTTAAAAGTTGCATCCTCATGTTCAAATCCCTCTAGCCCTGCCATCCTCTGAGATCTGTGTACTCCCTTGGCCTCATAGTTCCATCACTGGCAGCCAGGCCTCCAGTTCCCAGGGCCACAGGCTCTCTAATCCTCTCTTCTCCCTTATTTCTTTGACCAAGCTTTTGGCCAGCTGTCCTGACAGCTCCTTGGATGGTTCTGCATCGGATTTTGATTGATAATGTACCTCTGAGGCACCCTTGAAATGCTTTGCTGTGTTAAAGGAGCTGTATGAATACAAGTTGTTGATGTTTCGTGGTTTGCACCAGTAATCAGCATAAAGAAAACTTAAAAATAATATGGGTCAGATTATTGATGGGGAAATCTTTACACGGTCCATGAAAAATAAATACTTCACTGCATAAATTATCTTTTCTGGTTTTGTGCTGTCATTGTACTTAAATTCACAGAGAATCTAGGACCTTTCCTGAGCAGTGTATCACTTGTAGTGCCTGTTCCTTTAACCCTGTACTTTGTTCTAGACTTAAGTGTTGTATATATCTGTCTTTATGTTAGATTCTGGTCACATCACAACAACGAAAGTGTTTGACTTTGAACTTGAAACCATGGACACTTATTTTCTGCAAATTGAACTCTCAACAAGCAATTACAGTGACACAAAGTTTCTGAAAGTTATAATTCAGAATGTCAACGAGCCTCCAAAATGTGACGATCCAGATTTTGTCGCCGGAACAGGTGGATTTTGTTTTAATTTTAAAAGAATTGCAAATGTTTAAAGTAATATCCATGTTTCCAATATTGCTGTGGTATTTTGGGAATCAGGCCTGTGAGGGGCTGCGAGTAGGTTTGTCTGTGTGTGTAACTGAGTTATTAAACGGAATACTGCAAGGTTTAACTTATCAAACGGTTAAGTGCAAAGGCAAGCATTTTGAAGTGGAGATGAGCAAAGCTAAGGTGGATAAGCAAACAACTTGGATGGAAATTTGCATGAGGAGATAGGGAAGGTTTTGTTTGTGTTTACTTGGTGAATTTCTAAAGAGAAATGAAAGGAAGGTTTAAAACTGGTAATGTTTCCAAAAATCGTGGTCATGAAGACAACATGGAAGATTTTTGTATTCTGGGAAAGGTAATTCACAAAGAAAAGTTAAGAACACTGGGTTTAAAGATGAAAGAGAAAGATTATATTTAAAGAAAGATTAGAATCCGTGTCAGGGGAAGTGACCATGTGATATCTTGAAGGGAGTGTTGTGCTTGGAGAGACTGGAGAAGTAAGCAGCCTGTCGCCACCCACAGGGAAGTGTCTGTTTGTTCCAGAAAACATTTTTTATTACAAGCCCTGGATTTCAATTGTTGAGTGAGAGGGAGGGAGAAGCCCTGTGATATATCTCCCCTGCAGCAATAATGAGTGTCTTATGGTAAGATTCCTGGAATTTTACAGATTCAAATCTTCAGGGACGGTTGGCTGGAAGAGGATATTTATTTGTGAATCTAGCTAAGTAGAAATCCGTTACGAAATGCTGGATGACTAAATGCAACTGTGTAACTGTAATCTTGTGTGTCAGAGTTTTCTTTTCTCAATAAATTAATAAATGTTTTAATTCAATATTTAAAGTTTCCAAAAAGGTAGAAATGGAATATTCACTTCTGTCTTCAGTGCATATACCGTCGTGTAATAAAATTTTTAAAAATGTGACAGCTTGATCAAGTTTCTCTTTGCCCAGCGATTAATGCCTGCCATATCATAACACATGAAATGAAATGAAATGAAATGAAAATCTCTTATTGTCACGAGTGGGCTTCAATGAAGTTACTGTGAAAAGCCCCTAGTCGCCACATTCCGGCGCCTGTCCGGGGAGGCTGGTACGGGAAAATAGGCAATAGAAATAATTTTACAACCAAATTTATGTTGTAAAGCAAGTGCAGATTAGATGTAATTAGGTGTAATGTGGCTGTTTTATTGGCACATGTTTACTTACATGAAAAACCATTGGCTGTCAATGACCTTTGACACCGACCCTGCCAAGGTATATGAAATATGGGGTGGCATGTGGGAGCTGCGAACCCAACAGGAACACCTCTTGGTCACCCATTTGCCAAAGAATTCTGGAGTAGGATGCCAGGGCTGGATGGTTGTAGATGTTGTGCACATTCCAGGCTTGGATCCAATAATGAGAACCCCAAATGCCAATTGGCTGTGGTGACTCCTACATACTTGGCCAACCAACTGCTGCTCCATAAGTTTGAGGGTGAAGAAGCTCTCAGACCAAGCACCGTTTCCATCACAATCTTTCTGAAATGAGTGGCCCTGTTTGGGTGGGCCAGGGACTGCTCCCAACAAAGTTCTATGCAAACCGCTGGGGAAGGTCAGGCCCCAGAGTATCTAATCTCCAGCCTAATTTACAACCCTATCTTTCTGCTCGCAATAGGCCTAGGGTGGGAGGTGTGACAGAGGGCCCTTCAAAGATTCATATGTTTCAATCAGTTCACTTCTTATTCTTTGAAACTCTGGAGAATACAGCCCTGACAAACTCAAGTTCTCCACAAATGGCAGCTCTCTTACCCGAGGAATCTAGTGAACATTTCAGTGAATACATTAATGACTAACAGTCTCTCTTGCGATGATATACCCATTAACACCATAGATGGCCACTGTGGCAGCTGAACCATACTTACTTCTTGCGAAAGAGATCTATTTTCCCAGAAAACTATCTATTTTGAGTTGAAAGCTTCCGCTGACAAACTGCTTGGTGTGTTAACCCTTAACATGCTGCTACTAGTAATGACATTAACAAAGAAAATGCACTCATCACAAAAATCCATGTTGCTACATAAAGGGGCTAAATTTTCTTTTAAAAGTTCCAGGAAGGTTTGGGTCGAGACATCTAACTGCTGGTTACAACATGGCATGAAGATGCTAACCCATTTCCCATGATCAGGAGTTATTAGTTAATTAAGGGGAGCACCTTGCCTGAAAGCAGAGCCTGTCATTGTTGGGAGGAGATCCAACAATGCTACAGCATGAATGAAGAGGCAAGGAACATTTATGGGGGACAGAATTGTTCCAAAGGTTCAGAAGTGATGAATAATTTTCTGTTCTTGAACTTGGAAGTCTACATTAAATATGGGTCTGAGGCATAATGGGAAGGAGAGGTGGCCACTACTGAGTTCTCACCCACCAAAGAGGGCATCAGCAGGCCTTTTGCGCAAGTAAACAGATTCCTTTACCTGTTAGTTTGTTGGATCAGTGCAGACTGTGAGTTAGGGAGGGAAATAGGCTGGCTTATCATGTCCCTTTTCCCTGTTCTAATTACCATGATGGTAGGGGTGAAGACAGTGACCAGAGACTTTTAAAGAGGAGATGGAGAGAGGGATATATAACATGGTAGCACAGTGGGGTCCTGGATTCGATTCCCGCTTCGGTCACTGTCTGTGTGGAGTCCGCACGTTCTCCCCACATCTGTGTGGGTTTCCTCCGGGTGCTCCAGTTTCCTCCCACAAGTCCCGAACGAAGTGCTGTCAGGTGAATTGCACATTCTGAATTCTCCCTCTGTGTACCCGAACAGGCGCCGGAGTGTGGCGACTGGGAGATTTTCACAGTAACTTCATTGCAGTGGTAATGTAAGCCTATTTGTGACACTAATAAAGATTATGAGCAAAAATGATATCTGCACTTGCCCTCAACATTTGTTGTTCTCTACACTGCCAATGAGAGCAGGTTTAGCTCAGTTTGCTGGACAGCTGGTTCAGGATGCAGAGCGAAGCCAACAGCATGGGTTCAATTCCCATATTGGCTGAGTTTATTCATGAATGCCTGCCTTCTCAACCTTGCCCCTCGTCTGAGGTGTGGTGATCTTCAGGTTAAATCACCACCAGTCAGCTCTCCCGCTCAAAGGGGAAAACAGCCTATGGTCATCTGGGACTCTGGTGATTGTCCTTTTTTACAGTGTCAATATTCTCCCTCAAGATTGGATTGCATCACAAAGTAATATTCAACGCAGAGTTTATGATGTAGATGTTTCTATGTCATAAAATGCCATTTTAATCTTATTAATGTTTTGAATAAAAATTGAATAAATTCTACTGTACATACGCACAGATGGTCTTCATTGCTAACTTTAGTGGGGATGAGGCAGTTCAAAGTTGATCATTTTGATACTTGATTGAAACAAAGGTTTACATCTATTGCCAATGTATTTCTAAAAAATGTTAATAACTTTCTTAGTCTCTGTGGATGTTGCTGAGAATATTGACAAAAGCACCTCTATCTATCACATCCATGCTGAAGATGAAGATATTGGGGACATTCTGAAGGTAGGTATTTTTTCATGCGTGGTTCTAATGTACAACATGGTTTTCAGATGTGTTTTATCATTATCAGAGTGATTATTTTATAATTGGACAGCATAATACACATATTGGAAAAATAGAACAGAAGTTGCCGTTTTTCTACCCAAGGCTTCAAGGAACAGCAACTGTTCTCTTTGATAATTTGCAAAAAAACCTTGGAATCAACCCAATTTCACAAAGATAATGGTATAAATAAAGTAAGAATATTTTACATAACAATGAGACAAAAAACAAATTTGAATTAAATTATAAGATGGAGGTGACCCTTCAATAATCACAAAGGTATAACTTTTTGGTACGTTAACCTGAAGTATAGTTTCATTGTAAATCTTTCTGGCTTGTTAGCCTTTGGAGCAAAAGTTAAAAGAACATGTAGCTCTGCATTTATTTAAGAAATAACTAAGGTTAAAATAAGTTAGGTTATTTGTAACATTCAAATCAGCCAACAGGATCTACTTGGCCTGGGAGAACAAGAAAACTCTTCTTTGCGCTAGTAATCAAGTCAGTCTTTTATTATGAAGTAATGTATGGGCAAGTGTTGTTATTGGCTGGAGACCTGTAAACATCCAAAACATAAAACCCACAAGATTACAATTGAATGGGCTTTGTCATTTGTTGCATTTATGCGCACTCTAAGCCAAATTAAAACTTTAATTTGTTAAGCAAGATGCTGTTAGAAATGTGGAGATCCAAGAGAAATTTGAGGACCTACAGTCCCACCTGGCAGGAAATCTCAGCCAAGATCCACGGGCTATGTAGCCACTTGTGACACCCAAATGTTGCCCTGGCCAAGATCAGTCAACCCAGTACAAATCCAGATTAAGTGAGACTTTCTCAGACTGCAGGTCTCAGAGACGGAGGTGTTCCTGCTTTTTGAATGGCCTGTTGTCTTCTCAACGCAACCACAGTTATCTATTATTCTTGGATTCATTCCGAAGACAAGTCGGGTCAAAACTTCTTAAAATTCATTCATGGAATGTGGGCATTGCGCTGACTAGGCCAACACTTATTGCCCATCCCTAAATGCCCCTTGATAAGGTGATGGTGAGCCACCTTCTTGAACCACTGCAGTCCATGTGGCATTAGAACAGAACCCACACCCCACCTAGGCCCACTATCCCACCCTATCCTCGAAACCCCAATCAACCTGCACATCTGTGGACACTGTGGGACAATTTAGCATGGCCAATTCTAACCCGCACCTAAACTGCACAATTTTGGACTGTGGGAGAAAACTGGTGCACTGGAGGAAATCCATGCCGACACGGGGAGAATGTACAGACTCCACGTAGACAGTTACCCAAGGTTGGAATTGAACCGGGCCCCTGGTGCTGTGAGGCAGCAGTGCTAACTGCTGTGCCACCCACAGTGCTGTTAGGGAGGGAGTTCCAGGATTTTGACCCAGTGACAGTGAAGGAATGGCGATATATTTCCAAGTCAAGATGCTGAGTGGCTTGGAGAGGAACTTCAAGCGGTGGTGTCTGCTGCCCTGTCCTTCTAGAGGTAGCAATTGTGGATTTTGAAGGTTGAAGGTGCTGTCTAAGGAACCTTGCTGAGCTCCTGCATTGTATCTTGTACATTACACACACTGCCGCTACTGTGAGTAGCTGGTGGAGGGATTGAATGTCTGTGGGAGGGGTGTCTGTTAAATGGGCTGCTTTATCCTGGAAGGTGTTGTCATAATATCCACTCATGTATATAATGAGGTGCAGACAGGCAGTGATTGACACACAGGATGACCAATGGACACACAACACAGAACAACCAATCACCAGACAGGACACCACCACTATAAAGCCCACAGGGCATTAAGACTCTCTCTCTCTCTCTCAGGACCCAGCTACTGAGACAGTCAGAGTGCACAAGCTAGTGAGCACTATTACCATGCGGTAGCTAGTAAGTCTGGTCAAGCCAGTAAGAGGTCATCAGTTGGATTAGTAGAGTGTCAACCCACAGCTGAACGTGTACAGCAGTCCATAGTTAAATAAAACAGTGTTGGATCATCTCCTGTGTCAGACGTTTGTTTCTAGCTTCCCTGCATCCAGTTGCAGTCAACGTTGAACCAACCTGCCTGACAAATCAGGTATCAATCTTCTTGAGTATTGTTGGAGTTGCACTCATCCAGGCAAATGAAGAGTATTTGGGGAGCGGATAGGTTTTGGGCAGTCAGTAGGTGAGTTACTCACCACAAGATTCCTAATCTCTGACATGCTCCTGTAGCCACAATATTTCTATGGCTTGCCCAGTTCAGTTTCTGGTCAATGGTAACCCTCAGGATGTTGATGGTGGAGATAATGGGTAATGCCAATTAATGTCAAGAGGCAATGGTTTGACTCTCTCTTTTTGGAGTTGATCATTGCCTGGCATCTGAGTGCCACAGATTTTACTTGCCACTCTCAGTCCAGGCCTGGATATTCCGAAGAGAAGTAGGGTCAAAACTGGATACTGTATTTGGACATGGATTACTTCAGTAACTGAGGAGTCACAAATGGTGCTGAACATTGTGCAGTCATCAGCAAACATCCCCACATCTGACCGATGCAGTCATTCTCACCTCATCTCTGGAGTTAAGCTCTTTTGTCTATGTTTGAACCAAGAACATAGAACATACAGTGCAGATGGAGGCCATTCGGCCCATCAAGTCTGCAGCGACCCACTTAAGCCCTCACTTTCACCCTATCCCTGAACCCAATAACCCCTCCTAACCTTGTTGGTCACTAAGGGAAATTTATCATAGCCAATCCACCTAACCTGCACGTCTTTGGACTGTGGGAGGAAACTGGAGCACCCGGAGAAAACCCACGCAGGCACAGGGTTAACGTGCAGAGTCCGCACAGCCAGTGACCCAGCGGGGAATCGAACCTGAGAATCAGGGGCTGTGAAGCCACAGTGCTATTCACTTGTGCTACCATGCTGCTCAAGGCTGTAATGAGATCAGGAGCTGATTGACCCTGGCGTAACCCAAACTGAGTGTTAGTGAAAAGGTTATTACTGAGTAAATGCAGCTTGATAGCACTGTTGATGACCCCTTCAAATCACTTTACTGATGATCAAGAGTAAATTGATGGCCGGTAATTCACTAAATGGGATTTGTGCTGTTTCTTGTGTACAGGACTTGTCTGGGATATTTTCCACATTGCTGGGTAGATGCCACTGTGGTAGCTGCACTGGAAACGCCTGGCTAGAAGCGCAACAAATTCTAGAGTACAAATCTTCAGTACTATTATCAGAATATTGTCAGGACCCATAACCTTTTCAGTACTCAGTACCTTCAGCCGTTTCTTGCTATCACGTGGAGTGAATACTGACACCTGTGATGCTGGGGAACGCAGGAGGAAGCCGAGATGGAATATCCACTAAGCACTTCTGGCTGAAGATTGTTGCAAATGCTTCAACTTCATCTTTTGCACTGGTGTGCTGGTATTTCCCCGTCATTGGGCATCGGGGTATTTGTGGAGCCTCCTCCTCCAGTGAGGTGTTTAATTGTCACCACCATTCACAGCTAAATGTGGCAGGACTACAGAGCTTAGACCTGATCTGTTCATTGTGGGATCACTTAGCTCTGTTTGTCACTTGCTGATTATGTTGTTCGGTTGTGCAAGTAGTCCTGTTTTGTAGCTTCACCAGGTTGACACTTCTTTTTAGATATGGCTATTGATACTCCTCGCATACTCTCTTGCATTCTTCATTGAACCAGGATTGATCCCTTGGCTTGGTGCTATTGATAGTGTGGTGATGCATACCAGTATAGTCATGGACAGATGCATCTGTAGTAGGCAGGTTGCTGAGGATGATTTTCCCTCTAGTTGCGTCCCTCACAACTTACTGCAGACTCAGTCTAGCAATTATGTCCTTCAGGACTCGGCCAACCCGGTCTGTAGTGTTGCTTCTGGCCACTTTTGGTAATGGGGGACATTGTAGTCTGCTACCCAGAGAACATTCTGCTTCCTTGTCATCCTCGGTGCTTTCTCCAAGTGGTATCCAACATGGATGAGCTGATTCAACAGCTGAGGGGATATGGTATGTGGTAATCAGCAGAAGGTTTCTTTTCCCATATTTGACCTGATGCCATGAGACTTCTTCAGGTTCATAGTCAATGTTGAGGACTCCCAGAGCAACTCCTTCCCGACTGTAGATAACTGTGCTATCCAAAGATGTGCAGGTTAGGTGGATTGGCCATGCTGAATTTCCTCTTAATGTCCAAAGATGGATCGATTAAGTGGGTTACCAGGATTGGGCGGGGGAATGGAATAGGTAGGGTGCTCTTTCGGAGGGTCCGTGCAGACTCGATGGGCTGAATGGTCTCCTTCTGCACTGTAGGATTTATTGGAACATCTATAAACTTCTATGAACACCTCAGCTGGGTCTGTCCTGTCACTGGGATAGGGCATACCCTAGGATGGTGATGGTGGTGTCTGGGACATTTACTACAAAATATGATTCCGTGAGTATGACTATGTTAGGTTGTTGCTTGACTAGTCTGTAAGACAGTTCACTTAATTTTAGCACAAGCCCCCGATGTTTGTAAAGAGTACTTTGCAGGATCTATAGGGCTGAGTTTGTTATTGTCATTTCCAGTACCTAGGTCGATGCTGGGTCATCCATCCAGATTCATTTCTTTGACGTGTTTTTCGAAGTTTAATACAACTGAGTGACTTGCTGGCTTCTTCAGAGGGCAATTAAGAATCAGCGATATTGCTGTGGGTCTGGAGTTAACTGTAAGCCAGACCATGTATAACGGCAGATTTCCTTCCCTAAAAGACATTAGTGAACCACATGCGTTTTTGCAACAATCAACAATGGTCCCATGGTCATTACTAGACTTTTAATTGCAAATCTGGATTGAATCAAAATTCTACCATCTGTCATGGATTTGAACCTGGGTCCCCAGCAAATTACCCTGGGTCTCTGCATTACTAGTCCATTGGCAATCCCACTACATCACTGCCTCTTCGACAGCAGCCCTAAGGGTGGTATCACATCGACTGCTTGTTACACAAACTGCCCGATATTCAGTTCCACTTCAGTCAATGGAATTGAAATCAGATGTATCACTAGGTGGCTAATGGAACACTGTCTGATTTGTATCACAGTCCATGACGAATGTCCACCTCGGGGTGTGGCTATTTGTTTTGTATGTGGGAGAGAAAGAAATGCCGGTAATCATACTAAGACAAATGTTCACGTGTTGAATATGTTCGTTTTCATGTCTGCATTGTGTTATGTTGCTTTTCAAACTCATCATTTGATTCTTTTAAATACTAGTACAAGATTGAAAGCAAGAATTCATTCCCAACTGGATGTGGAAATGTTTTCAGCATTGACCAAAGATCTGGTGTTCTCTTTGTTAATTCTACACTGGACTATGATGCAGGATATCACGTAAAATCTCATCTACTTGTCTTTACTCGATTGAAGTGTTACATCTAGAATGTTGCATGTGTTGAAGTGTCATGAGCAAAAGTATTATGCATTGCAAATACACATATTACACCTGATTGATCCACATATTATATCATAATCAATTGGTCGTACAGAACTTGAGAATTACTGAAAAATACATTTTGTCAAAGCTTTTCATCTTGCACTCATCAGGATTACACAGGTTGCGCTTTATGCACCTAATTCAGCATCGAGCTTGTCTGATAAGTAAATTCCTTGGACTCGGTTTAAAAGGTTGCCAATAAGGCCAATCTTATAGCTATATATCATGCAAACTCATGAACAGGCCTAAGGCCATCACTTTTGCCCAGTCAATTCAGCTTACCCTGGAAAGGTAAGGCAGGGTGGTCATTAATTCCTGCCCGTGGTATTCGCCACAAACAGGACACTGTTGTCAAGCCAAAAAGCTTTCTGCCTATCACACAAGTGAGTAATGTGCTACATGAATTTCAGGGTCGGTGTAATACTCGCTACGTAGGGCATACATCCCAAAGGACCATATCAAACAGCATGTCCCTTCCAATGATCCCAACAGGCAAGGTATATGCCATACCCAACTAGCCCATGCTTGAAAAGGTCAAAACGCAGTGTCCAACGTTTGATGTGATTCTATGATTAGACAACACTTACTTAATAATCCTCAGTGTGCTAAATAATTTGCTAACAACCACATTCAGAATTGTCAGACAGGTTCACAGTGTGGCGCATTTGCATGCACTGGAAGCTACATATATTAATGCACAGAGTCCTGTTCTTTGCAGACAGAAAGAACATGTGCACACGTTGCGTCTGTTTCAACTAAACACGGTAATGGCCTGACCAATCAGTATCAAGCTGCCTTGTTTGAATTTTCAAACAATGTTTGGCAGTTAACTGTCAGTCATCATTAACTGGTGCATTCTCCATGGCAACATCTCTACCAATCAAGTCCACTTGCCAACCAATCAGCACTCTCTTCTCGTACAGTATAAAGCTTTTGTTTCCACATTGGAATGCTTGCAATTGTAATGATAGGTGCTTTGACAAAATATCTTTTTTCAGCAATACTCAAATATCATGTTCTTAAACAATAACAAATCAAATCTGAACTTCAGAAAATTGCTAAAAAGCGTAAGAAAGCCTGTCGTTTCATGTAAATTTCTGCTGACTTTGATAACCTGCCCTTTCCCCATAGGATGAAACTCAGGATTTACTGTAGCTGCCACACCGGCTGTGCCTGAGTAATTAGCCTCTAACTGAAACTCATGATGTTCCCAGTTAGAATGTGTCTGCATATCAGGTTGAAGCTTTTGTGCCCTTAAAGGACAGACCAGGTTAAAAAAGAGCAGCACCTTAGAATCAGACCATTGTCCAGAGAGCAATAAACTCCACTCCATCTTTCGATGAAGTTTATTATTGATCTGAGCACTCCTGTTGATGTTACATAATATTTTTGCTACATTTACAGTTAAAAGTCACATGTTTTCCAGCTAATGGCTACAGGAGACATGTTATTAATGATTTACATTTACCTAACACCTGAACTTCCATTGATACTTATAATAAAAAAGGATCTTCAGTTTCACTTTGCATCAATTAATATATTCAGTTCTCTTAAATTAGTGGACACATTATGCACTGAATCATGAAGTTTGGCAGTTCACTTAAGTACATCAGTAAAAGCACTATTTCATAGTGTCACAGTACCCAGACCAGACCCCAATTTATATTCAGAAACGGGACGAGACACCAACAATTTTTCAATTCGTAAACTGTGAGGAATGGATACCTCACTCCAGGAGTGATTCCACTGAGAACAAGGGATCTTTTATATGAAAACAAACTTAATTATTAACACAGGATTAACCCCATTAACATTCAAGGAACAAAAGCAGCTTTTCAATTAATAGTTATCCAGTTCCAACAAAAAAAGAAAGGTTTTTGAGCTTCATTTCCCATTACTTTGAAAATGTCAATTGAACAAAATCCACACACAGGTCAAATGCCACTTATTAATACAGATAACATTCAGTGGCTTACAGATTTAGTCACCAAGTCCTTGGGAGAGAAACTTTCAAACGTCAGTCTGAGAAACACATCTCCTTTCCTCAGAATCCAGAGCAGAACTCTGAAATGAAATTAAACTAAATACGGCAGATACAGGGCAGGGCTGAAAACAAAACTAAAAACAGACCCAGCCCCTGCCATGAGTGACATTACAGCCTGCTTAGCTATTAACCACTTAATCACAGCTTTATCAGAAATTTAATCTGGATATTTTAACCTGAGTTCTTTTAATAACATTCCTGCAACAGACACATAATACAATACGTATAACAATTTCCTACATTCATCACAGTAGGTACTGTACAAAAAGATCAAAAATAATGGAATATTGAAATTCATATCCAATCTTAGGTTATTTTCTTGACAAATTCCTTCATACCTTTGCCCCTCCCTATCTCTGTAATCTCCTGCGGCCCCACATTCCTCTGAGATATCTGCATTCCTCTAATTCTGGCACATTCCTAAATATAATTGTTCTATCATTGGTGGCCATGCCTTTAGTTGCTTATACTATGGAATTCCCTCACTGTACCTCTTTACCTTGCATTCATCCTCCAAATCACCTCTTAAAATCTACCTATTCAACTAAACTTTTGGTCAGCTAACGGATTGGATGCTCCTCTGCCCAACACAGGCAGAGAGATCAGCGATCGGGCAGAGATTCCACATCATAAAAAAAGGGATTGCGCCTTTCAATGCTTCAGTCCCCCACTAGCAGCTGTGTCGAGGTTCATGCCCCGTGTCAACAGGAGGATGCAAATAGGTCAAAGTGACCCATTTGTATTCTATTAATGGGAGGTCAAAGTGACCCATTTGTATTCTATTAATGGGCTGGACATCATATTATCCATATCTCTGTGATTCTCTGGTCCTCTGGGCTGGATTCATGTTGGCGTGGAATGGACCCCCACCGGAGACTGCCACCAGAGATCCAGTGGCTGGCCCCCTCCCCCCCCCCCCCCCACAATGCAATTCTGGACCACCCCCTGCCCCACCATGGGATTTATTGAGTCACCCCCCCCCCGCACAGTAGGCACACATGAGGGTGACCCAAACCCCCATCGACCCCCACCAGAGACCCCCACCAGAAACCCGATAACAGACACCTCCCATAACAGAGATCCCCCCTCCCCCAATAACAAAGATCCCTGCTTGTAAGCTAAAGAGCTGTCCTGACAGAAACAGTGGGAAAAAAAATCACTGCTTTGGATCTCATCTTTCACCTACAGCTGCTGCCTCAGGCAGAGAAAGCAGCATCTGTAAATTCCTAGAGAACGCAAACCACACCATAGGGTTTACACCCCTTCAAATCCTTTGGTCTGCATGACTTTTATTCACATCAATGGGAACTTGCTTTTACTAGGCTGTGATTGACAGCTTCCAGAGAGCCAGATGTCTGGATTGTTTAATTTCATTTCCCGTCATGCTTGAATGTATCTCAAGTATCCTGCTGTGAAACTAACCACAATGTTTATAAACATCTAGCTATGATTGAAGCTCTTGACCACATCACTCCCTCTTTTTCTCAGCATAAAGCACTATGCTGCTTTACTGCCAACATCCCCTTATATGATTTGGGGTCTTACTTTGATTCATAATGCTCCTGTGAAGCACCTTGGGACATTTCATTACATTGAAGGTACTGCATAAATATACATTGTTGTTATTAATCTGTACAATTATTCTCCTTACTTTCTGTATTTTCATTAGCTCTGCCCCATTTTGGTGGCATGGTCGTTCGGTGGTTAGCACTGCTGCCTCACGGCGCTAAGGACCCGAGGTCGATTCTGGCCACGGGTTACTGTCCATGTGGAGTTTGCACATTCTCCCCGTGTCTACTTTGGTCTCACCCCCATATTGCAAAGATGTGTGGGGTAGGTGGATTGGCCATGTAAAATTTCCCATTCATTAGAAACAATTAAAAAAAAAAATTCTGCCCCATTTTAAGAATAGGTCCATTCATTTCCAAACATGATGAAAATTATTTGGTCTTTAAGTCAATTACTGTTTGTTCTACTTTCGGCACATTTAGTCCTGAAAGAATCCTTAGAGGAAAAAAAAATGTGCTGAGAATTAAACATGCCAGGAATGATACCCCTGTGCACGAATAAACAGACCCCAGGCACACCAAATATAGGGCTTCAATTTATCAAACTGGCAAGCTATTGGCACCGAATTGGCATCCCCAGGCAGCCCTTTATTGAAGAGGCCTTGAAGATCTGGCCACTTTGATCCCACCAATAGCTTTCAGAGTTCTTAGCAGCGACCAGGAAAGACACTGTTGAGGGGATGGGGGAAACATAGGAATCGGGTGTGTTCACCCCGACTGGGGGCAGGAGGCTGAGATCAAAATTAGGGAGTGGGCAGGGGAGGTTGGTCAGCAGCAGTTCAAAGTTTTAATGTAGGGTCAGGAAGAGCAGTCATGCAACTCCTCGCTCCACCATTAGGTAAGTGACTTTGTCAGACTTAACCTTTTTGGTCGCAGCATGCAGTGGTCCCTTTAACAATTAATGTTTAGGGCACACGTAGATTTATTGATGGCTTCAGTGCAAGAGGATGATGCCAAATGACTTGACACAAGAATGGCACATGCCGATACCACATCCCAAAATAAGTTAATGCTCTTTTTAGGAATAGCAGATTTTCCTTCCTATTCCAATACAATGTCCTGCATAGTTATGCTTGTGAAAAGCATGCACATCCTGCCTGCCACATTAGGCTCGGAGGCACCTTTATGGTGCCCCAGAAATTGGACCTGACAGCATTGAATTTCAAAGCCCCTCCGTTTTTAGTTGTTCCAAACACACATTACCCTGTGACAGTGGAAATTCAGGAAACTGACACCTACCATCTGACAAAATCTCATGAATGGCTTCAATGGCTCATGTCCGTTACTTAACATGAAGGATTTGAAAAAGAGGCCCAGTCCACGATCCTCCCACTCTGCAAGTATTAACATCATAAGATGCCAATTAATAATATTATAAATTCCTCTTCTTGCTATGTATTTCCCAGAAATAGAACCACTGTGGGTTATTGGCTTTGCCTTTTTTATCTGTACAAAGGCTATTTTGTTTCTGTGTAAAGTGATTAGTCTAAGTTTTAAAAATGAATTCCTTTCAACTTGCTTCATGTGACCAAAATGAAGCTACAATTGACATCTCTATTTATAGAAATGCAGGCTCGGTATTCAAGTTGAAGACCAACATAATCTGTTCTGCCAAGGAACTCTCGTTGTCAATGTTCGAGATTTGAATGATGAACCTCCTGTGTTTAAGTAAGATGAGTTGATCAGCTCACTATTCTTTTTGTTTTTGTGCATTCTTAGTGATGAGTGGAAATTGAAATACATTTTAATTTCCTATTTTTCCACTGTCAAAACGTCACTAGCTGATCACAATTTGCATATTCCCTGTTCAGCTGAGAATGGTTTACAGGATTGTTAGCTGCAATGTTATTATTTTTTCAGCAGTGAGGAGGGCCTCTGTCATTTGCAGCCATTTTGTGCATTGCAACTTTCAATTAGATCATGACCGATATGTGCCTTAAATCCATTTATCTGTCTTGCTCCCATATTACTTAGTAACCTTGGCTGACAATTTATCAAATTCAGTTTTAAGATATCCACCACTCTTTGTTGAATAAGCAAATTCCTGACTTACCCAATGAGGTATCGTTGCAAACAGAAATTCAACTATGGGTACCGAATTATAAAAATGCAAATGATTACTTATCAGACAGAATTAATTTTTCTCCCCAGTACCAGTGAGACGGAATGATCTTAATCCTATGCCCTTATCATGCTCAGGGAGCCATGATGTTGAGGTACCGGTGTTGGACTGGGGTGGGCACAGTGAGAATCACTAGCTTTCGGAGCGCAACTCACCTGCTGAAGGAGCTGCGCTCCGAAAGCTAGTGATTCAAAACAAACCTGTTGGACTTTAACTGGTGTTGTAAAACTTCTTACTATGCTCAGGGAGAGCAGTGCACTCAGTGTAAGTGCGAAAACAAGAAAGGTAATGGAAAATATGAATAATAAGATATATTTGTGCAAAACTAGAAGCTCTTGTACTGAGGCACAAGGGTTGAAGATTTTGACTACAGCTTCTCAATAAATGATCAAGTCATTGCTTCAATAAGCTACATCAATAAAGCAACAATTTCACTTCTTTCTGTAGAAAGGATCTGAACGATACGGTCCATGTTCTTGAAAGTGAGCCTGTTGGGAAAATCATCGCAAAAGTGGAAGCTCTTGACAGAGATGAAAATGATACTGTTATTTATAGATTTGCAAAAACAGAGGATACATTTGCCTTGGGTGAAAGTAAGGAATGTTGTGCATTTTGTTGTTGTAATGTTACATGGTTTGCTTTAGGAATGAAGTTCGGGACTTTTTGGCAATGTTTCAGTGCCTCGTGATTGGGGTGTGAGTTCACTAAACACTTGCAGTTCAGAGATGAGAGTTTGACCATAGAGTGAAGTTGATACTGAGTGGAGAATGGATGCAGGGTGACCTTGAGGGCCAGAATTTCCTGTTGGAGGCTGGAATCGTGAGGCGTGTTTGATTCCATGTCATGATTTCGATTCTGGGTCGCCAAACTGTCCCTTTCTCTAGTGTGACATGAAGCATAATTTTTAGAGCGAGAGCCTCAATGACCCAGAGGTGGATCTATAATTAATGGCTGGGGGAGAAGCAGGGATTGTGGGAATGGAGGTGGGCAACTAGGGAAGTCAACCACATTTAGGCCTGAATCAGCAGCCATTGCTATAACACCTGCCTATGTGCTGTTTTAAAAAAAATAGAGATTAATCATCTTCGAAATGGGGTGGTGAAATGGAGACCTAGGACCAGGAATAGGGTAGAGAGAGATTGGATATTAAAATGTTATAACTTCTTAGTACTCTTTACTCCAAACTTTCAATTTTTTGCATTAAACAAAATGGTTTCTGCGCTACCAGCCCTCTTCCCACCAGATTACAGCTGGCCAGCTTCACTGAGCTCCTAACAGTCGCCTTCCGCCCATTAAAATCTCGGGAAACCAGAAGATGATTTTTAATTGACTTCAAGCTGCCCAATGAGTGATGTGGGTGACTTTCTCATCCGCCTCCCAATCCCCCATTCTCAGGAACAGAGGCCGCAGGCCAGCATGCCAGCTGCCGGCGGCAATCTTTTGGCCGGATAAACTGGAACTTTGATCAGAAATTATGTAAAAATGATAGGGTACTGGTCAAGAACAATCCAACAATAAAAAAAAGCAGCGCATCAAAGATTTGGGCCCATGGGTTAGTAGGGAGACTAGATAGAGTTTATACTGAAAAGAGAGGCGAAGCCTTTAGCACTTAAAATAACAATGACAGATAAATAGAAAAGAAATAGGGAAAATGTCAAAAGGGGAATTAACATATTAAAAGATTGTAGGGGAAAAAATTAGCAACTAACAAAGGAGTTAAAAACAAGTCTTTTCTGTCATGATATTAGTCGTAAGAGGATAGCCAAGTCAAGGTTTGGATCATTACAAAATGAAGATGGCACACATATACCAGCTACTGAATGAAAGGCAGAATTAGTCAGTGAGTAACTGCTTCAGTTTTCACCAGGGGAGACCATAAGACCATGAGACATAGGAGCAGAATTAGGCCACTCAGCCCATCGAGTCTGCTCCGCCATTCAATCATGGCTGATATTTTCTCATCCCCATTCTCCTGCCTTCTCCCCATAACCCCTGATCCTCTTAGTAATCAAGAGGAGGATTTTTAAATTGTATTTTGAAACCAGAATTCATTGTAGAACAGAATGACAGTCATCATTCCAAAAGATTGAAACTTAAGGAAGACAAGTCACCAGAACCATATGGTTATCACCATGAGGATAGTGAAGCGTACTAGAGAAGAGTTAGCCAAGGCTCCGACTGTGCAGAAACTATGAAAAAAAAGACAGTGTCTGATTGATTCCCCCTTTCAAAATGATGCCAGGAAGTATTTGTTGATAACGTTTATAATGGGGGATGAAAGAGCCGGCCATTTGGAGAAAATTGAACTTGTCGGAGCCAGCCAACCTTCTGGAAAATCCTTGAAGAAATAATGAAGAGTGTAAAATAAAAAGTTTATGTGGGTTTTCAAAAAAATATTTGTTCAGATACTAAATAACAATTATAGTGGCATATCGGATGTGGCCATATTGAAGAAAGAGGTGGTTGGAGAGTGGAAACCAAAGAATGAATTCTTTGCCACAGAACGGTGTGGTCAGTGGCACATGGCGTGCTTGTATTGGGCTGTTCTTAGTTACTAAATAATTTTGATAAAAATTGCAGGAAGAAGCTTGTATAAAAATACTAATTATACCAAATTACGGCGCGGAGCAAATAATGATGAAGATTGTTAAAATCACCGCACTAGAGCAGATATAATTGATAATGTGAATTTATGCATTTTGGGACTGTTAGAAATTAATTGGATGGGATTCTCCATTTCTGAGACAAAGTGATGACGCCAACGCAGAATTCGTGGACTTTCACAAAAAACTGGCACCACATCTGGACCGATTTCGCTCCGGTTAGGGGGCTAGCTCTGGTGCCGCATGGAACACATTCGATTCCAATGAGAGACGATGCAGTATTCACCGGGTCCGTGATTGACACTCAGGAGGCTGACAGGCCATAGTCGCATATACACATTACATTCCCCACACACACTTATCTCATCCAACAAGATGGCTCTTCAAGATTGGAGCATGCCCAAAAAACTGATGGGTCGGCTGGGGCCAGAGCGACTTAGAAGGGATGCCCTGGGAGGACACCTATACGACCCATGACCCTACGTTCAAAATGGGCTGTTAGTTGCGTGCGCAGCTGCATAGCTGCCTTGCCGGCTGCAACAATGGTGTTCTGTGCCCGTCCACCCCAACCCAATAGCCCACCTTCTGGTTACCCCCCGCTACTCCCCTCACCCCTGGCATTAGCCCCTGGGCCAGCGGCACAACAGTCAGCAAACTATGGCGATGTTGGACACTTTCCGTATCCCCTCTCTCTCCCTCAGCAGCCGCCACGCCAATTTCACGATTTTTAAAAGCACAAGTGAGCCACGCAATCGGGAACTCGACCTATCGGAGGTGGAAACCCCGGAAAATACCGGGTCGGACCCACTAATGATATGCAAATGGTGTGTATGTACGGGCGTTCTGGAATGCATTGACGCCACTGTCGAGGTGCTGGAGCATTGCGATTTGGAGTCAAATCAGCTCCTGTCGCGATTTTGGCATCGGAACCGATTCTCCGCCCAATCGCCATTCCAGATTTTGGCATCGGCTAGCGGAGAATCCCACCCATTATATTTTAAACATTAGGATTTTACAAAAAGGAACAAGAGGATCAGAACATATGGGTGCACTGATCACTAAGGATAGCAGCTCAAGTAAATAAGACCATAAACTACTGATGAGCAACAACACAGGACATCCTCCAAATTAGTAAAATGAGGGTCCAGGCTGAGTTCTTGTGAGAAAAGAGTTTATTACAGTGAGGATGAATTGATCAATATATCGACATAATGAATGTCCTGTGACATAAATGTTTTTTCATTTAGATTCAGGTGACATAACATTGGTCAAACCATTGGATTATGACAATACTGATTTGTGGAAGGTTTACCTGTTGCCCATATTGGCATTTGATAATGATCTCAAACACACAGCCACCCACACCCTGACAGTCTCTGTCGACAATGTGAATGAAGCACCAATCTGCGATCCAGCATTTACACAGGGAGCAGGTGAGTATTTCCTGTATTGTGAATTCCAGCAAAATCAGAATTGAATGCTCACTGAATTTATCATTAAGGTGTATCAAAAACCAGCCACCTCATTGAACTCAATAATTAATGGTAACATTTTCATAAAACTTTTTTCCCTTGCTGCTCTTCCTTTCCTGAGATCATTGGCCAAAGTTTTATCCATGATGACCAGAACTGAAAGTGGAACCTGAGGCCAGGCAGATGGCCGCTGGCACCTGGGCAGCATTTTACTGGTAGTGGCCGATCAAGAGGCTGCCTCCGGGACCACCATCCAATTGAGGATGGCAGCCCACTTCTCAGGGCTCTGATTGGGTAGCAGAGGGCCTGGGGATGGGGGGGGGGGGGGGGGGGGGGGGGGGAGGGTGGTTCACTGCAGAGGCTGCAAGAAGAGGAGGAGGAAATGTCTACCCTGTGGTCGGTCCCCTCGAAGACCAAATGAGTTTTCAAACTTGTATGCTGGGCCCCACAAGTAGGTGGCAGTGATCAGAGGGAGTTATTTTTTTAATTCAGCCCATGGGATGTGGGCATTGCTGGATAGGCCTGCATTCCTTATGCATCCCTACTTGCCCTTTAGAAGGTGATGGTGAGCTGGCTGCTTGAACTGCTGCAGTCTCTCTGGAGCAGGTACACACAAAGTGCAGTTAGGGAGGGAATTCCAGGATCTTCGCCCAGTGACAGTGAAGGGACAGCAATATATTTCCAAATGAGCTTGGTAAGTGGCTTGGACAGGAGCATCCAGGTGGTGGTGTTCCCATGTATCTGCTGCCCTTGTCCTTCTAGATTGTAGTGACCATGGGTTCCAGAGGTGCTGTCTATAGAACTCTGATAATTAGAGGGATAATAGTGATGGTGCCATAGCCAGGAAACCCTTGCCATAGGGGTCCCATCCATGGGTCATAAAGGGCCAATAAAAAAGAGCTTCCCCCCAAACATCCACATCCTTCCCAGGAACCTGTGGGAAAGCTGCCTCAGTTTGGTCTCCCCGCACACAGCACAGCCCCTTCGAACACCAGTAAAATGTTGACGGAGGAGGATTTCCCAATGAATAGGTTCCTGCCCCTGAGACTATTCCAAATTGGCAAGAAGATGGCAGGCTCTCTGAGTAATTTCTATCTGTCACCATTTTACAAAGCCTCCAACCTCCCAGGCTGTCTGCAGTGAACTGGTAAAATTCAGCTCACTGACTGGACTGGAGATAGGCCCACTTGTGACTTTGATCATCTTGGACCTAGCCCAAAGGTCACATCTACACATGTCACCAGCAGCTTGCATTTATATAGTAGCTTTAATGCAGCAAAAACATTCCAAGGCGCTTCTGAGGAGAGTTATCAGATAAAAGAAAAAATTGATGCCTGAGCACAGCGGACAAGGGTGAACAGCAATCCGGATCAATAACTGGTTAATCATCACCTCTCTATGCCAGGGACACTGGTGCCAATTGTAGTGTTCCATTTGGTGCCTTGGCAGAGATTAATTAACTGCAAAGAGGGGCAAGCTAGGGATCCTCTTAGTTTCGATGAATCAGCTTCTTGCTCCTTTAACCAAGTGGGTTAAGAATGATTGTATATTTACTTTCTCAGTTAACTACCACTGAATTTTATCCTTTGTTTCATTCGCATGAAGCAATCACTAATAATGGGTGATGATAGTGCTGATAACTACTTACATGCTGGGCCTTATTCTTGACCAGCTGTTTTTCTAATTAATTTGCTACGCCACATCTGGTGTTGCAAAATCCAGCATCTGGCTATGAAACAGGGGACAATACTCACTTGGAAACTTGGAGCTGTTTCGGTTAAGTTGTAGGTTGGAAAACAATTGCGCGAAGTGTGGAAAAAGTCAACATTGTTTTCTACCCTCTGGAGGAGCAATAACTTTGAGTATCAGAACTACAATAATAAAGCAAGTCTGCCTGCGTGATAAGAACTCAGATTTCAATCAAACTGTTGAGAATAGACCTGTTGTAGAAACTAATGGACTGTGCTCTCTTATTCCATCTATGGTCTGCTAATAATTCTCTAAGGGAAAGGTTATGAGTGTATTATAGTCAGCACCACAAAGGAGATTTAAACAAGCCTTTAGGCTGCATTCTGTTTAGAAATGCTTGCTTGAAAATGATTCCCCAAAGTTATTAGATGAAGAGGTTTCAAAACAAATTTAGAGACACAATTTAATCCATTGTGATTTTGTTCCAGTCTAGCTGGACACAATGTGGCTGACACTAAATCTATTGGTATATGGTTGGAGTTTATATTTTGAACATTTGCCTGAGTTAAGTTTTCACAGAAGTGCTAATTGTACTGAACACGCAGGGGAAAATTCACACTCTGAGGAAATTTCAAATTGAGCGTGTATTGAGAATTCTGACATAGAAGCCAACAGGAACGGTAAGATTTTCCATTCATTGAAAGTTAACAAGTGGAAAGTCCCACAGAAGGTTCTGACCTCCTTGTCCAAAATCAGGTTGCATACTCCTGGAGTGTAAAACCCTCTGCTAGGAGCACAAATTCATTAAATCTATGAATGCAGGTACAACAAGTAATTAGGAAGGTGAATAGCATGCTGGCCCTTATTGCAAGGGGATTGGAACGCATGAATAAAGAAGACTTGCTCAAGACCACATCTGAAATATGGTCTGCAGTTTTGTCTTCCATATTTAAGGAAGAGCTTAATTGCTTTGGAATGTAAGAACTGCAAGGGTTAATGAAATGTCTAGATCAGCCACTAGATGGAGCTACAGTTACAAGTATACAGGACATTGATGCTAAGCCTTGTGGGGGAGAGTGAAGTGAAGGAGTTAGCTGGAGACAGACTGAAGGAAAGATGTGAGTGAGAGAGGATCATAGTTTATTATAGTGTAAAGATTAATTGTAGGTGAGTGCAGATTATATGTTCATGATCAATTGTGTATTATTTAGGAGTACGTGTCGAATCCAAATTAGTAGTATTAATAAATGTATAGCTTTGTTCAAGTTAATGCTATTTTGTGGTCTTTATGAACACTACGCCAACCATCCTGAATTTAGCAACACTAAGAAAACCACAATGAGAGGCTGAAGTAAATTGGGTTTATATTCGCTGGAGTTTAGTAGAGTGAGAAGTGACTTTGTTGAAGAAGACGAGATTCTGGAGGGACCTAAAAGGGTTTGTACTCATAGAATGTTTCCACTGATCGAGGAATCTAAAATAGAGGGGCACAGTTTCAGGATAAGAAGCCAATTACTTTGGGCTGAGATGAGGAGAAATTACTTCACTCAAATGGTTGTGAATCTTTGAAATTCTCGACTCCAGAGGGCTGTGGATGCCCATCGATGAATATATTTAAGGCTGGGGTGGGCAAGTTTTCAGTCTGAGGAAATAAAGGAATATGGGGAGCGGGCAGGAAAATGGAATTGAAGCTCAAAATCAGACATGATTACATTGAAAGGTAGAGTCGACTTAATGGGTATGCTCTTATTTTTTTATGTTCTTGTAAATCATCATGGAATGGGAAAACATTTAATAGAATGATGAAATTGTGTTAATAATAATTTCCCAACTTCTGTCTCGCAGTGAGGAGCTTCAGTCACCGAGGGTTTTCCATGATTTTAACAGATAAAGTCATGATAGATATTTTAATGTACTTTAAAGGATGAACACATTTAATGCTGAATTTATTATTCTGCAGATACTTAATTATTGATTTCTAATTCTTGTATAATTGTTACTTTGACATTTTGATTACACAGATCTACATCAATGTTTGATAGAAATATCACTTTAGAAATGTAGGAGATGAAACTGTCTTTTATAACTCTCGCTGCTGATGTTACACTCGTTGTGCATGCACATGAGTGGTATCCTTGTGCCATCAATTATAATTTCTTTATATTTTAAACAGGCGCCTCAACAACCATTCTGGAAGACTTCCCCATCTTTGAGGCCGTGTATAGGGTTATTGCAAAAGATCCTGACTCTAATGACGCTCTTAAAGTAAGAATACACACAACTGATCAATCTCTCAGCCAACTCATTCGTTAGTCTGTAACTTCAATTATGATAATTGGTGAAATGTAATGCCTTCTGTGGTAAATTTGGTGGCTGTGTGGGGAGGGGGGGGGGGGGGGGGGGGGGGGGGGTTGCATTTATTTAATCAGGGATTCCATTACCTTCCCACCTCCCATCTGTAATTGAAAATATGGAAAGATATGTAATTTGAAACATGGAAGGCTGGTAATACTTGATTTAAGAAACATTAGAGAATGTAGGGAACAGTCCCATGAAGGGTTAACAGCAGCTGCCAGGAGAGGATTGTAAAATGCAGATAGCCTTGGTCAAGCAGGCCGTAGCTAACAAAACAAGCAGGTCTTTCAAGACACAATCAGTGAATTTTAGTACACTGCTAAAAGCAATGTTTTGCACCTCCTTTTGAAGTTAGGTAAGCAGATGGAAAAGAATTGATGAGGTTCAGCTGAATTAGGTGACAAATGTTTAAATGTGAGGCAAGTTTTTTAAACTCACTACCAATTGAATCTTTAGTATAAAGCTACAAGCAATATCTCACACCTTCATTGAAGTTAAGTAAGCAGCTGGAAAAGAATGGATGAGGTTCAGTTGAATTATGTGACAATTCTAGGTGTGAAATTTTGCTGACATCAGGTGAATACAGAAAGCTGGAGACAACGTGTCTACAAATTAGACCCAACTCAAAGTCAAAATTATGAGCTGGGGACAAAATTTGCTAATAATATAATTACAGAAATGACAGGAATCAAAAGTAACACCCCTTTGAAATCAAAGCATTTTTGAACATCACAAAGGAAACAATGTAATCAGAGATTTATGAGATGAGTTCATGCTCAAAACGAATATTTAGTTGTGTTAGAAAAATTCAGATTAAAGGTACCTTTTACAATCCAAGTGAAATAAAAGTTACTTTAAAATTTAATAACTGTTAGAAAAAGATATAAACCCAAAGAAAGGGGACAGCCAGCAGAGCCAACTCTCACAACTCAGTACATGGGAAAGACAGAGCATAGAAACCAAGTAGAACAGTGAATCCATCTGAGGAAGACCAAAAGTTAAAGAAGAGTGATTGTCAAGGTGGACCTGAAGGTCTCTTCAACCAACCAGGAGAACCCAGAAGCAAGATCTTTTTACTTTTCTGTAAAGACAGTGGTTGCATCTTTTAAAAGAAAAAAAAAACTTAAAAGTTTTAACCTAAAACAGTGGTTATTACAAAGCCTGCTTTACTTACTTAGCAACACAGGACCCAGGATATCGATGCTACTAAGTGGAAAATAGGTAAAATTCTTCTGTGAATGTATGGGTTATACCGGGGGATAACTTGAAAACATAGTTTGACCTGAATAGCACCCACTTAAGCCTGTATTGGGGTCAGGGAGTGAGAATCCCTGTTCACCATTTAGAATATCGACCCTTTTTGGTATAGCGGGAATTCTAAGAATAGTGGTGAGTTTTTAACTTCACACCTCAATTAAGTTTGTGGGGAGAAGGCCTTCCTGCCTGACTAAAAGTGCCCCACTTTAAGTAGTCAATTAATGCCCACATAAGGATCTCATCCAGCTTCAATTGGTACTAACCCAGTAGTGGGTTGATAATCATCATGTGGGATTGGTACCAAACTCCCAGTGGGGGGCATTGAGGGAGCTCGGGGAGCAGGAGAAGTTGGGGATGTGATCTCATTCAAAGGTATCACAAAGGGGGAAAACCACTTCCGGTAACCCTCTTGACCCTGATGCTGGCACCTCTCACCATCACTCAACTGTGGCTGGGATCCATCAATGATACTCAGTCTTGGGTGGATGTCATACTAGCAGAAACCATTTCCTCCTTGGCGGTGGTGCTGTTGTTCAAGATAGATGCTGGCTTTTGATTGGCCAGCAGTTCTTGGCAGGCTGGGCTTCTGCCTCTGGGGTCCTTCATCCTGGGGGAGGTGGCATTTAACATGGCTGGACGTCCCTAACAGAGGTGATGCGGGGTACCCGTCACCTTCATCAAATAGCATCCAATCAAATCTAGTTCAAAAGCAGATTAGATTGGAGTTAAAATTACTTTGCGAGAATATCAGTTCCCAGGCATAATCCTGCGGCATCCAACTGTTTGCTATTTTAATTCTCCATCATATTCCCACTCTGACCTAGGTCTCTTAAACTGCCCCAATAACACTCAATGCAAGTTCGAGGAACAGAACCTACCTCCCGTCTCTGCATTTTATTATTGTTTGGATTTAACATTGAGTTTAACAACTTCAAATCATAACCACTGCTCTCAACTTCTCTTGGACATTCTAAAACCATTTACACCTTGTGGTAGTCGGTATTAAAGGTATTACGGTACCTCTGAATATGCTGTAAGACCATTGGTGTGGGAGGTACCTGAGATTGCTGTTTCATTGGTTAAGCTTGCCTGCTGGTTCCGCCCAGTAAGGCGGAGTACAAGAGCCCATGTCTTCCCAGCAGCTGCCTTCTGTACCTGCGCTGCTGCGGGAAACATCTAGTGCAATAAAGCCTTCAATTGTCTCCAATCTCACTTCTGGAGTTATTGATCGTGCATCAATTTATTGCACTAGATTTTAAAGAATGGAGCTCCGAATCAAGCCTGAGTGTCTGCAAAGCAGCCCCCACGCGGCAAACGCAGCAGCAATGTTCAAACACTGGCTGGCGTGTTTCAATGGATATCTCAGGACGGCCACAACTGCACCCACAGAGGACCAGAAAGTGCAAGTTCTGCACTCAAGAGTGAGCCCAGAAATATACACCCTCATCGAGGACTAGGACGATTTCAAGGTTGCGATGAATCTGCTAAAAGGACACCATATTCGCCCTGTAAACCAGGTCTACGCCCGACATCTACTAGCAATGAGGCGACAAATCCCTGGGGAATTGCTGGAGGTGTTCTACCATGCGCTCCTGGTGTTAGGGAGGAACTGTAACTGCCCACAAGTTTCGGCCAACGACCACACAGAACTTTTGATCTGGGGCGCATTTGTTGCAGGTATGCTGTCCTCCCGAATCCGCATTTTATTATTCAGAGACACGAGGCCTCAAGGAGGCACGGGCCCTTGCTAGCACCCTAGATAGCACCCTAGATGTGGCCTCCCAAAACGCCCGCGCTTACGATCGCCCGGCAGCCCCTTGGGCAGCGTGGAACCCCCCGCGGCTGACCCCGAGGCATCCCCCATCCCCCCACAAGCTTGCGCTGCGAGACTGCCAGGCAACCCTGGGGCGGCCCGCTGCCCGCTCCTCTACCTGCAAAGGGTGCAACAAAAAGGGCCATTTCATGGCAGTATGCCAGGCCCGGGCGGTCGCTGTGGTCTCTGGAGGCGAATCGGGACCACCATCACAACCCTCTCCACGAGCCACGTGCGTCCAGCGGGCGCTGTCATCTTCCTTCTCCCTAGCCACGTGCGGCCTCTGGACACCGCCATCTTGCCTCTTGGACACCACGTGCGATGGATGGGCACCGCCATCTTGTGCACCCCCAGCCATGTGCAACCAGTGGGCGCCGCCATCTTGGCTGGACTCTCAGGACCCCGACTCGGGTGACCGCACACCGCCCGAGGAAAATCTCCAACTTCTGCCACGACTCGCCTCGGTGACGCTGGACCAGTCTCGGCCCCGAACGCTCTCGACTGCAACGACGACCGTGCTCATCAACTGGCATGAAACATCCTGTCTGATCAACTCCAGGAGCACAGAGAGCTTCATACACCCCAACACAGTAAGGCGCTGTTCTCTTCTCATCCACCCAGTTAACCAAAAACTCTCCCTAGCCTCCAGGTCTCATTCAGTGGAGATCAAAGGGTTCTGCATAGCGAACCTCACGGTCCAGGGAAGGGAGTTTAAAAATGACCAACTCTACATCCTTCCCCACCTCTGCACTGCCACGCTCCTAGGGTTAGATTTTCAATGTAACCTCCAAAGCTTAACTTTTAAATTCGGCGGCCCTATACCCCCCTCACTGTCTGCAGCCTCGCGATCCTCAAAGCCGATCCGCCTTCCCTATTTGCGAACCTCACCCCGGATTGCAAACGCGTCGCCACCAAGAGCAGACGGTACAGTGCCCAGGACCAGACCTTTATTAGATTGGAGGTCCGGTGAGGGAAGATATCATTGAGGCTAGCAACAGTCCATGAAGAGCTCAAGTAGTGGTTGTAAAGACCGGGGAGAAGCATAGGATGGTCATCGATTATAGTCAGACCATCAACAGGTATACGCAACTCTCCTCCTCCACATATCCGATCTGGTCAACAAGATCGCACAATACAAGGTCTTTTCCACGGTGGATCTCAAGTCCGCCTACCATCAGCTCCCCATCCACCCTAGCGACCGCAAATACACTGCTTTTGAAGCAGATGGGCGGCTCTACCACTTCCTAAGGGTTCCCTTTGGTGTCACGAATGGAGTCTCAGTCTTCCAACGAGAGATGGACCGAATGTTTGACCTTTACGGTTTGCGGGCCACATTTCTGTACCTCGATAATATCACCATCTGCGGCCACGACCAGCAGGACCATGACACCAACCTCCGCAAATTCCTCCATACCGCAAAAATCCTTAACCTCACATATAACAAGGACAAATGCGTGTTCAGCACCGACCGTCTAGCCATCCTCGGCTACGTAGTGCATGATGGAGTTATAGGCCCAGATCCCGAATGCATGCGCCCCCTCATGGAGTTTCCCCTCCCTCACTGCTCCAAGGCCCTGAAACGCTGCCTGGGATTTTTTTCTTATTATGCCCAGTGGGTCCCCAACTATGCGGACAAGGCCCACCCACTAATCCAATCCACGGTTTTCCCCCTGTCGACAGAGGCCCGCCAGGCCTTCAGTCGCATCAAAGCGGACATCGCAAAGGCCACGATGCGTGCCATCGACGAATCCCTGCCTTTCCAAGTCGAGAGCGACGCGTCCGACGTAGGTCTGGCGGCCACCATCAACCAAGCAGGCAGACCCGTGGCCTTCTTCTCATGCACCCTCCATGCTTCAGAAATCCGCCACTCCTCAGTGGAAAAGGAGGCCCAGGCCATAGTAGAAGCTGTGCGGCACTGGAGGCATTACCTGGCTGGCAGGAGATTCGCTCTCCTCACCGACCAATGGTCGGTGGCTTTCATGTTCGATAATCCACAGCGGGGCGAGATAAAAAAACTACAAGATGTTCTGGTGGAGGATCGAACTCTCCACCTACAACTATGAGATCTTGTAACGTCCCTGGAAGCTAAACGAGCCTCCTGATGCCCTATCCCGCGGCACATGTGCCAACGCACAAGTGGACCACCTCCGGGCCCGCGACGAGGACCTCTGCCACCCGGGGTCACTTGATTCTTCCATTTCATTAAAACCCGCAACCTGCCCTACTCCATCGAGGAGGTCAGGACCGCCACCAGGAACTGCCAAATCTACGCGGAGTGCAAGCCGCACTTCTACAGGCCAGAGAAAGCACACCTGATAAAGGGAAAGGCACCTTTGAACGCCTCAGTGTGGACTTCAAAGGGCTCCCCCCCTCCACTGACTGCAACACGTATTTCCTGAATGTAATTAATGAGTACCCCCGGTTCCCATTCGCCATCCCCTGTCTCGACATGATCGCAGCCACTGTCATAAAATCTCTCCACAGTATCTTTACACTGTTCGGTTTCCCCGCCTCCATACACAGCGATAGGGGGTCCTCCTTTATGAGCGACAAACTGCGTCAATTCCTGCTCAGCAAGGGCATCGCCTCGAGCAGCACGACCAGTTATAATCCCTGGGGAAATGGGCAGGTAGATAGGGAGAACGGAACGGTCTGGAAGACCGTCCTACTGGCCCTACGGTCCAGGAATCTCCCAGTCTCCAGCTGGCAGGAGGTCCTCCCGGATCCTCTCCATTCCATCCAGTCACTGCTGTATACCACGACCAACCAAACACCTCACAAACGTCACCTTGTCTTCCCTAGGAAGTCCTCCTCTGGGACCTCGCTCCCAACCTGGCTGGCAGCTTCTGGACCCATCCTGCTCTGCAAACACGTGCGGGCGCACAAGTCGGACCCATTGGTCGAGAGGGCCCACCTCCTTCATGCTAACCCTTAGTGCGCCTACGTGGCATACCCCGACGGCCGACAGGACACGGTCTCCCTTCGGGACCAGGCGCCCGCTGGGTCTCCACCCACAGCACCACCCCCCTCCCTCCCACCAGTGCACCCCACAGTCACCCCCTTCCCAGGTGGATCGGTCCTCCCACCGGTCCCATCAAGGGGTGATGAAGAAGAAGCCGAAGCAATGCTCCCGGTGCTGGTGCCCGCATCATCGCCGAAGCTACGACGATTGCCCAGGACGACCAGGGCCCCCAATCCACTTATTGCTTCATTCTGAACTGTAAATAAATTTGTAAATAGTTTCGACGTAATGAGGCAAAACACTGTACTGATGTATACCGGGTACCTCCATAACTTTAACCTCTACCACTGTGAAATGCGAGGCCACCACCCCGCCGGACTTTTTTTTAAACAGGGGGTGAATGTGGTAGTGGGTATTAGAGGTATTGCGGCACCTCTGAATATGCTGTAAGACCATTGGTGTGGGAGGTACCTGAGATTGCTGTTTCATTGGTTAAGCCTGCCTGCTGTTTCCGTCCAGTAATGCGGAGTATAAGAGCCCGTGTCTCCCCAGCAGCTGCCTTCTGTACCTGCGCTGCTGGGGGAAACATCTAGTGCAATAAAGCCTTCAATTGTCTCCAATCTTCTGGAGTTATTAATCGTGCATCACACCTCTTCTGCTGCGATGTATGTCACATTGTTTTGACTTGCACCATCATCACTTTTGTCATTTTTATTTCTTGATTGGAAACGCTGGCCTGGATTTTAACTTGGAAGAGTGATCCAAGTGGTGTTAGGGAACTGTTTTGAGGTCAGAAAACGTGAAAGTACAGATTTGTTCAATCATTTTGCAGTTTTAATTTTATTATTCTGCAGCTTTTCTGTGCAGGGCAAGCCAGATTGCACAGGCTGGATGCTGGATGGGAAGAGAAAATCGCAGCACATTGCTCAGTCCAAGTTGGGTCTGAGAGACGTTAGTCCAATTATGGTAGGCAAGAAAGATAGTGGTCGGGACGTCCAGTGGTGGTCGGGGTGTGGGAGCAGATGGTGGTCAAAGGGGGTGTAAGGGTGCACGGTGGAAAATAGAGATGGGACTGGGGTGCAGCCCAATTGTGGGAGGAGGCCATGGTGTTGGTTGTTGGACCTGGAGAAGACCCTGCAGGCAGGATTCTCCGACCGCGTCTGCCCGGCGATCGGAGAGTCCTGCTCGAGGTCAATGAACTTTTCCGTTGTCCGGGTCTCACCCGTGGCATTCTTGCAGCGGGTGGGGCGGAAGATTCCAGCCCTGTGGTCTTCTTGTAAACTGATGGTGCTGCGGGGTTGCCAAGTCTCCGGGACCTGATAGACTTCATCCTGGGGTCTTATAAAAGGTGCATTAATGAGGTAGTAGATACTTTGGTGTTAACTTTCAAAAGTTCACTAAATTCTGGAAAGGTCCATCAGACTGGAAAGTAGGAAGAAAGGAAGGAGGCAGAGATGGGAAACTATAGGCCAGTTACTTTGACGTCCATCTTGGGGACGGTGTGGGAATTTATCGTTAAAGAGGTTATAGCTGGGCACTTAGGGAACTCAAGGTAATCAGAAAGAGGGTCAGCATGGTTTTAGCACGGTAGCGCAGTGGTTTGCACTGTTTCTTCACAGCGCCAAGGTCCCTGATTCGATTCCCGGCTTGAGTCACTGTGTACGGAGTCTGCACGTTCTCCGTGTCTGCGTGGGTTTCCTCTGGGTGCTCCAGTTTCCTCCCACAAGTCCCTCCCACAAGTCCTGTTAGGTGAATTGGACATTCTGAATTCTCCCTCTGTGTACCTGAACAGGTGCCGGAATGTGACGACTGGGGGCTTTTCACAGTAACTTCATTGCAGTGTTAACGGAAGCCTACTTGTGACACGAATAAATATTATTGTTATTATCTGAAGGAAATCATCTTTAACAAAATTATTGGAGTATTTTGAAGGAATAACATGTGTTGTGGTTAAGGGGAGGCCTGTAGAGACGGGTTGTACTTGGACACATCAAAGGTTATTGTGGAAACTAAAAGGTGTTGGAGTAACAAATTAGCATTGGCTGGTTGACAGAAAACAGAGAGTATTCTTAATCAGTCTCTGACTGATTGGCAGGATGAGACGATTAGAGTGCCATAGGGATCTGTCCAGAGCCCTCAACTTTTAAAAATTTATATCAATGACTTAGGCAAGGGGATATTGGGCAAACTAGACCTGTATTTTCTGTGGTTTGAAGAATGAGAGGTGATCTCATTGAAACTTACACAGTATTTAAAGGAATAGACAGAGCAGATGCAGGTAAGATGTTTCCCTTGGTTGGGGAGTCTGGAACCAAGGGGCGCAATTTCAAACAAAAGGGATGCCACTTAGGACCAGTCCGGAGGTCTTGTGGTGCATTGGGTAGCATCCCTGCCTCTGATCCAAAAGTTCCAAGTTCGAGACTCACCCCAGGACTTGATGGCCAAATAAGGTGCTTTCATTACATGGCCAAATATATGTATCAACCTACAAAAATCCTTCCAACACTCCGGAGGCTGGAGAGACGACTGGTCAGCCCTACTTGATGTGGAGTGGTGTCCATCAAGCTCTAAGTCTCTAGTGACAGACTCGCAACCTGTTCCAGGAATAACTAGTTATGGAAACAGACAAAAGTCTGCTTTAGTTTACCACCAGGTGTGGGAAGAGAATTCAAATGGATTTGGACTGAGGACTGAGATGAGGAGAAATTTATTTACTGAGAGGGATCTTTCCCATTCATTGTATCTGTTTAAAGCAGAGATAGAAAGATATCCGATTTACAATAACGTAAAGGGTTATGGAGGTCGTGAGTTTAAAAGGCATTCAAGTGTCCAATCAGCCATGATCACATTAAATGACAGAGCAGGCCTGATGTGCTGAATGGCCTACTCCTGTTCTTCGGCATGGGAGCTAAATTTGCAGATGCCACAAAGATAGGTAGCAAAGTATGCTGTGAAGAGGACAACTGGAGGTTGCAGATGGATACACAAAGTGAGAGGGCACCAATCTGGCAGATAGGGTAGAATGTGAGAAGATGTGAACTTGTTCACTTTGACATGAAGGGTAAAAAAGCAGAGGATCACTTCAATGGAGAACAACTGCAGAATTCCAAGTGTTTAGAGAGATCTCTGTGTTTTTGTGGATGGGTCACAAAAAGTTTCTATGTAGTACGGCATATGATCAAGAAGACTAATGAAATATTACCCTTTATTACAGGAGAAATTGAATATAAAAATAAGGATGTTTTGCTTCAGTTACACAGGACATTGGTGAGATTATATCTTGAATACTGTGTGCAGTTTTGGTCTTCTTATTTAAAAAAGGATGTAAATGCAATGCAGGGGGTTCATAGGAGGTTTACAAGATTGATACCTGAGTAAGTGTCTTATGATGGATGTGCTGAGTATGTATTCACTCAATGACTGAGCTTCCACAGCCCTCTGGGGTAGAGAATTCCAAAGATTCACAACCCTCTGAGTAAAAGAAATTCTCCTTACCTTGGTTCAAAGTGGCTTCTCCCTTATTTTGAAATGGTGCTCCCTGGTTCTTGACTCCCCAACCAGGGGAAACAACTTACCTGTATCCACCCTTCTATTCCTTTAAGTATTTTGTAGATTTCAGTGAGATCGCCTCTCATTCTTAGAAATCCTAGAGAATACAGGTCCTTTTTATTCACGGTTTAAAGCACATGAGTCATGTTTTAGGTCTCCCATTGATGAGAATTGGGATCTGTTTGAAGGCAGCTGCGCCTTTCAACATACAGTTGCCTCCGCAAACTACAAACTTGCACATTATAACCAAACCCTATTCCCCTCCACTCCCCCCATCCGCACCCCCGCCCCTGCAATCGGGTTAAATGCAGGGTGCCAGGTTTGGGGTCAGGACCTCCACAATTGGGCCTCCAGTGCCATTTTGGCTTAGCCTGAGACCCTTTCTGTCCCCGCAAAAATGGAGGTATCAGTGCACTATGTGTCTGACCTCTGTCCTGAACTCGCACTCCAGTATGTGTAAGCTGATAGCTATGCTCCTCCAGTAGATGCCCTGTACTTTCTTTATCATATCCATTTGCTCCACATCAGAGATAGCTTCATTTTTTAAAAAATTAATTTAGAGTACCCAATTATTTCTTTTCCAATTAAGGGGCAATTTAGCATGGCCAATCTACCTAGCCTGCACATCTTTGAGTTGTGGGGGTGAAACCCACGCAGAGACAGGGAGAACGTGCAAACTCCACACGGACAGTGGCCCAGGGCTGGGATTCGAAACCGGGTCCTCAGCGCCGCAGTCCCAGTGCCAGCCACTGCGCCACCGTGCTGCCCAGAGATAGCTTCATAACCATGCCCACCTCCTGAATGGGTTTGATGGCCCTAGACAACGTTGGGCATTTAACCAACACCCTATCGCAGTAGCTCCCTCAAGCATTTGTCCTTCCATTGTGCCCTCCATTGTGGACATGGTTACTTAGTTCATGATTTATGGTTATTTAGGGTGGCATGATGGCACAGTGGATAGCACTACTGCCTCACAGCGGCAGGGACCCGGGTTCAATTCTGGCCTTAGGTGGCTGTCTAAGTGGAGTTTGCACGCGTGTCTGCGTGGGTTTCCTCCCGTTGCTCCGGTTTCCTCCCACAGTTCAGAGATATGCAGGTCATGTGGATTGGCCATGCTAAATTGCTCCTTAGTCCAGGGATCTGTGGCTTTGGTGGGGTTACAGGGTTGCAGGGATAGGACAGGAGCCTGGTTAGGGTGCTTTTTCAGAGGGTCGGTGCAGATTGAAAGGGCTGGATAGTCTCTTTATATACTGTAGAGATTCTATGATCTCATTAGTTACTATTTCAGGCACTTTTGCTTCCCTCAAAAGTTGAATGTCATTTTGAAGTTGCTTCATGTCAGTCCACCCACCTATCATTGAGAACATGGGCAGATTGGGAGGAAAGGCTCATTCACCCTGTCTGGCCCCGTCGTGGTGGGGCCGACTAACAAATAAGAATCCAATAAAAATGTGGGCAAGGAACAGCTTGGCAAATTTATGCTTGTGTTACCGCATATTGGTTGTACATTTGGAACCAATTAGCTAACAGTTGAGTTCATTAACAGTCACTTTGTTTCCAGTTCGCTTTTATAAATGATCAAAATGAAGCTGCCAAATACTTTCAATTGGATACGAATAGTGGAGTCATCACCAGGACTAATCAGCCACTTGACTATGACAATGGAGTGAAGGTTTGTATAGGTTTGAAGATTAACAACATGATTACAAGCATGTCTGTCCTCAGAGTGTCCGACATGTGAATTTTCTTCACAGCAGCAGTACAGTCTAAGCATTTCTGTCACTGAAGTGGGAAATGTTCCTTCACAATCCTGCACAGGTACCATCACCATTAATATCCAGAACACCAATGATGAATCCCCAATCTACATGTGAGTAACAATGCCATTTAGAAACTCGGAACATACTTATTCAGTTAAATTTTCATGTGGTGGTTTATTCAAATTAGTGGATGGACAAATTAGGCACAGTTCGGAGTTGGGGTTTTGCACGACGAACAGAAACTTCATCCAGTGACAAAACTGAACCACTTAAGTAATTGTTTCCTGTTAATAACAGGGAACTTCCGTTACACAAACCAGCCTCACAGATCTATGCCAGTGTCCATTTGCCTCACTTATCTCCTCAAATTCTACTGATCTGTTCCCACCAGGGGACTGCATCCCTCTATTCAATTGCCACTGGTGCATTCATCAAGCTTCTCTTTAAATGTGAATGCCATCGCCCTCAACCACCCTAATGTGGTTCGAAGTTTCACAATCGCAATACTTGATTTTTGAGTGGATGTCTCAGATCCATAGCCGACTTGTTCTGAACTCACCCATAATGGGAAGCAAACTCCCCACATCCACTCTTGGTGGTTTGAAGTTCATATATTTGGGTTAAAGTTCTATTTTTTGACTTGAACAGCAAGTTTTCATTTGAACTACTCCAGTTGGTTCGTACTGTAGCTTTGTATTTACTATTTTTACCGTCTGTTTTCAGTATTAGCTTCGCTGTACTTAGTAGCGCTTCACAGATCTCGATAATGAACAATGTGTTTATGGCAACCTTTAACTCTCTGACGTAGTGCTAATCACAATGTGCCAAGACACCCTGCCTTCTTTCATGACAATCCTTTCCATAGGTGGGTTTCCCCTCCTGTATTTTAAAAATCATTCTCACAATATGACATTGCTGAAAAGGTCCAAATTTATTGTCCACCCATGAATGCCCTTCAGAAGACCTTCCTGAGTTACTGTAACCCATGTGGTGAAGGCATTATTCTCACAGGACTCTTAGGTAAGGAGTTCCAGGATATTGGTCCAGCAACATTAAAGGAAAAGCAAAACATGACGAAGGGACATCATGCCTGACAGAATGCATCACCTCAGTACGTTAATATCAATGGACAATTATGAGCCAGTTATTCAACACTGGAAAAGGTGAGACAATAAAGATAGTTGTACAGATAGTAGAATTAAGGGGTGCGATTCAACCACCTGATGTGGCCGGGGGGAGGTGAGTGTACAGAACAAGATTTGCCAGCATAAGTGGCTGGCTGGGTGGCACTTTGAGAGAAGGCGGAACACGTAAGGGCGGGGAAGGCTTGGGGAATTGAGTGTCTCTCACTCCTTCTCCAATTCCTGACAGGTATAACAACGTCTGCTGGAATTGATCCTGCTGTGGCTGCCCTCGCTTTGCCTGCAGCAACCGAGGTGGGCAGATGGAGAGTTGGCAGCAAGGCCAACACAGGCTGGAGGTGGCATCTCACACCCTGAAGACCCGGCTGCCTACCAGGCTGAGGAGGGAGGGGAAGCCAGTGTCGGCCCAAGGTGTACAGGCAGCGTTGGTCACTCAATGAGATGCCGGCCACCATATTTTGCGGAGGACTGCGTCTCAGCTGGGAGATGGTACTGCACCTGGGCAAATCCTCACGTACTTGGCACCCCATGGAGGTGGAGGACACCAGCTCCTGGGGGCCATGAATTTCAATGCAGCTCTGAACCCTTATGCCACTGGGTCATTCCAGAGCGGGGACCTGTGGCAAATGGCAATCTACAGCCCACAGGTGTGCCTGGGGGGCGGGGGGGGCGGGGGAGGGGGGGGGGGAGGGGGGGGGGGGGGTGGCGGGGGTGGCAGGGGGGGGGGGCGCAGTGGAGGGGGGGGCGTGGTTACGGATGCTCTGTATGCCCGGGCATCTAATTATATCACCTTCCAGCTGGACTAAACCCACTAAGATACCAAAGCTGCCGGATTTTCTGCCATTGTTAGGATGCCCCAATAGGGCGATAGATGGCATACATGTCGTCCTGTGGGCACTGGAACATCAGGGAGTGCCTTATATTGACAGGAAGGGGTTCCACTCCCTGACTGTTCAGATTGTGTGCGGCCACTGCCTCTGAATCATGTACATGTGTGCCCACTACCCAGGGAGTGTGCATGACAGATACATCCTAGGGCACCAGGAGATCCCCAGTATCTCTAGGAACCTCCCCAGGATATTGGGGTTGGCTCGTGGGGGACAAAAATAATTTATTAATAATCTTTACTATTGTCACAAATAGGCTTACATTAACACTGTAATGAAATTACTGTGAAAATCCCCTTGTCGCCCCATTCCGGCGCCTGTTCGGGTACACAGGGAGAATTCAGAATGTCCAATATACCAAAGAAGCACGTCTTCGGGAGTTGTGGGAGGAAACCGGACACCGGAAGTAAACCCACGCAGACACTGGGAGAACGTGCAGACTCCGCACAGTGAACTATGCTGGGAATTGAACCTGGGACACTGGTACTGTGAAGCAACAGTGCTAACCGCTGTGCTACCGTGCCACCGAGGTCGTGGCTGATGATGCCTTTATCACACGCATCTCTAATTTCCTGCTTAATGCCATTACTAACATCACCACAACAGTTTGGGAGTTTGTATACAATGCCTACCAATGTTTTTTGCCCCTTGGTGTTTCTCAGCTTGACCTCAACAGATTTCACACAGTCGGAGTCAATATCCTTCCTCACTATTGCGTTAATTTCCTCTTTCACCAACAAAGCAAATCCACCACTTTTTATTTTTTGTCTGTCCTTCCTAAATACTGAATAACCCTGGGAGTTCAGTTCCCATACCTGGTTACCCTGCAGCCATGTCTCCGTAATCCTGATTATATCATACCCGTTTACATTGGCTGTACCAGTGTGCCAACGCCCTCACTGATGGCCCTCAGTGACTGGAACAGGCTCTGCAGTGCCTCCGCAATGTCCACCTGCATCTGGAACATGTCCCTCAGTGACTGGGACATGATGTCGAGGTCCTCAGCCGTGGTTGTCATAGACTGAGCTATGTCTTGGACACCATCACCCAAGATGCGGACATCGTGCTCCAGGTTTTCCACTGCGGTCGCCACCCTAGCAGTGTTCGCCTGGGTGCACACATTGTCAGCACCATCTCCTGAACCTGCAGCCTTTAGGACTCCTCTAATTGGCTTTTCAGTCACTGGAGTTTCAGTACTTTTGCCGGAATATTGTCAGTGCCCATAGCCTTTGCAGTATCTAGTGCCTTCAACCGTTTCTTGATGTCACATGGGGTGAATCGAATTGGCCAAGACTGGCATCTGTGATAGAATTCCTATAGTGCAGAAGGAGGCTGTTCAGCCCATCAGGTTTGCACCGACCCTCTGAAAAAGCACCAACCCAGGCCCACTCCCCACCCTATCCCCGTAACCTCAGTTAACTTGCACATCTTTGGATACTAAGGGTCAAGTTAGCACGGCCAATCCACCTAACCTGCACTTCTTTGGACTGTGGGAGGAAACTGGAGCATCCGGAGGAAACCCACTCAGGATAGAAGCTGCAAACTTCACACAGACAGTCACCTAAGGCTGGAATTGAACCTGGGTCCATGGCGCTTTGCGGCAGCAGTACTAGCCTCTGTGCCCTTTGATGCTGGGGATGTCAGGAGGAGACTGAGATGGATCACCACTCGGCACTTCTGGCTGAAGATTATTGTGAATGCTTCCGCCTTGTCTTTTGCATAGATGTGCTGGGCTCCTCCATCATTGAGGATGGGGATATTTGAAGAGCCTCCTCCTCCAATGAATTGTTTAATTATCGACCACCATTCATTCCTGGACATGATTGAACTGTAGATCTTAGATCTGCTGACTGTGGAATCTCTTAGTTCTGTCCATCACTTGCTGCATATGTTGTTTGGTATGCAAGTAGCCTTGTGTTGTAGCTTCACCAGGTTGATATCTCTTTTTTTAGGTATGCCTAGTGCTGTTCCTGGCATGCCCTCTAGCACTCTTCATTGAACTAGAGTTGATCTCCTGGTTTGGTGGTAATGGTAGATTGTGGGACACGCCGGGCCTTGAGGTTACGGATTGTGGTTGAGTATAATTCTGCTGATGTTGATGGCCCACTGCGCCTCAGTCTTGAGTTGCTAGATCTGTTCTGAATCTATCCCATTTAGCACGATGGTAGTGCCACACAACATGATGGATAATCTTCTCATTGTAAAGACGGGACTTCATCTCCACAAGGACTGTGCGATGGTCACTCCCATCGATACTGTCATGGACAGATGCATCTGCAGCAGGCAGGTTGGGATGCTGGCATGCTTTTCCCTCTTGTTTGTTCCCTTACCTCCTATCGCAGACCCAGCCTAGCAGTTATGTTGTTTAGGACTTGGCCAGTTCAGTCAGCAGTGGTGCTGCTGAACCACTGTTGGTGATGGACATTGAAGTCCCCCACCCAGAGTATATTCTGTGTCCTTACCGCCCTCAGTGTTTCCTCCAAGTGTTGTTCAATAGGGAGGAGGAATGCTTCATCAGCTGAGGGGAGGCGGTATGTGATAATCAGCAGGAGGTTTCCTTGCCCATGTTTGGTCTGAAGCCATGAGACTTCATGGGGTCCGGAGTCAATGTTGAGGACTCCCAGGGAATTCCCTCCCTATTGTGCCGCCACTTCTGCTGTGGGACAGGACATACACATTGCATACCCAAAGATGGTGACAATGGTGTCTTGGACATTATCTGCAAGGTATGATTTGGTCATTATGACTATATCAGGCTGTTGCTTGGCTAGTCTGTGAGACAGCTCTCCCAATTTTCCCAGTCCCTAGGTCGATGATTGGGGGTCCGTCCGGTTTCTTTCTTTTTTATTGACTTTGAAGTGATTCGATGCAGCTGAGTGGCTTTGTCGGCCATTTAAGAGTCAACCACATTGCTGTGGATCTGGAGTCACATGTAGGCCAGGCCAGGTGAGGACTGCAGATTTCCTTCCCTAAAGGGCATTATTGAACCAGCCAGCCAGGCTTTTTATTATGACAACAGATTTTTGGTCATCATTAGACGTTTAATTCCAGATATTTACTGGATTCAATTTCCACCATCTGCCGTGGCAGGATTCGAATCCGGGTCCCCAAAGTATTACCCTTGGTCTCTGGATCACTAGCCCCATGACAATACTACTACGCCATCATTCTTATACCACCAGCTAATGGGACGTTTTCCTTGACCATAGACTATAAGATAATGGAATAGAATTAGGCCATTCGGCATATCAAGTCCGCTCCACCATTCGATCATGGCTCTTAAGTTTCTCAACCCCATTCTCCTGCATCTCCTCTGACCCCCCGATCCCCTTATTAATCAATAACCTATCTATCTCAAAGACACTCAGTGATTTGGCCTCCACAGCTTTCTGCGGCAAAGAGTTCCACAGATTCACCACTCTCTGGCTGAAGAAATTCCTCCTCATCTCTGTTTTAAAGGAACATCCCTTCAGACTGAGGCTGTGCCCTCGGGTTCTGGTCTCTCCTACTCGTGTAAACATCTTCTCCACGTCCACTCTATCTGGGCCTCCCAATATTTTTTTTAAGTTTCAATGGCCTTAGCCAACGCTGTCACAATCTTGTACATATGTATCTTGTACACAAATCTCCCCTCAATCTCCTTTGCTCTAAGAAGAACAGCCCCAACTTCTCCAACCTAACCTTGTAGCTGAAATCCCTCAACCTTAGCACCATTCCGGTAAGTCTCCTCTGAACCCTCTCAAGGACCCTTCACATTTTTTCTAAACGGTGGTGACCAAAACTGGACACAGTTCTCCAGTCATAATCCAGTCACAGCATTATAAAGGTCCAGCACAATTTCCTTACTTTCATACTCAGTGGGCGGGATTTTCTGTGCACCCCCATGGCGTGTTTTGCGACGGTGGAGGCAACCCGCCATTGGCCGGAGGTGGGATTGGGGCAGTCGATGGGTTTTTCTGTTCTTCGCACCCTCTTCCACCAGAGATCTGTGGTGGGCGGGGGAGTCGGCATTGGTGGGACTGGAAGATTCCACTGGCATGGATAGAAATTTCGGCCAATGTGTCTATTTATGAGGCCCATATTTTTTTCGAACAATTCTCTCAATATGGGCTAGACTGGGGAGTAACTCCCAAAGGCCCAAAACAATGACTAAGGGCGCTCCAGATTCGGGACACAATATGGCTGGTAAATATTGTGAGAGGCCTCTCACGAGATTCACCCGGCTCGTGACGCCTCACAAGATCTAACGGGAACGGGGTCGCGATATGGATCCCACAACAAATGGCGGAATCCAGAGTTGTATATTCAAGTGAGTAGTTAGCCTCACTTGAATATGTCTATGCCGGATCTACCTAGCACCTGGCATTGAATCCCCTCGCCTTGGATATCCCGGATGGGCACCATTCTGCATTGGCCCCCACAAATGTAGACCAGGCAAAATTACACTTGTGTGCTTCCCAGGTGATTGGAAGCTCACAGGTGGTGACTTCCGGGCTTGGTGGTACCATGTCACTGTTGATGCAACTCGGTGCCACCCTGACACTGCCAGAGTGTAAGGCTGACAGTTCCATGGTGCCCAGGTGCCATCTTGCCCGTGCCAAGGATTGGACCCAGGGGTGCCCTGACTGTATGAAGTGGGATGGGGGGGGGGGGGCGGCGGCTCAAGCACCCCCAATCAGTAGATTGGGGTGCAGGGAGGGATTGCTTTGGGGGCTGAGATATCGAGGGAACCGATCCCTTTCTACACTGGCAAGTTCCTCAGTGCAGGAAATGAAGGTCAGTGCAGCTTCGGCGGGGCCTTCCTAACCAAGGCCTAAAAAGCCAGAGTGCCATTTAATAGCAGGGTCCTTCTTGGTGCTGAAAGCACCAGGAAACACCTCACTAAATGCACACACAGCCGGGGCTGGATTCTCCTCAGCCCCACGGCGTAATTGTGGCTGGCACCGGGGCGGAGAATCCATTTTGACACCGTAATCGGGCCTGGCGCCGGTCCGACGATTCTACGGGCACCGAAAATCGGCATCACCATGGAATAGACCACGTGGCTGGGGGCCCATTGCCAGAGGCCCGTCCAGCAAAACTCTGCTCCCGACCGGCTGAGTTCCCGACGGCGTGGAACTAACCACCTATTGCCGGTCGGGATGCTGGCGCGGCGGCTGCGGACTCTATCCACGGCCGCCCTGGTCGGAGGCGGGTAAATTGACATTTCACAATGTTTTGGTTAAATCACCCCCATATTTGTAACGATGAAAAAGCTAATAATTAAATTATCAAGTGTACTTTATCAGGATTCGATAGTTGACAATTTATTGACCAATTTTGTGTTTTTAGAAATGCTCCTGCTGTTATTAATGTAAATGATAACCAGGCTGCAGGGACTGTTATTGCAAAGTTCACAGCGACTGACCGCGATTTAGATGACCAAGTTTTTTATGAATTTGCCAGCAACCACAAAGGTTTCACCCTTGATGAAGGTGGGTTTCATATTTTATACTTTTAGATGCGTGATCTGGATATTTGTTATTTTATAATATGTAAAACAAAATGTTTTGACTTGTTTGCAATGACTGAGTTTTATATCACTGTTGCTTTTTCCCACAAGATGCCAAGTGTGGATGTCCACTATCCTGCGAACACACTATATGGTGCCCTTTTAAACGGGCTTCAGCAACATTCTGTAGCAGAGAAATATGGGGATCTCCCGATCTCCCAGCAGGAGATTGACAGATTCCCTGAAAAGATGGCTTATAAGCAGCCATATGTTTGTTATTTGCATGGTTTCTCCACAGGTTCTGCTCTCCTTCCACCAAAGTTAGGGCAGTAGCTCTGGGGAACTAACATGGAATCTTCTTGGCAAAGAATTTACCATTTCAACCTCGTCTTTGATTGTTTTTGTGATTATCGTGACCTTTTGAACCCTCTTCAACGTTTCAATACCAATAGAATCAATCTCCTGCCATTAATATCATCGTAACCTTTGATAATCTGGAAGATCTGCATTCGGTCACCTTATCAGTTCTGGTGAAAAAAAACATTTTCTTCTCCAGCACCTCCTGTGACTCATTATCTCTGGTAATATCATACTGAATCTACGCTGCACTTTTTCTGTATCTGGGACCCTACTAAACGCTCTTTCAAAATTGATATGAGCCACATCTATGACTACATTTATTTATTCTTTCTGTTATTTCGTCAGGGGATTCGACAAGATAGATTAAATTCTGACTTTTAGAAATATGTGTTGATTCATCCTGATTCATGTTTCTGCGATTGTTCAATAGTTTTATGCCATATTCTAGACTCCTGTACTTAACCACCAATTGAAGTAAGACCAGCCAGCTCACAATGTCATGGTTTCTCCCTCTTGTTAAAGAGGCAATCACACGGGCTGTCCCAGACTTCTTCCTTTACCCAGAATTGCAGAAGTTCAAAGGTCTTTGCCTTTCTTCTCCTTCTTTCTGCAGACTCTTCGGAGGTAATATTGAATAACCCCTTTGATACCATTCTTCGTTTAAATAATCTCCAAAACTGTTATACACCTCCCTCTAGTGTCTATAATTTTAACAATCTGTTCTGTGAAAACTGAAGCAAAGATCTTGCTCTTCCTTCTAACTCCATGACAAGCTTGTCGCCTTTCTGATTAAAGACCAACCATTATCCTGATTATTCTTTCCTTGATCTTCTTGGCAACTAATTAATTTGCTACTGAGAAAAGATTTTAATTCCCCGTTGACATTTTTGGTTTGTTTTCCTCATGCCTTTGGCTAATGGGCAGGAAACAGCGATTGGGGAGAAAGGGTTATTTTTCAGATTAGCATCCTGTAACCAATCGCGTTCCAGAGGGATCAGGGTTGGGGCTGCAACTGTTTACGATATGTATTAAAGATTTGGAGGAAGAAATTGAATGTACTGTCGCCAAATTTGCAGACAACACAAAGATAGGTGCAAAGGTGGGCAAAAAGAGGCAAATGGCGTATAATGTAGAAAAATGCAAAGTTGTTCATTTTGGAAGGGAGAACAAAAGAGTATTATTTAAATGGAGAGAACCTGCAGAATGCTGCAACATAAAGGGACTTGGGGGTACTTGTGCAAGAACACACAGGTGCAACAGATAGTCAGGAAGGCTAACGGAATTATTTCAAGGGGGCTGAAGTATAAGAGTAAGGAAGTCTTGCGGCAAATGTACAAGGTATATATGAGACCACATCTGGAGTAGTGTGAGCAGTTTTAGAACATAGAACATTACAGCGCAGTACAGACCCTTCGGCCCTCGATGTTGCGCCGACCTGTGAAACCACTCTCAAGCCCATCTACACTATTCCCTTATCATCCATACGTCTATCCAATGACCATTTGAATGCGTTTAGTGTTGGGGAGTCCACTACTGTTGCAGGCAGGGCATTCCACGCCCTTACTACTCTCTGAGTAAAGAACCAACCTCTGACATCTGTCCTATATCTATCTCCCCTCAATTTAAAGCTATGTCTCTTCGCACTAGACATCACCATCCAAGAAAAAAGGGTCTCACTGTCCACCCTATCTAATCCTCTGATCATCTTGTATGCCTCAATTAAGTCACCTCTTAACCTTTTTCTCGCTAACGAAAACAGCCTCAAGTCCCTTAGCCTTCCCTCATAAGATCTTCCCTCCATACCAGGCAATATTCTGGTAAATCTCCTCTGCACCCTTTCCAATGCTTCCACATCCTTCCTATAATGTGGCGACCAGAATTGCACGCAATGCTCCAAATGCGGCCGCACCAGAATTTTGTACAGCTGCAACATGACCTCATGGCTCCGAAACTCAATCCCTCTACCAATAAAAGCTAACACACCAAAAGCTAACACGCCTTCTCAACAACCCTCTCAACCTGGGTGTCAACTTTCAGCGATCTATGTACATGGACACCGAGATCTCTCTGCTCATCCACACTACCAAGAATCTTACCATTAGCCCAGTACTCTGCCTTCCTGTTATTCCTTCCAAAATGAATCACCTCGCACTTTTCTGCATTAAACTCCATTTGCCACCTCTCAGCCCAGCTCTGCAGCTTATCTATGACCCTCTGTAACTTGTAACATCTTTCCGCACTGTCCACAACTCAACCGACTTTAGTGTCATCTGCAAATTTACTCACCCATCCTTCTACGCCCTCCTCCAGGTCATTTATAAAAATGACAAACAGCAGTGGCCCCAAAACAGATCCTTGTGGTACACCACTAGTAACTGGACTCCAGTCTGAACATTTCCCATCAACCACCACCCTTTGTCTTCTTCCAGTTGGCCAATTTCTGATCCAAACTGCTAAATCACCCTGAATCCCATGCCTCCGTATTTTCTGCAATAGCCTACCATGGGGAACCTTATCAAATGCTTTACTGAAATCCATATACAGCACATCAACTGCTTTACCCTCATCCACCTGTTTTGGTCCCTTATTTAAGGAAAGATACTATTTCATTGGAGGAAGCTCAGAGAAGGTTCAGTAGGATGATTTCTGATATGGATGGATTGTCTTTTGAGCAAAGCTTAAACATGTTGAAGCTCTACTCATTGGAATTTAGAAGAATGAGAGGTGACCTCAATGACATACATAGAATTATTAAGGGGCTTGACAGGATAAATGATAAGAGGATGTTTCCCCTTATGGGAGAGTCTAGAACCAGATGGTATAGTCTCAGAGTAAAGGGGTGCCAATTTAAAACTCAGAAGAGGAGGAATTTCTTCTCTCAGAGGGAAATTAGTCTTTGCCATAGAGAGCTGTAGGGGCAGAATCCTTGTGTATATTTGAGGCTGAGATAGATTCTTAATCAGTAAGGGGGTTATAGGGAAAGGGCAGGAAAGTGGACATGAGGAATGACAGATCAGGCATGATCCCACTAATTGGTGGAGCAGGCTTGATTGGCCAAATGGTTTACTCCTCTTCCTATTTCTTATGGTTTGATGATCTTTTTAATTATCCTATTATCAAGTATCCTGTATTATTGCGTCTGTGGTAGCTGTCTTTATTATTTTAAATGCCTCTGCCTAGTTTTAGATTTGTTCTAACACATTATGGAATCCAAACCAAAGTTTATTTCTTTTCAGAAGGTATTTATTTTGTAATCTTTCTATTTCCCATTTGAACATTCCCCATTGCTAACCTGCTGTATTTTGTTAAAAAAATACTTCTTATTAAATCTCAGCAAGGTCTCTTTTCGTCTTATGAAAACCTCTTCTGTTTTCCTGTCAATTACGCTTCTTTTTGACTTTTTCTATTCTTGTACTGAATTTTATTATATAATGGTCACTATTTCCAACCCCTCTCCTGCACTTATTGAATTATCAATGTAAAACAATTTAAATGGTTTGTTTTGCTATCTTGGCTTTCACAGAAACCGGTGAACTCAAACTGGCATATCCTGCAGATTATGAAGACACCAAGTTCCCACATACACAGATATTGGAAATAAGAGTTTATGACACAGGGAGGGTCCATTCTGTCACAACAGCAGTTACCATTAATATAATTGATATTAATGACAATGCTCCGCAGTGCCGTCCAACCCTTTACAAGTGAGTTTAATGTCAATGTGTACAATGAGTACAGTGTGAAAAGTATGATTTTATATTAGACTATTGTGCTAAAACAGAGAACATAATACTCCTTTAATTCAATCAGTGTGGCATTGCGACTTTGCAGTCACTTCTAAACTAGACGTAAAGATCCATCAGCACATTGCATCCATCTCTAAATATCCAGAATGTAGAATGAAAATATTAGCTAAGTGGAAATTCGCTTCCTTTAGGTTAAGGAATTCCAAATAAATTGAGAACCAAGGTATCAAGAAGAAATTAAAAATACTCTAACCTCCATTTCCACTTAACTCCAACATACTACACCAACATACTAAACCACCGGTGGGATTCTCCGTTCTACCGGCAACGCACCCACACAAGTCTTGGGGCTATAGTGTTTTGTTGCTCATAGCGTCGACTTGGCTTGACAAGTACAGATTGTTGGTGATGTGCACACCTCGGAATTTGAAGCTGTCAACCATCTCCACCTCAGCACCATGGATGTAGACAGCGGTGTGTACGACACTTTGCTTCCTGAAGTCGATGACCCGCTCCTTCATTTTGCTGATGTTGAGGGAGAGAGATTGTTGTCGTTGCACCACTCCACTAGGTTCTCTACCTCCCTCCTGTGCTCTGTCTCATCATTGTTTGAGATCTGACCCACTACTGTTTGTAGTGATCTCTGTATGTGCATGTACATAAGGGGTTAATGTGTAATCAGTAGCACCAGATGATCACTAGAGGGCTGGACCAACAGGGGTATAAATTCAACCACATTGTGTGTATCCCTCTTTTGGATGTGCTGTGACCAGGACAGGTGTATCAAATTATCTCAGATGGTTAGGGTAGTTACGCATAGTTACTGTAGTTAAATCTTGTTAACCTTATCACTAGTATCAATGTTAAAGTAAAGAACTCACGCAACTATTGTTATAGTTACTCAATAAATCTTTTGTTACTACTGGACGAGTTTGAATCTTCTTCATCGAGATTCAGAAGGCCTCACCAGTAACCAAGGTTTGAGTAACACATATTACACTCCGTAGTATATCAAAACACACAGCGAAGTGTAATGAAAGATAATGCAGGAGCGTAATAAAAGACTGTTGTCATCAGCAAACTTGTAGATGGAGTTGGAGCTGAATTTTGCCACATCGTCGTGGGTATAGGAAGTATAGTAGGGGGAAAAATACGCAGCCTTGCGGGTCCCTGATATTGAGAATTATTGTGGAGGAGGTGTCATTATTCATTCTTACCGATTGTAGTCTATGGGTCAGAAAGCCAAGGATCCAGCTGCAGAGGGAGGAGCCAAGTCCTAGGTTTGGGAGTTTTGATTTGAGCTTGCTGGGATTATGGTGTTGAAGGTGGTGTTGTAGTCAGTGAATAGGAATCTGATGTAGGAGTCCCTTTTGTCTCGATACTCCAAGTATTTGGCCTTCCCTTCAATCGCTCTTCCTTTTAATTAAGGTTCGGTTCTTCTTCCAATATCATGTGTCTGAAGGGTTTCTGCTGATAGAATCCCTGGCCACAGAGCAAACCTGGAACAATTGAGAAAAGCCCTTATTGAAATATATTCAGGAAAATAACAAGTATTGAATCTATGCTATTCATTTTGAATAATAAGTGCAATGTTATAATACTGTAACCACTATGACACAGATTAAATAGAGTAGCGGGTACATTGTGCAGAAATTCAGAGAGCTACTTTATATCAAAATTGATATTTAAATAAAATCTAGACAGCTATCTCCCATTGTCATATTTATAAGTGTGTTCTTTGCCCTTCAGAACCATATATCAACATATATATCAAGGGAGACAGTGGTGGAGCGGTAATGTCATTGGACTGGTTATCCAGAGGTCCAGGCTAATTCTCTGGGAACAAGAGTTCAAATCCCACCATGACAGCTCATGGAATTTAAATTTAATGAACTAATTAATCTGGCATTGAAAGAGTAATGGTGACACGAAAATTCGCATTTAAAACCCAATTATTTCACAATTGTCCGAGGCTGGATTCCCACCGCATCCGTTTTCTGGCGCGGCACCCCTGGCCGGCAGCAGGATTCTCCGTCCCGCCAGCCGGCCAATGGGGCTTCCCATTGTGGGTAGCCCCACACCGTCGGGAAATCCCCGGGCGTGGGTTCGCTGCCGGGGCAATGGAGAATCCCGACAGTGGAGAATCTAGCTGCCTTTATGGAAGGAAATCTGACTTATGTGCAACACCAGAACCTGGTGTATACTCCCTATACACCAGAACGTTGTCTTCAGAAATGGCTGAGCAAACCACTCAGTTGTATAAAACTACAACATAAAAGTCAGTACCTATATCAAATGGACATTTTAAAAGTCTGCCCCGATCTTTCGAACCCACTCCGTCAGAGCCCCCACCGCAGCCAATGGACACCCCCTCCACACACACCCACCTCCTCCCTTTACCTCACCTCTGATAGGCAACCCACAACTCCGGTCCCGACCCCTGGCATGGGCAACCTCGCACCCGAGAACCTTAGCACTGCCAGCTTGGTATCCCAGCAGTGCCCTTGCCAGCCAGTCAGTGCCACCTGGGTACACTAGCAGTGCCGGTGTGGCTCTACCTGGGTTCCCAGGTAACAGTGCTAAGGTGCCAGACTAGAAGTGCCAAGGTTCCCAGGTTCCAGAGGGAATGCCAAGGTGCCACCCTGCCCCCCCCCCCCCCCCCCCCCCCCCCCCCCCCAACCACCCTGAAATCTCCAATGGCCTGGGAAACCCCCCCCGGTACCATTACGACTGGTCCATGTTTGTGTGGACAACGATGCTCTGGGGAGGTCTCCCAGGCACGGCCTAATGGCTCATTTAAATATGTGTGCCTGAATCACACACAGAGCGAGATCTAGATTGCGATGCCTCAGGCGATTCCGTTAAATTTCGCGAGTGGTTTCGAGCATCGAAAACCTCAAAAGAGATGCCTGTCGTGAGATTCAACAGCTTTGTCCCGATGGCTGGCAACATATCTTTGCAATATCGGCTCCAGCCAGTTCCCGCCGCAGATTTCCAGCCACAGAACTGCCTCACAATTTGCCGGCAGTGGAATCTTCCTGTCCTACCAAAAGTCAATGGCCACCATCGTTGCTCACCGGTTGCGCCTCAGGGAAACCCATCACGGGGAGTCACCTTCGGCCACACTGGAAGATCCTGCCAGCGGACAGGGCTGGAAAATTCAGCCCATGCCTCTTTCTGAAAGGCATTCCAAAGGCTAATTTAAATGGAATGGGTCATTCAATTTACAAAAATCTTGGCTGTTCCAAAACTCTCCAAGTGTGGAAGTTGCAACACGGGGTGTGTATCAGGCTAAATCCCTAGCTTTTACGGAAGAAGCATTTTGGACTCGTCAGAGGTGTCATGGTTGAGACAGCCATGCTGTTTCCTGCTCCTTTTAAAAATAATCGCAGAAGCTCATTCTGTTTTTTTTATAAATTTAGCGTACCCAATTATTTTTTTCAATTAAGGGGCAATTTAGTGTAGCCAATCCACCTACCCTGCACATCTTTGGGTTGTGGGGGCGAAACCCACGCAGACACGGGGAGAATGTGCAAACTCCTCACGGACAATGACCCAGGGCCGGGATTCGAACCCGGGTCCTCAGCGCCGTAGGCAGCAATGCTAACCACTGTGCCACCGTGCCGCCCGCAGAAGCTCATTCTGATCGGAAACACCATGACTGATACCATCAAAAGCATCATCTAAACCAGCTGCAAGATTACCATGCAGTCTAGATAATATGATGTACCTTGAAAGTCAGAGGGGAACTTTTCCCCAGCCTGTTCCACCTTCAAATTCACTTGAGAGCCAAACTCCTGGCAATTCAACGCCAAGAAGCCGTGCAGCTTACTGTGAATCCTCTCCTTTTCCAAAATCTCCACTCCAGCTGAAGTATCAATTCATTCAAGAAGCCACAGGCATGTTATGAAAGAGACTTGCATCATCCAAATTATAATTGTATCTTTTTCCTTCATCTATATCTAATTTTTGTCTGTGTGTGTATGTGTGTGTGTGATAATGTGCGTGAGACACAGAGTTGAAAAGCTCGGAGGCAAGTGGGTGATCATAAATAGTTATGTTTATTTTTATCTTCACAAAGGCTTGCTGCTGGAAATCACTGAAATTGGGACAATTCACGCTGAGGAGAAGAAACCAAACTTGACCTCACTCATCAAAATATTTTGATCACAGTTGGCAATAAAATACAAAAGCTCTGCAACAGTTTCTACTTTGAAAAATAATGACACTATGTTTTTCTATCTTTTCAGCGTTGTGCTTGCTGAAACAAATCCAGCTGGCTCCATTGTTGCTTCCCTTAACTGCTGGGATGATGATTTAACAACACCAAACAATCTTCTCACCTACACAATGGCTCTGGATACTTTTTCTAAAGATAGATTTGTCAATCAGAAGGATGAAATATTAGTAAGTATGCAGTCGTAGCTGAAGACCTGGAATGGTCAGGAATGAGTTACGATGCGGTTCCCTGCCATTTTCACAGAATGACTAAAGAGTAAACCTGCAGAAACTGTCTTCAGAGGGCAGTCTCTTACCACTGGGGCTCCATAGTGGTTGTGGTGTAACTCCTGTCCACAATCGGTTAACATCAATGTTTAAACCATGGCTCAGCACAGTTCTATGCAACATTTACAAGCATGTTATGGATAAAAGGTCGCATGGTCAGTGTGACTTAGCTTTGAAATTGTGCATCAGAATCATTCATCTGAGAGTGGTGCCTGTATTGGAGGTGTTATGTATCAGAGAATATATCCCTTCTGGTGGGACGTCACTGTGGTAGTCACCACTGTTGTATATATATTGCATATGAGGTGTATTACGGGAAGGCTCCTGTACTACAGGTATGTTGGTAGATCCCTGCCTGCTATAAATGTGTGGGCTCGCCGAGCTGCAGCCATTTCGGCAGCAGCTGTGGGAGGCTACACATCTCTGCGTAATAAAGCCTCAATTACACTCTACTCCCGTCTCGTCGTAATTGATAGTGCATCAGTCACGTGACCTGTAGGGACGTCAGCAGAGAGTGTTTGCGCTTCAGTTCTCCATCTGAGATTGTGTGAGCAATATCTCCTGATGAAACCTCTCATCATGTTTGTAAGAATCCACAGTGGGTGGCAGCTCCGTACCTTTCCTATTTGTGGCAAATTCAGAGATGTGACAAAAAAGAAAGCTGGCAACGAGGATTGTGACAAGAAAACAAAATTGCTTAAAGAAAATCATCACCGGAAACAGTGGAGGCGATGTCGAGAACGGTGAAAAGATTCTCAGGACCAGACTTGCAGATGGTGGGCGAAGTACAGCCGCCAATGTTGAAAGTTTTAAGATTTAAATTTATTGACACGAGTACTGAGGTACAGTGAAAAGTATTGTTCTGATTACAGACCAGGTCGATCGTTCCATACATGAAAAACATCGAACATAAGATAAATACACAATATAAAAACATAGACATCGGAAATATATCGCAAAGAAAACTAATGGAACTCAACCGTAAGAAAAACTGCGGTTCGCAAAACCTGTTTGCTGTTGAAGTGTACAGAGTCTGGGTTACAAGGACCGAGCACTTGGCAAAGCTAAACAGGCTGCGGGAATTCCAATTCAGAAGCCGTCCAACTCTGTACAGCCCACTATTTGGGAAAAAGCCAAACCACAATCAGGTAAATAGAAAAATTTTAAGTTGCATTGTGGATAAGGGGATCACTTGACCCATGCATCCAAAAGAATTAGAAGGGAGGAAGGTGGTTGAAGTCTAGACCCGAGAAGCCAGGATCTAGAATGGCAGGAAAAACAGGAGCCATGGATCCATTTGATGAAGACTGTGAGACTTGGACCTCAGAAAAGGAAAGATTCCACTTATATCTCATAGCAAATCAAACACCAGAGGACCGAAAGGTCGCAACATTTCTCCAGTCAGAAGGACATAAAACTTTAATGCTGCTACAAAACTTAGTTCATCCAGCAAAGCCGGGAGATAAACCTCTCGGAAACTAATGGTTTTAGAAGGGCACTTCTCATCTAGACCGTTATTAATAGTAGAAAGTTTTGGTTCCACCGTGGTAGTTGGGAAGAAGGTGAAAATATTTGCCAATTGAGAATGACTTTAAGACGATTAGCAAAAAACAGTAGACGGGATTCTCTGTCGGCTGATGTCGGAATTGGGAAACGCGATTGTGGTGATATGCCTGTGTGTAATATTCCAAGCACTCGGCAGTGTGACATTCCTACCAGCAGGTGGCGTCAGACTTCAGTCATGTGACATCCGGCGATCGGCAGAAGGTTGTAAGGCATACATAGGGACAGTCGCACAGAACAGTAGTTCCAGGAGAATCTAATGTAACTCGATAATAACGTGGTCTGAATAGCATTCTGATTGTTACCTTACCACATGTACATCAATAAAACATCATTCTAGTTAAGACACCAGCAGTTCTGTAGATTCATTGCATAGATAAGATCACAGAACACAACATTGATTGGGAAGAGAATCATTTTTGTTGCCAAAATCGTGGCGGGCGCCGGTTTCACGTCAAATCGCAATTCAAGTGCCTCGACAGCGGCGTCAATGTGTTCCAGAACACACGTACGGTAAACGCCGTTGGCACTGCATTAGTGGGCCTGACCCGATATTCTCCGGGGCCTCGCCGATTCTCCACGCCTCCACTGGGGTGAATTCCTGATGGTGAGGTTCACTTGAGCTTTTAAAAATTGTGAAACAGGCGCCGTGTCTGTTGATGGAGAGAGAGGGGTACAGAAAGTGTCCAACGTGATCATAGTTTGCTGACAGTCGTGCCACTGGCTGGGGGTGCTTCTGCCAGGGCCGAGGGGAGTACCAGGAGTATCCAGGAGTGGGCTGTGTGGTCGGGGTGGAAGGGCATGGAGCACCATTGGCGAAGCCTGCAAGGCAGCCATGCAGCTGCGCACGCCGCATATTGTCGACTGTGAACTTAGGGCCGCAGGTCGTGAGGGTGACCCCCAGGCCACCGCCCTAGGTGCCCTCTGATTCCAGCTGACCCATCAGCGGGATCATCGGGCTACAGTGCAACCAGTGCCATCCTGGTGGCTGGGGTGAGTGTATGTGGGGAGTGTAATGTGTATATGAGGCTGCAGCTTGTCAGTCTCCTGAGTGCCAATCACAGACCTCGTGAACTCCGCACTGTCCCTCACTGGAAGCGATTGTGTTCCACGTGGCGCCAGTGTTAGCTCAACGGTTGCTAAATCGGTCCAGGTGCGGCACCAGTTTTGCTGTCGTGGAAGTCCACACATCCTGGCCTGGCGTCACTACAGTCTCAGGAACAGAGAATCACACCCTGTGAGTTTGGGGCAACATTTGATGACACTCTTCATGATAGGTTGGTTTGTGGACTCTGCTGTGAATCTATTCAGAGGAAGCTGTTTACTGTAAGAGATTTAGCTCTTTAGGGGCGGCACAGTGGAACAGTGGGCAGCACTGCTGCCTCACAGTGCCAACGGCCCAGGTACAATGTCATCCTTAGGTGACTGTCTGTGTGGTGTTCGTATTTCCTTTCTGTGACTGCGTGGGTTTCCTCCGGACACTCTGTTTTCCTTCCACAATCCAAAGATGTGCAGCTTAGGTGGATTGGCCATGCTAAATTGCCCTTTAGTGTCTAAAGGGGTTAGGGGTTACAGGGTTAGCGGGGGGTGTCTATGTAGGGTTCTCTTTCAGAGGGTCAGTACAGACTTGATGGGCCGAATGGCACTTTTCTATGGCTCTATTCCATGGTTCTAACCTGCTGTGGAGTTGTTATGTCTATGCAACAAGCAATAAAATATGCTCCAAAGATAGGGTCCGAGAGAATATCCACAAAATGGATACCACAAGAAACAAGGCTGCAAGTATACACAGATTGAACATTCAATGGGGTAATACTGGAAGAAAGAAAATAAGTGCAAGAATTGTGATTTGTCATATTGCCAAAGCAAGGAGGTCTCAGAAAACGTCTGCAACACCAAAGATATACAAGAAAAAAGCACATCTAAGCGGACTAACGTGCCTGTAAATTAGTAGATGAAGTTCAAGACCATTCAGAAGACGACATACCCGAGCAACTTCAGGAGCTGAAACTAGACATCTTGTCAGTGCGGAGCAATCAATGTATCTGGGTATTTCAAAAACGTGAGGGTCACAAAATCAAAATGAAAGTGGATACAGGCACAAATCTTTTGTTAATTTCTAAGATAATTTATCATCAAAAGTTGAAACACCTGCCTTTGAAACCATCAAATATGATTCTAAGAATGTACAGAGAAGAGGTTGTACCATTAAAAAAAGGTGCATTATGGAATAAATGGACAAACAGCAGAGTAGTCTCTTCATGTTATCCCCTTTATTTGGTACAGCATTGCTGGCAATTCCTCACTCTTCAGAGCTCCTCTCCATTATGTTCAGTGGCGCTGAGGACTGCTGTTGCTGCTGTTGTTTCTTTTTGCATTGGTGTGTTTTGCCTCGTGTGGCAACTTGCTTGACTGTGCCCCCTTTATTTACACTAGAAGCACACAAACGCCTGAACATAGGGAGGCTGGTTTAGCTCAGTGGGCGAGACAGCTGGTTTGTGATGCAGAACAAGGCCAGCAACGCGGGTTCAATTCCTGTACCAGCTGAGAATTCTGAATTCTCCCTCGGTGTACCCGAACAGGCGCCGGAATGTGGTGACTCGAGGGCTTTCCACAGTAACTTCATTGCAGTGTTAATGCAAGCCTACTTGTGACAAAAAAAAGATTATTATTACATGGCAGATCTTCTAGGGTGGTCCGCCGCAATGATAGCAGTTCAACTTGGATTCATGTTGGCACCCCAACTCCTTCCCACTCCGTGGGTTCTGGTCCTGCCCCGAGGACCATGCCTGATTCTGCGATGTGCTTATTGACCCCACTGCAGGCCTCATGGCCGTATCGCCCCATACTTCATTAACATCCCCTTCAGCCACGCTTTAAAGGTCAGTGGTACCCTTTTCGATGAACTCTGCCTCCTAAGCTACTTTGATCACTTTTTCCAACATAATCGTGGTCTCCAGCAGAAGTTTCTTCTGGATAGCAAGGTTCGCACAAACCTGCCGATTGCGCAACATGTCGCTTAGTGCAGTCCCTAACTCACAGAGCTTGGCAAGCTGTTGTAGCCTGGCTATGAAGGCTGAGACAGACTCATGATACCTCACTGCAGAATTAAACTTATAATGTGTAATGAACTCCAATTAGCTTTATTGGTTGGCCAATTGGAGTATGAGCTCCCTCAAATATAGCTCATTGAGGGGGCCCATGTAAGCACCTGTGTAGGCTTTGTGAGCCAGTCTTAAGTTGACTGGACTGCTGGCATCACTGTTTGTAGCTGCTCCTGTAATATCGTTATTGTAAATAAATATTGGTGTGGTGACGGAACTCCTGCCTCCCGTGGATTACTACAAACGTTTGAGGATATTGGGCTGAAATGCTCTTTAACCAATTTCACTATCTGGTTAAAAGTCTTTGAGTTGGGTCATCTCGGGATGTGTTTTTTAATTCTTTCATGGGATGTGGGTGTCACAGGCAAAGCCAGCATTTGTTGCCCTTCCCCAATTGCCCTCGAACTGAGTGGCTTTTTTAAGAGTCAGCTGTGTATTTGGAGTCACATGTAGGCCAGACCCGGCAAGGACGGCAGAATTCCTTCCCTAAAGGACATTAGTGAACCAGATGGGCTTTTACAACAATCAACAATGGTTTCATGGTTATCATTAAACATTTAATTCCAGACTTTTTATTGAATTCAAATTTCACCATCTGCCGTGGAAGCAGGGTTCCCAGAGCATTACTCTGGGTCTCTGGATTACTAGTCCAATGACAATACCATTATGCCAGCGCCTCCCCGTAAGGTTCCTAATCAAATTAAACATTTGCGGCCCAGGAAACTGTCAGAAGCATTACCTTCTTCTTGTCCTCGCCTGTGATCTTATTCATGGAAAAATAGAAACAGAGCTGTTCGATGTACTGACTCAGCCCCTTGGTCAAATGGGTCTACTTTCCCAATCATAGGCATTTTCACTCATAGTTTAAATAATTCCCACTCTTGCTGGAGCTTTTCTACTTCTCACCTATTCCTTCCTCCCCTCCTCAATTCACAACAATTGTTAGCTGCAATCAAAAACTTTTACCTCATCGCCAATGTGGTGGCTCAAGACATACACTAGAGATTTCCAGTAGGTGACACAGAGTTTACTGATGAAAGGCAAAGGGCAGTCAAGTAACAGGCACCGAACTCTTCGACTTCCTCGTCCACACTGCCCGGGATCCTGCTCCTAGGGACCCGTGCAAACTCCCCATTGGTCAGGGTTCATGCACTCCCACGTGATTGGTGCCGAGCTGGTCACATGGTCTGTGGATTCTGCCCCCTTAAAGGGGCCACACTACCACAGTGAGTCTGTTGTATAAATGTTAAGTCGTTGTTCTAGAGAAGTAAAAGCGGAGGGGTTTTATGTATCAGAGAATACATCCCTGCTGGTGAAGCATCATGCGATCTATAGCGATGTCAGCGGAGAATGTTTGCACGGGCTTCAGTTCTCCACCTTAGTGTGTTGAGAAACGTCCCTCATAAAACCTCTCAGCACGTTTGTAAAAATCCAAGAGTGTGGCAGCTCGATACCTTTTCACTTTGTGGTAAACTCAAAGATATAATATCTAACAGCATTGTTTCTGTAGATTGAAGGACTGAAAGCATAAAGCTGCAGAAATAACCAAGATGTTGGCTGTTGTTAAATTAAGACTGCAGTCAAGCTAAATAAGTAAATAGGTATAGGAGGAGGATGTATACAGATATTAAGCATGTGACATTTTTGACCCAGAAGCAGTGTGATAAGGACAATGTGGAATTTATTAAAAGGTCTGTGGAACCTGCAATTGATTTTAAGAATTTTTGAGAAGGTTTTTTGAGAATTTGCATCGGTTGTAAAGGGATCAATTATAATTTTCTTGGATGATAAGAAATACTGACCCATGTGACTTGGTAGCCCTTGCCCCAGAAGCAGTACAAAGAGGAAGGTTAGAACAGAAGCTGTATGGCTGGCAGACCACAAAGGAGAGCTTCAGGCATAAAGGAGAGCTACAAGCAGAGGAGCTGGACAATGAAGGAGATCAATGCACAGATATGGACACAAAGATACATCAAATAAAGATGGAAAGAAGAACATAGAGAACTCTTGTGAGGAAAAGGAGAGGAAAAAAAATCAGTTTTTCTATTTTGCAGAAATGGAGACGGGGGCTGGATTCTTTGATTGCCAACACCGAAATCGCGTTCAGCGATTGGCCGGAGAATCCGTTTTTATGCCGAAATTGGGGGCAGCGCCATTTTTCGGATGCTCTTCCCCCTCAAAAACAGCTTAATTGCTGAGTACGCTGCACACCATTGGGACGGCCTCAGGATGTCACCTGAGGCCTTCCCCCGATGTTGAGCCTCCGATGGGCTGACTTCCCGATGTTGTGGGGCGTGTGTGCCCTCAGTTTTCAGAGACCTTGCGTGGCGGCTGCGGACTGTGCCAGTGCCGCCACAGTCGGGTGGGGGGGGGGGGGGGGGGGGGGGGAGTCATTCTGCTGGCTGGGTGGGCTTCGGTGGGGGCTGGGGTGACTGGTGAGGGTGGTTTGGGGGTGGCGATGGGGATTACAGGGGGGCACTATCTAACAGGCCAGGTCCATGCTTGTCCGGCGCCATGTTGTACGGCATGACCGCTGCAGGTCACAGCAGTGCACATGCGCGGCCATGGTCCCGCCCATTCTCCATTCGTATTTGCAGATAAACCGGGCATATGTGGCGAGGCTGCTAGCCCCCACCGGGCGGAGCATCAGTATGGGGGTGTCGCCAACTTTTTGGTCGTAAGGCTAGACACATGCTCCGGACATAGCCTCAAAATGAGAGAATCCAGCCCAGGATCTTTTGGAGGTGCTGTTTGAGATGGATAAAAATAAGTTCTAAAACCTGGAAGACTCCGTGAATAACTCCAAACCAGTAAAGAGCTGGATGTTTTCTCAGAGTGGCTAAAGCTTGAACCGAGGTATTATTGCTGGTCAGTTAAAAAGGAATTCAGGAAAGTTACACCAACAGGACTGTTGTGACCTGAGGGAATGGACGTTTGTAAAAGTGAGCCCAGCTGATATGAATAATGCCTGTGAAAGCAGATGTGAAATTTATTGTCCTGATCTATGAATCAAGGAGAGCACATTGTGGAACTGTGCAGCTACATTTGTGTGGGGAATGAAGTAGGTATTTGTGTTTTAGTACTTTGTTGCATTGAAATTTTACTTTTTTATTTGAAGTATCATTATCATTTGCCTGTTCATTCATATTTAATTTGCATTGCTTCCAATCCAATTCGTATTAACATAAAAGCTACGACAATTGGAATCCGGTTGGTGATTTCTTCACTTTGGAGTCATTCAGTAAACTTAATTATTTGTGTTTATGCTTCCACTATAAGGATCGTAACAAATGGAATAGGAAAATAAATTGAGCACTATTTTATGTTGTAGCACAGGCTTTTTAAAGCTTTCTCTTTTACCAAGCATCTAGTCATTTACAATAATGGGCGGGATTCTCTGTTCCCCCAGCCCCGTGTTTCTCGGTGGCCCGCTATCCGGTGGCAATGGGGTTCTCTACTCACGCTGCTTGTCAATGAGATTTCCCATTGAAGCAACCCCACACTGTCGTGAAACACACGGACAGGGGTGTGCTGCCGATGGGCAAAGAGAATCATAACCAATATTTCCTTACCTTGAAATGAAAAATGAAAATCGCTTATTGTCACGAGTAGGCTTCAATGAAGTTACTGTGAAAAGCCCCTAGACGCCACATTCCGGCGCCTGTCCGGGGAGGCTGGTACGGGAATCGAACCGTGCTGCTGGCCTGCTTGGTCTGCTTTAAAAGCCAGCGATTTAGCCTGGTGAGCTAAACCAGCCCCTCATTCCCCTTCATTCAATGTCAAATTTTATCACATTTTGTTTAATGATGCTGAGGTGCCATACAATTACAGGTTGTTGTTAAAGACATTCTATTAACGCATGTTGCTGCTATTACATAGAACATACAGTGCAGAAGGAGGCCATTCGACCCATCGAGTCTGCACCGACCCACTTAAGCCCTCGCTTCCACCCTATCCCGTAACCCAATAACCCCTCCTAACCTTTTTCGACACTAAGGGCAATTTAGCATGGCCAATCCATCTAACCTGCACGTCTTGAGACTGTGGGAAGAAACCGGAGCACCCGGAGGAAACCCACACAGACACGGGGAGAACATGCAGACTCCGCACAGACAGTGACCCAATGGGGAATCGAACCTGTGACCCTGGTGATGTGAAGCCACAGTGCTAGCCACTTGTGCAACCGTGCGGCCTATATTGTTTTAATGTTATTGTTCATATACAATTTTAAGGATTCATTGGAGTTTAGAAGAATGAAAGGTGGATCTCATTGTAACAGAACATCCTTGGAGATCTCGGGTCTGTATGTTAAATGCTGAGAGGCTATTCCCCGAGCTGCAGCTTCTAAAACTAATGATTAAAATCACAGAATAAGGGCCAGCCATCTATGATTGTGAGAGGGGAAAATATCATCACTCAGCATGTTGTAATTCTTTGCAATTCTCTTCCACTGAGGGTTTTGGATTATCAGTCATTGAGAGTATTCAAGACTGCGTTTCAAAGACTTTTGGGAAACACAGGTATTGAGACAGGCAGGAAACTGAAGTTGAGACAAAAGCTCAGCCATGATCTTCTTGCATGACTGAGAAGGCTCAAGGGTCCATTAGAACATCTTCTGCTCCTATTCATTATGTTCTTAGGTTCAGTTACTATAAAGACCATGGACGGAATTCAGTAACCGTGGCACTGGGACGGTGACCCTGCCGGAGAGCCTGTGGGTCTCCCTGGCTCAACTTAATGCACATACTGGGTTTCTGAGGGCGTCCTCGTGAGGTTGCCTTTCCTACCATTGATAGCCGCCAGTCAGGGGCTTGCAGGTCTCCAGTACCAGCACCACTAGGTGGCCACTACTGGTATTGCAATAGGCCCAGGCTGCAGGTTGTCGCTGGAGCCCGAGGTGAATGATGGGTGAGATAGGATCACCAGGACAATTAAGGAGGTCCTGTGAGGCAGGCGAGGGGGTAATTTAAGATAAAGCGGAGGTCTTCCTGCTTGGGCAGCCCTTGCCACAGGCAGGTCTCTCCATTGGGAACGGCCTGCCCAGGTTGTAGGTCTCCTCCTCATTCCCCCAACTAGGCCTCGGGCATCCTCACCACGGGTTATCTTGCTGTTTGCCCACTTGGCATGCCCACTGCCATACCAGAGGTGGTGGAATTATTTGCCTAATGTAATTTTGCTCTCCAGATTTCTGCATAATATTTATTTTTCAGTATTTGTTCAATTTATACTCTTCAGATGTTTCATATCATTGTAAAATAATTGTAGCCTGTAATCGTTCTGGTCTGCGTTGGATAATTTTCTGACTGAAGGAACTGATAGTATAGCAAGAGGCAAAGATATTCTGTATTATTGCACAGAAAATCGTTATTAACCCTTTCGTTCACACATTATCTGGAAGAGGTGACTGGAAAAAGTAGTTTCTGGATTGTGTGGGCATAAGGTTCACTGATAAGAATAGCTGGGAAACCATTTGAAAAATGTGGGGTGTAATTTAATGTTCCCCAATAAGCAGTCTGGGTGGTGAAGTCTGGGTGGTGAAGTCTGGGTGGTGAAGTCTGGGTGGTGCAGTCTGGGTGGTGCAGTCTGGGTGGTGCAGTCTGGGTGGTGCAGTCTGGGTGGTGCAGTCTGGGTGGTGAAGTCTGGGTGGTGAAGTCTGGGTGGTGAAGTCTGGGTGGTGCAGTCTGGGTGGTGTAGTCTGGGTGGTGCAGTCTGGGTGGTGAAGTCTGGGTGGTGCAGTCTGGGTGGTGCAGTCTGGGTGGTGAAGTCTGGGTGCTGAAGTCTGGGTGGTGCAGTCTGGGTGGTGAAGTCTGGGTGGTGCAGTCTGGGTGGTGAAGTCTGGGTGGTGAAGTCTGGGTGGTGAAGTGCTGTATAATCGTTGCCTTCCTGGCCCTTCACAGATGGCATCCAAGGTAGTAGGGGCTGAGGATGGTCTTTCCACCTGGAGGCTAGTTGAAGCCTTAATTGACCTCGAAGGGAACTAATCCCATTGCCTCTAGTATGGCAGTGGGCATGCCAAGTGGGCAAACAGCCAGTAAACCCTGGTTAAGATGCATGAGGCCTGGCTGGGGGAATGAGGAGGGGACCGAAAACCTGAGCAGGACATTCCCAATGGGAGACTTGCCTGTGACAAGGGCTGTCCATGTAGGAACGCCTCCGCTTTCCCCTTTCATGGCTTAATTCTGCAGTATAGTAAAAGCCCTTTTTGTTTCAGATAACAGTGTTTTCTTCCTTCATCTCCTTCTGTCTTTTCTCTTTCATTCTCCAGCATGAGCTTGTTGAAAGTTTATTCTTGCCCCTTGGAATTTATAAAGGACCCTTCAAAATTGTTGTGCTTCATTTTTGTTCAGTCTCCAAATTTTCGTGGTTCATTTAAAGAAAATACTTTGGAAAGGCTTAATGGAACAGTTCCAAAGAGCTCAGGGACAGAGGGACATGGGGATGCATATTGATCTTTGAAGGTGGTAGGACATAGTGAGAATAAAATATTGTGTGCAGTTCTGGTCACCACACTTGTGGAAATATATTCCAGGAGATGGTGCAGAGGGGATTTGCCAGAATGGTTCCGGCGTGAGGGATTTTAACTACAAGGTTAAGTTGGAGAAGCAGAGGTTGTTCTCCTGAAAGCAAAGGAGTTTGGGATTTAATGGAGGTGTACAAGAAGATTGAGGTGCACAAGAAGATGGAGGTGTACAAGAAGATGGAGGTGTACAAGATGATTACTGTCACAATATGGGGATATTGTAAGGAACGTAAAGGGTTATTGTAATGTTACTACTGTAGTCACTAGATGGTGCTATAAAGCAACCATGGGCGGGATTCTCCGACCCCCCTGCTGGGTCGGAGAATCGGCGGGGGGCGGCGTGAATCCCACCCCGCTGTTCCGACGCCTGCTGCAATATTCTCCGGCGGCGGAGGCGGGGACCACGCCGTGCCGGTCGGGGGCCGTTGGCAGTGCCCCCCCTCCCCCCCCCCCCCCGCCCCGGCAATTCTCCGGGCCCCAATGGGCGAGCGGCCGTCCGTTTTCGGCCAGTCCCGCCAGCGTGAAATGGACATGATCGCACATGGCGGGACAGGGCTGGTAGGCCGGCTGGTGTGGTCCTCGGGGGAGCAGCAGGAATCTGGCCCTGGGGTGGGGGGGCACGGTGGCCTGGCCCACGATCGGGGCCCATCGATCTGTGGCGGGCCTGTGCCGTGGGGACACTCCTTCCTTCCGTGCCAGCCTTTGTCAGGCTCTGCCATGACTGGCGTGAAGAAGACACCACCTGCGCATTCACAAGAATATGCCGGCCAGTCTGCGCATGCGCGGAACCATGCCAGCGGTTCTGCGCATGCGCTAACTCGCACCGGCCCTTCAGCGCCCGTTGGCATGGCGGCAACCCCTTCGGCATCGGCCTAGCCACTGGATGTGCGGAGGATTCCGCAACTTCCGGTTGGCCCGACACCGGGGTGGATTGCGCTGTTCTTGCCGCTGGCGTCCGGCCAATTTGCCGATTTGCGGAAGAATCCCGCCCCATATAAATATCACATTGATGTGACCATCAATTCACTAGAGACACGATTGGAAGTAAATTGTGGTTTTAATAGTCTTACAACTCAGACAGCCTGCGACCAGAGGAACTGAGAGCAGGCTTACGGCTGCAGCACTTTATACTTCCGGTAGTGGGAGGGGCCATGGGCCGAGCCAAGGGTGGGGCCCTGTACAAGCTCCTCATCTCCCCCTATGGGCAGAGCCGCGTAACAGCTCACATACCGAGCCCACAAGGACATAATACAATGCAATGCAATACAGTGTGAATTGCAATACAGTATAATTTACCACATTCACCCCCTGTAAAAAATCAAGTCCGGCGGGGGTGACGAGTCTACAAGTTGAGCCGGTTCGGTGGCAGAGTCGTCCTTTGGGATCGGTGGAGCACCGGGGTTGCAGCCTCTTCGAATGGCTGGTTGGTGACGATCGGTGTGGGTATGCGGGCGGACTCCGGGGGTGTTTCGGTCCGAGCTACATACCTGACCCGTGCGACGGGCAACGGGGGGGGGGGGCAGGAAACCTACAGGCGCGGGGGCGCTGAGCGTGGGTAGGGAACCTATAGGCACGGGGGCGCAGGGCATGGGGGGTTGGGTGGGGTGTAGTGTGAGGGGTACCTCAGCGGTGGTGGTGGTGGTGGTGTTGGATCCTGCAGGCGCCAGGTCCCGGAGGGAAACGGTGTCCTGACGGCCGTCGGGGTATTCAATAAAGGCGTATTGGGGGTTCGAATGAAGTAGTAGCACTCTCTCTACTAGCGGGTCTGTTTTGTGTGTCCGTACATGCTTCCAGAGAAGAACCGGGTCCGGGGTCCTCAACCAGGATGGGAGTGAAACCCCCGTGGTAGTGCCCCTAGAGAAAACAAATAGTCGTTCGTGAGGGGTCTGGTTGGTGGCGGTGCATAGGAGGGACCTAATTGCATGGAGCGCGTCGGGGAGGACCTCCTGCCAGTGGGATGTCGGGAGATCCCTGGAACGGAGGGTCAGTAGGACGGTCTTCCAGACCGTCGCGTTCTCCCTCTCCACCTGCCCGTTCCCCCTGGGGCTGTAGCTGGTAGTCCTGCTCGAGGCGATGCCCTTGTCGAGCAGGTACCGACGCAGTTCATCGCTCATAAAGGACAAACCCTTGTCGCTGTGGACATAGCTGGGGAAACCGAACAGGGTGAAGACACTGTGCAGAGCTCTGATGACTGTGTGGGAGGTCATATCGGGGCACGGGATGGCAAAGGGGAAGCGGGAGAAATCATCGATGATGTTCAGAAAGTACACATTTCGATTGGTCGAGGGGAGTGGCCCTTTGAAATCGATGCTCAGGCGTTCAAAGGGCTGGGATGCCTTTACCAGGTGGGCCTTGTCTTGTCTATAGAAGTGCGGTTTGCACTCAGCGCAGATTGGGCAATCCCTGGTGATGGCTTTGACCTTCTCGGTGGAGAAAGGCAGATTTCGGGCTTTGACGTAGTGGACGAGCCGGGTGACCCCCGGGTGGCAGAGGTCATTGTGGATAGCCTTCAGGCGGTTGTCTTGCGCGCTGGCGCACGTGCCGCAGGACAGGGCATCTGGGGGCTCGTTGAGCTTCCCCGGTCGATATGATATCGTAATTGTAGGTGGAGAGTTCGATTCTCCATCGCAAGATTTCATCATTTTTAATTTTGCCCCTTTGCGAGTTGTCAAACATGAAGGCAACCGATCTCTGGTCGGTGATGAGGGTAAACCTCCTACCTGCCTCCAGTGCCGTACGGCTTCCACAATGGCTTGAGCTTCCTTTTCGACTGAGGAATGTCGAAGTTCCGAAGCGGAGCGGGTTCGGGAGAAGAAGGCGATTGGTCTCCCTGCCTGATTCAGAGTGGCGGCGAGAGCGACCTCTGAGGCGTCGCTCTCCACTTGAAAGGGGACGGATTCATCCACCGCCCGCATGGCGGCTTTGGCGATGTCCTCCTTAATGCAGTTGAAGGCCTGGTGGGCCTCAGCCGACAGTGGGAAGTGTGTGGTCTTAAATAGTGGGCGAGCTTTGTCTGCATACTGGGGGACCCACTGGGCATAATAAGAGAAAAATCCCAGGCACTTCTTGAGGGCCCTGGGACAATGAGGGAGAGGGAGTTGTAAGAGGGGGTGCATACGGTCCGGGTCGGGGCCCAGGACTCCGTTTTCCATGACATATCCGAGGATAGCTAGTCTGGTTGTGCGGAAAACGCATTTCTCCGTATTATAGGCGAGATTGAGTTTCTGGGCGGTTTGGAGAAATCGGTAGAGGTTGGCGTTGTGGTCCTGCTGATCATGGCAGCAGATGGTGACATTGTCCAAGTACGGAAACGTGGCCAGCAGCCCGTACTGGTCCACCATTCGGACCATTGTTCGTTGGAACACCGAGACCCCATTCGTGACGCCAAAGGGGACCCGGTGGAAATGGAAGAGGCGGCCATCTGCCTCGAACGCCGTGTAGTGACGGTCCTCCGGGCGGATTGGGAGCTGGTGGTATGCAGACTTCAGATCCACCGTAGAGAATATGCGGTACTGGGTGATCTGATTAACCATGTCTGCAATTCTGGGGAGGGGGTACGCATCGAGGTGCGTGAACCGGTTAATGGTTTGGCTATAATCAACCACCATTCGGAACTTTTCCCCGGTCTTTACGACCACCACCTGAGCTCTCCAGGGGCTATTACTGGCCTCTATGACTCCCTCATGTAGGAGCTGCTGGACTTCGGTTCTAATAAATACCCTGTCCTGCAGGCTATACCGCCTGCTGCGAGTGGCTATGGGTTTGCAGTTTGAAGTGAGATTAGCGAAGAGTGGAAGGGGGTCGATTTTTAGTGTCACTATGACTGCAGATAGTGAGTGGAGATAGGGGTCCGCCGAAGCTGAGTGTGAGGCTCTTGAGATTATATTGGAAATCGAGTTCAAGTAAGAGTGGGGTGCAGAGGTCGGGGAGCACGTACAGCTGGAAATTAGAGTAGCTGGTGCCCTGAATTGTTAGGGTCGTGACGGTGCACCCTTGTATGTGGACTGAGTGTGGGCCCGAGGCGAGGGAGATAGTTTGCCGTGCAGGGAAGGTAGGGAGCGAACAGCGCCTTACCATGTCAGGATGTACAAAGCTCTCGGTGCTCCCGGAATCGAAGAGGCACGGTGTCCTGTACCCATTGATTTTAACGGACATCATCGAGCTCTGGAGATGCTTCGGACGCGACTGGTCCAACGTGACTGTGTTGAGTTGCGGGTAGTCGGCGGCTCGATCAGCTGTGCTGGAGTGGCCGCGTGATGACTGTCCGCTGAGGTCATAGTCGTCAAGGTGAGGTTCGGTTGATGGCCAAGATGGTGGCCCTCGTTGATCGCATGTGGCGGGTGCTGAAGAAGATGGTGTCCAAGATGGCGGCCCCATGACTCGCACGTGGCCGGCCGCGTGGAGGAGGGTTGCCAAGATGGCGACCCCCATGAGTCGCACATGTCGGGTGGAGGCGGAATCGGCAGACATGCTGCAGCATTACGGGGCCTGCAGGCCTGTGAGTTTGGGAGGTGAGTGCTCTGGACTGCGGGGGAGTTTGGAGTTTTCGATTTTGTCAGGCATACTCGGGCATTGTGTCCTTTGCGGCTGCAGCTGCTGCAGGTCGCGTTGCGGGCCGGGCAGTGCTGCCACGGGTGTTGGGGCTGGCTACAAAAATGGCACGCTGGTACTCCATAGTGGGTGGGTGGCCGCGCGGCACAGGCCTGGGGCAGTCACTGGTCGGGGGCCCATGATGGGGTCGCTTGGTCTGCGGGGAATGAGTTCAAACTGCGGAACGCGACCTCCATAGTCGTAGCTAACTCTACCGTGTCCTTCAAGTTCTGGGCCCCTTTTTCAAGCAATCGCTGGCGCACATAGTTAGACCTGAGCCCTGCAACGTATACATCACGGACAGCGAGTTCCATATGCTGGGAGGCTGTTACAGCCTGAAAATTGCAGTCCCGAGCAAGGGCTTTTAAATCGCGCAGAAAGTCTTCTAGCGACTCCGCGGGACGCTTGCGGCGGGTCGTGAAAATGTGCCACGCGTAGACCTCGTTAATCGGCCGCACGTACAGTCGGTCGAGCATAGCCAGGGCCTCAGTATATGAGGTAGTACAATTGAGTTGCGTAGAGATACGATGGCTCACCTGTGCATGCAGTAGGCTGAGTTTCTGCTCCTCTGTAGTCTCGGATGTGCTTGATTCAGCCAGGTAGGCCTTGAAACATCGAAGCCAGTGTAGGAAGATTTCCTTCACCTCTGCCGCCTTCGGGTTCAGTTCTAGTCGGTCAGGTTTGAGGGCTGATTCCATAGTAGTTTTCTTCAAGTTTTCTAAGACTATTAAATTGATGTGACCATCAATTGACTAGAGACACGATTGGAAGTAAACTGTGGTTTTAATAGTCTTACAACTGAGCCAGCCTGCAACCAGAGGAACTGAGAGCAGGCTTACGGCTGCAGCACTTTATACTTCCGGTAGTGGTAGGGGCCATGGGTGGAACCACGGGTGTAGCCCTGTACAAGCTACTCATCTCCCCCTATGGGCAGAGCCGCGCAACGGCTCACATACAGAGCCCACAAGGACATAATGCAATGCAATGCAATACAGTGTGAATTACAATACAGTATAATTCACCACACACTTGCCTCCTTGACTTCTGGGAGAGTGTGGAAGGGGGCCAGACTAAGTAGATGTGAGATAGTTTAGCTGATAGCATAGTTTAGTATTGCAGAAGTGTAGTGTATTCTTTACTTATCTAATTCCTTAGCAAATGTTAGAATCAAATTAAATGTTGTGTAATTAGCTTTATTTGTTAAACACTGCTTGCCGTTCTTTGTGAACACTACAACCTTCAGCATCCTGAAGAACGATACAAAGAACACAACAATTACAAGGTGATGGAGGTGTACAAGGTGATGGAGGTGTACAAGATGATGGAGGTGTACAAGGTGATGGAGGTGTACAAGGTGATGGAGGTGTACAAGGTGATGGAGGTGGGCAAGATTACCGGAGGTTGGCAAGATTACCGGAGGTGGGCAAGACGATGGAGGGGTACAAGACGATGGAGGGGTACAAGACGATGGAGGGGTACAAGATTATGTTAGGCTTAGATACGGCAAATGGAGAGAAGCCGTTTCCATCAGCTGATCATTCAAGGATGAAGAGGCACAGATTTAAGATTATGGGTAATAAATGCAGGGGAAAGTGAGGGAGAGCGATTTTACACCGCAAAAACTAATGACCTGGAACGCAGTCTACATACGTGTGCTGGAATTGGAGATGACCAACAATTTTAAAAGGAAATTGGACGCACACTTGAAGGAAATTGCGCTATTGAAATCTCCGTTCACATCAGTTGGTGCAGAAGATCCAACCAGCATGACAGGCTGGAAAATCCCAGATGATTAATTAAAATATTCGGAAGGTTTCTTGTGCAAACGCTTTAATATCTCCCGCCGAAACTAATGTGCATTGCTCTCCAATGGGAAAGCTTAAGAAGGATGAATACATATACATAATTATTCATTCAGTGGCATTGCATTCCTGGGATTGTCAGAATTGTTTTTCCCGTTGTAACCTTTCTCTCACATATAAAGTCAAATAAATACAGAGCAATCTTTAACTTGTTGTGATTAAACAACAAATTGATGATCCAGTTCTGAATCCGCATGAGGAATTTGTTGTGACACAATGGAAAATATTGTGGTGGGAATATAAAAAAAACACCTTAAGGTGAAAAGTTACTTTGATGGCATTATGTATGAAAGGAGATTTTAAGATGTTTCTTTAATCTGTGTTATAAATGTGCACAGGTTGGCGCTAAAGGTTTGGATTATGATAATGTAACATTCGAAGGTTTACAATTCAAACATACAATAATAATCAAAATTTCAGATGGCGGAACTCCCTCCTTAACAAGTAGGTAGAGGGGAATTTGTATTTATTAAATAATATCAATCATTTCTTCTAAGATTTGCTAAAGTCCTTTCATGTTAAACTGGTGCTGCTCTGTCTGATTTGCATAGCCACAGCTACTTTGATCGTCCAAGTGACTCGTAAAAATGAATGGAAACCCAAGTCACCAGTTGATACATTCGCTGTTCCAGAAGACAGCCCAATTGGAACTGTCGTGGGAGTTGTAGAATTCACTGATGCTGACCTCCCATTTGACAACGTTAAGTGTAGCATTGCAGGTGGAAATAGCGATATTCCTCCCACGTTTTACATGGAGCCCAACACAGGTAACGTGTACTTTCCTTTCAGAAAAATATTTCCTCGTAACTGAAGAAAATATTACTTATTACAAACGGTTTGGGACCACAAAGTTTTGCTGAAAAGATTGCTTCCCTGTAAATCAATGCTGGGCTCCACATTCTGCCCACATTTTAATGCTCTTAGCATGCCAGATCACCAGCATGTTTGGCCACTTTTTACTGTGATGTTGAAAATAAATAAAAAGAGAAAATGTTTGTTTTTCACAGGAGATTGATCAGATAGACAGTTCTCCTCATCAGAACTGGCTTCGTAAGAAGACTTGAATTTTTATGAGAGACCATTTTTTCTTTGGGTTCCTCAATTTTCAAACAGTGAATGCCAACTCGGGGTGATATATATATTATTTATGATATACATATATGTATTTATATTATATTATATGCTGAAATAAGTTATGACCAGTGCTTCAGTCACAATCAAGGAGCAATTTTATCTTTTGAATATAAATTCCCTTAAATGAATTATTTGTGTTGGACTCTTTGAATTTTTCAAAAATATCATTTGTTTTCTATTACAGCATTTTAAAATCTGATTTTTTAAAAAAGGGACTTTGATAGTTGTTTTGCATTTTCTGACACAATAACAATAATGTTTTGGGTTTCCAGGGCAACTAAAGCTCTTGAACTTATTGGATGCAGAAACTACAGACCATTATTCACTGACTATCCAGGCAGTTGATCTGAATAATGATATTGAGCCTGATCCATTGAAACAGAAAACCAGCTTCACCACTGTCACTGTGAACATTCTGGTAAAGTATCCAATAACCATCTCCTGCCAAAACACTCTTGCCCCTTTAAATTTAGCGGAATATATCTCACGTACCATAACCATCAACTATGGTCTCCGAGGGCTTACAAGATAATAGGGAAATGATGCCTCAGTCATACAGAGCCTGGGTCAGTTATCATCTCAAGTACCACATTCAGTTCTGTGTGATCCATTTCAGGAGCAATATATGGAGGAGATAAAGTACAGATTCACCAGAATCTTACCAGAGTTTAAAGAGTTAAGCAATTAGGGCAGGTGGCATAAACATGGTTTGTATTCCTTTGTGTTTGGAAGATTGAGGGATCTTTTATTCAAATTGTTTATAATGATAGAGTGAATTGATAGGGTAGGTTGATTCCTCTTCTGGGAGAGTCTGGAACCCGAGGACATAATCTCAGAATAAGGGGGTCACCCATTTAAATCAGAGATTAGGAGGAATTTCTTCTCTCAGAGGGTAGTGGATTTCTGGAATTCTTTACAGCAGAGAGCTGTAGAGGTTCAGTCATTAGCTTTGCTTATGGCTGAGATGGATAGAATTGTAATCAGTAAGGAAATCCAAGGGTTATGGGGTAAGGTGGGAAAGTGGAGTTGAGGATTATCATATTAGATCGGTCATAATCTCATTGAACGGCAGAGCAGACTCGATGGGCCAAATGGCCTACTTCTGTTCCTGCATCTTATGGTCCATAGATACAGAATCTGGATCAACAGGGCCCAATCTTCAATTAGAGCTGAGCCATTTAGGACTGAAATCTAGAACACTCTTTCCCAAAAGACGGTACTTGCTGAATCAATTGAAGTCATCAGGACTGAGATGATAGCATCCCAATATGTTAGAGCATTATGGGATTTGAGTCTAAGGTGGATAAAAAGACCTGAGGTACAGAGCAACCATGATATGATTGAATGAGGAACAAACTTGAGGCCTGAATGATCTAGTCCTGTTGCTATGACGCGTTATCGAACATACTCCACATTCAATGGATTATTTTTAAATGCAAGATTGTTATGTCAACAAACCACCAAATTATCATTGGAACCATATTTAATTACATGCTAACATCCCCTGATTCAATTGCAGTATATTGTGATTTAGGTGAAATATTAAAGAAAGGGCACTAAAGATGTCATAGCTCTGTTCTACGAAGAAATCCAGACGAACATTTTCCAACGTTCAACACCTTTAAAAGCACATGAATTGGTCATTCATCTCATTTATGTTATGTGCATAGATCTGGCTGCTACATTTAGCTATCATAACGGTGACTTGACTTTGTTGATATTCTCCAGTTGTGTTGAGGTGTAATAGAAAAAGGAATTAATTTTTCTCATCATTCTTAATTCAGGTACGAGTCATATTCAGTTGATTTTTCTGCAATTACCTATTTAATGGATGGAATTTTCCATGCTTTTCAGAGTGTCAGCCTCTGACTGAAACCCAGCATGTAGCTCTCCAGCAGCACAGCCAGGTTTTTAGTCCAGATTTTAAGTCTCTCTGAGAAACAAAATGCAATGGCCATGGTTTACACCGTCACTGTGCGGGGTGGGGCTTGATCGATCTGGCCACAGAGAACGGGGTGCCCGACCAGGACAGAAATAAAGACCCTCCCAGCCCATCTCTCCACAGTCACGGGGAATCTCTATAAGCATTGGGGGGCTCCTCCTCCCCCCAACCAACTCCCACCAACATTGGCATTGGGGGTATCCCCACCACCATCAGCATTGGGGACGCCCCCGCCCCACCGGCCATCAGCACTGACGTTCTCACCCATCACTCCCGCCTCCCTCCACCACCACAAACATCAGCATCGGGGATTTTCCTTTCCAATAAACATAATGTGGGCGGCACGGTAGCACATTGGTCAACTGTTGCTTCACAGCGCCAGGGACCTGAGTTCGATTCCCGGCTTGGGTTACTGTCTGTGCAGAGTCTGCATGTTGCCCCATGTCTGTATGGGTTTCCTCCGGGTGCTCTGGTTTCCTCCCACAATACCAGAAGGACATGCTTGTTAGGTGAATTGGACATTTTGAATTCTCCCTCAGTGTGCCTGAACAGGCGCTGGAGTGTGGCGACTGGGAGCTTTTCACAGTAATTTCATTGCAGTGTTAATGTAAACCTACTTGTGACACTAATAAAGATTATTATTATTATTATGTGAAGCCCGCCCCTAATGGCGCTCCAAAGAGAGTCCCCCCTGACATTGCCCATGACATAGGTTGGCAATGCCAATCTCTACCAGGGCAGTGCCAGGGCATGTCCCTCTCCCTCTGGGAGCAATACTTTACTTTGCACCCCTGGGGGCCCCCTCGACTGATGCACGTTTTTCAGAACCTGCTGTAAATCTCTCCAACGTGTGGTATGAATATTCAGTGAGGGGGGATCAGGTGGAGTGTTGGAGGAGGCTCAGTAAGTATATTTAAATGTAATTAAATGAGGTACCCGCCCTTTCTGAGCTTGCATCACCAGTGAGAGCTGTGGAAAATCAGAAAATACGACCTTACCGGTGAGAATCACGAATAATACAATAATTAATATTTCCTCTTATAATAATGCAAGAACGTATGACTTGTAATCTTATATTGCCATCTGCATATTTCTAAATCAAAATATCAATTTCTAGAAAAGAATATTAAAGGGGATTTTCACAGTAACTTAATTGCAGTGTTAATGTAAGCCTACTTGTGACAATAAAGATTATTTATTTTATGAATTAAAATTTAGCATTGATTTATATCGCCAATGTGTCATCATTCCGTCAAAAGAAAATAATGAGTATGAAACGTAACTTGCATCGTGGAAAATCGGCATCTTGAAATTTATTGCTGTAGTTTTTTTTGTCTGCATGTCATAGATATTTGTCAAGCTTATAATGGCCATATTCTTCTGTTTCTGCTTCTATACAGAATGTAAATGATGAACCTCCAATATGTAACCCAGCATATTATGAAGCTACCATACACTCCACAATTAAAACTCCCTTCCTCCAACTCCACTGTTCAGACAAAGATTCCATAAGCAACCAACTTAGCTATGTGATTGTGGGAGGTAAGTATGGATTCAATGGCTCAATTTTAACTGTGGATTATTTTTTGGCATCGGTGTTTTGGTATGTTTGAATCAGCTGGTCTATTCACTCCAGATACGATGCAGCCCATATGCACCTTAACCCCAGGATAATCCTTCATTTTAATACAGGCCTCCAGACTCAAGATGGACATTTGATCCATATTGTTTGTTCATAAATAGACAAACACAGCTACTACGCAGAGTATTTCAAGTTTACGCAGTGTCCAATATTCTGACAAAGGTTTAATTGTGCTTTGTGAATTGACCATTCATAGGGAGGAGTTTAGAGGGATGAAGGGGAATCTCTGATCCCACAAAGTGGTCTCATCAAAACCACTCCGTTCCTAAACTGTACCCGGATGTGGTATCTTTACAATTGTTAATTTGATAAAGTAAATGTGAGATTGGTATACAAGTGCATTACTAATATGCACAGTGTGTAATGTCACACCAGCAAAGCTTGTCCACCATCGATGAGGCACAAGTCAGGAGTGTGACTGAATACTCCACACTTGCCTGGATGAGTGCAGCTCCACCAACACTCAGGATTCTCGACAGCATCTATGACAAAACAGCCCATTTTATCAGTACCCACCCCTCACCTTCAACATCCACTCCCTCCACCACTGGCACAGTGTGCACCGTCTTATTTTTTCTTCATTCGTTGGGCATCATTGGGATGCGGACATTATTGGCTGGGCCAACATTTATCCCTGAGGGCATTTAAGGGTCAAACACATTGCTGTGGGGCTGGAGGGGCTGGAGTCACATGTAGCCAGACGAGGATGACAGATTTCCTTCCCTGCACAGCATTAGTGAACCAGATGGGTCTTTACAACTATGGTTTCATAGTCCACATTGGACTTTTTTCATTCCAGATTTTTTATTGAATTCAAATCCCACCATCTGCCCTGGTGGGATTCAAACTCAGGTCACCAGAGCATTATTGGTCCAGTGACAATACCGGTACGCCACTGCCTCCCCCTATCTATAAAATGCACTGCAGCAACTCACCCATGTTCCTTCAACAGTACCTTCAAAACCCATGACCTCCACCACCTAGAAGAATCACAACATGAAATTAAGTTTTTGGTACCTATGGAAAATATACAGGTGTGGCCTTTGCTATTTGTAAATATATCCCATAATTTTGTGACTGCTCATGGGCAGGTTTCATTTTTATAAATGAATCCTGTACCCTGTAAGAAACTCTATAGATGGAAACCTCCTCAATCGGAATAGCCATCATTTTATTTTACATTACAGTTCATTTTATGGTGCTTGCTCTAGGCAATACAAACAATCGCTTTGAACTCCAGAGAAGAGATTCCAACCCGCCGTCTGTGGCTACAACTCAGAGTTTCCATTTTGACAGCTTTGAGGGCATCCAGGATCCAAATGACTATCAACTCTTAGTTCAAGTCACCGATGAGCTTGGTGGAATCAAGGCACGCCAGCTGTCTACCACGGCTACCATTGTTGTACATGTTATTCCATGGACAACTACACAGCCAACCACTCCAACACCAACTACCCGGGTCAGTATGACACCATATATAATAATGGGACCATGTCATTGATTTTTCTTACAGTAACAGAATTGTACATTATGGTATATCAGTGTCACAGGGTGTTTTGACAGTTTGATATCACATTTATTATTGGGGAGTTTGTAATGTTTAGGTTCAGTTTTGTTTTCTGAATTTGATTCAAAAAATGCTGGAATTGAGCTGTAATAGATGGGGCCTTTTTAATCAAAAGTGGAAAAATGTTCACAAATACATCAGGTTATTGAGTTGCAATCAACTAAACAATTTTGAAAGGTGCCATGGTGAGGTCTCACAGGCGCGGGTGTTCATTTCAGGGGCGGCATATTTAAGTGAGCCAAACTGCTCCCTTAAATATGTAAATCTTGTGCAACCTTGTTAGATTCCGCACGACGGTTTGAGCAAATCTCGCGAGAGGCTTCTCGCAAGATTTAATGGCCGAGTCGGGCGTGGCAAGGCCATTCGATCACGCACATAGCTTTGTTTCCATGGAACCTCGGATAACCAACTGAATGCCGCAGCCAATTTGAAGTGCAGAATGCTCAAACTACTTACCACGAGAGAGAACAGCCATGGATTTCATTGTGAGAGTTATGTAGCTGAACACTGGCTTCTTGGAGGAGTCTATGGCTCAGTTAGTATCACTCCTGACTTCTGACTCCAAAGGATGTGGGTTCAGAACCTACTCCAGAGAAACCTGGGCATAAAACCGAGGCTGGCACTTCAGCTTATAGTGCTGCAGGAATGCAGTATTCTCAGCAGCCCTGACTACCCAAATAGGCAATGATCTTGAGGTGTTTTTCTGTGCAACTTAAATAAACCAAGATTGTTTCAGTTATTCATAAAGACATTGCAAAATGTACAAAAGGTAGAAATTAAATGGTTTACAGAAAATCTAGTTCATAGTCTTTTCATATGAGAACATTAGTTTTCTGTTTAAAATAAATCATTTTTTTTTCCAATTAAGGGGCAATTTAACGTGGCCAATCCGCCTACCCTGCACATCTTTGGGTTTTGGGGCCGAGACCCATGCAGACTCGGGGAGATGTGCAAACTACACACGTACAGTGACCTGGGGCCGGGATCAAACACGGATCCTCAGCGCCGTGAGGCATCAGTGCTAATCACTGTGCCGCCCTAAAATAAATCATATTGAAAAGAATGTGTAATAATTACAATAATTCTGGAAAATTCACTAGGTATTGATGGTAAAACATTAATCATATGGTATGATTTTAAGCTTGCTTGGTGGAAACGGGGCAGTAATGTCCTGAGAAATGGTGGAAATAATTGACTGTTCCTTTCCCACTGGCGGTGGGGCCATTTCTCTCTTCCCCAGGGCCTGCTGAGTCCAGCAGCCTGATCCTCAGACCTACATGGGAACCATTGTAGAACAGTACTGGGTGAACTGTGCATCACCGGCCCATATCCATTTGCAATCTGGCCAGAGAAGAGACAAGCCGCTCTGTCTTCATTGATTTATTTTTTCTTTTTGTTTTATAAATTTAGAGTACCCAATTCATTTTTTCCAATTAAGGGGCAATTTAGCGTGGCCAATCCACCTACCCTACACATCTTTTGGGTTGTGGGGGTGAAACCCACACATACACGGGGAGAATGTGCGTCTTCGTTGATTTTTGAGGGAACTGGAAGAGCAGGAATGTTGAAATACTTCACATGTTTAAATTCTCTGTCTTGTTTTCAATAGTTTACTACAGCTGTATTAATATTGACCTCGACCTACTGGAGTCCAGAGCATTGGTTTATTGCTCTCATGGTAATTACTGGATTGTTGGTACTGGGAGTGCTCTATGGATTAGCTTGGATCCTCTTCAAAAAGTAAGAATGAGGTGATTTTTACTGACATCAACTTTAGCTGCATGTCTTAGTTCCAAGTCCTGTGAGAATTATACTTGGGTTAATATGCAGTTTATAACCATCCTTTAACTGATGTTTTATTTTCTGACAGTCATCCCAAATGTGGCCAATTCTTCCCCAAATGTCAGAAACCTGATAAAACACATGTAACCAATGTCATTGAGTCTGGTCAAAACCAACTAAGGTAACACTTATTCTTAATTGATCTTTGAAAGTATAAAATGCTCGAGTCACATACTAAATTGTATCCTTGGTTTTCTATCTTAGCAATTCATCACCAGTTAATAAAGAACCCAAATCAGAAACCAACTCGACACTTTCCCCGGATAATTCAGTAAAGGTAAGCAGACTCCATTTGTGCTAATTTTTACCTTGCACTGGCCTTATTCCTTTGGAATTTACATTAATGTTTCCCGTTGAATCATTCAGACACAACTTAACGTGGTGACCAATCTTGCTGTTGAAAACACAATTAGTATGCAAGAGATAAATTTTTATTCTTCTTTTGCAACCTTGTTGACAGCAAGTTTTTGATTTGCACATTTTTAACCTGTAATCATTCTCTACCTTCCTGGACAGGTGAGGTGATTTGAGTATGTCCTGCCATAAAGTGCTGGGGTTTAGGTCTCTTTCAGCAATATCACTTCAGTCTATTTTACAGAACTTCCTCTGTGAAGTGACTGGTCTGCTTGACAACACAAGCTCTCTGGTACCCTCTGCCCATTATCAGTGGGGCTAAAACAAGGGCCATACATCATGTAATTGATTTATCAAGTGACCATGTGGTTTATATCAGGTACTTGTGGGAAGTTGTCCTGAAGTTAATTTCTTTGCAGGGCGAAGATAGGATTTTCACTATGAACCTTGTGTAATTTAGGTTCCATCTGCATGATCTGCATTACCAGCCTTTTAGGTGAATCCACTGGGAATAACTTTCCACCTTTGCCCTGTTAGCAGGGTATTCTCCCTAAGCTGACAGTACATTACACAAATCCATGAGCATGCTGCCTCTGTTTGTAAAAATTAATGTACTGGAGATGGAGTGCAGCAATGTCTGCGAGGTAGCGAGGTAAACACCCCTGCCAGGAGTGAAAACTGAAATTTACCCTCATTGGCCCCTCTGAGGTTCAATGAATTTTGTCTCGATTCTCTGCAAGCGTTAAGGGAAGCTGGTGAAATATTGTCAAAGTTGCTCGTCACCTTTACTGATTACGCACTTCTACAGAAAGCCAAATCTGACTGGGGAAGATCACATGATGCTAACCAAACCAACTGGATTTTCCTTCCATTGAACTTAATGGAGGGAAAATCTAACTGCTTTTCCCACCAGATTTTCTTTACTGTAATGCTTAACACCCAGATATTAAGAGACAGATCTACCCAATGAGCATTGCAAATTGCAGCATTGAGGGCATTTCTTTTTGTTGAGTTTTATGAATACAAAAATTAACACACAATTGCTGATGTCTTATTATTAGCCTCTAAGGATCACTAGTTGTTTGAAAAAAAAACTAGAAATGAAAATCATGTCATATTCTTAGTTCTACCTTGCTAATTTCTCATCTCCGCCCCTGAATATGTTGGGGGTATCAATGCAGATTGGACGGTGACAAATACATTTCTTTCTCATTAATTTCAATGGAAAAGCAAGTTTGGCAGAGTGTAAAACAGGCTGCAGATTCTCTGTTACTTGTTCTGCCTTAAAAACTGAAAGGAATTTTACCCCCTGTTGATTTCTTTCTGGTTATCGGGTTTCATATTACCCACTGCCTTAACATGCAAAGTCTTCGAGTGAGACAATACCCTTGTCCTGACTGAATGTTTAACATTGATGTCACGTATTATGCTTATTGTAGAGCTTTTTAAGCCAACAAATTAAAATATATTGAACAGGATGGAATTCCTATTCTGTGTTCATGACTATTCGAAGCTTCAGGAATTATTTCTCGGTAAGGCAGTTAACAAAGCAAAATTCTTGTATTACATTCAGAGGATGATCCATCAGCACAAAACACCATTACAATAATTGTAATGCTCCTGGGACAGCATTTTCTGAATCCGAGCAAATGGATGAAAATATCCTCCCAGCCCTCCTTGAAATGAAAAGCAGAGATATAAACAGACATAAACATCCAAGTTTTTAATATCTCTAGATGTTTCGGTATTTCCCATAAGTCACATTTATCTAATCGGTAGAATTGGATTGCATGCCATTCTTCTCAAGAGTGACCACAAAAAGCTATTGGATTATTTTTGCCATTATTACTGAAAGGGAACATCTTTTTACAACACTGGTCTTGGGTTGGTTCACTGCAGCACAGATTAATATAACTTTATGTACTCAAAATCAAAACTTGCGGCTTTAGGATGACTGACCGTGCTGGCAATTTTCTACTTTCTTTCAGTTCCTACTTTGCCAGAACTACAGTTCTTACCTCGTGAGAGTCCATCTTGGCAGTAAGCCTATGGGATCAGGTGAAATGTGGATTTTAAATCCTCACCTCATATTGCACAAGGACACAAGAAACAAAAGCAGGAGTTGTCCACCAGGCCCTTCAAGCCTGCCCCGCCGTTCAATACGACGATGGCCGATCTGTTATATATCTAGGCCTCAGCTCCTTTTCTGTGCCATTTCCCCATAGCCCTCTATTCATAGAACATAGAACGTACAGTGCAGAAGGAGGCCATTCGGCCCATCGAGTCTGCACCGACCCACTTAAACCCTCTCTTCCACCCTATCCCCTTAACCCAATAACCCTTCCTAATCTTTGTGGACACTAAGGGCAATTTAGCATGGCCAATGCACCTAACCTGCACATCTTTGGACTGTGGAAAGAAACCCATGCAGACACAGGGAGAACGTGCAGACTCCGCACAAACAGTGACCCAGCGGGGAATGGAAACTAGGACCCTGGCGCTGTGAAGCCACAATGCTAACCGCTGTACTACCGTGCTGCCCCTTGATATTCCTCAGTCTATCAAATATTTGTCCATCTCCACTTTAAGTACTTTTAATAATTCAGCCTCCATCACCTTCCGGGCAGAGAATTCCAGAGATTCACCACCTTCTGCAAGAAGACATTTCTGTACACCTCAGTTTTAAATGACTGGCCCTTTATCTTGGAGCTATGTTCCCTTGTTCGCATCTCTCCCACGAGTGAAAGCATCTCACCATCTACCCTGTCAAGCCCACTCAAGATCTTGTATGTTTGAATAAGGTTACCTCTCACTCTTCTAAACACCAAGAAATATAGACCCAGACTGCTTAGCCTCTCTTGACAGGACAACCCTCTGATCCGAGGAATGAGCCTGGTAAATCTCCTTTGGGCTGCCTCCAATGTTATTATACCCTTTTTTTGTAAGGGGACCAAAACTGTATGCAGTATTCCGGGTGAGGCCTGTACAATTGCAACAAATTCTCCCTATTTTTAAACTCTATAACCCCCTTTCCAATAAAGGCCAATTGTAATTTGCCATCTTAACTACTTGTTGGACCTGCTAGCTTTTGTGATTCATGCAGTCTCTCTCATTTGGATAATAATCTGCCTTTAAATTCCTTCTACCAAAATGCATAATCTCACACATCCCCACATTAAACTCCATTTGTCAGGTTTTCACCCAGTCATTCAATCTATCGATAGACTGTTGCAGAATCACAATACCCTCATCAAATATTTTCCTTCCACCTATTTTATTATCATCGGCAAATTTGGAAACCTTACATTCTGCTTCTTCCTCCAGGTCATAAATCTAAACAGTGAACGATTGCAGCCCAAGAATTGACCCCTGTGGTACTCCAGTAATAAAGGCCGGGATTCTCGGACCCCGGGCCGGGTCGGGAAATCGCCAGGGGGGGTCACAATTCACACGACGCCGCTCCGACGCCAATCCGCCAATTCTCCTGTCACCAGAGAATTGGCGCCCATGGTCGGCGCGGCGCAAGTCAGGGGTCGCTCTACATGGCCACCCCGGCGATTCTCCACAGGATGGGTCGAGTGGCCGCCGAGATAGGTCGCGTCCTGCCAGCGCCGTACACATGTGGTCTTATCCGGCGGGATCTCAGCGTTCATCTTGCGGGGGGTGGCCAGGTTGGGGGGGGGGATCTGACCCTGGGGGGGGGGGGGGGGGGGGGGGAGGTTTCTATCATGGCCTGGCCTGCAATCACGGCCTACCGTTCGGCGTGCCAGCTTCTCTTGGTGGGGGCCTATTTTCATCCGCGCTGGGCCCCTGTAGATCTCCGCCATGTTGTGTCGGGGCTGGCACGGAGAAGGAAACAAGCACGCATGCGCGAGCTCGCGCCAGTCGGAACGTGCATGCACAAATTCATGCCGGCTGTAGAGCGCATGCACAGACCCCCGGCACCCATTTGACACTGGTTTTGGCAGCTGGAACTGCGTGAGTCGCTCCAATGCCGTTATGGCCCCCTGTAGGGTGCAGGGTCGCTGCTCCTGGGGGCCTGTTGATGCCGTTGTAAACCGCAACGGCGTTTACAACACCTTTCCACTCTGAAAATGACCTTTTTATTCCAACGCTCTGTTTCCTATGTGGCAGCCTGTTTGCAACCCTTGCTAACACACTTCCTCCAATTCCATGAGCTTTTACTTCGTGCACCAGCCTTTTATGCAACACCTTGTCAAATATCTTTTTAAAATCTAAATACACTACATCTACAGGTTCCCCTCTATCATCCCCTCCCTGTTACATCCTCAAAGAATTTGAGCAAATTTGTCAAACGTAGCTTACCTTTGTAAGACCGTGTGAACCTCCTTTGTTAATCATGGATTTTGCCTCTTTCTCGTGGAACCCGTCTTTTTGATTGGGATAAACTCCTGCTGAGTAATACGGACCAGCTGTTTGAATATCTGCCAATACTCATCTACTGACCTGTATCTTGGCTTGTTTACCTAGTTCACCCTCATCCCATTATAATTGCCCTTATTTAAGTTGAAGACACTGGTTATGAACTATGGCATTCACCCTCAAACTGTGTCTGAAATTCTATCACATTGCAGTTAGTAACCCCTCGGGGATCCTCAACCATAAGATCCCTTACATTCCCCAATATGGCCGAGGCACATGTTTATAGGCATTTATTTATAGTTTGGTTTTGGGCCTTGGCTTGCCAGCAAACCCCATAACGAGCCCGTAACCCCCCCCCCCCCCCGGCTACCCTCCCCCGATTCCCGTCCATTTTCCCCTGATTCTTGGCCACCCGACTATTCTTCCTCTTGTACGTTGGTCACAAACAGGTCCCGGAACAGTTGCATGAATGGCTCCCACGTTCTGTGGAAGCCGTCGTCCGACCCTCGGATGGCGAATTTGATTTTCTCCATTTGGAGAGATTCCGAGAGGTCGGAAAGCCAGTCTGCAGCTCTGGGCGGTGCTGCTAACCGCCAGCCAAACAGGATTCTACGGCGGGCGATCAGGGAGGCAAAGGCAAGGGCGTCCGCCCTCCTCCCCAGGAATAGATCTGGCTGGTCTGAAACCCCGAAGACCGCCACTATCGGGCATGGCTCCACCCTCACCCTTTTAATCATTCTTCATTACACAAAACCAAATCTAAAACAGCCCTTTCATCGATAAGTTTGACAACGTACTGCTCTAAAAATCAATCCCTGATGCACTCCACAAATTCTTCTTCTATGCTACCCATGCAGGTTTGGTTTGTCCAATCAATATACAGATTAACATCTCCCATGATAATTGCAGTTCCCCCCTTCAAATATGCCCTTGATATTTCCCCATTTATGCTCTGACCTCTTGAGAGGTCACATTTTGGGGGTCTATAGACTACTTCCACCCTTGTCTTCCTTCCCCTGCTATTCAGCATTCCAACCCAAACTGATTATACATCACGAAAGAGAAAAAGCTGGAAAATCTCAGCAGGTCTGGCAGCATCTGTAGCTTTGACAAAGAGTCATCGGACTCGAAACGTTAGCTCTTTTCTCTCCCTGTAGACACTGTCAGACCTGCTGAGATTTTCCAGCATTTTCTCTTTCGTTTCAGATTCCAGTATCCGCAGTAATTTTCTTTTATCTGATTATACATCACTATCCACTGCCTTTATATCACAGTGTGGAGATGCCGGCGTTGGACTGGGGTGAGCACAGTAAGAAGTCTTACAACACCAGGTTAAAGTCCAACAGGTTTGTTTCAAACACGAGCTTTCGGAGCGCAGCTCCTTCTTCAGGTGAATGAAGAGGTATGTTCCAGAAACATAGTGACAAAGTGTCTATATAAATGTTTCTGGAACATACCTCTCCATTCACCTGAGGAAGGAGCTGTGCTCCGAAAGCTCGTGTTTGAAACAAACCTGTTGGACTTTAACCTGGTGTTGTAAGACTTCTTACTTTATATCACAACTCAGCACTGCTCTGAAACCTTCCTTGATTACCCCACCCCCTTTCCCCTTCGGCCTGTTCTTTTGGAACATTGTATACCCTGGAATGATGAGCACCCAGTCCTGGGCACCCTGCAACCATATTTCTGTAATAGCTAATATATCATACTCGTCTGTTGCAATCTGAGCTATCAACTCATCTGTCTTGAAATGAAATGAAATCGCTTATTGTCACAAGTAGGCTTCAAATTAAGTTACTGTAAAAAGCCCCTAGTCGCCACATTCCGGCACCTGTTCGGGAAGGCTGGTATGGCAATTGAACCGTGCTGCTGGCCTGCCTTGGTCTGCTTTGAAAGCCAGCGATTTAGCCCTGTGCTAAACCAGCCCAATTTCTTGTTGCCAATGCTTTGTGCATTCAGATAAAGAGCATTTAGATTCAACTGTTTACAGTTGTTTACAACTCTGGATTTGCGCTGTGTTGCATTTTGTGTTTACATTTCCTGCCCTGGCCTGTCACACTATGACAGGCAGGTTCCTCCTAACTATCCTGTGCCACCGCACCTTCATATACTCCTAATTTTTCAAGCCTTCGTTCTTGGAAACCTCTCCCCTCCTTGTTAAAGCTCTTGTTTGTCCTTGGTACAATATAATGTTCATATAATCTTTCCGTACCTTTTGTCTTCTGTTGACATTCAGACTGATCACTAACCTGCGCTCCTACTTTTAACTTTGACTTCCTAATTTTCCAAGCAACCCCCCCTCACCCCCGCTATTTAGTTTAAAGCCCTTTCTGCTTCCCAGTTATATGGTCTGCAAGAACACTGGTGCCAGCCTGGTTCAGATGTAGGCCATCCCAACGGTACAGCCCCCACTTTTCCCAGTACTGATGTCAATGTCCAACAAACTGATACCCACTTCTCCCACACCAGTCTTTGAGCCACGTATTCATCTCTCTACTTTTATGTGCCCTTTGCCAATTTGCACGTGGTTCAGGTATTAATCCAGAGATAACTTTGGAGGTTCTGTTCTTTAATTTAGTGCCTAGCTCCTCAAACTGCCTACACAGAACCTCCTTCCTCATTCTACCTATGTTGTTTGTGCCCACATGGGCCATGGCCACTGGATCCTCCCCCTCCCACCACAAGTTCCTCTCCAGCCCAGAGCAGAGGTCTCGACCCCTGACACCGGACAGGCAACACAGCCTTTGATTCTCTCAATCCTGGTTACAGAGAACAGTGTCTATTCCCCTGACTATACTATCCCTAACCATGACTACATTTACCTTTTCTCCCCCCCACATTTACCTTTTCTTCCCCCACTTGAACAGCTCCCTGAACCATTGTGCTGTGGTCAGTTTGCTCATCCTCTCTACAGTCCCCTGTCTCATCTCCACATGTAGCAAGAATCTTGTATCTGTCGGAAAGGGACAAGGGCTTAGGCACGTGTTGTGATATCCCTTGGATCCCTCTACCTGCCTCACTTATAGTCACAACCTCCTATCCCTGCCCATTGACAGAATTTACGGCAGTTAATCTAAGGGGTGTAACTGCCTCCTGAAACGTTGCATCCAGGTAACTCTCCCCCATGTATTGCAATGTCTGAAGCTCAGACTGCAGCTCACTAACTCTGAGCTGAAGTTCCTCAAGCAACCAACATTTGCTATAGATATGATCCCTATGAACCACAATGGGGACCACCAGCTCCCATATGTTACAGCTACAGCACATCGACTGACCCTGCACCCCATTTCAGTTCATTAGAATTTATTTAATTTGGGAATTGAATTTGTTTTTATTTACACCACTAATCCTTACCTCCTGCAGTTTCTGCTTTCTGACCTAGCCTTCACTTCCAAAGTCAGCAAGGTAGAAGAAAGACTAACTTACCAGTCACTTACCAGCGATGGCACACAGACATGTTCACTCTATACTGAGTGTTTCTGCAACTTATGCCCCAGCTCTCCTCCCTTGGCCTGCACCTGCCCCACTTATCTGTGGACACAGTAAAGAAAACAAGACACAGCAATATCACCTCCCCCGCTTCCCTAATTCCCACTCTTACCTTAACTCCTGGCACTTAGGCTAAAATGGCACACTGCCTGTTAACTTTGATAACCTCAGGCGGTACGCAAAACTAGCTTTGCAGTTAAACGCCTCCGTTTCGCCAGGGCTGGTTCGGTTAAAATTGTCCCCTCTTTACACAAACAATCATGGCTGCATCACATATTATCAAAGTTTCTTAGCAATCTTTTAGTTTGATGTACTTTTCTGGGCCTTGGACTTTGCCTGGACTTTTCTGTAACCGTGGCCACATTTATGAGGCTAAAGCAAGTAACCGAGAGTTTGAAAGTGATATTTTCCAGCATCTGTTCAGTTTTATAGGAGGGATATCATTAGCTGACAACTGTTTAATATCTCCTGCTTCTCCCCCCCCCGCAAGACCTGAATCAACTTGACAAAAATCAAAGAGTAATTCTCGCTATAGGCAAAGGTTTCTACATTACTCAGCATTGCAAAATTGTGAATCTGCTTCAAGTACAGGCTTACAATTTCATTGTGTCTAGTCCACAAGGAGGTGTCACCTTCCATTAGTACCCTTTTCAAAAACTAAACAGTTACAAGGACTGATTTACTTTCATTGATCCCAGATGTGACAAAGACTTTGCCATCAAATGTTTTTTTTTTAACATCACTTTTCACACTAATTGCTCAGATTTTAGGGGGAAAAATTCATTTGAAGGGCAAGTTCAAAGTGAAAATAGTCTGAACCCACATCACAGAACAATAGACTAATTAACAGTCACACTGCCTGCAGCTAAATTGAGACCTAACCACCAAAGAATAAAGTACCCCAGAAACACATCTCTCTTTACATCTGAACTTCATTACTTAGCCAACTCTTAACATGTGGTGCAAACAGTGCATGAATGCAGGCATGTAGGACATTTAGCTCCCATTTGGTTGAGTTGCCGTTTCAGACAATTCATTACAAATTCAACCCTATGGGTCGTCACTGTACCATTATTACGCACAATTGCTGGTTTATTTTTCAAATATGTTTGTTTGAACACAGAGTAACAATGGTACCTTGGCGGAATTGCATGGACTGCAACAATTGAAATATTTTGATATTTCATTTGATTTAAGTTTATTAAATGTGCGGATACTGAGTGAAGGCAGAATTGGTCTTGACTGATGTTCTTTGTGGTCAATACCTTTGATGGAACCATCAATTCAGCGAACACGTGTAGTTGGATCTGAACAGAGGCTTTAATACACTTACAATAGAGCCAGCCTATTCGTCGTTGAACTTCAGGTGAAATGGCAGGCTGGCTCTAAGGCACTGATCTTTATACATCGGTCGCAGGGGGTGGAGTCCTGGGCAGAGCCAAGGGAGGAGCCCAGTACAACTCTCACGTACTCCCAGAACAACTCCCCTGGTGGTCGGATAGTGCAACTGCACTTACAATGGTTAGATAAAGAACATATATACATGGAGTGATATTGGCAACTATATATAGTGTGAATCACATTCACCACATTCACCCCCTGTTAAAAAAATCAAGTCCGGCGGGGGTGATGGCTCAAAGAGTCAGTCTGTCCGGTGGACGAATTGTCCATTTTGATCTGCGGAGCACCAGGGTTGCAGCCTCTTGCAGTGGCTGGGCGGGTGTCGAGGTCTGGGGTACGGTTGCCAGCTCTTTGGTGAGTCTTGTCCAAGCCTCATACACCTCCTGGTCGAATGGAGACTGGGGGCGTGGGGGCGGGCTGGTGCTGGCGCTCGGGACTAGTGGGGTGAGCTCGCAGAATCAGGGGCACAAGGGGGCGGCCGCATAGGGAACGGGGAAAGGAGTTCCTCGGTGGGGGTAGATGGGGGGCTGAATACAGCGGGTGCCATGTCCCGGAGGGATACTGTATCCTGGCGACCGTCCGGGAACTCAACAAATGCGTACTGTGGGTTGGAATGAAGCAGGCGCACCTTTTCAACAATGGGGTCGGTCTTGTGCGCCCTGACGTGCTTCCTTAGGAGAACCGGGCCTGGCGTCCTCAGCCGCGCCTGAAGTGAGACCTCTGTGGTAGTGCCCCTGGAAAAAATGAAGAGCCGCTCGTGGGGGGTTTGGTTGGTAACTGTACACAGGAGGGATCTAATTGCGTGGAGTGCGTCAGGGAGGACTTCCTGCCATTGGAAAACTTGGAGCTTTCTGGACCTGAGGGTCAGTAGGACGGTCTTCTAGACCGTCGCGTACTCCCTCTCCACCTGTCCGTTCCCCCTGGGGTTGTAACTGGTAGTCCTGCTCAAGGCGATGCCCTTGTCGAGCAGGTACTGACGCAGCTCGTCACTCATAAAGGACGCACCCCAGTCGCTGCGCACGTAGCTGGGGAACCCGAACAGGGTGAAGACACTATGCAGGGCCCTAATGACTGTGTGGGAGGTCATATCGGGGCATGGGATGGCGAAGGGGAATCAGGAGAACTCGTCAATAATGTTAAGGAAGTAAATGTTTTTGTTAGTGGAGGGGAGTGGCCCTTTGAAATCGATCACAAGGCGTTCAAAGGGCCTAGAAGCCTTGACCAGGTGGGCCCTGTCTGGTCTATAGAAGTGCGGTTTGCACTCCGCACAGATCGGGCAGTCCCTGGTGACCGCTTTTACCTCCTCATTGGAGAAAGGCAGGTTTCGGGCTCTGATGTAGTGGGCGAGCCGGGTGACCCCTGGGTGGCAGAGGTCATCGTGGATGGCATTTAGGCGGCTGATTTGCACGCTGGCGCATGTCCCGCGGGATAGGGCATACGAAGGCACGTTGAGCTTCCCCGGTCGATATTTGATATCGTAATTGTAGGTGGAGAGTTCAATCCTCCACCGAAGAATTTTGTCATTTTTAATTTTGCCCCTTTGCGAGTTGTCGAACATGAAGGCGACCGACTGTTGGTCGGTAATGAGGGTGAACCTCCTACCTTAGAGGTAGTGCCTCCAGTGTCGGATAGCCTCCACGATGGCTTGTGCTTCCTTCTCGACTGAGGAGTGTCGAAGTTCTGAAGTGGATAGGGTACGGGAAAAAAATGCAATGGGCCACCCTGCTTGGTTTAACGTGGCTGCTAGCGCTACCTCTGAGGCGTCGCTCTCAACCTGAAAGGGAGTGGATTCATCCACCGCCTGCACGGCTGCTTTGTCGATGTCGTCCCTGATGCAGCTGAAGGCTTGGCGCACCTCAACAGACAGGGGAAATAGTGTGGCCTTGAAGAGTGGGCGGGCTTTGTCCGCATATTGGGGGACCCACTGGGCGTAGTACGAAAAGAGCCCCAAGCACCGTTTGAGGGCCTTGGGGCCATGGGGGAAGGGGAGTTCCCCCAAGGGGAGTCATGCGGTCCGGGTCTGGGCCTAGGACTCCGTTTTCCACGACGTAGCTGAGGATGGCTAGTCTGTTTGTGCGGAACACGCATTTCCCTTTGTTATATGTAAGGTTTAATTTTTGGGCCGTCTGGAGAAAACAGTGGAGGTTGGCGTCGTGGTCCTGCTGGTCATGGCCGCAGATGGTAACATTATCCAGATACGGAAACGTGGCCCGCACCCGTACTGGTCTACCATTCGGTCCATTGCTCGTTGGAACACCGAAACCCCGTTAGTGACGCCGAAGGGAACCCGGAGGAAATGGAAGAGGCGGCCATTGGCCTCGAACGCCATGTAGTGGCGGTCCTCCGGGCGGATTGGGAGCTGGTGGTATGCAGACTTCAGATCCACCGTGGAAAATACCCGATATTGGGCGATCTGGTTTACCATGTCTGCAATTCTGGGGAGGGTCTAGGAGCGTAAAGCGATTGATGATCTGGCTATAATCGACGACCATGCGGACCTTTTCCCCCGGTCTTGACGACCACCACCTGAGCTCTCCAGGGACTGTTACTGGCCTCTATGATCCCCTCACTGAGCAGCCTTCGGACCTCCGTTCTGATAAATACCCTATCCTGCAGGCTGTACCGCCTGCTGCGGGTGGCTACCCGTTTGCAATCCGGGGTGAGGTTGGTGAAGAGAGGACGGGGGGCGATGCGCAGCGTGGCGAGGCTGCAGATAGTGAGTGGGGGCAAGGGCCCACCGAAGCTGAGGGTGACACTCTTGAGGTTACATTGGAAATCCAAGCCTAAGAGGAGTGGCGCGCAGAGGTCGGGCAAAACTTACAGTTTAAATTTGGAATAGCTAGCGCCTCGAATCGTTAGCGTTGCTGCAGTGCGGCCTTGGATTTGGATGGAATGGGAGCCCGAAGCGAGGGCGATAGTTTGGTTGACGGGATAAATAGGGAAGGAACAGCGTCTTACCAGCTCTGGGTGTATGAAGCTCTCTGTGCTCCCGGAGTCGAAGAGGCACGACGTGTTGTACCCGTTGATCTGGACCTCCGTCATCGAATTTCTCAGATGCTTGGGGCGAGATTGGTCGAGAGTGACCGCGTTGAGTTGCGGGCCGCGTGGTGGGTGCCCGGGGGAGTCGAATTCTTCCGATCGGGCGTCCTGTCGAGTAGATGCCGCTGCGTTCTGGCGAGCTTGACGCAGGAACATTGCGCTGAGTTGCGGGCCATGTGGTGACTGCCCGGGGAGGTTGTACTCCTCCGATGAGCTGTTTGAGTCTGGGGATGCAGCTAGGGCCCGTGGATCGCACGTGGTGGGTGGTGATGAAGATGGCGTCCAAGATGGCGGCCCCCATGAATCGCATGTGGCCGGCCGCATGGTGGAGGTTTGCCAAGATGGCGGCCCCCATGGATCGCACGTGGTGGGATGTGGCGGAGCCTGAGCGTAGGCCGCAGCGTTTCGGGCCCCGCGGGCCTGCGGGTTGCGGGGGGCGATGTTTTTGGACTGTTGGGGTGTTGAGGGCTGGGGCCCTTCTGCCGAGGCACACTCTAGCATAGTGGCCTTTCTTCCCGCAGCTGCTGCAGGTCGCGGATCGGGCTGAGCAGTGCTGCCGCGGGTGCTGGCTTTGTCCACAGAAGTGGCAGGCTGGAGCAGTTGAATAACTGGTTTGGGGAGCTGAATAGTGGCAGGCTGGAGCAGTTGAATAACTGGTTTGGGGAGCTGAATAGTGGCAGGCTGGAGCAGTTGAATAACTGGTTTGGCGAGCTGAGTAGCTGGCTGGGGAAGCTGAGTAATTAGCTGGAGCAGCTGAATAGCTTGAGTATTTGACTGGGGCCCCCCATGAATCGCACGTGGCCGGCCGCATGGTGGAGGTTTGCCAGGCTTGGGGGGTCCTCAGGTCGGGGGCCCATGCGGGGTTAGCGGGGTCCGCGGGAAATGCGTTGAGGCTGCGGAAGGAAACTTCCATTGTGATAGCAGCCTCTACAGTAGTCTCTAACCCTTGGGCCCCATTTTCTAATAGTCTCTGGCGTACATAGCTAGATCGAAGGCCCGCTACAAAAACATCCCACACAGCAAGCTCCCTATGTTCTGCCGCGGTTACGGCCTGGTAATTGCAGTTATTTGAGAGATTGTTCAACTCGCATGCAAATTCAGCTAAAGTTTCAATAGGCCGTTGTCGGCGAGTCGTGAACACATGGCGGGCAAAGACCTCGTTCATGGGCCTAATATACATTTTGTCCAAAATTGCCAGTGCAGCGGTATAGGAACCGGCTGGATTTAGTTGTGTAGAAATTCTGTGGCTTACCCTCGCGTGCAGTAGACTGAGCTTTTGTTACTCCATAGTTTCTGCGGTGCTGATTTTGGCCAGGTAGGCCTTAAAACATTTCAGCCAGTGGCAGAAGGTTTCTTTCGCCTCTGCATCCTGCGGATCGAGTTCTAGATGTCCTGGTTTTAGAGCGGATTCCATGCTTTACTTCGGCAGCTTCTTAAGAGTATTAAATTGATGGAACCATCAATTCAGCGAACACGTGTAATTGGATCTGAACAGAGGCTTTAATACATTTACAAATAGAGCCAGCCTATTCATCGTTGAACTTCAGGTGAACTGGCAGGCTGGCTCTAAGGCACTGATCTTTATATATCAGTCCCAGGGGGAGGAGTCCTGGGCAGAGCCAAGGGAGGAGCCCAGTACAACTCACGCATACTCCCAGGGCGGCTCCCCCTGGTGGTCAGATAGTGCAACTGCACTTACAATGGGTAGATAACGAACATATATACATGGAGTGATATTGGCAACTATATATAGTGTGAATCACATTCACCACAACCTTCACCATAGGAAGGTTCTAAATAGTCCAGGATATGAAGGATAGACCATCACATTGAAAGATTGCATTATTAAGCCATATATTTTTATTTGGCACTCTCACATTGAAATTTATTTTCTTTTGATAAATTTAGAGTACCCAATTATTTTTTTTCAATTAAGGGGTAATTTAGCGTGGCCAATCCACCTACCCTGCACATAGAACATAGAACAGTACAGCACAGAACAGGCCCTTCGGCCCTCGATGTTGTGCCGAGCAATGATCACCCTACTTAAACCCACGTAACCCGTATACTCGTAACCCAACAATCCCCCCATTAACCTTACACTACGGGCAATTTAGCATGGCCAATCCACCTAACCTTGGGTTGTGGGGGGGGGTGAGACTCATGAGGACAAGGGGAGAATGTGCAAACTCCACATGGACAGTGACCATGTACTGGGATCGAACCCTGTGCCTTGAGGCAGCAGTGCTAACCACTGCACCACCGTGCCGCCCCTGTAAATTGTGTTTCTACTGTTCCTTTGACTTGCAGATTAGGTATTGCCATTTTAAGTATGTTCCTCATTTTAAAAAGGTTATTTTGCGCACTTCAATAAATTATTAATTTGAATTTCAGCTTTCGGAACAATTTGATGGACGTGCTGTAGATTTAGGTAATAAAATACTTTGCATGCTTCTTTCTTCCTTCTGATGGAAGAGGTTATTTTTAATAGTTCTCTGTGCAGCAAGTTGACCTTGTGATTTATCAATGAGCTCAAAGTGCCCAAGGTATGTGTAATTTTTGATTGTATTTAATCTAAGGAATATTGAACTTTTTTTCATTATACAGTGCCTCAATGCAGGCACTTTAAATTGTTTTTGACCTCTTGGCAATTGGTTCTTCCGCCCTTGTTGGACAATATTAGGAATTACAAGTTCTCTTGAACCCCAAACAATTAAACTGAGGTAGTTGAACAGTCCCCAAATTAACAAAGTCAAAGAAACAAATTGCAGTGGATCCCGACGAAAATGCATTATTATTCTGACAACAAGAGGATATCCAAATCACACCTAACTCACACCCGTACATCAAATACATGAACATTCCAAATTGCTATCCAGCTGTTCTTGGTGAACCCATTTGAATTCAATGACTAATTCCACAATTGTTCAAAACCCACCACACAGAGTGCAGGAAGAAATAAATTGACAATAAATTATATTTCTGCTGCAGGGACAACAGAACGATAATTGAAGGCTAATTTTCTTAAGCCATTCAAAGAAACAAATCAAAATGATTTGGTCCATTCTGAACAATCTATCTGGAAGAACTATACAAGAGCTCTCACTCCTGCCTTAGTTATTTATCATCTCCTCTATTTAATTACATAGCATTTACAGTGCAGATACAGGCCATTCACAACTGTTGTGCTCAAAAGAGTACAGGCCAACTGGTTCACAATAAGGCTCCTCTCACTCTGCTTAATCTAACCCGATCAACACCCCATTCTATTCCTTTCTTCCTCAATCGATGCTATTAAGTAAACTCTTATATACTCACGTTATTATGTAAAACAATTAATTAACCGAAGTGTTTAAGTTTATTCTTTCTGTTTTGTTTAGTGTCGGGAAAGGCATATTTATTCAACGGTCAGACTGGACATACAAGATGGGTAAACTAGAACTCAAATCTACAAGAATTAAGACATTCCCAGAAACAACTGAAATCACAATTTACATCTGTCTTCAATAAGCCGATTTTATCATTTGACCTCCGCACCAAGCTCAAGAGTCTCACATTGAAATCACATGACAGGCTCAGAAGATATTGACAGAGACCCTAATGTATTCAAATATTTGCTCTGGTCAGCCAAAGTGTGGAGGTAATTCGCTGCTGATGTCAGTAAATCTAAAACTGCATCAGTTTCAAATATTTAAATGGAGCCGTGGGCTGATGTTACAAATCAGATGCTCAAAATCAGTTCTTGCTCAGTGGGAGTACATATTTAAGAGCACACTGCGAGGTAGATGCACCTGAGGTTTTTCTCTATAAGTACTTTGGAGTATTAGCTGAGTAGGTTGAAGTATTAGCCAGCTGCATTCTGTTGTAAAATATTCAGTGGTTAGATGTGTGATATCAAGATTTGATCCTTGGGGTTGGATTATACAATTTCCACTGGGGTGAGGCAGAGTGAGTCAAAACTGAATAGTCTCCTAGCCCCGGCACCTGCTATCTCAGTTCACCCAATCCAGCATCAGCGAGGCAATTAGTGGCTGTCCCGCAGAAAAGAGCAAATTTGAGGCGCCCAATTGGCACTGTAGGCAAGGCGTCATGTTGCGGGGGGGGGGGGGGTAATGCTGAGAACAGGGAGTTGATGTGTTATCTGAGATGGTCTAACATTGACTGCAACTGGATGCAGGATAACCAGAAACAGGCTTCCGACACAGGAGATGGTCCAACACTGTTTTATTGAACCTGTTGATTGCTGTACATAATCTGCTGTGGGTTGACACTCTATTAACCTAACTGATAACCTCCTACTGGTTTGACCAGACTAGCTCTCTATCACATGGTGATGATGTTCATTGGCCTGTGCACTGCAACTATCTCCCTGGCCGTGTCCTGTGGGCTTTATAGTGGTGCTGTCCTGTCTGGTGATTGGTTGTTCGGTGTTGTGTGTGTTCATTGGTTATCCTGTGTGTCAATCACTGCCTGTCTGCATCTCATGATATACATGAGTGGATATTATGACAGGAGTCAGTCACGACAATAGAGTTAAAGGTCCCCTGCTCGCTGAATGTCCCTTGATCTTTTATTGAACAGTTTTATATGATTTTTAAAATGACTTTAAAAAAGCATGCAGGCGATGCCACCTTTACCAGCATTCATACCTGCTGCTACATTCAGCCACATGGCCCCGATGGCAGGCTAACTGTGATGATCGGTATTTACCTTTAATACCTTGCCCCTTTAAGAGGCTTGGAACCCTGGGGGACTCCGCCTCTGGCTACGCCCCCTGGAAACAGAATATAAGATGAGACTCCATTTTGCGAGCACACTTCTCTTGGGTGCTGTCCTGTTCTCTGTTTATTAAAGCCTTTGATTACTGACCTCGCTTTCGCGTCGTAATTGAGAGTGCCTCAATTTAATAATCAGAACACATCAAGATGGACAGCGATCTAAAACCGGAGAAACTCAACCTGGACGGCAGGTCGCCAAAAGCCCCGGAAATTTTTAAACATTGGCTCTGGTGCTTCGAGGACTATCTGGACTCCTCACCGTCTGATGTCAACAGCGCTCGCAAGCTGCGCTTTCTACATGGCCGGGTGAGCCACCGACTCTCCGCCATGATCGAAACCGCTACGACCTATGAGGCGATCGAAATATTGAAGAAACGCTTCATAAAAACTACTAACGAGGTACACGCCAGACATTTGCTCTCAACCTGCAGCCAGCGTTCCGGGAAAACGCTGGACGAGTTTGTGGAAAGACTCACCGCGCTCGCGAGGAACTGCGACCACAAAGCAGTGACGGCTGAAGAACACAGGAACTTACATATCCGCAACGCCCTTGTGTCTGGCATCAGGTCATCTTACATCCGGCAGCGGCTCCTAGAAGACGGGGCGAAGGATCTCCAAGGCACGGTAACGCTCACCTCTTCTCTCGAAACGGCCCACCGTAACCTCCGTACGTACTCCGCGGACCTTACGAACCCCTCTCGATCCCCTCCAGACTCGGCCACGCTACAGGCCTGTGCCACGCGATGATCCACTCACTCCGGGGGCTCCCCATGCTATTTCTGTGGGCAAGGCCAGCACCCACGCCAGCATTGCCCGGCCCGATCCGTGATCTGCAACGACTGCGGGAAGAAAGGGCACTTTGCGAAAGTCTGCCTGGCTGGGCCCAAAGGCCACAAACGAAACCCTCATCAGGCCCAGAAATCAAACTCCTGGCCTCACAGACCCCACAACGCGGCCGTGCTGCGGCCGGACACGCCCACTTCTGACGCGTCATTGACCTCGTGTAAGTCATGGGAGCGGCCAACTTCGAAACCCGACACGTGCGACCGGCGGCGGTGGCCATCTTGTGACTCCGGGCGACCATTTTGTGAGTTCGACTCTGACGGCCCGCATCTAGGAGCGATCACACTCGATCAATCGCGGCCGAAACACCTGCGAAACTCGATGATGCGGGTGCGAATCAACGGCCACGACACTCCCTGCCTATTTGACTCCGGGAACACGGAGAGCTTTATCCACCCAGACACGGTAAGGCGCTGCTCCCTGCACATCCACCCCGCCTCCCAAACTATCGCCCTCGCCTCAGGGTCCCATTTGGTTCAAATTACGGGGTATTGTGTCGCGGACCTCGCAATTCAAGGCGCGAAATACTCCCGTTTTAAACTTTACATCTTTCCTCAACTCTGTGCCCCCCTGCTGCTCGGTCTCGACTTTCAGTGCAGCCACCGGAGCCTGACACTGCAGTTCGGCGGACCCCTGCCCCCACTCACAGTATGCAGCCTGGCGACAAAGTTGCGCCACCCCCGCCTCTTCGCGAACCTCACTCCCAACTGTAAGCCCGTCACCACCAAGAGTCGCCGGTACAGTACCCAAGACTTGACTTTTATCAAGTCAGAGGTTCAGCGGCTACTAAAAGAGGGGGTCATAGAGGCCAGCAACAGCCCTTGGAGGGCCCAAGTATTGGTAGTCCGCTCTGGGGAAAAGCAACGAATGGTAGTGGATTATAGCCAGACAATAAACCGCTTCACACAACTCGATGATTACCCACTTCCCCGCATAGCTGAAATGGTGACTCAAATCGCCCAGTATCGGGTATTCTCCACGGTTGACCTCAAATCGGCCTACCATTAACTCCCTATTCACTCAGAGGACCGCCCCTACACGGCTTTTGAAGCAGCCGTCGGCTGTTTCACTTCCTCAGGGTCCCCTTTGGTGTTACAAATGGAGTCTCCGTTTTCCAGAGGGCGATGGATCAAATGGTGGACCAGTGCGGCTTACGGGCGACCTTCCCGTACTTGGACAATGTCACCATCTGCAGCCATGACCAGCAGGACCACGACGCAAACCTGAGGAAGTTCCTCCAGACTGCCCGGGCTCTCAACCTCACGTACAACAAAGAGAAATGCATGTTCCACACAACCCGGCTCGCCATCCTCGGCTACGTCTTGGAAAACGGGGTCCTAGGCCCGGACCCCGACCGCATGCGTCCCCTTAAGGAACTCCCCCTCCCCCGTAGCCTCAAGGCACTCAAACGGTGCTTGGGGCTTTTCTCCTATTACGCCTAGTGGGCCCCCAGATATGCGGACAAAGCCCGGCCACTCATTAAGACCACGGTTTTTCCCCTGACGGATGAGGCCCAGTCAGCTTTCAACCGTATCAAGGTCGGCATCATCAAGGCCGCCATGCACACGGTAGACGAAGCCATTCCCTTCCAAATAGAAAGCGATGCATCAGACGTCGCCCTGGCTGCTACCCTCAACCAGGCGGGCAGACCAGTAGCGTTCTTCTCCCGAACCCTCAACGCCTCGGAAATTCGGCACTCTGCAGTCGAGAAGGAGGCACAAGCCATTGCGGATGCCGTGCGACACTGGAGGCACTACCTAGCCGGTAGGAGGTTCACCCTCGTCACCGACCAACGGTCGGTCACCTTTATGTTCGATAACGCACAACGGGGCAAAATAAAGAATGACAAGATTCTGAGGTGGAGAATAGAGCTCTCCACCTATACGTACGATATTAAATATCGCCTGGGGAAGCTCAACGAGTCCCCAGATGCCCTGTCTCGCGGCATGTGCGCCAACGCGCAATTGGACCGCCTGAGAGCCATGCACGATGACCTCTGCCACTCGGGGGTCACCCGGCTTGCCCACTTCATCATGTCCCGCAACCTACCCTACTCCACAGGAGTGGTCAAGGCCATGACTAAGGCATGCCAGATCTGTACGGAATGCAAACCGCAGTTCTATCGACCAGACAAGGCCTGCCTGATAAAGGCCTTTGGGCCTTTTGAGCATCTAAGCATGGACTTTAAAGGGCCTCTCCTGTCCAACAACCGCAACATCTATTTCCTCACCGTCATCGACGAATTCTCCCGCTTCCCTTTTGCTGTCCCCTGCCCCGATATAGAACATAGAACATAGAACAGTACAGCACAGAACAGGACCTTCGGCCCTCGATGTTGTGCCGAGCCATGATCACCCTACTCAAACCCACGTATCCACCCTATACCCGTAACCCAACACCCCCCCCCCCCCCCCCCCCCCCCCTTAACCTTACTTTTTTTTTCGGACACTACGGGCAATTTAGCATGGCCAATCCACCTAACCCGCACATCTTTGGACTGTGAGAGGAAACCGGAGCACCCGGAGGAAACCCACGCACACAGGGGGAGGACGTGCAGACTCCACACAGACGGTGACCCAGCCGGGAATCGAACCTGGGACCCTGGAGCTGTGAAGCATTGATGCTAACCACCATGCCACCCTGCTGCCCTCGGCCTCCGTGATCAAGGCACTGCGCAGCATATTCACTCTGTTTGGTTTCCCCGCTTATATTCACAGCGACCGGGGTACATCGTTCATGAGCGATGAGCTGCGTCAGTACCTGCTCAGCAAGGGCATCGCCTCGAGCAGAACGACGAGCTATAACCCGTGGGGAAACGAGCAAGTGGAGAGGGAGAACGCGACAGTTTGGAAGGCTGTCCTCCAAGCCCTACGGCCAAGGAATCTCCCAATCGCTGGCAGGAGGGCCTACCCGATGCCCTGCACTCCATTAGGTCGCTCCTCTGTGCGGCCACGAACGAGACCCCTCACAATTGTTTGTTTGTCTTCCCCAGGAAGTCCACCTCTGGGGTCTCGCTTCCACCCTGGTGACGACTCCGGGTCCAGTCCTACTCAGGAGGCATGTGAGGAGCCATAAAATGGATCCAATAGTCGAGAGGGTCCACCTGCTGCACGCAAACCCTCAATATGCCTACGTCGAGCACCCCGATGGCAGGCAGGATACCGTCTCCCTGCACCCGCTGGCTCTCCCACCGACCCCACCGACCCTCCCACCGACCCCGACTTTTTCCCCACCGACCCCCCCCCTTCCACCGACGCTCCCAGCCCCGCACCAACCGCCATCTCCGACAGCGCCCCTCCCCCCCCCATAGCACCCCCTGCCCCCCAGCCGGCACCGGCACCGACCACCCTAATCACTCCTGATACCCCCCCCTCTCCAAGGCGGGCAAAGGCTCAGTCAACCGTGCTCCCGGATAGACCACCATCGGAACCAACCGCATCCACGGCGCCACCACCGGAGCAGCGAAAGTCAGCACGGTCTATCAGACCACCACAAAGACTGAACTTATAATTTAAAGCACTTCACCCCCGACGGAATATGTGTTTTTTTTTAAACAGGGGGTGAATGTGATGATCGGTATTTACCTTTAATACCTTGCCCCTTTAAGAGGCTTGGAACCCTGGGGGACTCCGCCTCTGGCTACGCCCCCTGGAAACAGGATATAAGATGAGACTCCATTTTGCGAGCACACTTCTCTTGGATGATGTCCTGTTCTCTGTTTATTAAAGCCTTTGATTACAGACCTCGCTTTCGAGTCGTAATTGAGAGTGCCTCACTAACTTTGCCACTCTTGTGCTGCCTTGTCACAGGTACTGTAAAACACTCCTATACCTTTCAAGGACAAGTCCTGTGAAATGCAGACAGCAGGCAATGAAAAATGTCAGATAATTAAGTCTTTAACGAGTTCAACAGCTCGTTAATTAGTCATTTCAAAACGGCAGCCTCATTTCCATGCCTGCTCACCTTCCATAATTTTGGAGACTGATGGGATAATGTCCCATGCCGACGCAAAGTCGCCACGCTCTATTTTGCGTTCACCCAGGGGGCGGCCCACCCGATTTGTGGACGTAAAATCCAGCCCCTGGTACAAGTTCAGTCCCCTGATCTCACCTGCAGTGCCTCAATATTCTGAGTTTGGGGAGGGGTTTTCAAACAATTGGGTTTCAGCTTTGTTTCACTCTATGGTGATGTCTGCTGGAAAATACATACATGTAGAAAAGGGTGAGGATAGTATCTGTCTCCGCAATGCTATTCCTGGATCTGAACAGATCCACCAACATTAGTTGTGTAGATTCAAATAAGGAATTGCCATTTGAGTGAGATGCTGCAAAGTTGTTAATGTCATGGAACTGCCTCCACATGTGAATTATCAGAATTAACAAATGAGGAAAACAGTAGCAAATTATTCACTCGTGGCATTGTTATCATGCAGAGTTTTAATGGCATTTTTCCCCGACATATTGTTCTTCCTAACTTTATTGATTTGCTACTATTTGTAATTGTGAACGGTTTGTATGTTTCATATTTTTACACATATACATGAAATACATTTTCGAATATCTAAATTGAAAATAAATCCTTTGATTTCAAGCGTGGAAGTGTTAGAGGTCATCATTTCTTTGGCAGTAGAAAGGACAAGTACATTCAATAGGAAATACTCCTCCATGTAACTAAAAGAAAAATGGTTTGCTTTTGACCTTTATGCAAGGAGAAATTGTAAATATATATTCATTTACCGGCAAATTTTCCACATTTTGGTAAAAATATATGAGGGACTGTTTATCTAATTTTGATCTGTATTCTTAATTAGTGCCTACACTGAGATCTTAGATGAAAGAGGATTCACCTTTGTGACGAATGTGGGAATTTCAAATATATTGGGCTAGATTCTCTATTTCTGAGGCTAAGTGTTGATGCCAGGGCAAGATTCATGGACTTTCATGACAGCAAAACTGGTTCTGAACCTGGACTGACTCAGCAATTGCTGAGGGACTAGCACTGGTGCCACATGGAACAAAATTGATTCCAATGGAAAATGGTGTGGGATTCGCAGGTCCCGTGATTGACACTCGGGAAGCTGACAAACTGCAGCTGCATATACACATTACAATCCCCACACGCACTCCTCCTGGCCAACAAGATGGCACTGGTTGCACTGGAGCACGCCCATCCTGCTGATTGGTTGGCTGGGGCCAGAGGGTAACTAGGGGAGTGCCCTTAGGGACACCTATATGACCTGTGGCCCTAAGTTCACAGTGGACAGTTAGCAGCATGCACAGCTGCAGGGATGCCTGGCAGGCTGCAGTAATGGTGCTCCATGCCCATCTACCCCAACCCCACAGCCCACCTCCTGGCTACGACACCACTTTCGCAATTTTTAAAAGCACAAGTGAAGCCTGTCAGGAATTTGGCCTGTCAGGAACCCGGAGAATACCGAGTCGGACCTGCTAATGAGATGCAAATGGTGTTTACTGGATGCGCATTCTGGAACGCATGGAGGCCGATGATGAGGCGACGGAGAATTGCCATTTGCCGTGAAATATGCGCCCATGTGATTTTGGCGTTGGAACCTATTTTCCGTCCAATCGGGTTTCGCGTATCAGCAGATGGAGAGTCCCGCCCATTGCATTATATATAGTTGGTAGAGTCAAGGTTAACAGACTGGGTTAGTGTGTGATGGTGTAGTCATGGTTTGAAAGGCAGCTCAGTGTTTTGGAACCAGGGGAGCAATTAAAGTATCGTAAAAGTAAAACAATAAGTCATTCCAGGCCTGGATATTGTTTGCTGAAGATGGGCTGATGGACTTTTGATTATATTAAGAAGGTTCCCTAAGAAGTAGATAATTAGAGACATTGGTGGAATTAACCATTTGGGAGACTATGGGCGGGATTCTCTAATAATGGAGCTACGTCCCCATCCCGGCGTGAAAGGCGGCGCCATCCACTCTGACATCAACGGTCTCCGATAATGGGGAAAGATCCCCTTCCTAGTGGGCTAAGTTGGTGCCGGAGTGGTTCCCGCAGATCCAGCCGGCGCAGAACAGCCGGCGCGGGTTTGCGCATGCGTGGAACGGCCAATGTATTTCTGCGCAAATGCAGGGGTTCCCTTCTCTGTGCCGGCCCCCGGGCAATATGGCGTAGCCCTACAGGGGCTCGGCGCGGAGTAAAGTAGGCTCCCATGGAACCGGCCCGCCCGCCAATCAGTAGGCCCCGATCGCAGGCCAGGCCACCATGGGGCCCTCCCCGGGGTCAGATCCCCCCCGCGCCCCCCTCCACATTGGCCCCCACACATTCACCTTCCAGATCCCGCCATGTAGGACCTGAGTAACCCACGCTGGTGGGACTCGGCCAAACTCAACGGTCACTAGGCCCATCGGGGCTCGGAGAATCGCCGGGGTCCGCTGTCAATGGCCCCCGACCGGCAAGGTGGGAATCCTGTGGGCGCCCGAGAATCTGCGCCAGAGAATGGGGAGGTCGGGGCAGTGGGTTGCAATTCTCCCCCCCCCCCCCACCCCCCCGGTATTCTCCGACCCGTCCCGGCATATGCTCTCTCAATGGAGCTGTATTGCACCTGACAGGTGCTCCTGCTTGGAGAATATGGTGCCTGGCCCATTAAGTGGATGCAAATGGGTCTTAATGACCCATTTCCATTCATCCACTGGTGCAGGGCACCTCCATCTCAACGCCAGCGGGAGCGGGGGCACAAAGCATCAGAAACAGATCGGCATCCAGCACGATCCCAATTTCTTCACGATACGGGATTCTCCACCTCATTGGTGACTCCAGCAGCGCAAAGCAGACAATTATGTTTCATTTTAGTAAGAAGATGTATTTAATGGGATGAACCAGGCGCTGAAGCAGTCAGGTATTGAGTTTCAGAAGTTAGTTTTAGATTAGGATTTGAACAGACAAAAAGCTGTACTCTCAGTTAAAGATCTGTCTGAGAGGATACCACCAGTTTCTGGTGACCACAGTCAGTTAATATTTGACGATGGACAGATCAGCAACTTTTCTCAAAGCAGTTTAGGTAAAATGATTTTGCCTGTGAATAGAACAACAGTTTCTGAAAAGGTTGGGAGTTTAAACAGTATTTTGAGACTTGCAAGAATCTGCAACCTGGGTCCTGAAGGATATCGCTTTCTCAAAGTGGTTTATCCAAGACCTTTACAGCAAGCATTCCTGAATCTGCTAACTACATTTACAAGTGGAGTTTGATCTGGGATGGGTTTTGTTTGAGTGAAGATAAAGATAGCAGGGTTATTGTTAAGCATTGTTTACCTGGCAATTGAAAACTATTTGTCTTTATAATGTTATAGTTAATAATACCGCGTTAGTAATAACGCTTCTTTTGTATACCACATGCCTACTTGTGTGTGGAATCATTCCTGGACTGAAGTATCCTCTCCTCACAGTCTTACAAATTAAGTAAAATCTTAGTAGTTTCTGTCCAGTATCCTAGCAACTGTTGGGGTCTAGCCCGAGATCCTGACAGGGGTCTCTCTTCTGGGGGGGCGGAGGGCTTCCTGACAAGGGTCTTGCTTCTGGGGGGTCTCTGTGGGAATGTTAAAGTTTGTCATCCTGTGTTAGCAACAATGTTTGTTTTAATCTACCATATCCCTATTTGTGTGTGAAATTACTCCTGGAGCAAAGTATCCTTTCCTCATAGTCTTAAAAATTAAATAAAAGTGAGTTTGTAAAAGAGAGAGGTGTGCGTGTGTAAGGGAAAGGTGTGTGTGTGTAAGAATTCTCCCGTGTGTGCGCGGGAGAAGTGTGAATTTGTAAGAGAGAGGTGTGTGAGCGTGTAAGAGAGAAATGTTTGTGAATGTTTTGAATGTAAGAGAGAGGTGAGAGTTTGTAAGAGAGAGGTGTGTGAGTGTGTGTAAGGGAGAAAGATGTGCGAGTGTGTGTTAGAGATTTGTTTGTGTAATAGAGATGTGAGTGTGTGTAAGAGAGAGAGAGGTGTGTGTGTGTGTGTGTAAGAGTGAGAGAGGTGTGTGTGTAAGAGAGATGCACGAGTATGTAAGAGAGATGTGCATCTGTGTGTGCAAGAGAGAGGTATGGGTATGAGTGTGAAAGTTAGAGAGGTTTAAGTGTGCAAGAGAAAGATATGTGCATGCATGTGTGTAAGAGTGAGATATGAGTGTGTAAGAGTGGAAGGTGTGTGAGTAAGAGAGAACTGTGAATGCGTGTGTAAGAGAGGAGTGAGTGCGTATGAGAAATGTGTGTGTGTAAAAGAGTTGTGAATTTGTAAGAAAGAATTATGTGTGCGAAGGACAAGCGCATGTGCGTGTAAGAGAGAATTGTGTGTATGCGCAAGAGAGGGAGGTGTAAGAGGGAGTTGTGTGAGAAACAGAGGTGTGTGTATATAAGAAAAGAGGTGTGTAAGAGAGAGTCGTACGAGTGAGAGCGAGTGAGCTGTGTGTGTAAGAGAATGTGGATGCATGTTTGAGGGACAGAGGTGTGTGTGCAACAGATGTGTGCCTGAGAGCGTGAGGTGTGTAAGAGAATATAGGGGGGATACAAGGGAGATGTGTGTGTCAGTGTATATGTGTATGCAAGAGAGAGAGGTGAGTACGCGTGAGAAAGAGAGAGAGAATAGAGAGAGTAGAGAGTGAGTGTATGTATGTATCTATCTGTGTGAGTGCGTGCATGAGTGTCGGAGGTGTGTCGGAGAGGTATGCATGTGTGTTGTGTACCCAATATGCGAATCAAGCTTTCCAGCAGCACACCTCCCTTTACAAAAAGGTAAGACTTGAGTACTTTATTAATAAGAAAACTTTTTAATTAAAATGAATTTATACAGAAAGGAAATAGAAAAGATTTCTATAAATTCGGTCCGTTTGTACCTATTGCGCATAAACAATTGATTTTTTTGTGGTTTAACTCTTCAATTCAATAAGACTATTTCTCAGGGGTTCCATCAGTATGTTTGGGAGGTCAAAAGCATTCCATGCCTTGAAAGGTTTGGGAAACCTTGCTCTAATCCATTGTAGATAAACGTTCAATGGCAATTGTAATATTTCACTGTAAAATAGCTCATTCCATCTGGACTCACCGATGAATTGCAGCAGAAGTGAATTGAGGGACAGTGCCATGTGCTCAGTGAAGGCACATCCTATTCATAAGTTTAAACATCGGCTCTATGCAGCATATAGTTTCCTGGAGCTTGTGGTGGTATGATTAGCATAGCTGCCTGCCATTGGTGCAGAACACCGGCTTACCATTGGCCCTGGTCAGTCATGTGCCTCTTGACTGGTTGGTTGAGACCAGTCATGTGACGGCTCCCCGATTGGTCGAGAGGCTGAGTTAACCCCGCCTCCAGGGCGGGTATAAATACCCAGTACTCCCGGCGGTCGTCCTTATACTGTAATCAACCGCAAGGCTAACATCTAGCTGATTAAAGCCATACCTTTGTCCAGCAACTCGTCTCGCGTTCAATTGATGGTACATCAGAGCTGTCTTTTATTTTAAAATTAACATTAATATGTAGATAAACTGGCTGCTGAAGGTCAGGTGACTTTTGCAATTTTTGCCACAGGTCTCTGGAAAATTCCTGATTAAATAAACATGGCTCGGGCCTCCCCTTTGAATGGACATGCCAAGATTAAATTTATCCGTGTGATTTATACTTTGTATTGCTTGTGGACTAACCTGACACTCAGACCTATAGACCCCAAGACACTGAGGCTCCGAGTTTGAAACGCACAAAAAGAGCTGTCGAGAAGCCAGTTCATCATAAGTAGGTGTGAACAGACTCCCCCATCCATTCCCCATTATATAACAGCTTATAACTTCAAACAATTCTGGGAGGACAATAGAAGTAATTGATCAGCTGATAACAAATTTATTACCCCAAGTACCAGAGGAAAACTGGTCAGTCTGTACTAACCGCCAACTGCATGGCATCCAGCAGCAGAAAAAGGCAATAGACACTTGCGTTTTTAAATCTAGAGACTGATACTTTTTTACAAGTCTCCCAGCTTGGTCCCTATTCCAAATATGAACTATTATTATGTCAACAACATGTAACATATATTCTCTCCAACTGCATTTTTGAGTGTGTGTGTGTGTATGTGTGTGTGTCTGCGCATATGCTGAGTGACTGACATGGTGTTACACTTATGGGTTGAGTGTGCAAATAAATAATCCTCTTTCATTGACACATACAAATGGACTTGGCTTTGTGAAGGGGAGGTCATGTCTCACTAACTTGATCGAGTTTTTTGACCAAGTGACTAAAATGATGAAGAAAGGGCAGTGGATGGTGTTTCCATGGACTTCAGTAAAGTGTTGACAAGACTCCTCATGGCAGACTGGTACAAAAGGTGATGCCACACAGGATCAGAGGTGAACTGACAAGATGGATACAGGACTGGGGCGAAATTCTCCGATCCCCCGCAGGGTCGGAGAATCGCCCGGGGCCGGCGTAAATCCCGCCCCCGCCGTGGCCGGAATTCTCCGCCACCCGGGAATTGGCGGGGGCGGGAATCGCGCCATGCCGATCGGCGGGCCCGCCACGCCGATCGCCATGCCCCCCACGGCGATTCTCTGGCCCGCGATGGGCCGAAGTCCCGCCGCTGAGAGGCCAATCCCGCCGACATGGTTTCAACCACCTCTGATGGCGGCGGGATTGGCGGTGCAAGTGGGCCCCCGGGGTCCTGGGGGGGCGCAGGGTGATCGGACCCCGGGGGTGCCCCCACGGTGGCCAGGCCCGCGATCAGGGCCCACTGATCGGCGGGCGGGCCAGTGCCGTGGGGGCACTCTTTTTCTTCCGCCGCCGCCACAGCCTCCACCATGGCGGAGGCGGAAGAGAACTCCCCTATCGCGCATGCGCCGGCGGTGACGTCAGCGGCCGCTGACGCACTAGCGCATGCGCGAACCGGCGAAGGCCTTTCGGCCAGCCCCGATGCCGGGTGGCGGGCGTCAAAGGCCATTGGCGCCGTTTTTGGCACCAGTCGGCATGGCGCCAACCACTCCGGCGCGGGCCTAGCCCCCAAAGGTGCGGAGAATTCCGCACCTTTTGGGAGGCCTGACGCCAGAGTAGTTGGCGCCACTCCGCTACGCCGGGACCCCCTGCCCCGCCGGGTAGGGGAGAATCCCGGCCCTAGTTCGGTCATAGAAGACAGAGGGTAGCGTTGGAAGGATGATTTTCTGAATGGAGTGCTGTGACCAGTGCTGGGACCTTTGTTGTTCGTAGTATGTATAAATATCTTGGTGGAAAATGTAGCTGGTCTGATTAGTAAGTTTACAGACGACACAAAGATTGGTGAAGGTGCAGATAGTGAAGAGGATTGTCAAAGGATACAGCAGAATATAGATCGGTCGGAGACTTGGGCGGAGAAATGGCAGATGGAGTTTAATCCGGACACATGTGAGGTAATATATTTTAGAAGATCTAGTACAGGTGGGAATTATACAGTAAATGGCGAACCCTTAGAAGTATTGACAGGCAGAAAGATCTGGGCGAACAGGTCCACAGATCACTGAAAGTGGCAACGCAGGTGGATAAGGTAATCAGGAAGGCATTTGGCATGCTTGTCTTCATCAGTCGAGGCATTGAGTATAAAAATTGGCCACATTTGAAATAGTGCCTACAATTCTGGTCGCCACACTACCAGAAGGATATGGATGCTTTGAAGAGGGTACAGAAGAGGTTTACCAGGATGTTGCCTGGTCTGGAGGATGTTGGCTATGAGGAGAGTTTGGATAAACTCGGATTGTTTTCACTGGAATGATGGAGGTTGAGGGGCGACCTGATAGAGGTTTACAAAAGTGTGAGTGGCATTGCCAGAGTGGATAGTCAAATGTTTTTCCCAGGGTGAAGAAATCAATTACTAGGGGACATAGGTTTAAGATGTGAGGGCGAACGTTTAGCGGAGATATGCGAGGCACATTTTTGTTACACAAGGTGGTGGTGTGTGCCTGGAATGCGCTGATGGTGTAAGCAGATACGATAGTGACGTTTAAAAGGCATCTTGACAAATACATGGGAATTGAGGGATAGGGACCCCGGAAGTGCAGAAGGTTTTACTTTAGACAGGCATCATGATCAGAGTAGGCTAGGCGGGCCGAAGGGCCTGTTCCTGTGCTGCACAGTTCTTTGTTCTTTGTAAAAGCTTGCTGCTGGTTAGATCATACACTCAGAGATTGAAAAGTCCACCTTCCTTTCCAAACACACTCTGATTATGGACAGAAGAGAAGAGGAAAATACAAGATTCTCTCATCCCTGTATATAATAATAGATATGAATAAAATCTGAGGAACAGGCTCATACAGGAATGATCAGATGTTCAGCTGTGAGTAAAAGTTCCCAAAACTTTGAGAAGGTTGTCAAATTAGATGTCAGCAATTCTGTTCCAACAGCAGAGTATAAATGAACATGTAATTTTTATTGTATATATTACTGTATCAAATCTTGAAAGACTGTATGATTTACATCATAATAAACATAGGTATGAATTTGTGTTAATTTGAACACAGAGGAAAATGATCTTGTCACCAAGTAATTCCCAATGGCTTCTATCCATCACTCAACCATTTCCGCTGCCCAGTCTCACTGTTGTACATGTACCAATTTCCTGAAACTAAGACAGACAAGGTCATAGTATCCTGTATTCAACATCCAAACTGAATGATATGCACAATTGTAGAAAATTACAGAAAGTCTCCAGTGGTTATTGATGGCTCACATCGTATAACATAATTCACAGAATCACAGAATTGTTACCTGGGTCTCTTGCTTGTCCATCAAATGCTACCTGCAATCAAAACTGAAATATGAATTGTGAACCAAATCTGATTGGCTAAACAAAGTAATCTTGATGCTTTTTGCCCCCTCTGCCACCCCCCCCCCCCCCCCATTCATTTGTAAAGATATTTCCATAAAATAACACAGGCAATCAAAATTAAAGAAATGTCTCCTGAGACCTTTCCTCTGTGTCATTGCTTGTCCAGCTGCCTTTCAAATCGGAATAATGACCGGGGGGGGAGGGGGGGGGGGGGGGGGGGGGAATAATTGACTCATTACTGAACCAATACAATAAAATGAAAAAAACTGACAGGACAAATAGAAACTATGCTTGATCTAAAATAATGAAAAGGAGCCTGAGTGACTTCAGGTTTATGTGCAGAGGGATGGTATATGAAAGACAAAATTTGTCGTTCAGATCAAGTGCAATTCCACTCGGCTTCTAGAAACATCAAAACATGACAGAATATTCCCAGGTGGAGTTAATAAACCAAACTGTGTTCATAGTTTTCTCTTGAACAACAGCATTGCCGGTGATCTATGCATGGTAGAATGAACAAGGTTCCGATAAGATACTAGAAATTTGTTTACTCTTCTTAATGATGTTTCCCGGTCCTTTGATAGAATGCTTTAATGATTGCAAAAAATGTTTGGCCAATCAATTAGTTACTGGATGATATGGAGCTGACTTGATATGGTGTATACCATTCCCTTTCAAGCAGTCTTCAAACCCCTTGAGGTAAACTGCGTACTAATAATCGCATGGACTCCTCACAATCGAATTCCATTCTGGACTATCAACTCAAGTCGCCTTGTGATGTAGAGCTTGAGGTCTGAATTTTTCTTATGAATAAAAGCAAATTACTGTGGATGCTGGAATCTGAAACCAAAGAGAAAGTGCTGGAAAAGCTCAGCAGGTGTGGCAGTATCTGTAGGGAGAGAAAATAGCTGACCTTTCGAGTCCAGATGACACTTTGTCAAAGCTAACAGACAGAGAAAGTGGAAAATATTTATACTGTGGAGTAAGAATGAAAGATGAGTCAGAGCCACAGAAACCATGGAAAAAAGGGTGCTAATGGCAGTCCCCAGAGAGAACAAAAGGTGTGAAAGGCCAAACAGCAGAGAAACTAACATCAGAGGGTAAACTGTGACAGATGTAGATGTGGGAGAGGGGAAGAGGAAAGCAAGGGGGAGAAAGGGTAAGGAAATGTGGATAAAATAGGGTGGGGTTAAATATATATGAAGAAAGCCACGAAAGGAACAAATCCCTCCAACGCGTCAACCTTTCCCAAATTTGAAAACTTCTCCAGTACTACAAATCTCTAAGAATTCTGTACTCATCAAACTCTAGCCTCCTGTGTATTACTCAATTCCCTTACCTTGTTATTGGGCCAAAGCTTCCCTGACTTCTCTCGCCTCTTTTAACATGCTTCCTGAAATTATCTCTTTAACCAGGTTTGTGATCACCTGTTGTATTATTCCCTTATCGCCTTGTGTAACTCAATTAAATTGTGTCTGATAACACTCCAGTGATGTGACTTACGTTTTTCTAACTTAAAGGCATTGGGCGGGATTTTCTGACCATTTACGCTGGAGGGATCTTAGTGGAGGCACACTAAATGCAAACTCGACCCAATGGGAGAGGGAGGCACTCTCACAAAGTCTTACTTTGCCATCTCGACAGGAGTTCATTAGAAGAGGTGACTAGGAGTGATCATTGATCATTTACAGAAAACATTCACTCCTCTTGTGGCTGCAGTGAAGCCACTCTGCTTTGTTTTAAATTGAAACACAATACACAAAAGTTAAAGTACACAATCTCAATGGGTTTTACAGGGACTGAAGGTAATTCAACCCATTATCTTTCCAAGGCGTAAACATATCCATGGACCTCAGGGGGAGAACATTATGGACTGTTTAAAATAAAAATGCCCAATATTCCGACAGCTCAACTTCCATTACACAATTCCATTCAATGGAAAATCTCATGTGATCTATTTTCCTCATTCGCACGGCTTCACCTATTTGTGGGAAGGTTTATTTAATTTTTGATCAGTTGTAAAAAGGATAGTTGCTGAATGTAACTGGATCCTGCTCCAAATTCCACTCTCCCAACCCAGTTATTGGTACTGTAAAGGCCCATCGCCCCTCAAATTAAGAAGAGCTTAAGTTGAGTGGTTTTATTAACGAACAGATAAAGAGGTGTACAAAATTTGGCAAGGAAAGAAACCAATAATGGTCATTGTGATACCCCCCATGAGGACCACGGCGAATCACTCATTGACCTCCCTGTGAGACCCATGGAGTACAGGTTCCCATGGTAACGGGTGGAGGTGGGACTCGTTACCGAGCCCTTTAAATGCCAACCCAGACTCGCACCAGGTGTCTGTTAGCTCCGGCCTGGGACACTTGTGTGCCGCAGATACGGTTTTACTTTTGAGTTTAGAATACATCTATTTAAACTTTCATTTTCATGTCTCTTGGATTACTACAGTGATATAAACAGATTATTTAAAGTATGAACAGAGAATTAGAGCATGTAAGTGTAACCAAACTGATCCTCAAATGAGACGAGAAGACTTTTATTCTCATTGGAGGAAACCATAAATCCTCATTAAATGTGAATGGTATTACTAAATTGCAAAGTTAATATTGGATATGCTTGATGTAGAGATCAGCATAGATAGAGATTCCCTCTGTGTACGAAATGTTGCAAAGTCAAATAATAATTGCATACTTAAAGTTTTGCCACTTGATCCCTGGCATGCAGGAGACATCTTCCTTTAATGTGGAGAACTTAGCGCATCCAACCGCGTTTAGAGCATTACCTCATCTGGAGGCAGAGACTGTCTTAGGATAGATCTTGGCTGGTTTGTGACTGATTGAGTCCTGAAATACAAAACCTCATTGAGCATTCACAACTCATAACAAATATTTCGGAGAAGACATAAAGGATAGATGGTACATCTTTCACCATCTAGTAGTTTAGTTCAGACTGATAATCGAAAACATCACATGCTCTTTACATAAATCACTGAAAATGTCAAGCCAGGTTAAAAGACTGTCACAAAACATATAGGCCCCTCCAGTTTAGAAAGAAAAACATAGAACACAAAAGTAGGGAGGTTTTGCTTTTGTCTGGAGAATTTGGTTGATCTGAGTTTAATAACCAGAGTAAAATTCAGTCGGAGGGTGCGGTAATGGGATTAGAAATGATCCTGAGATTAAAATGGAGAAATATTGGATATTGGACAGAATGAAGTATTGAAGAGGATGTAGGGTAACATCAGCTGAAAGCTAGGCATTAAGCATTGCTCATTTTTTGTTACAGTTTAACTCTGTACCCAATTAAATCTGATTTATGTTGTTCTCATTCCTGTAATTACATAAATAAAATCATTCATGAAAAGCTATCAGCTGAAGCATTTCCTTTCTGAGTTGATTCTCCAGAGGCACAAAGCGAGCAGATATTTGATTCTATTGATGGAGACAATGTAATGCTGCAACTGGAATGGGGGCAAACTTTATGAAATGCACATGTTCACACTGATATACATATGCATAAGCCCTATCTATTGTTTTTTTTAAATAGACTCAATATAAAATGCACATCAATAAAGCTTTCAGAATTTGGGCACAATCTACTGCCACGTTGCAGCCTAAAGATCCTCTTCCGGCATCGTCCCAGCTTGGCACTGCCAGGCTGTCAGTGCCAAGGTGCCAAGCTGGCTTTTTTACCACAATGGAGATCAGGCCTGGGGGTGGCACAATGTGGATGTGGGGGGCCCTCGGGGTTGGGCTGGGGCTTTACGGGGGTCGTATCGGGGGGGGGGGGGTGGGGGTCGGGAAATCGGGATGCCATTCATAAATGGCGGCACAAACTCTCGCTGCAGCGAGTTCCAGCGAGCGGAACTCCTCAGTGCAGGAAATGAGACTAAGTGTGACCCTGGCCTCTGCCTCCACTGAGGCCACAGATAGAACCAGAGTCCCGGTAGGTAGCATGGTGTATCTCACGTTGCGAGCACCAGGAAGCACCCAGCTAAACACGCTCATTATGGGACTCTCTTCCCATTCAGTTAGATCGTGCCCTTTGTCCTCGCGTTCCTTCAAATAATTTTGAAGAATTTTGAAAAGGGAAAAATGTTCCATCACTATGGCTGACTGATTGCTGCTACTGTATCAGAGGAAATTAGACATATTTCACACGCACAGATTGCAGAACCTAATTGCAGTTGACAATATTACAGCGTTGGGAGGAAATGTTCAAGGACATGAAAGATTATTATTAATAATAATAATAATAATAATCGCTTACTGTCACAAAGACTAGTTAGATTTTCATTAACAAGCGTTTTCTTCACACAAGCTGGACATTTCAAGGGAAAATAATTCAAATGCATAATGAAGTGAAAGTTAACAAATCTTCGAGAATTTTGCACATTGGTGTGTCTGTGGAAATTTGTTTTGCAAGGATCCATTTTATGTTTTCTTTTCGTTTATTAATGTAGATTAATACATTCAAGTTCACTTGCAACATCTTGTATATTGGTTCTCCAGATAATCTGTAAGGACTTTGGCCCAACAATCAAAGTCAGGAAATCCAAAGTTATGGGCCAGGATGTAGAGACTCCACCTTTCATCACCATCAGCAACCTCACTCTGGAGGTTGTCGACAGCTTCACAAATCTTGGATGAAAAATTTCCAGCTACCTTCCCTTGATGTCAAAATCAGAACCAGGATTTCCAAGGCCACAGCTGTGCTGTCAAAGTTAAGAAATGAAGCGTGGCCCCAGAGCCAGACTAACTGAAAATACACAGCTCTATGTGTACCCAGGTTTGTGTTCTGAACATCCTCTGGTACAATAGCGAGGCATGGATGACTTGTGCAAATGAAGAAAAGCAGCTCAACCGCTTCCACCTCTGCTATCTCTGATGAATAGTGGGCACCTTCTGTCAAGATGAATGTGGAAGTACACAGGCCGCGATTCTCCGCAACCACGATGGGTGGGAGAATAGCAGGAGGTCCGCTCCCGCACCTCCTGCTATTTTCCCACCCCTCCCAAAATGGCATGTCCAGTTTCCCGACACGCCGCTTGGAGAAACGCGGGCCGCCGTGAAAAACGGCGGCCCGCGTTTCTCCGACCCGGATGGGCCGAGCGGCCTGCCGTTCCCGACCTGTTCACGATGGTGGCAACCACACCTGGTCGCTGCCGTTGTGAACATGGCGTGTCAGGTAAGTGTGGGGCCTAGGGGGGGCGGATCGGGGATCGAGCACCATGACCATGCTCGGGAGGCGTCTCAAGGGGATGCACTCTTTCCCCTCCGCCACCCCACAAGATCAAGCCGCCACATCTTGTGGGGCGGCTGAGGGGAAAGACGGCAACCGCGCATGCGCGGGTTTGAGCTGTCCAACCCGCGCATGCACGGCTGTCGTCATTAGGCGCCGCCGCGGCGTCATTCTTGGCGGCAAGTTTCCCGGTACGGCCCACCTATCCCCCCCGGGTAGGGGAGAATAGGGGGCTGGGAGAGGCTTCCGACGCCGTTGTGAACCTCTCGAGGTTTCACGACGGCGTCGGGCCTTGCGGAGAATTCCGCCCACAATGTGCAGGGAACTCCAGCATGTTTTCCCTCAAGTCAGCAGAAAATCGTTGACTGGGCCACGTGGGCCGAATGTATGACAGCCACCTGACCAAAGACATGCTCTATGACAAGCTTGCCATTGGCATGAGACTAACACCCACATCTACAATAAAAAGATGCCTGTAAATGAGTCCTTAGGCTGACCACGAGCAAAGATGTTGGATGGGATTCTCCGTTGTCCGAAGCCGATATCATAATCGGCGATCGTGCAGAGAATCCATTCCATGGCCGCCAGCGCCGGTTTGACACCGGTCAACCATGCTCTGCCCCTACGGAAGTGGTGTAATCTCATTGTGCACCAGACGCTGTTGGAATGGCGTTGGTGTGTCACCGGAAGGCCCTCCCATGAAGCTCCTCCCGCGATGGGCTGAGTTCCCGACAGCGAGGTTGATGTGTCGTCTCAGCGGTCAGTAACCTAGCGTGGCGGCTGCGTACTGTGTCCAGCGCCACCACACAGTCGGGAGCCATGCCATTGGCTCGGGGGGGGGCTTCCGCGAGGGCTGGGGGTACTGGTTGGGGGTGACCAGAGGGTGGCTGATGGGGTTGCGGATGGCAGGTCGGGTCAGCACACGAGCGGAGCCATGTTGTATGGCGCGACCACTGCAGGTCAACGCCATGCGCATGCACGGCCACGGAGCTGGCCATTCTCTAGCCATCTTTGACGATGGAGCCGGGAGTTTCACCCGCCGCTGCTGCTGGCCCCTCATCGGTCTCGGAATCGATGAGTTTCGGCGCTGATTTTAGTGTCATAAAATGCCCGTGTGATGAACGGTATTAATAACTGCTGGAAACGGTACCTGACCTTTAATACGTTGCCTCTTTAAGAGGCTTGGAACCCTGGGGGACTCCGCCTCTGGCTACGCCCCCAGGAAACGGTATAAAGGATAAGGCTCCATGTGGTGAGCACACTTCTCTCGGATGCTGTTCAGTTCTCTGTAGATTAAAGCCTTTTGATTACCGACCTCGCTCTTGCGTCGTAATTGAGGGTGCCTCAGCCCGCAAATTCTTCGTTTCAGCTGGCACTTAGCACATAGAATCCAGACCGTTATGTAGGAAGTCCAAGCTGCTGACCAGAGTGCCTGGAGACAAGTGCATGGATAAAGCAGAGGGCAAGAGAAATGACCAGATGTGGAAAAGTCTGCTCGAAGAGAAAAAAGCGCCAGCAATCTCGGGACAATGCATTTCATGTGTGCCAGCTATAAAAGTGACTCATGAATCGACATCTACAGTCACAACTGGTGATGTTTCATACAGAAGTGACAGACTTCTGGGAGAAGTCCATTGTCTCCCAAGATGGATGGATGTCACCATAGGTTTGAAATTGTCCTTTGTCGAAGTGGGTGTAAAATGCATTGCTGGTGCTAATGATAGCTAATGTCCACAGCACAAAGTACTTGAAAAGGGGAAATTAGTGCAAGTTCAACTTCTTGATTCACTAATGCGCAATCGGATTCAGATAACATTTTCAAAAGAAACTAATCACAACAGTAGTGAAATGTAATTATAAAAAAAACATCCAGAGGACATATTTTGCCACCGGCACACAGCACTGAAACAAAATGGCAGACTAAATATCTTTTGAAAGTTGCATGTTTGTTGACTACTAAAAATAATTTTCTTCAACAGCATTGGGAATTCTGGCTATGGGCTGTCTAATACTTGCTGGAAATGATTTTCCATGATTTCCTGATTATCTCTGTTTTTGGCAAGAATCATCCCGTGCAACGTCCACTTTCTCTGGGATAATGCCGTTCTGACGTCGGGGTGGATGGCTTCTAAATATAGCGACCCATCTTCTTGGTCTGATCCGTTTGGGAATGGTACATTGTGCTATAATTCTGAACACTGGCTATTCTGTAGGGTTCCCTAAACTATCTAAGCTTGACTCCAGAACCCAGGATGGTCTGTTGAATAGTAAGGTAGCATTCAAGGTTTTATTGAACATGCGGGGAGCGTCTGTTCTCGGTTTGCAATGTGACCTCGTTACCCAGGATGTAAGCAGATAAACCCCTATCTCTGAGCATCAGGATGCAGTTGTTGAGTAATGCTCTTTGATTAGTAGGGAACCAAAGAAACATGGCAGCTTCCACGGTAGCATATATTCAGAAGCAGAAGGAAATGGTTGGCCCCTCATATACAAACATCTCACAAAACCCTTCTAGTTGATTTAATTTTACCCAGAAAAATTCATTAGAATAAAAATTCAGGGCATTTGATACCAAATCATCCACTGACAAGACGGTGGCTCTAAGGGAAAGAGGCCGCGGGACTACTGCCAAGAGTGCCTCCCTTATTGGGGCCGGAAACTCAGCCTTTTCACTTATCGCCCCTATGAAAAGTCGTCAAATTTGCCTTGGTTCACTCGGAAAGTGTGGTGATATGATCTGCATGCCAACGTACTTAATTCTTAATTATGTTAAACCCATTAAAACCTTTTTAAAAGAAAAACTGCTGATTCACCAAAAAACTCAAACGGTGTTCTCATCTCTGGGTTTCAGCACAGCAGGCAGCATCACTACCTTTAGAGCGGCAGTGTTTCCTGAGGTGAAAATTAAGGAAAATACTGGAGAGAGCACGACCACAGCCACCTTCCTCCATCTACGTTCAGCAGAGCAGAAAGATGGAGTGGAAGCAGATTCTTACGAGCATTTTAAAGAAACAAAGACATCCCTTTTTACTTTTCTTTCCAATTCTCTGCTCTGCCTGAAGTGGGGTGGGTTTGAGGAGAAAAGTCCTGGCCCAAATTTTAGACACTAAGAATAAAATAGTGATTCACAAACCTTCTGATTTTTTTTTTCATTTGAAGCCATGTTGAGTGATTTGGGAGGAAAAGCTACCGGGTGACCAGATTATTCAATTACAAGATGATGAATAGGAGAGAAAAGAATAAAGTAATGTTTTGCAGGAGGAAGTGCTGACAGACGAAAAGGTTTTTTCATAAGAATATATTATAGAGCACCAAATCCGACTGAATAATAGCATTTCAGAATTTACTTCTCACTCATCAACTCACGAGGACAGGGCAGTCAGGCAGCTGGGGAGAAAGGAATGGTCGTTCAGGGAATGAAACACTCTGCTTTGTGGCTGAGGAATGCTCGTTTCCTGAGTGCAAAGCAAAGGGAAAATAGATTGAGAGTCCCGATTCTAGGTCTTGCATTCCTTTGCAGTGTTTGCTGATTTTCTGGAGTTGTGGAGTGTTTGCACCTCCAGCGGATGTTACCATGGGAAGAAAATATTTAAGTGAGGCACGTAACAGTAGCCACCTCCTCATGTTTCGGTCAATGCTGGTCAGGTGTCTACTGGCAATCATGAAGAAGAAGGCCTTTCATCTTGCTCCACTTACACTTTTGTTTCATTTATTCATGGGATGTGGGTGTCACTGGTTGGGCCTGCATGTATCGCTCATCCATAATTGCCCTGAACTAAATGGTTTGCTGTGGATTTGGAGTCACTTGTAGTCTAGACTAAGTAAAGGCAGATTTCCTTCCCTAAACAGATGGGTGTTTAATGACAATTGTTTCAAGGTCATCAGTAGACTTAATTCCAGATTTTTATGGAGTTAAAATTTCAACACCTGCTCTGGTGAGATTTGAACCCGGGTATGCGGAGCATTACCGTGGGTCTTTGATCACTCGTCCAGTGAAAATACCACTAGTCCATTGTCTTGCCACATTGAAAGATGTAAAACAGAAAAGCAACAAGGGCCCAGAAGACACAGAAAGGTCTGTACTCTTTTTTATTTTACCAGATCCTCCAATCGAGCTCCTGGGCTCATGTTATTCTGGCTGCAGTTTCTGGGCAACAGCCAGGAGGTTATTACAAATCTATTGTTAAGGAAGTAACAACAGGACATTTGGAAAGTCAAAACGCAATCCATCAGAGTCTGGTTTTGCCAGAGTTCTTCAAAGATGTAACAAGCCAAGTGGATAATAGGGATCCTGTAGATGTAGTATATCTGAACAAGGTGCCGCGCAAAAGGTTAATATACAAGGTAAGATCACATGGTATATGGGGTAATTTATTTGTTTGGATAGAAGACTGGCTAAGCAACAAAAGGTAGAGTCAGGATAAATAGGTGTATTTTGGCATATTTTGGTGCATGCGTGGGGTTTCTCTTCTCCGCGTCGGCCATGGCGGAGCCCTACAGGAGCCGGCGCGGAAGAAAGAAGTGCCCCCATGGAACAGGCCCGCCCGCAGATCGGTGGGCCCTGATCGTGGGCCAGGCCACCGTGGGGGGTCCCCCCCGGGGTTGGATCCCCCCACGCCCCCCAGAGGACTGCCCCCGCCGACTTACCTGCCAGGTCCCCTCGTGTGGGACCATGCGTAACCCACGCCGGCGGGACTGGCCAAAAACGGATGGACACTCGACCCATCGGGGCCCGGAGAATTGCCGGGGTTGGGGGGGGGGCGCTGCCAACAGCCCCCGACTGGCGTGGCATGAATCCCTCCTCCGCCCGAAAAACAAACGGCGCCGGAGAATATGGCAGCCGGCGTCAGGGCGGGATTCGCCCCGCCCCCCAGAGATTCTCCGACCCGGCAGGAATAGAATATAAATGTAGGGAAGTGTTGCTACAACTGTACAAGGCATTGGTGAGACTGTGTACAGTTTTGGTTCCCTTATTTGAGGAGGGATGTTGATGCATTAGAGGCAGTTGAGAGGAGGTACAGTAGATTAATTCCAGAGATGAGGGGTTGGATTCTGCGTTACGTCGGCAACTCACCCATGCCCAGCAATTTCCCAATGGTATAGGGCTGTCCACAATGGGGAAACTCGCTGCCGGCGGAGGCACGCCGGGACGGATAATCCCGCTCCAGGGGTTTGGCTTGTGGAGAGAGATTGAACAGGTTAGGCATAAACTCTCTCGAGTTTAGAAGAATGAGAGCAGATCTAATATAAGATGATAAAAGGTATGGCCAAAGTAGATGTAGAGTGGATGCTTTCTCTTGTGGGGCAATCTAGAACGAGAAGCCATAGTTTTAAGATAAGGGGTCCTTCGTGTTCTAACTTCAGGGGCAACAATCATTCTTGCAGTGTCAAGTTCAATCAAAGTCTTGGTGGATTCAGGTCATGTAGCATCCAGCTGAGAAAAAGAGGATCCTGGTGTGAAATGAGGCACAGGTCAGTACTCAGTCCACACAGGGTACAGAAGAGAACACTTCAGTCATAGACAACTGGGTTAAACAAACCATGTCAATTTAATGTAGTACAATGGTGACTGACACATAAATTCCTTTCGACTGATTGGATCGGTTTGATAGCAGCAATTTCTCTGCAAAACTCAACAGATCTGACAAATGATTACACTCCAAATGTTAACCTATTTTTGTCTTTTAGATGCTGTGCATTTCCAACTTCCTCTGTTGTCATTCATTCCAGCCTATCAAGTTTATTGAATGAATAATACAATTCAAAAACATTGTACTCCTGGAAGAAAGTGTCACAGTGCAATGCCTACCGTTGATAGCACACCCAGGCAATGCCAGAAATGAGGATCACCGCCATAGCTCCGGCAAGAGTCAGCACCACAGTGAACCATTTCTCTGGACTCCAGTAAAAGGAGGTCAATGTTAACACATGAGTAGTGAACTGAGGAAAAGAGGACAAATATCAATTAGTCTGAATCCTATTAGGAATCACGGCATAAATCCTTCACCAAAGCAATATCCATCAATCGTTCCCAAACTTTCAAATTCTAATGGCAGAAGCAGAAATGAATTGAGAGACAGAATAATCAAAGTGAGGGAACCTGCATTCTTACAAAATGGTCCACGTTCAGTCTTACCAAATGTCCCAACACAACTAGAATTATCTCAAATCAATTCGCTTTACTAATTTTTCTTAAATGTAAAAGTAAACAATGTTGAATATCACCCTGTCCCTATCTGCAGAGAAATCCAGAAATTACACTTTATTCAGGAGCTTGGACAGTACAATTTTAAAATGGTTGCCCGATTAATGCCCTCTAACGTGGTTATGCCAACCCCCAGTTTCCAGGAAGAATTGCTTGAAAAAGGTTCATCATCATATTCATGCAATAAATACATGCTCTGCCAGGTTTAGTAATAACCAATGAACAAATTAGATGGAAAAAAACACACTTTGAAAAATGTGGGGATTTTAACACAATCCACCCAGTGAAATTCCAGGTAAGCAGCCAGTGATAGTGCAAGGCCTCCCTGTGGTAGCGCACAAGTCTCCCTAGAATTGTAGAAATTTCCAACATGGAAGGAGGCCTTTCGGCCTAACATGTCTGTGATGGCGGACAAGGAGCTATCCAGCCTCATCCCTGCTGCCTCAAGGCACTGAGGAACTGGGTTCGAACCCGGCCCTGGATCACTGCTAGTGTGACATTTGCACATTCTCCCCGTGACAGAGTGGCCCTCATCCCCACAACCCATATACGGTAATTTGTGCAATGAAATTTAAAGTCCTCGTAATCTCTGCCTCGTGAATCAGGAACAATTAGATGTGCAGTGTCGGTGGATTGGCCATGCTAAATTGTCCCGCAATTGGAAAAATTAGAAAATTAAAATGAGTTCCAGAATATCATTATCCTCTGGGTGAAAACATTTCCCCTTGAATCACCTCTAAACCTCTTACCCTAAAGCTATGCTCCCGATTATAGACCTCTCAACTGGAATAAGGCTTTCCTATCCATTCTATCTCAGCCCTTATTCCCTGTTCCCCTGTAATAGTCCACATAGTATCACAAATAAATTTATGTTTTAAAATAATGTGAACATGTTTCTAACAAAGTTATAGAATAACTATATTTCAATTCTGTATATATCCTAGCATCTCAACAATAATCATCCTTATCTGTTAATTGTTAGAACTATTACAAGGGGAAAGTCTACCTCGGTACTGGTGGTAGTTGTAGGTTGGGTGGTTGTCCATGGCACCACATGTATCACCGCAGTTACTGTTGAAGTCAGTTGCTGATGTTTATCCCCACCAAACTCATCTGTCACTTGGATCAGCAGTGTGTACTCCCTGGAGTGCTCAATGCCTTGAAAGACGTCAAACTGAAATCTCTGAGTGGAGGCCACCTTTGCAGGATTGTTGTCTGGCCTCTGTAGTTCAAACAGGTTATCCGTGCTTGCTGCAGAATATTTACCAAAACATGGCACAGACGTAAAAATTATGCATTTCCGGGATGGGTTTTCTATTTGCTGTCCAGGTGGAAAACAGATCTGGTCTTATAGAAACCTCCCAGTGTCCAGGGAATAGGTGGCTGATCTACAATGACAGTTTCATCCCCAGTTGGCAAACTGGAAATCGATCCCATTATATTAAGATGTGTCTAGGGTCGTATTTTTTCTTCAACAGAGCAGATGTGCCTCGTCCAGCCATCTCCTGCATCATCTAAGCTCACCACCCTAACTCCTTGATTGGAATTGGCGATGATCCAGTAAATTAGCCCATTGTTACAGTGTACACAGGGTTTGGGGTTTGTGTCCCACACCAGAACTTGAGCACAAAGCCCAAGGCTGACAATCCTGTGCAGGACTGAAGGTGCTGTCTTTTGGGTGAGACTCTCTGCCTGCTCCGATTTACATTGTCTTTACATTCTGGTGTGGGCAACTAAATTCTTCAGGCAATTTGTGTGGATATTCCTACTGGCTAGGTGAGGGTAAACGGAAACATTGGTGCAATTCTGATGTAAAAATGATCAAGGAAATTCCAGGTTATTTCTACAAGTCTTTAGGTTTCAATCAATTTTAATGAAGACATTTGTTAAGACGAGGAACATCAATCTCCAAAGAACATCCCTGAAATAAAAGAATATTCAGGCTCACCTCCCACGATTGAATAGCTGAGTTCATGATCAGGTGAGTCCTTGTCAGAACACTCCAACTGGATAATTGAGGATGTGATAGTGGAATAGATAGTTTTCTCGTAATACTCTGGGACACAAACTGGAGGCTCATCATTCACGTTCTGGAATTCAAACAGCTAATTAGCAACAGCAGCTAAAGTGAGATAGAAGTATGTGGGTGATGAATAACAAAACTAATTCTCAACATGGCCGAATTCAAGTCAATAAATCAGAAATGAAGTTGATCTTTGTAAACAAAGCAGCTTTAAACCATTAAAATATAACGGCTTGATCAAGTAAAGAGCAGTTCATTAATACATATTCCAGAATAAATTTTGCAGTCTAACAGAAACTACTTGGAGTAATTGGGAGCGAGGTAGGTACCGTACAATATACCACAAGAGTCAGGAAACAAGATATTTGCTGCCGTGGCAGAGCCAACTTGGCAGTAATGACTCGTGATAACTTGGCAATACAACCTGTGTGAGGAGACAGTGCCAGGGTGGGCTCTCTGAGCAACCCAAGTTGAGGGGTTCCTGTAATGTGTGTTGGGGGGGGAGAACGCGGAGGCCTTTGAAGGGGGTACTTGGCACTGATGGAAGAGGAGTGGGCAGTAAAGGGGGGAACCTGGCATTTTTGGGGGAGTGGACATTGAAGGGGGAACCTGGCACTGAAGGGGGGGGGGACCTGACATTGAGGGGGGGAACCCTGGCATTGAAGGAGCGGAGCTTGCATTGAGGTGGGAGCTTGCATTGAGGGGGTGGGTGGTTCTGGGAAAGGGAAAAGAGATCCTGATAATTGAGTTGTGGGGGGGTGTGGAAGAACCCCCGGTTATTGTGCGTGGGGTGAGGGGGGAGACCCCCCGATAACATCAAGGTGTTGGGGCTTGGGGAGTTTAACGTCAGTTCTGAGGAGCGCGCCCTTTAAAGATGGCACCCTGATCTCTATGCAGGCGGCCTTGTTGGCTCCATCAGATCCCGTTCCATTCGATTGACTATATAAACTCCGCCCCCAGTTGCTTTTGTCAGAGAGTCTGGATACACGGCAGTGCATTTGGAGAGATACACGACAGTTCTCAGACAGAGCCTGACACTCTGACAAATTATGGGAAAATTATATCAATTAAGATTCAGAAGGAGGTCATTTGGCCCATCGAGTCTGTGGCAGCTCTCTGTAGAGCATTCCAATCAGTCCCATTCCCCACTCTATCCCTATTGCCCTGTGAACTTCATGTCTGAACTGAAAATGTTACTGGATTTTCAAAACATTATTTATCCTACAATGGATCATTAACCACCAGTTATTAGGTTAATTCTTAAACCTCCTCCTCACAGTAAGAATCTGTGTGGCAGATGTCAGGCGGCCATGTCCTTTAAATTTAAAAAATATGACACCGATCGAAACTCGGCACTATCTAGGAAGATATACTAAAATACAAAGTACTGGTTATTGGAACAATGGCTGCCACAGACCACCTAAAACAGGGGTGGGCAAACTTTTCTGTGCAAGGGCCACATTCAGAAATTCACAATTTTAAAGGGCCGCATAGTATATTAAGTAAAATAATTATTATTTAAAAAATAACCAAAATAAAAGGTTTTTAAAGAAAATTTTATTAATTAATATTTTAAAGTAGAAACTTTACATGAAACATATTTATTTGAAAAACAAAGTAACTCAGTTTAAAGAAAAAAAGCAATTATTTTTTTTTAATTAATATTTTAAAGTAGAAACTTCACATGAAACACATGTTTCACGTGAAACACATCAAAATAAGGGGAAGTAGATTTAGGACTGAGTTTAGGAGGAACTTCTTCACCCAAAGGGTTGTGAATCTATGGAATTCCTTGCCCAGTGAAGCATTTGAGGCTCCTTCATTACATGTTTTTAAGGTAAAGATAGATAGTTTTTTGAAGAATAAAGGGATTAAGGGTTATGGTGTTCGGGCCGGAAAGTGGAGCTGAGTCCACAAAGGATCAGCCATGATCTAATTGAATGGCGGAGCAGGCTCGAGGGGCCAGATGGCCTACTCCTGCTCCTAGTTCTTATGTTCTTATGTTCTTATGTTGTGCCGAGCAATGATCACCCTATTCAAGTCAACGTATCCACCCTATACCAGTAACCCAACAGCCCCCCCCCCCCCCCCCCCCCCCCCCATTAACCTTAATTTAATTTTTTTTTTTATGACTTGATATTGGTGGGCCGCATAAAGACCTTTAGCGGGCCGCATGCGGCCCGCGGGCCGTAGTTTGCCCACCCCTGACCTAAAACCTCTTGAAAATATACAATGGGTGAAATATTTCAAGGCAAGCCTACAGCTACTGCAACGGTTGCAAGTAAGACTTCAGCAGAAGAGACAGGCTGAAGGCTGGGCTCTCTCTCTCTCTCTCTTTCTTTTGGAACAAGTATGTTGCCCAGTTTGGAATACAAGTTTACTCAAATTCTATCAGTCAACAGCTTCTACACATGTTGCCACATCCAAAAAACAAACTAATCCAAATTGGCCGTAATGTTTAAAAATCTACACCTCAAGGACAATCAAAGGATACTCAACCATATATTATTTTATCTTTACTTATTGGATTCTAACTTCCCCTATCTCTAATATCTGTGTGTGTGTGTGGGAGAGGGGGGGGGGGGGGGCGTTTATCAAAGTGATGTTTGTTTGGAGCTTGCGGTGTGCAAAATGGCACCTGTGTTTTCTGGACTGACAAGTGGCAACTCACATTAGCCACACACAAGTGCCAGGCAATGACCATCTCCAACAAGAGATGACCTAACCATCTCCCCTTTACATTCGATGGCTTTACCATCATTGAATTCCCCACTATCAGCATCCTGGGGATTACCATTGGCCAGAAAATGAACTGGATTAGTGATAGAAATACTGTAGCGACAACAGGCAAAGTACTGATCGTGCTTTTCCAGCCTATGCTTGTAAAACTCAGAACACAGTGTCCAACATCGTCAGTTATTCCATGATTGAACAACACTTACTAAACTAAGAATTACACAAACATCAATTTAGTTGGGCTCATTGTGTGCTCACTTACACAAGCTAGAAGCTCCACATATTCACACATCGGGCCCAGGCCTTAGCAGACAGAACAACCATGCCCATTCGCTGTATTCTTCTCAACTACACAACGGTCTGGGGGTTCCCCGGTTCATTCCCCATGGCAATTCTTTGACCAAAAGAGTCAACCTGCCTAATTTGAATGTAAGCAAAGGCTTGACAGCTAACTGCTGTCTGGTACATTGTCCATGGCTATGCCTCTATCAATCAGATTCCACTTGTCAACAAATCAGCATCCTCCACTCATGTAGTATAGATTGTTGTTCCCTTTGAGATTTGGTATTCTTGTGAATCTGGCCTGGTGCATGCAAGATGAAAAGCCTCGACAGCATGTCTCTTTTTATCCAGCAGTATTCAGGTTCTGTACTACCAAGTGACCAACATGATACTGATATTTTTATTGTGTAATGTTTTGCAGTGGGAGGTCTTGTGGTGCAGTGGGTAGCGTCCCTGCCCCTAAGCCTGAAACTCTGGCTTCCAATCCCACTCTGGATTTGATGGGGATGGAAGGCACATTCATGGTGTGGCCAAACAGGTTGACTATCAACCTCAAAATCCTTCCAATACACTTGTGGCAGCTGGTAAGAGTGAGAGAATCTCCTGCTCATCTGCCACCTGTAAAAGGCAATAGACAGCCACTTCAGTACCTTGCCAAGAATTTGTTTTAATTCATTTATGGGATGTGGGCCTCACTGGTTAGGCCAGCATTTAAGTATAATGATTGCCCAACATATGGAAGTCCATCGATGTCAATACCTTCTTGGGGCATGGCACCAGAAGCAGGAGATAACTTATACATCCTGGGCGGGATTCTCCCAGCCCGGGGCCAGGCCGGAGAATCCCCGCGATCGGGCCACGCCGACCCGATGCCGGCACACGATTCTCCGCAGAGCGGAGAATAGGCACCATTGGCACCGGCGTGATTGGTGAGATGCTGGTCGCGGACCACTCTACGTGGCCGGCCCCCCGATTCTCCGGCCCGAATGGGCCTAGCGGCCGTAAGAAAATAACCGAGTCCCGCCGGCGCCGTTCTAACCTGCTGTAGGCCGGCAGGACCTTGGCGTTGAAGGGTCAGGTGACGGCCTGTGGGTGGGGGGGCGAGAGGGGGGAGGAGGGGTTCCGACCGGGGGGGGGGGGCCTCCAATGTGGCCTGGCCCGCGATCGGGGCTCACCGATCGGCGGGCCGGCCTCTGTGGCTGGGGGCCTCCTTTCCTACGTGCCGGCCCCTGTAGTCCTGCGCCATGTTGCGTCGGGGCATTGAAGAAGGACACTGCACATGCACGGATCCCGCAGCGCCCAGTTCGCGCCGGGATTTGCAGCTGCGAACCGCTCCAGCGCTGTGCTGGCCCCCTGTAGGGGCCAGAATTAATCCTGGTGGCGCCCGTTTACGCTGTCATAAAACGTGACGGCTTTTACGACGGTGTGAACACTCTGCCGCGGGACTGAAGAATCCTGCCTCCTGTTCCTTTAACCATTAATATTGAAGCCATACTTATTTTGCAGTTGACATGTAAATCCTGTGAGTTATCACTAGATGGCACTCTAAGTATACATTGGTTTTGAACATTTGTGTTGTCAGAGATTTGTACATTTGAAAGGTTAATGCATGTGGACCTGATTGAATAATATTTATAGGGAGACCACACCCTTTAGGAAACCTCTACCTTTATCCTTATTCAGACCTCTGGTTCAGTTGCACATTTTGTAAGTTATTAATACTCTTATCTCTCATCCAGGTCCTTACGAGCAAATTCTATATGTGTTGTATAATTATGTAACTTCTAATTAAAAACACAAGTGAATGAGTTAAACAGATGGCTTCATGTATTTTCTCTCACAGGATTCAAAGGCAAATCTTTTCATGTGGAGTTATATGATTGAGCATTCCCAATAGTGAGGCAATGATATGCCCAGCTGCCCCAGGTGAATACCCAAAGGACAATCGAATGAATGCTAGTGTCCCTGAAGTTAGCTCCACAAGCATTCAGGCAAAACTACTGCAAAATCAACTTTAACGGACTGGACACTGTACCCAGATGACCAAAAACCATCTGCCCTGTCGGGTCATAGTTTCCCATATCTCAAGTGGCCACCGTTTCAAGGGAGGAGAAAGGAAATCTCTCAAAGACATTCTAAAATGCTCCTTAAGGTGTGGCAGCATTAATAACTTTGACGATCTTGCTACCAATCATCCAAAATGGTGGCAACCTGTCCATCAAGCCACATCGCGCTTTGAGTCACAACCAGAACACCAACTCCTTCAAGCACCGCTCCAAACCACACACTTTCGGGACTTGGAACTGTATCGCCTCCTCTTCACTGTCCCTGGGTCAAAATCCTGAAACTCCCTTCCTCGCAACACTGTGGGCATATATGCACCAGATGGACTACAACAGTTCAAGGAGATATCAATTGTCACTAAAGAACCAAATGGAATGAGCTATGTAGAAGTAAGCAATCCAGCAAATCCCTGCAGCTTAAATGTTTTAGTCGAATTGCGATGGGAAAATATAATCTAAAGTTCATTTTTGACAGAGTGATATCTTACCATCACATTAACAGTTACTATCGCTGAGCCACTCCTCTGCCTTAATGGATCGATTTGCAGATCATTATTCACGTCCACAGCTCTGACAGTGAGGGTATAAATATCTTGCGTTTCTCTATCCAATATATTTAGAAGCCTTATCCGACCTGTTAGAGTAAAAAACTGCTAGTGATCTAGTGAAGTTTTAAAGGACAAATCCTTCCTGGTAAGACCCCCCCGCCCCCCGACCCCTCCCAAAATTAAACCAAAATACTAAATAAATAAATATGACTGATATTTCTAAAGACAGCCATGATTTTCCCTCGGGTATTTCTATACTTCACCTGGAGAACTATAATATAAATGAGGAACAGTGATTATCTGGCTGTGATTGCAATCCATTCATTCACTGGAGAAAATATATTAATGAATGATAAGTGTTGCCTGTAATAAGTGAGTAGCTTTCATATCACAGCCATTCATTTACCCAATCTATTACAAAATGTATTAGTAAATGTCTCAGTCTGCAGTGAGGTAGCCTGGAACCTGCCATCCAGTTTCTGTAGTTTATCAAAGTCCTCCTGCTCGACTTCTCACTGAAATAAAAAATATTTAGGCGTCACGGTGGAACAGTGGTTAGCATTGTTGCCTCACAGCGCTAGGACCCAGGTTCGATTCCGACCTCGGGTAACTGTCTGTGTGGAGTTTAGACGTTCTCCCTGTGTCTGTGTGGGTTTCCTCCGGGTGCTCCGGTTTCCTCCCACAGTCCAAAGATGTGCAGGTTAGGTGGATTGGTCATGATAAATTGTCCTTTAGGGTGGAATTGCAGGAATAGAGTGGGGGATTTGCCTATAGGGCAGTCATTCAAAGGGTCGGTGCACTCGATGGGCTGAATGGCCGCCTTCTGCACTGTAGGGATTCTACGATTAGACTCAATTTAAAGATTTAATTAAATGTATTGATTCCAAAAATACAGTTTTCTATTTTTGTAATTTAGCTAGAGTAAAGGATGATAATGGCTCTCTGAAGATGCTCAGAAATGTTCTTCTCCTTTTGGAACTCTTTAATTGTTGCCATCCCTTCAAATTTAGCCAAATTCACACTTGAATAATGCTAAATCCACTTCCATTGAAGTCTGCTTTCAATCTACCGCTAGCCTTCCGGCAATGAAACAAAAATAGGAAAATCACAGTTTGACAGATCTTCTAATAGGAGTGATTATATAGCTCCTAAAGACAACTTGGGAGAAATTCTGTGCCAGCGGGATTCTCCGGTCTACCGGCAGCGCATCACGCCCGCGGGTTTCCTGGCAGCATAAGGTGGCCACACTGGGAAATCCCATTGGCAGGTGGCAGAAATGGAGAATCCCGCTGCCAGCTAGGGCACATCGACAAGGAACACACGGCTGGCGGATCGAAGAATCCCCCTCTTTGGGCGATTTTCAACATCTGTTTTCTGGTGTGGCATGCCCCCACCGGCAATGGGATCCTCCATCCCATCAGCCGGTCAATGGAGTTTCCCATTGTGGGCACCCCCACTCATCGGAAAATCCATGGGCGTGAGTGCATTGCCGGCCAAGCGGAGGATCCCGCTGACGGAGAATCCAGGCCCTTGTCTTTCTTATTAGGATTTTGCACTAGGTTTTATATTTTATGAGTTGCTAAGTGAAACCTACACTGAGAAAGAAAGAAAGTCCTATACAGCAAGAAATATGAATAGAAACATTAAAGTGATCTTTCAATACCTGAGTCAGGTTCAATATAAAACTTGGGTGGGACATCAGTGTTGCCTCCTACAATAGAATACTTTACATTGTTATCTGGTAGGTCCGTATCAGTAAATGCCGCTGTTCCAACCAGAGCCCCAATTGGGCTGTCTTCAAATATATTAAATGTTCTTGTTCCGGAGAAAGGTGTTCCCTCGTTAACGGGTGTGACCTTCACTATAACTGTGGAGGTACCTGAACAAACAGATTGTCAAATGGTCAATTCAAAGTAATTCAACTTCGTGGTTGCATCAGTAATCCAAGACAGAGACTTACTTGTCAATTGAGGGATGCCGTTATCCTCTACCTTAACAAATATGACATGTTGAAAATTAACTGCAGCAAATGAACTGTCATCATACTGCAAATGTGAATGCCCAACCTGTAAAATAAATAATGTGGTCCATTGTCAGTGAATCAACATCTTATGCAAGAGATTACACTGATGTTACTGTGTTTTTTGTCATCAATCCAAGAAGGTTTAATTTTGGAAAAATGGTGATTTAATCTCAGTTCAAACTTTGGGTTCAGTTGCGTTCAATCTGATTTAATTCCAGTGAACTTGAAACCAATCTGCAGATTGTTATAATAAAGCACAGATACAGCGAGGGCTGACGACATTCCTTTTCCACATTTTTTGCAACCTGATTCGAAAGGAGTTTCTCTGTCAGTGTAGCAGGGACCCTTTCAACTTTCACACCACATGCAAGTTAATATATAGAAGCTGCAAAAATGACTGTGATGAAGTAGAATTTGAGAATTGAGCAACTCACTAACATCCTTCATCCACCATATTGTATGAAACTCAATAAAAGACGAGCTTATTATTTTTGATATTGTGCATGAATATTAGTCTTAGTTAGCTTAAAGATGATATGAAGGATTCAGAAATGTAACTATTTGCAATCTGCAATGATCCCCGGTGATGCATTCTCCCAACTTTGGTTGAGTTTAGGATCAATTGTGTCCTCCCAAGACAGGAATGTTTTTATGTTGTTGGAACATCTTTAGAGTCATTGAAAGGTCAAGCCCAAGAAGGCAAGGGGCAGATTATGATGGTCTGTGCAATTGATTTTTGCAAAAAGAATTGGAAAAAGAATTGCTAAGGTGGAATACTGAGTTGGGTCAAATCTAGATCATGCCGAAGCAGGGAGGTATGGATTTCATGGGCTCAATCAGATTCATAATTTTTCCTTTGGTTTATGGAGGGGTTTTGTTTGTTTAAAGAATTGACCAACAGCAGGGAAAGATTTTTTCTGAGTACAGACTGCAAAAAAATCAAAGCCCATTTATAAATATAAATGTTTGTTTGTCCTTAGGATGTGGGTAACCCTGGAAAGGTACATTTATCGTCCATGCTTTGTCACCCGACAAAGGTGGTGCTGACCCGGTTCCTCGAATATTGTAATCCTTGCTCTGAATCTGCTCCCATAATCGAGGGAGGTATGAATGCAGGATCTTGACCCAGTCATGATTGGAATGGAGGGAGCCATGGTTGTTCATGTGTTGATGGAGTTTGCATACTTTAAGTACCTTTTCCCTTGTAGGTGCTTCTGAGCATTAGACAATTGTGCTGGGGATCTGTTCCACGTTTATTACTGTGAGAATGGGAAGTAACGTTTTTTCTACTTGCTAGTTTTTTGTGACAGTTGTTAATTTTATGCACTCTTAAATTAAACAACCAGATTGTATCCATATTTATTATCAAGACAAACCTGGAGCATATTGTGGGATAGTTGTGATTTTATTTGCTGATTTAGTACAGGCAGTAGGTCTTTAAAGTCTTTAAGAATGAGGCAATTAAAAGCGAAATGGATTGAAGAATTCAGCCAGCCTTCTTAAAGTGCTTTGAAGTGTCTCACTCAGTATAAAATAACACCTTGTTTTTCCTTAATCATGTTGAGAATCAGAAATAGCTTTTAGGTCATTTATTGCAATAACGTAAGGAAAGAATAAGTTTATTTCTACAGCATTTCGATGAACTTTATTTGTACTTACAGTTATTTCATTGTTAGTAATGTTAAATCTTTCTGTTGAATATGTGTCTAGAATCATTGTGTACAGCAGGATATTATTAGCTGCTGTTCTGTCATTATCCCAGCAGTTAAGTGACACGACTGGAGTACCCTCTGGGGAGGTTTCAGCAAGCTCAACGCTGCAAAGTGTAAAAAAGAATAAAAGTTAAAGGCATTCACTGAATGTGTTTTGAAAAATATCAACATTGCTTCTAAACTCAAACATCAATTTAAACACATTTCAGAACCAGAGCAGCCATGATGGGGGTGGGCTTGGGGGGAGGGGGGAGGGGGGCTGAGGGGGGGGGGGGGTGAAGGGCTGGTCAGGGGTCCCTTCAGGGGGCCTCGGAGATCGGGACGCAATTTAAAATGGCGAGTGGAGTTCCTCAGTGTACAAAACAGGGCTGTGTGTGGCCTCAGTCACATGTTTCCCAATGAGGCCCGTTATTAAATGTGAGCCATGTTTTATAGCCTTGTGTTTCACGGCGCTATGAGCTCTAGGAAAAATCCGACTAAACGCACTCACCATGGGGCTTTGTTATGATTTTAGAAGTTCAGTGTTGTCCCACTGAAGCAGATTCCAGACAGGAGTCTAGAATTGAATGGGAAGCCAAAATATTGTTTTTAAAAATTTGTTCATGGAATATGGACATTGCTGGCATTTTGTCCCTCAGTTTTGTTAATTTAGTTTAATTGGTGACCTGACAAGGATGATCTGCTGAGATGTCCTGGGCTCAGAGGCACTTTAGTTCAGCAATGAATCCATCTTCATTGGTGTAAATCCACTTCCCCTTATTGGAAATACAAGGTCCCAAAGTTTTGAAAGTTTAAATAAATTGTAGGGACATAAACAGAATTAACTGTGCGTTGATTTAAATATAATTTTAGATCCAAATACATAAGCTGATGATGCACAGAATTTTTAAAACCACGATTATGGTTTCTGTCTGTGATTTTAAAATGTAGAACGAAATGACATACATGGAAATGATGATAATAATCTGTTTTTCATTTTCTGAAAATGGCCATGGTCAATGAATTGGGATGTACAAATTGCAGCTCTGCTTATATTTCTACAATACCTGTTATTGTGCTTGATTAATAAATAGCCTTGAACAATATCATTTGGTGGGCCGGTTTAGCTCAGCTGGCTGAACAGCTGGTTCGCGATGCAGAGTGAGGCCAACAACGCGGGTTCAAGTTCCAAATGGTCTTTGGCTATGAACCGATCCTGACTGAAACCTTCATTGACTCAATGGGCATGATTTAATGGAAAGGTTGCTAAGTGTAGTAGCGAGGGGAACTGCTACGACCTTCCCGACGCTCGGTCCGACGAGGCCATCACTGCTATAAAGCGTTAATTGGACCACTTAACGAGGCCCCATGGGCTTCATGCTGCAAATGACTGTCTCGCCAGCTGATTCGCTGGGTCCGCGCTCGCCAGGCCTCTGCTAACAAGAGAGAGCAGCACTTAAACTGCTCCTGCACAGCCAACTCTACACAACTCGCAGCCATGCCACCGAGGAGACCAGCCCCACGATTCGGCGATGCCAACCTGGCCAGACTGTTGAACGTGGTAGAGGTCAGATGGGATACCTTGTTCCCCTGAGAGTCTCGGAGGGTCAGCCACAGGGCAGCTAGTGCCACCTGGGCGGAAGTGACAAAGCCGTCAGCCCGAGGAGTGTCACCAGGAGGACTGGCACCCAGTGCCGTAAGAAGATCAATGACCTCTATCGGGCAGCACGGGTGGGTTGGCGAATGGCCGACGAAGCAGCATAAAATTCTAGCTCATATCTTTAGTGATGAAATGGACAGTCCATGCTGTGGAAATCCTCACACAGACACTCCATGCCATTTGTTGACACATTACGGTTGTAGGGCAGTATGGTGGCACAGTGGTTAGCACCGCTGCCTCACAACTCCAGGAACCTGGGTGCAATTCCGGCCTTGGGTGGCTGTCTGTGTGGAGTTTCTACGTTCTCCCCATGGCTGTGTGGGTTTCCTCTGGGTGCTTCAGTTTCCTCCCACAGTCCAAAGATGTGCAGGTTAGCTTGGCCATACTAAATTGCACCTTAGTGTCCAAAAGGTTAGGTGGGGTTACTGGGTTATGGGATGGAGGCATGGGCTTAAATAGTGTGCTCTTTCCAAGAACCGATGGGCCGAATGGCCTCCTCCTGCACTGTACGGATCCTATTCTATAATTCTTTCTCAGCCCAGGTCCCATTTCGTTCTTTACTCTCAATGCCACAGTGGTTCCTTCAGTACTCTGAAGACGTATTGTCAAATCGACAGATAATACTGAAATTGAAGATCAGAATCAAATAATTTATTTTAATGGTACTCACATATAGAGGTATCTGGAGCACTGAGGAGGATTGTCGTTAATGTCCGCAATGTGGACTGTAAGTGTGGCTGTGGACGAATGAACTCTGTCTGAATCATAAGCTCTTATTTCCAGTACTGGACTAGTCAGTGTATTGGGATCATCATAGTCCAAAGGGTAGGCCACTTTGATTTCACCCGTGTCTGTAAACAAATTGTGCAAATAGTAATGGTCATCCCTTTGAATGGAGTTAAGCTCAGTTCCTCATATTGTGCCAGAACTGGTAAGGATACAGAATATTTTCTGAAATTGTTATTGCAAAATGGAAACAACACAGACTGTGCATCAAATTCAAAAACAGGTGGCAGATTTGCACAACATTAACTGTTTGAGGATATTTATCTGGATTGTACAGTGTCAACATCCTGTTTGCCATAATTTTATGCAGAATATTATTTACATCAGGCGCTTTATTATGTGATTGCATTGTCGATGTACCTCTGCTTCTGTGTTTGGTCTTTCTCATGATACTACATTATAGAAACCTTGGGTAGAATAGGAAACGGTTGAGAATCTACTGTGACTCGTGTCACATTTTGAATAGTGCACTTTTTCTTTTAATGTCAAATGTTCAAACGATTGTCCATTGTTCATAATGCTGTGTGTTATTGACATCAGTAACTCCGCACTTTTGAAGCGCTCAAGGGGGACAAAAGTTTTACGATCAATAAAGAAAATAGCAATTTGAAAAGTAATACATTTGAACACATTTTCATCCATTTCTGCTCCATCTGGCTCTGGGGAGCTGCCAAATTAAACAGCATGCAGGCATTCACAGTTGAAAGGATTGGTTTGTTGAGCTACAGGTGTTAACTTTCCCTGCACAGTTGGCTTGGTAACTCCTCTGAACCAATACCCTTTCAGAAATCATCAGTTGCTAATGAATACAGAAAGGTATTTCAAAGAAATTAGGAGCTGGTATTACAGGAGCAGCGACAACATCAAAATGATGATTGGTGTTGTAGAATCTTGTAAGACAGGTGAGCGGTAAATAGATCAATGAATAAACGGTTTGTTAAGGTTGGTAACTATTTACAGATGGTGAGATAAAGGCTATCATCCTCCACAACTCCAAAGTTAGCAAGGAATCCTGCACTCAGCCCCATTATTTGCATGCTCCAGCCCGATTGGCTGAATGGGTCACATGATCCTCTGACAATCTTTGCTGCATTTGACATTTATCACATTGTTTGACCAGATTCTCTATGTCGGTATCCATCCCGGGCGACCACACATCGCTGCGTGTGAGCATCTTCATCTTTGCCAGCCCATGATAGGCACAGTGTAACTCTCGTAATAGCAACTTTCCAGCAGGAGTGGGGATGGCCACCCTTGCTCCCCATAATACTCTGCCGTGTTAACAATTTAACTCATCTTTTCTTACCTGAAAGGATCTTAATTGCTCAGACGTGTTATCATAATGTTAGCCTTCGAAGGACCATATGCTTAACTCTAGATAATATGGGGTCCTTCTGGGTCCAAAGTTTGATCTGTCACGCCGACACAGGGAATGTATTCAGAGCAAGAATAATTTCAAATGGTACTGGCGGAGGTGGTATATTTTTTGGTAGAAGAAGGTGGCTTAAAGCGTTTGTGTTTGATGTGCATGGGCCTGGCCCAGGCTCGTAGATTGCTAATAATAAAGTTCAGCATTGAACCTTAGCTGAAGAAATGGGAGGGATGACCTTATCCTCTCTAAAGAAGCCTAGCGGGGGTTTGTGGTCAGGACCTACTACGACGTGCTGTCCATAAAGATATTGATGGAACTTCTTCACCCCAAACATTACGGATAGTCCCTCTTTTTTGATTTGAGGAGAAGCATTTTCAGCATTGGTCAGAATCCTCAAGATACAGGTGATGGGCCTTTCTGCACCATCTGCTATCTTATGTGATAAAACTATTCTAATTCCATAAGAAGATGCATTACAGGTAAGAATTAATAGTCTCCTTTGAGGGGTCAAAAGGAACTAAGAGACTGGATGACTGTAAAGCTAGTTTAACTTTTCAAAGGCTTCTTTCTGATGCTCTCTTCAATACCATTTCTGGTGCTCCTTGAGCAGCGTGTGTAGAGGTGCCAACATTGTAGAAAGATTAAGTATAAGTCTTCACCATTCCTAAAACAAGATTTCAATTCTGACACATTTCTGGACGTGCTTCCTTCATTGCTTTCAACTTCTCTGCCAGAGGGTGGAGCCTTTGGGCATCTACTGTAAATGCCAAGACCTCACTCATGAGCTTGGAACATGCACATTTCTCTTCTTAGCCTTACACCGGCCATCTTAAATCTTTTTAAAACTTCCTTGAGATTTGCTAGGTGCTCCTCTTTGGATGCTCCTGTAATCAGTACATTGTCTAGATAGATAACCACCAGGTAGGTCCTGCAGTGAGCTTTTCAACGTGCACTAGAAAAGAGCACATGCCGATGAGACTCCAAAAGGTAGCTGGTTATACTGCTGCAAACCTTTGTGGGTATTTATAGCAACAGGTACCCCAGATGCTTCGTCTATTTGAAAATGAAATGAAAATCGCTTATTGTCACAAGTAGGCTTCAAATGAAAAGTTACAAATGAAAGTCCCTAGTCGCCACATTCCGGCGCCTGTTCGGGGAGGCTGGTACAGGAATTGAACCGTGCTGCTGGCCTGCCTTTGTCTGCTTTAAAAGCCAGTTCTTTAGCCCAGTGCTAAACTGTACAGGCTTGATGACACCTAATTCTTCCAACCAATAATTCAAGTGGTTTTCAAACTAAATACCAATAAAATGGTATCAAAATAATTCCTTAATGTATGACCACTGTGAAGGCATTCAAACATCAAAGTATATAGTCCTATTCTTCTGAATTTATTGTTAGGCCTGAACAATGTAAAGCAGGTAGGTAAAGTTATTTTGAATATTTAAACCTAGTTATATGGGCACCGCATTACATAATCATATAACAGAATCTAATGTAATGGACAACCCTTTAAAATCAACTAGCTGCTTCAAAAAGTTGATTTGAATTGTACTTTAGGAAAGTACAGCACAGTTCAATGTCTACAGATGTCTGTAATGTCAACCTTAATATGGATAAGTAATTTGTAACTCAAATATCTAGATTCCAAATTTTCCAGTAAAAATAACCGTGAGGCTATCGGCACTTACAATCGTTAAAAAGTGAATCAAACAGCAATTTGTGGAGTCCACACTTGTGCAATGAATCATAGAAATTAGGAAGCTGCCTTATATCTCCAGAAGCTGCGCTATAATAGTATCTTGCCAACAGGCATGGTATCAAATCACACAGAATGGCCGGAAATTATTGTACTTTCACAATAAATACACCCAAAAATGTTAGGTCTTGTCCTTTCAAGTGTGAGTTAAGTTTTAATGGTTTGATAGTCTTAATTATTGCCAAACAACCTCTCTGATCTTGAACATTCACTTTTATAATTATGGAGTTTCATTCTTTCAAATTTTAATTATTGTTGGAGATTTTCAGAAGTGTATTTTTTTAAAACTATTTTGTTCCCTTTTATCTCTCTCTGTTAATTCCATCTTTCCTTCCCTCCCTTATTTTGCATTCTGTACATGATTTGGCATTGACCTGACTATTCTAACTTACACTTTCCACTTCAGACTGGGCTCAATTTGAACTCTATGTCAGTGGTGGGTTTTGAATATGTTAAAATAAGATCATGTGTGTCTCAGGAAGGAGGCTTAAATACAATTGGTTACGGAGACATTACATTGCTTACCATAAGACCATAAGACATAGGAGTAGAATTAGGCCACTCGGCCCATCGAGTCTGCTCTGTCATTCAATCATGGCTGATACTTTTCTCATCCCCATCTTCCTGCCTTCTCCCCATAACTCCTGATCCCCTTAATAATCACGAACCTACCTATCTCCGCCTTAAAGACACTCAGTGATTTGGCCTCCACACCCTCTGCGGCAAAGAGTTCCACAGATTCATCACGCTCTGACTGAAGAAATTCCTCCTCATCTCTGGTTTAAAGGATCGTCCCTTTAGTCTGAGATTGTGTCCTCTGCTTCTAGTTTTTCCTACAAGTGGAAACATCCTCTCCACTTCCACTCTATCCAGGCCTCACAGTCTCCTGTACGTTTCAATAAGATCCCTCCCTCATCCTTCTAAACTCCAACGCGTACAAACCCAGAGTCCTGAACTGTTCCTCATACAACAAGCTCTTCATTCCAGGGACTATTCTTGTGAACCTCTTCTGGATCCTTTCCAAGGCCAGCACATCCTTCCTTAGATGCAGGGCCCAAAACTGCTCACAATACTCCAAATGGGGTCTGACCAGAGCCTTATGGAGCCACAGAAGTACATCCCTGGTCTTGCATTCTAGCCCTCTCAACATGAATGCTAACATTGCATTTGCCTTCCTAACTGCCGACTGAACCTACACGTTAACCTTAAGAGAATCATGAACAAGTACTCCCAAGTCTCTTGGTGCTTCTGATTTCCTAAGCATTTCCCCATTTAGAAAATAGTTTATGCTTCCATTTCTCCTTCCAAAGTGCATAACCTCACACTTTTCCACATTGATATACATCTGACACTTCTTTGCCTACTCTCCTAGCCTGTCCAAGTCCTTCTTCAACCCCCCTGCTTCCTCAATACTACCTGTCCCTCTACAGATCTTTGTATCATCGGCAAACTTAACAACAGTGCCTTCAGTTCCTTCTTCCAGATCATTAATGTATATTGTGAAGCGTTGTGGTCCCAGCACTGACCCCTGAGGCACACCACTAGTCACCGGCTGCCATCCTGAAAAAGACCCCTTTATCTCCACTCTCAGCCTTCTGCCAGACAGCCAATCCTCTATCCTCTTACCATTAACACCATGGGCTCTTAACTTATTTAAAAGTCTCCTCTGCGGCCTTCTGGAAATCTAAATAAATAACGTCCACTGGTTCTTCTTTGTCGAACTTCCTTGTTACCTCTTCAAAGAACTCTAAAGATTTGTCAGACATGACCTCCCCTTGACGAAGCCCTGCTGACTCTGTCCTATTTTATCATGCACCTCCAAGTACACCACGATTTCATCTTCACTAATGGACTCTAAAACCTTACCAATGATTGAAGTCAGGCTAACCTGCCTATAATATCCCGTCTTCTGCCTCTCTCCCTTCTTAAACAGCAGTGTTACATTAGCCACTTTCCAGTCCTCTGGGACCCTCCCTGCCCCCAGTGATTCCTGAAAGATCACCATCAATGCCTTCACAGTCTCCTCAGCTATCTCTTTTAGAACCCTAGGAGAGGGCTCTAGTAGAGGGCTCTGCAATAAAATGGACTTCTCACCACTGCAATTTCCAGTGCAAAAACCTAGAGAAAGTTTTTAAGTAAGTATAAGATTAACAAACAGCTCCTGATAATCACTTTCTGACTCTTAGTTTTGGACCCTTAAATCATGAAGATGACTGCTATATTACACATGAACAAACAGAGCAATTTCTCGGTTCCTTTGGGACACCATCAAATGCACCACCTCTAACCCTAGCTATCTTCATTGTGGCCCAGTCAAATTAATACAATTTGACATATATACATCACTGGAGAATCAGGGTGCATCATCAAATCCTCATTACAGAAAATTCCTAGCTATAATTTTCTGAGTTGGTCATAAACAATGATATATTTTCTTTTAGATTTAGTTCTGAACACACCAAAACCATTTTTTTTCTCTCTCTAGAGACTGCTGGGAATATCTACCATTTATTGCCTTTAATTTCATGAATTATTAATGGTTGGTCTCATTAACGTTTATTAAGCTCCCATCATATAGTTCAGCGTGCAGTGTGATGGGTATATGGTCCAGCCAAACACTTTTGTGCAAAAAAACATGGGGCTGGATTGTCCGATCCTGAGACTAAGTGCTGACGCCGGCGTGGGCACGGTGGCGTTTTACGTCTGAGAAAAAGGCGCAAAATGGCCACCGATCCTCCATCAGGTGGGGGGGGGGGGGGCTAGCGGGCACACAACATAGAGGCCCCAGCTCTAGCTGCGGATACGGCCGGAGAAGTGCCGACACCGGCTGCGCCGTGAAACATGGGGCTGGCCGTGTGCGGACCCAGCTGGGCTCGCCACTCCCAACCAGTATGTCCTCTGTGTTCCCAGTGCTCCCAGTACTCCCAGCTCCCACCAAAGCCCCGCCTACCTGCGGATCAGCTCTCCCCCGACTGTGGCAGCGCTGGTTTTAGTCTGCAGCCACCACACCGAGTTCCCGAAAATAAATACCACACGCGACTCACACCATCGGGAACACGGCCCATCCGAGGAGGTGCATCAGGGGGCGGGCCTTAGGTAATGTCCTGAGGCCGTCCTAACAGCGTGCGCCGTACTCCTAGAGTGTGCCGTTTTGAAGGGGGCGGAGCACTGCAAAACGGCGCCCAACCTGATATCGGCGGCAAAGTGGATTCTCCAGCCAATCGCTAAACTCGACTTCTGTGTCAGAGACTGGAGAATTCTGCCCATGGTGCCCAAACATTGTTCATTTAGAACAGTCGTGTTTAATCTTACCTTCTTCAATCAGGAAGCCAGCATAAGTCTTCACAAACTCATAATAAGTGACATCATCCACATCCTTGTCTGTGGCATTAACTTTTATTAATAATGTTCCCCTGGGCAGACTTTCATTAATAGTTAATGGATTCGGTGAAATTGCCCTTGAAAGACACAAATACAATGAGCATTCTATGCATGGAATTAATAGTTAAATCTTAACCTGCAATCAAATTCTCATCCTGAAGCACTTCTTGAGACAATTATCAACACATCATTTGGAATCGCCATGAAAATAAAGAAAGGATTCTTGGTAAATATGATCTCTACAATTGTACTGAACACCCTGGTGTATCTCTGATGTGTCTCACATTTCATTTTTTGAAGGATATACAAGCTTGCCTGAAAGCAGTAATAAAACCAAATGTGCAGTTCATTAATAAGATTAGTCCAAGTTATTCGCTAATTTGGTTCACATGATTATTTAATTTATTGTTATGTCAGAATGAATTGACTTTATCTCTTGCAGAAATGTCACTGAAATAAAAGTGAAAAATGATACTATGCTTATTACATCAAGGGTAAAAATTACTCAGTGGAGAAAGTTTAAAGTAGATGGCATTCTGTGATTCAAAGCATTCACTCATGAAAAATTAAACTGGGCTGGTGGGCTGCAAATGTTCTTCACTGTCTCTCTCTGTTTGGCTTTTTTTCTGCCTGCCTGTTTCTTGACCAGTAGAGTCTTAAATAAAGGCATCATGATGACAGATATTGGACAAGTAATTATTTGCAAGTAAGGAGGCTTATTCAATCTACAACTTCAAATTCATTTGTGCCAACTGGACAAAATCAAAACTGCTCACGTGAACTGTGGTGATTCGTCGTTGAGATTTTCAAGCTGAATTGTAATGGAGCCAGTGCAGGATTTAGGGCTGCTCTTTCCACTTTCAGCTACTACTATTTTCATCTGAAATCTCTGTTGGAGAAGGATAGTGAAACATTATTCTTCTGATCAGCTTTCAGGGGGATTGAGTTTAAGAGCCACGAGGTTTTCCTGCAGCTTTATAAAATCCCGGTTAGACACACTTGGAATATTGTGTCCAGTTCTGGTCGCCTCATTATAGGAAGGATGTGGATGCTTTGGAGAGGGTGCAGAGGAGATTTACTAGGATGCTGCCTGGTCTTATGAAGAAAGGTTGAGGGAGCTAGGACTTTTCTCACTGGAGCGAAGAAGGATGAGAGAGAGGTGTACAAGGTGATGAGAGGCATGGGTAGAGTGGATGGACAGAGACTTTTCCCCAGGGCGGAAATGGCTGTCACAAGGGGACATAATTTTAGAGGTAGGTTCTTTACACAGAGAGTGGTGGGTGCGTGGAATGCACTGCCAGCAGAGGTGGTAAAGACAGAGTCATTCGGGACATTTAAGCGACTCTTGGACAGGCACATGTACAGCAGTAAATTGAAGGGGTGCAGGTTAGATTGATCTTAGATGAGGATAAATGGGCAGCACAACATTGTGGGCCAAAGGGCCTGTACTGTGCTGTACTGTTCTATGTTCTATGAGTGCAATCGAACAAAAAACAGCAGAGGTGATAATTGCAAGCGAAAATTCAGCAACAACAACTTGCATTTATATAGTACCTTTAACATAATAAACTGTCTCAAGGCTCTTCACAGGAGAGTAAGCTGACAACTCAACAGCTCTTTATCTAGGCTGCTGGTACATCTAAATACTCTGGTAATAAAGCAAAAACTAAACCTGCTTTCTAACAGAATCATTTTGAGAATACAGAGGATATTTAGAAGCCGATAAATAGGTAAATTCTTTCCAAAATGTTACCGTCAATCCATCTTCATAATCTAAAGGTGATATGGAACTTCTTGAAATCAGACCACTGTTGGCATCCAGCGTGAAGAACTGAGTAGTTCCCGTGGTTTCATCGGTAATGCTGTACTGGAAGGTGAAATTAGATAATAAATAAACTGAGGGGAAAAAAAGTTTCTAAATGTAAGCTCACATGAGTTGATGTTTAACTTTCAAGAAATTTGCAATTTTTCAATAACCTACCTGAATCTCCTGGCTATTTGATTCCCTCAGGAGTTAGCTATTCAAATACTAGTAAATCTCCCATGACCATATCACAAATAATTAGAGGGTCTGATTTTTAGCTCTTGTAGGGGGCTAAATCTTACTTTATATTTTTATAAAATATGTATATCTACATGGCTAATTTATAAAATTTTAGAAATTGGACATACTAACGACCTGGTGTGCAGAAGATCAACTTTCCAGGCAATATACAAAAGCTATTTACATTTCTGGAACCAGGCCTAGCTAATGGTGACTTCTAAACTGCTAGGACAAAGGACCCGAAAGTCGCTTTTGAATTTGTTAATGGTTAAAACATTAACAATCTCAAAAATGCAGACTAATAAATGTACATCACCAAAGAGATATCAAAGCCAAAGTGGAGAGGTGGGAATTAGATGACACGCTCCTCTCACCCACCGCCAGGCTGGCGGAACCTGTAATATTGTCTTGTGGAACTCAGCCTGCCATCTTCCATCAACCAAGCAGTAGCTCATAAAATAGGTTCTGTCCGAGTTTCTGTTCATCAAAGTGAAAGAGGTTTTCGCCTCCTGACCTACCTGCTGTGATTTTTCTCCACATTCTGCACTAGCAATCCAATTTGATTGCACCCCACTGTAATCTCACCTCAGTGACCTTGACGAGCGACTGATATGTCTGGAAATAGTCTCCATGCTGGACATACAAAATCCTTTGGCTCGAGGATGTTATACCTGGCTCCTCAAAAAGCTCTTAATTAATTACCGTATAGATCCAAGAGAGTTCCTGCTCACCGTCAATCCCACCCAAATGAAAGTCAGAGATGGTCAGGATCATGTCAGGATCCCAACTCAAAGTCACTTTCTGTGAATTTCTCACTGTGCCCAATCCTCGCACAGACATCCTCCAGCCTGGGAAAAGTCTAGTTTTCTACAGGGAGGCTAATTCACCATTCGATGGAAGGCGTGAACAGAGTGGGTGTTATCATTTTACTGTATAACCCAATGACTGGGACGATTGAATTGGTTTCAGTGGGTTGAAGCAATTGTGACAATCCAAAAAAATACTCAAAGCTTCTAACACTTTCTAGTTGTTTTGAAACAAGGATTTAAAGAATTATCTCAAGACTTGGGGAGCGATTCAGCACCGAGCGCAACAAGTTTGTAGCAATTAATACCGGCGATATCTGTAGTGTTAACGCACTCAGAGAATGACTTTGTGTGCTAATTTAGAATCACCTGGTCAACAGGTCCACTACATTTGTGATAAACATCAATTAAATTAACTTAATCTAATCAGGAAACATAAGTAGCAACTTGCAATTTTATTTAGCCTTTAACATAGGGAAATGTGGTAAGGGCTTCACAATAGTGTAATGAGGCAAAAGATTTATAATAAACCGATATGCGCGGACTTTCAGTAAAAACCTGGTCAAAGAATTAATTCTAAGGCTGGTCTCAAAGGAGGAAGGATGGAGTAATCCAGGAAGAGAAAATTGCATTTAAAATATTGGGCCCATGGCGACACCACGCAACTGGAATAGATGGACATTTTTCCACTTAATACTGGACAGAATTTACGCTGAATTAATTAATGACCAGTGAATAAACATCACTTCTTTAAAACAGCTTGATCTTTCTTTCCTTACTGACCAGGTAAGAAGATAGTTCTGCGTTTACGTACTCTAATAGAATCGTTGACATCTGGGTCAGCAGCAAGGATTTGATAGACTGAGGTGGAGGTGGGAAGATTCTCAGGAATAACAAGAGAAACACCTGCTTAGACAAAAAATCCATCAGAAAATCTAAAAATGGAAAACACACACACATTCCACGGTGATTACTTTGAGTTTGACATAAGAATATACTTCCATTTCATCCCAATCTCTCTTTATTAAACTATTTCTGCTTTAATAATGAACCTTTTGAAATAATGATTGAGAGTTAATGTGTGAGTTAATGACTCACATAATATGATCTATACACTGCCATCAGCAGATCAATGCTATTTAAATCCTGCATGTGGCCATTTGTTTTTTTAATTAATAATTGACATTTAGCTTATTTACTTTTACTTATTAAACTCAAATCCGAAAAGGTAAAATTTGTACGTGAAGCAGTAAATTTTATGTTGCTAATGGGAAGGCTGTGCCATGGTGGTATTGTCAGTGGAGTAGTAAACCAGAAACCCAGGATTATGCTCTGGGGACCTGGGTTCCAATCCCGCCACTGCAGATGGTGAAATTCAAATTCAATGAAAATCTGGAAATAAAAGTCTAATGATGACCATGAAATCATTGCCGGTTGTTGTTAAAACCCATCTGGTTCACTAATACCCTTCAGGGAAGGAAATCTGCCATCTTTACCTGGTCTGGCCTACATGTGACTCCAGACCCACAGCAATGTGGTTGACTCTTAGCTCCCCCCCTCAAGGACAATTAGGCAACAAATGCAGGCCCAGCCAGTGACACCTATGTCCAATGAATGAGTAAAAGTTTTTTTTCCCGCAAAATTGTAATTTCCTGTGTTGCACTCATGTCAGCTTTTCAGTAAAATTATTGGCAGGAAGAATTTCACACCCTATGTTTATTCAAAAATCCTTAATTGTACATTTACTGTTAATTTTATCCACAAGTCTAACACACAATCATCCAATTTGTGAACCCACACAAGCCAAGGAAAACTGACAGTGCAGCAAGAAATGCATTAGCATTTAAGCACTGCACCAAAAGTGTTCCAGAGAAGGTTGCGTAGGAAACAAATGTTGAGCCAGGAGAATAGGGAGTAGATTAGAAGAGGTAGCAGAAGATGGAGCAGATTAGGACTGGTACCATAAACTTGCCAAAGTGACAGTTATAAAGAAAGTTTTGTTTTTAAGGATGAAACAGTGGTGGCAACGTTCAAGGAGCATGCTCTGCAGATCAGGACCAAGACTTTTGAAGTCACAGCTGACAATGATGGATCAAAACAGGTCAATTTTCAGGCAAGTGAGGCCCTCAGGAAAGTATAAGGGGTTGGAGAAGATTGCAGCGATAGAATGGGCAAAGCCATGAGTTACAGTTGACGATGAGGGGATAAGGGGAATGAATGTTGGTCATGGAGGGAGGGTGTACAGGATATAGTACGGAACAGGGTATAGAGTTTGGAAAAGTTGGAATTTATGGAGAATTGGGATTTGGTTTGTCACAAAGACAGGAGGCTGGAGTTATCCAAGAGTAGAGGCAGTCTGACTGAAAATAGCAAGGCTCAAATGAGCTTGATGTGTTGCAGAACACATAAATAGAAATGCTTAAATTGACACAGTGCAACCAGAAAAAAATTCCAATTTTAAAGGGCAATTTCAACCTATGTTTACCAAAAGCAAATCCACTTATTCCTGATGTGAAAAAAACTTAAATTCCATTTATAATCCAATTGGGCTTCAATCTAACCGTTTGAAACTAAAGCATAATCTATGCTTGCTTTGTTTCCCATATTGGATTCTGCAGGTCTACAACGGGAATGCTGACCCAGAAATTCCAGATCTCCTTTTGGTTGCCGAAATTCAGATAGTGTTACCAAAAATATACCTTCCACAAAGTATATACCTGCTCCCACTGTAAATGCAGGATCACAGACCGGTGCTTCATCCACATTATCCACAGACACTGTCAGGGTGTAAGTGGACGAGTGTGTCCGATTATTATCGTATGCTCTGATGGTTAATAAATGGACTTTTGCAACATCAGGGCTGTCAAAATCCAGTCGCTTCTGGAGAGTGATATCGCCAGAGTCTGACAAAAGAAAAGTTAGATTAGTTGAAACTCAAACTGCTAATCTTATCATAGCTTCGGTCGAACTGGATGAATCATGTGTCATGTAAATTGCGCTCGCTCGTACCAGTGTTGACCAGTCTGACCATCGGTCTTCAAATGTCTCTCGGAGTGAGATTTATTCTCAAACCTTTTTCTTTACCTTTGGGAGGTCTGGCAACCAATTTGTGCACAGCAAATCCCACAAATAGCAATGAAATAACATCCAGACGTCATCCATTTTAGTGATGGTGCTTGAAAATATTGGCCAGGATGCAACGAGATTTCCCCCACTTTACTTCAAAGTGATCTATGAAATCTTTCTGCATCCACCCAAAGGAGTAGGATGTCTAGCCCTCTAGCTTCATAATTACACAAAATTCTGGAGAAACATCCTTCAGCTCTTATGTGATCTACCTGTTGACGCACATGTTGCCATTGCAAACTCTGACAGACTTACCAACATCCAAGGAGAAAAGAGGCTGAGGGTCAATGAACTCATATAAAACATCATCATTCTCATCCAAGTCAGCAGCTTCCACCTTCACCAACAGAGTGCCAATAATTATTTCCTCTTGAGCATGAATTGTATCTGAGGGGACTGGACTGTTAAAAGAAAACATTTCAAGCATGCCACTAGTACTCTCCAAATGAATGAAACTTTGTACAGAGGGCAGTAAACCCTCATCAAATGCATTGCCGATTTATTACATCTGTTTTTTATGACATTTCTGCCTATTGAAGATTTGCCAGCTGTACCGTGTGATCTATGAAAATGTAAAGCAGTTTTACATTGCACAGGCTACCTAATGGAACTCAGGTGTCAGGTTCCCTAAGGCAAACCTTCGGAAAATTTACGAGAGTGATTTTGCCTGACTCACTGGGCCAGATTGCTGTCTCCCAATGGAGGTGAAATGCTGAACTTGTTTCTTTTCTGAAACATTTTTGTGTGGCCATTTTGCAGTTCAGGAAAGAGGAGGATCACTGGAAAATTGCATTTCCTCCCATGCACAATTTGTGTGTGTTGGTCCCTTTCCAGTATCAATGATAGTGTGTTTAAATTCAAGGTTTTATTGAGATTGCTAGAGGTTTAAATTTTTCCAATGGTTTTAAAATAATTTCCATTGCTATTGCATGGGTCCTAAGGAATGCAAAAACTCTATTTGGTTATGGAGGATGCATGAGGGGCAAAGAGGGTTTCATTCAGGGGGTGTTTAACTGATATTGGGAGCTGGACTTCGATATTGGAGAACCGAGGTAGGTTGTCTAACTGACCCGCTTTCGCACTCGTAAACTCCATGTCTTGCAAAATGTATTGAGAACCCGACCCCTGTGTGAAAAGATAAAAATCCAGGTAAGGACACACAGAAGGGTTATGCATGAATTCGCAAAGGAGAAAAAATGTGTGCATTGGGCTTTTTCTCGAATATCTGAACTGTCGTCTCTAGATTTACAACTGCTGCAATATAGCTGCAGAGTGATATATAACCAATCATTGCAACACCAAACAATTTCTAGATCTCCTCTTTCAATCTTTTCAATTTTTGTATGAACTGATAGGACAGTAAACTCTCTGTCACAATCCAGCGATCATCGAGTTTGGTTTTTCTTTGCCATCGACTGGTACAGCAGTTATGTTCAGTATGCTGGCTCCACCTCACACTCAGCCATGTTCAGCCTTTGGCCTGCAGTGTGACTGTCCTCCTGCCTCCACAGAGCAAGTCAAAGAGCAAACCTTTTTCAATCATGTCTTCTGGACCTGATTTCGCTTCCCATTGAACTGCTCTATTTGGAAGGCCATGAAGGCTCCCATGTGCAAGCCCCAATGGCACCGCCATATTTAAAGAATTTGCGTCTCATGTTTTAGCAACCCATGCAAATGGGTGGCATGGTGACACCGTGGTTAGCCCTGTTGCTTAAGAACTCCAGGGATTGTCTGTGTGGAGTTTGCACTTTCTCCCCGTGTCTGCGTGGGTTTCCTCCGGGTGCTCCGGTTTCCTCCCACAGTCCAAAGATGTTCAGGCTAGGTGGATTGGCCATGCAAAAAATTGTCCCTTAATGTCCAAAAGGTTAGGTGGGGTTACAGGGATAGGATGGAGGCATGGACCTAATTGGGGTGCTCTTTCCAAGGGCCTGTGCAGACTCAATGGGCCGAATGCCCTCCTTCTGTATGTAAATTCTATGATTCTATGATTGGAGTGCCACCCATTACCCATTCGGAACTTTTTTGCTTGTGAATTAACTTGTTGATTGGCATTTGATAAAGTGCCTGGTTGCCTGAAAGGGTGGGAGGTACTGTAATCTCACCGCACTTCGATTAATTAATAATTTTTAAAAATGTTTTAATTTTTCCAATTAAGGGACAATTTAGTGTGGCTAAACTTAAAAATGACAAACCTAATGTTAATTTCAATTTACATGTTGTATTCTATATGACTGAGATACTTGCAGCATTGTACCGTGCTGTAATTACAGGCAACAGTGGATGCCTTACTTGCGCAACATATGTTGTGCAGATCTTTGGGTCATGGGGGTGAGACCCACGCAGACACAGGGTGAATGTGCAAACTCCACATGGGCAGTGACCCAGCGGCGGGATCGGACCCGGGTCCTTGGCGCCGAGAGGCAGCAGTGCTAACCACTGTGCCACCGTGCGGCGAATCTCAACACACTTAAAAAGTGCTGGGGTGTTTACTTAAAGAGCTGTGACCTGTAGGGAATTACAGATCGACCTAGTGTAGGAAGATGGGATTAGACTGGGCAGCTTTCTGTTGGCCATTGTTGTAACTTTTCCGTGATTTGTATGATAAACAGGTGATCCATTCAGAGCTATCCTCTGTGCAATTTAGTCTGGGATCACACGGCATTCTGAGTGCTGGCATTCCATTGCTTCATTCAATGTTTCACGTTAACTTTTCTGTGCAAAATTCAATTCTTTCTTATTCAGTACTTGTTAGTGTGAAGTTGGTTCCTATGCTTTGACATAAAGAAAATACACTTACTGCCTGTATAATAATTTCTGTCAGTTGGTGATCTGAAGTCGACAACATGAAGATTAAATTTGCATTACTTACATAAATATGGGTGCTTCATCATTCAGATTATTAACTACTATCGTCAGAGTTCCTTTGCATGACAGCTGTGGAGCGGGATTTCCTTGATCTTTTACCACAATCTTTAATTTGAAAAGCTGTACAAGTCAACAGTAAAATAATCAGCAATACATTTCGTTTACAATGGCTTTTCTGATTTTACCTGTTCGCTCTCCCACTGAAAACACGGTCACTCTCCTTGATTTCATGCTGCTGTAAGGACAGTGCTGTCAAAGCTAGATTTTTCATGAAGCTATTTTTGTGAGGCACTTCCTCACTGCTGGAAGTGAACTGACTGGCCAGGTTCATCTAGCGGATCTTATAGGGCTGTTACTTGCATCCTGCCAGCTGAAAGATTTTCTTGCTCTTAAATGATGGCGAGTGGGTTTCGGTTGATCAATTCCAAATGTGGTGCCATTTCACTGGAATGATAGCTGCAAACTCAGCTGTGAACAAACTGCAGATAAATCTTTCGCATTCCCCTTCCTGACCTTGAAATAGCATTCATTTCTGCTTGATAATATATATAGGAAACCCTTTGAAATTCAAAACAAGTTTAAATTATAGTCCCACTGCAAATGCGCTGAAGGGAATGAGTTTAAAGGTTCACATTATTTCTCATCTATTGAGGGAAAAGCATATTTATGGACTGTGATTTTATGGTTCTTAATCACGCAATGGGCCAACGGAGGGTGAATTAGCATTCAAGTTCCACCTCCAACGCAGGTCATGCAAGGTAATTAGAAGATAGTAATTGCTCTACATTTCATCCTTGTGGCAAATAGATAACAGATTTTATGGAAGATGTTCTGCAGCCAAGCAGCAAATTCCAAGAGCATTTGTCTCAAAATGTACACGGCACCAAGTTTGCTTTCTCGACCTATCTTCAGCGAGATTCACGTTTCGCCATCTTTGGGGAAGGCCTGGATATTAAAGGCCTGGATATTAAATGCGAGTCAGGTACATAAATGGCTAGTGATGGGCCTTCTCTGGGATCAGGAACCAGGGGTGGAATTCTTCGCCATGCCAGCTCTGTTTTCTGGTGTGGCGCTGTGCCCGCAGCCGGCCAATGGAGTTTCACATTGTCGGCCACACCACGTCGTCGGGAAACGTGCGGGCATGGGTGTGCTGCCGGCGGGGCGGAGGATCCCGCCGACGGAGAATCCCGCTTCGGATGTTAACAGCTGTTCATTGCAAGCAATGCCACCTGAGGCCCAACACCATTGATGGACCCAGGCCACAGGTGAGTGAGGGAGGTCAATGCATGGCAATGGCTTTCAGAGGGCCCCCCCTTCCCAGTGCTGAGTCCCTCGATCAGACACCGAGCACCTGACAATGAGGTATTTTCCCCCATCCCCACCAGGAGCCTACAATGGATTTTACTTCATGGCCACTGCCCCATACGTGATTGGTTCAATACCAGTGGCAGTGGGATGAGGCCTTTAAGTAGACAATAATTTCTTGCTTAAGGGCCTCAATTAGTAGAGGGGCAGGAAAGCTGTCCACACACCATCCCATCCTGAATGTCATAGGGCCAAGGGTGGGAAGGCAATCAGGTCCCCATTCTCTAATGTGATTAAATGCCCAACCCACTTCCAAACCCAGCCTGGAAGAGAGCATTAAATTCCTCAGGGATGTCTCTTTGTGCTTTGGCAAATGCAACAGTGCAGTGACATTGGACAGTAGTGCCAAACTGCTGATATTGTTCAGTAGATAATGGAACGAAGGTGCCGCCCTTGCTCAATAAAACACCAATTATCTGAATGATACATCTGGGGATCTGAGGACTGAGGGAGATGACCACATCACCTTGACTGACACCATTAGTGCTGTCCTTACAGCAGGTGCACAGCCCTGGAATGAGAACCTGAGGGCTAAAACTTTCAGACATGGATGGTAGAATAATAATAGGTTCAGGCCATCAAGCTGTGCTGCTGTGCAACATCCCTGGCTTCCCCATTGCTTTTCAATATATTCCAGCATGAACAAAATGTGGAAGGAAATCAAATTTACATAAAAAGAGTTGTTGGAAAGGCCGCCCTTAATCGCTGGCTTTGAAAGCAGACCAAGGCAGGCCAGCAGCACGTTTCAATTCCCGTACCAGGAATGTGGCGTCTAGGGGCTTTTCACAGTAACTTCATTAGAAGCCTACTTGTGACAATAAGTGATTTTCATTTCATTTTTCATTTCATTTCTTTCCATACTCAGGTATTATGACCAGGATTTTACATTCCTCACTCCCCCCCCCCCCCCCCCCCTCACCCACTCCCCCCTACCCAACCCAGGAAATGGCTGAGAGACAGGAGTGCAAAACATTAGGTGGGATGGCAGGAGGATGCCATGTCCCTCACTTTCCTGCCACTGCTGGGATTATATCAATAGTGGGGAGAGTAGTGAACAGCCTGCCCACCCTTAGGCCAATTAGACCCTGAAGTGGCCAAGTAGTGACCACTTAAGAGCCTCCTCTTGCTGCCACTGCTGCAGCAGATGGGCAAGATTCTGCCCAAATTATGCAGATGTATTAAATTTATTGTTGATTAAAAATGGAGGGGCAGTACAAGTTGGGACTGGCAGTTTTGAGGATAAATTACTAAATCTGAATAAGTGAATGAACTTGATCCTGTATGTGCACTTCAAATTTGACCAATTGAACTCCTTATGAATTATTTTGGGGAAATCGTCTCTGTTCAGCTTAGTAAATGACAATAATGCTTTACACAGAAAAATAAAATGATTAACGCTCTCTTAATGTCTTACATGATATATGTTGTCGTAGTCTATTACTGTTGTAGAGTTTCGGAACACAATCCCGGTGGCAGGATCAATGTTGAACAGGTTCCCTCCTGTAACTGGATCAGATTCCTGCGACACAATACTAAACTGATACAAAAACAAAAATAACATTTCATTCATTGTTATTCAGTTGAAATAGTGTTCGAGTTGGTGCAGACTTGATGGGCTGAATGGCCTCCTTCTGCACTGTAGGGATTTTATGGATTTAGTCCAGAAGATACTGGGCATATATACATCCTGTAAGGATGGAAGCGAAATAGAATTTCCACCACTTTGACCTTAAGGGACAGAGGAACAGAAGGATATGTTGATAGGGTGAGATACCATAAGGTGATGGGGGTGGGGTGGAGAGTGGGAAGGAGGAGGGGCTGCTCACATGGAGCAGAAATATTCGCATTGACCTGTTGGCCAAATTTTGTATTTTGTGCTGTAAATTATACGTTAATCTCTACAAACTCAAACATTTCATTTGAGCTGTTATTGACCACTTTTCGGAATGCAAGGCCACAAGTCTAAAATTGTCCTGTGTCAATACCTAATTATGTGGTTTGGATATTAGGAACAACTTACTGTCATTGAATCCCCTATGTCAGGGTCTGTCGCAGTAACTTGGTAGATGGATTTCAGATTTGAGTAGTTCTCATCAATGTCAACACTGGCTGCAAAATAGCAAAGTAACCACATTTTTCACATTTTATAAACATATAAATGTATTGCAGGGGCCGGAATTTTCCAGTTGTCGGGATTCACTACTCCGACCGGCACCGCATCCCTACCCATGGGTTTTCCGATAGCATTCGGTGGTTACAATTGGAAATCCCATTGACAAGTGGCGGGAAGATAGAATCCCACAACCAACGAACGACGCACGGCCAAAAATCACATGGCTGAAAGATCGGAGAATCCCACCCATTTTATCTGATAGAATAGAATTCCTATTTTTACATGACACAAGTAGATATAATTCCCCCATTCCTCTCTCCATTTCCTCCCATTGGCCTGAACTATCATGCTGAATTTCATCTTGTTGTTTCCGATCTCTTACCTTCTCTTGCGTTTTTTAAATTCAAAATGATCCCTCATGACCTTTGCCTCCATTGCTCACTTCCTGTCCTCATCTTTGACCTTGAAGCTTTCCCTGTCAGTCACACACCTGTCTTCTTTCCATCAAACTCAACTGACATATACACCAGTACTGCAGGGGCTCACCACCTTAATGTGCCTCCAAGTGTTCCCCACAAAGAATGCTCTAAATCTCCATGCTACTGAGCAGCAGCAGTACAAGAGCATTAACAGTTAATTCAGTCCAACCACATTCATTAGAATCCTTGCAGAATCGAACGTTGGGATAAAACGGTTCCCTGACAGTGGCACCATCGGGCTACATGCTCCTTGCCAGTTGGAGGATGAAAATGGGTCATTTGGCCCTCTCAGCTGCGATTCATGTGGGCTTGGACTGGTGGACGTATTTTCCAGCATAGTCCTGATGGAGTGGACTTGGGGTGGGTCAATGGGGTAATTATGTAATGTAGGTACCCCAAAGTCCATTGGAGGGCCCTCCTGAACTCCACAATGCAAATCCTGTCCACCCCACCCCAGGCCCCCATCAGACCCCCCCAATCAGACTACATCAGCAGACTCCCCCATCAGTCTCCATATCAGACTACCCAATCAGTCACCCCATAAGACCTCCCTATATCAGAAACCCATATATCAAAGACCCCCTATCAGAGACCAATCTCAGAGAACCCTCAATCTCAGAGAACCTCCATATCAGAGACCCCCATTTCAGAGACCCCCATCTCAGACATCCTCCCATCTCAGAGATCACCCCATCTCCCAGACCACCCATATCAGAGACTGCCATATCAGAGACCCCAATATCAGAGATACCCCATCAGTCACCACTGCCTGGAAGTTAAAGAACAGCCAAGGCAGAAACAGTAAAATATCACAGCTTTTTCATTTTCCAGTCCCTTACACCTGTTGTCTCAGACACAATCATTGAATGCAGCAACTGTTATTTCATAGAAAGCCAAAGCACATCACAAGGCTTTAAACCCCCGCAAATCATTTTATCTGCAAGGCTTCTAATCACTTTCAAAGAGAAATAGCTTTCAGTAGGCTATAATTGACAGGGTAATAGCTTCCAGACAGCAAAGTGTTTGGATTGTTTATTGTCATTTCCCTTCATGATTGAATGCATCTCAAGTATCCTGCTGTAAAAATAGCCACAATGTTTATAAACATCTAAGAGAAAAGTGCTTTCACTTCCTGTTTTACTTAGCAGAAAGCACTTATCTGCTTTTGGTGAGGTGAGGACCTGTCAGTCATAGCAAGATGATTAGGATGGTTAGGATGAAGGGTAACAGTTAGTGTTAGGAAACAGAACCAGGTAGTCTAGACATCTTCAGTGGTGATATGTTTGGGAGCACTGAGATGAAAGCCGAAGGACTTCATGTTACCATGACACTGCCAAACATCATTGGCGCTCTTGGACTTCACATATCAGCTCTGCATAGCACCATGGTATATTTAGCAACAGTTAAGCATGGTGGGAAAAATGAAGCACTTGTTATAAATATGTAAAATATATGTTCTATAAGATGAGTTTATAAGAGTGAGTCCCTCAGAAATCAGGTTGAATCATTCCAAATATCATGGATAGGGATGTAGCGTGTGTACAGACAGCACAGTCAGATTTGTGTGGTGACGAGCGACAAGGTTCACAACACTATTAACTGGAGGATGTCATATAAAATGAGAAGAGTTCCTCTGCCTGATAGCTGAAATGAAATTGTAAACAGGTTTGTAAAGAGCTATTGTTACACTTACCTGTTCCTATCGCAAACTGTGGGGAAGTGCACACTGGCGGTTCATTAACGGGCTGTAATAAAATCGTCAAGGTCACTGTAACAGTGTTGAAACCCTTGTCTATGGCGAACACCTGGAGTAGATAGGATCTTATTGTAGAGATATCATCGTAATCTAATACTTTCCTTGTTGTGATGGTCCCTGTAACTAAAAAGACAGATAAAGAAAACATTTATTTCCAGCATTACCAATTAATTTTCAAATTCCATAACAATCTAAAGAGAACTGAACTGTCACAATGATCATCAAAAACGCCACAACTAATCAAAGACAATTAAAAAGCAGCGATTGACAAAGCATTACTGTGAGTTAGATCACAGTGCAGCAGATTGAATGACATTATTATCAAAGGCCTGTATGCAAGCAAGTGCCATGTAGCTTGTTGAAATTATAGCTTCTTTAAGAGGAATGCAGACTGTCCTATGTTTGACGTAACCTTTGATATTCTGTAATATTGATGCATTGTGTTTGCTTTCAAAGGTAACATTGGCATGAGAAAAACAGCAGCAATAGTGAGGAAGCAGCATATGAGTTGGAGAGAGAAAGTATCTCAGCCATGGGAATGGCAAGGGTGAAAGAGAAGAATAACAGCGATAGAGAGTGACAGGACTAGGCTGGTCACAGAGGGTGAATGACGATACACCTGGGGTATCGGGCTGGAATATATTGGAGCAGATCATAGTCCGTTCCCCCTATAATTTGATCTTTACAAATTAACCAGATCTGTTCATAAGAGTTATGTCCTTACCTGGATCAATGGAAAAATCATCAGAAGAACTAGCAAACTGAAAAGTCACAGTATCACCAGCATCCCTATCAGTAGCATCCATCTGCACTACCACTGTTCTATTCAAATCATCATCTGTGACATTGATTGGATTTGCAGGGCTGAAACTTAAGATTAAGGAGCGAGTTTTAATGGTCTCTCACTGAGTTTGAAATACATCTTGTTTTGTCACAGCAGAGTTTGCAACAACACATTTATTTCAATGAAGTAATTTAAATCCAATACTTAAGGTTTAAATTTGGTTATTTCTTATCTAAACGATTCAATAAGTTTCAAAGAATCTTGTACAGTTAATGTGGCCTCTCAATATTCACCTTACCTCACAACAGGAAGTTCATCGTTCTCGTCGATGATGTTAATGGTAAGTGTTCCTTCACAGGACTTTTGTGGAGCTGGGATTCCTTTGTCCTTCACTGTAATGTCCAACACGAAGACCTATGCATAACCACATGATCAGTAATACAGCTTTTTTATATTCGTCCACGGGATGTGGACGTCGCTGGTTGCGCCAGCATTAATTACCCATCCCTGAGGGCATTTAAGAATCAACCATATTGCTGTGGGTCTGGAGTCACATGTAGGCCAGACCAGGTAAGGATGGTAGATTTCCTTCCCTAAAAGACATTAGTGAACCAGATAGGTTTTTACGACAATCGACAATGGTTTCATGGTTGCCATTTGACTTTTAATTCCATGTTTTTTTGATTGAATTCAAATTCCACCAGTTGCTCTGGTGAGATTCAAACCCAGGTCCCCAAAGCATTACCCTGGATCTCTGGATTATTAGTCCAGTGACAAGACCACTATGCCATTGCCTCCCACCTACTAAGCTTTGACAACAACAATCAACCTTATCTGTTGAATGCTAATTCTACTCGACAAATATAACACTTTCGGTTTCCTGCCTCATGTCACCCTTCCACGTATTGAAACTTCTTCCAGTAATTTTACCCCACACTCTGGTTAAAAGGATGTAAACAAACTGGTAATATGCCTGATCATATTTTCTGCTGATGTAAATACCTGCTTCTTTTGTTATAACAAGGCCCCATCTGCACCCACTTACCAAGCCAAATTGATGGCAAAACGAGTGGAGGCTGTTTAAGTGTGCAATTCGGGGTCCAACTCCAATTGTAGGATCCTGATTGTGATTTTCAGGGAAAAAGAAACAAAGCCTCTTTGGCTGATACCCATCTCACTTTCTTCAGGTATTGACAGGCATCAGCAGAAATCCTGGAGGCCTCCCTCAGCGGGTCAGTTTTTGTTTTAATTAAGCTTTTAGTGGAGCCAGGAGTGCAGAGTGTATACATATCTTCTGGCCGCACATCCACCTTTTTCAAAGCTCCCACTTCCCCATTCAATATTCTTATCTGCCGAGATTCATGCAGTAGCAAGCCAATGTTCCTCCTCACTAGACTGACAGGCTGTGATGGGTGGATTGCCAAGGAAATGTTGATGAGGCCTAAACTGTTGGTCTTCCTGATTGTCATGTCGTCTGATGCATTGGGCACAGCATCAATATAATTTCCATTAATGTCATTCCCAATTGTAGATTTTTATGTTATGGATATTTAAACATAACTAGACAAAGTCTCTGGGCAACAATAAGAATAATAAATGGCAATAGCCCTCCTTCACCACTGGCTGCAAAATACGGGTATAGATATCTTTACTGTTAATCGTAATGTGCTTTTTATGATGATGTCTTAAACAACCTTTCCCATCAGTGCTTTGCTGAAAACTCACTAATCCAGCACTTGTTCATGAGCGACTTCAATGTGTGCAGAATTCCTGATTTGTAACATAACTAAATCATCGCACTGAAAAGTGAAAACCTGACTGACCCAGTTCACCTGCTGCTCAAATGCATTTATTTATGTGGGAAGAATGAAAAGAGAAATTCCATCAACCAGGTCTGAATTGAAACCTTTTCTCCTCATGAAGCTGTTTGTCTGATGTTCAGTTTGTACAGTTACCCAATACTTCACTGTTGAACAGAAATAGGCTCTCTAGCTTGATTGATCCAGTTATCCCTGCTAAAATAATTTTGTGGATTAGGTGGTGATTTATAGAACATACCGTGCAGAAGGCGGCTATTCAGCCCATCGAGTCTGCACTGACCCACTTAAGCCTTCACTTCCACCCTATACCTGTAACCCAATAACCCCTCCTAACCTTTTGGACACTAAGGGCAATTTAGCATGGCCAATCCACCTAACCTGCGCATCTTTGGACTGTGGGAAGAAACCGGAGCACCCGGAGGAAACCCACGCAGACTCGGGGAGAACATGCAGACTCCGCACAGACAGTGACCCAGTGGGGAATCAAACCTGGGACCCTGGCGCTGTGAAGCCACAGTGCTATCCACTTGTGCTACCATGCTGCCCACAATTTATATCCACCTCCACTCAATTGCCTTTGAACAGGGGCTGGTTTAGCACACGGCTAAATCGCTGGCTTTGAAAGCAGACCAGGGCAGGCCAGCAGCACGGTTCAATTCCCGTACCAGCCTCCCCGAACAGGCGCCGGAATGTAGCGACTAGGGGATTTTCACAGTAACTTCATATGAAGCCTACTTGTGACAATAAGCGATTTTCATTTCATTTTCAACACGTATTCATAATTTAAGAGTGCCATCAGTATAAGATAGTTAACTTCCACCTCCAACTTACTGCAATAGCATAAATTATAATGGAAACTTACATGGTATCCAGAATCATAATCGAGCGAAGTTGAAGAATTACGGTACACAATTCCAGTTGCTGAATTAATGCTAAAGAAATCTCCTCCTGTAACTGGGCCAGATGCCTGGGATATGATATCAAACTGAAAATAAAGGGTAGAGGAGCATTAATGTCTTTAATGTAAGTAAGCTTCACAAAGACATTGTTGTTCTTGGACGTAAGAGTCCCATTCACTTTGCACACCCAGGTTTCTCCTTTTTGCACTTAAATGCAGCAACTCTTACGTGGGTGTCAGCAGCCATTTGTATCTCACCCCAGCAACCATTTTTCATATCTGATCTGAGTTGTTATAGTGAATCCTGCATTTATCACCATCCGCACACATTGGTCAGAATTTTATCAAAGTAGTAGGGGCCCGGGCAACGAGCCTGGGATCTATGGGGGGGAGGGGGAGGGGGGTAACACAGTTTTGGCTGTTTGTGGGACACTCACCAACTTTTCAGCTATTGGGAGGATACCATGGAAAGAAGACAACTCCCTAACCAGTTATGAGGAATCTGAGGATGATGGGGTCAGTCAGACAGGCTCTGGTGAGGGACAGGTTTGCTGAGAGCAAGGAGTGTTGGCCACTAGAGCAGGCATTGCTGCTACCGGACCCTTCCAAGGGCCATAGAGTCCCCAAATATCAGGGCCCTCCCACCCATACCTGCAGGCGGCCCAGCAGAATGCATGAGGCAGTTTCCTCATATGATGAAGGACTGCCTGCCACTGCACAAATGTCACCTTAATCATTCACGTAAGTGGCTCAGTTGGCCTCTGGGTGGGAAGTCTATTCTCTGGCTTCTCTGCCACTGATACAATGGCATGGCAGCTGGAAGATGGGGCACTCCATCCCCTGCCTTGCCCGTTCATTTTTCAGACCACACATCCCATCATCGGAGGGGTGGTAAAATCCAATCCATTGTAGGTCACAATGAGTGATATCGGATCAGCCTCTTGTGAAAGATCTCTTTGAATCTTCAGGAGTTCAGTGGCAACTGAAATCTGGAGGTATGTTACAAGCAGCCAGTCCAGTATTGCAAAACGTATACTGTCATCAAGAGTCATAATTTATTTTTGCTATTTATTTATAAGTTTAGAATACCCAATTCATGTTTTCCAATTAAGGGGTAATTTAACGTGTCCAATCCATCTACCTGGCACATAATTGTGTTGTGGGGGCGAAACCCACGCAAACATGGGGAGAATGTGCAAACCCCACATGGACAGTGACCCAGGGCCGGGATCGAACCTGGGACGTCGGTGCCGCAAGACAGCGCAACACTAGGCCACTGTGCTGCCCGTCCAAGACTCAGAATTAACCTATTCTTTTCAGGGGAATCTTCAAACATAAACTAATCAACATTGGCTGATTCTTTTTGTTAACTCCTTCTTATCTGGATATAGGACTAGTTGGAATGTTTTTCCTTTAGTCCTCGCTGAATTTGGCTAAATGAGCACCAACCGAATAATGAGCGAGTCTTTTCTGGTGTGTATGGTCTATTACAGAAACATAGGGCGAGATTCTCCGCAAATGCGGTGAATCGTAAAGGCTGCCGTGGGACAGGCCGTGACCCACGGCAGCCTTCACGGCCACTTCCGGGGCCGTTTCTCTCCCCCGGGCGGGGCTAGGAGCGCGGCCCCGTGCGTCACGGCAGCGCGGCCTTGACGACGGTCGTCAAGGCCGCACGTCAAGTGTCACGGCGGCTGACGAGGCCGATGACGTCAGCCGCGCATGCGCAGTTGGCGTCTTTCTTCTCAGCCACCTGGCAAGACGTGGAGGCTTGATCTTGCCGGGCGGTGGAGGGGAAGAGTGCGTCTGTTTTGGACGCTGGCCCGATGATCGGTGGGCACCGATCGCGGGCCTGGCCCCTCCCGAGCACAGTTATGGTGCTCCCGTGCCAATCGGGCCCCCAGATGCCCCAAACGGGCATCTGGCGCCAGTTTCACAACGGCAGCGAGCAGGTGTGTTTGCTGCCGTGGTGAAACAGGCGTGAAGGGCCGGCCGCTCGGCCCATCGGCCTCGGAGAATCGCCGCTCGCTGTAAAAAACGGCGAGCGGCAATCCGTGGTGTGGGTCGGGCGCAGGGGGGGAGAATAGCGGGAGGGCATGAAAAATGTCGGGAGGCCCTCCCGCTATTCTCTCACCCGGCATGGGGGGCGGAGAATCGCGCCCATAGAAAATAGATGCAGGAGTTGGCCATTTGGTCCTTCAAGCACCGTAGCATTGTGAATAGCACAATCGCTTCACAGCGCCAGGGTCCCAGGTTCGATTCTGGCTTGGGTCACTGTCTGTGCGGAGTCTGCACATCCTCCCCGTGTGTGTGGGTTTCCTCCGGGTGCTCCGGTTTCCTCCCACAGTCCAAAGACGTGCAGGTTAGGTGGACTGGCCATGATAAATTGCCCCTAATGTCCAAAATTGCCCTTAGTGTTGGGTGGGGTTACTGGGTTATGGGGATAGGGTGGAGGTGTTGACCTTGGGTAGGGGGTAGGGTGCTCTTTCCAGGAGCCGGTGCAGACTCGATGGGCCGAATGGTCTTCTTCTGCACTGTAAATTCTATGTAAAGCCTGCACCACCATTCAATATGATCATGGCTGATCATGCAAATTCAGTAGCCCACTACTGCTTTCTCTCCATACTCTTTGATCCCTTTGGCTGCAAGGTCCACGTGCAGCTCCATCTTCATTATGTCCAACAAACTGGCTCCAACAGCTTTTTGTGGTAGAGAACTCTCTGATTTAAGAAGTTCTGCCTCATCTCAGTCCTGAATGGCTTACTCCTTATTCTTAGGCTGTGACCCCTAGTTCTGGATGTCCCCAACATCGGGAACATTCTTCCCGCATCTAGCCTGCCCAGTCCTATCAGGATTTTAAATGTTTCTATCATGCAGGCAGCATATTTATTCCTCAGGGAAGATGCTGAAATGAAGTTAAGACCATAAGACCATAAGACATAGGAGTGGAAGTAAGGCCATTCGGCCCATCGAGTCCACTCCACCATTCAATCATGGTTGATTTCAACTCCATTTACCCGCTCTCTCCCCATAGCCCTTAATTCCTCGAGAAATCAAGAATTTATCAATTTCTGTCTTAAAGACACTCAATGTCCCGGCCTCCACCACCCTCTGTGGCAATGAATTCCACAGACCTACCACTCTCTGGCTGAAGAAATTTCTCCTCATCTCTGTTCTAAAGTGACTCCCTTTTATTCTAAGGCTGTGCCCCCGCGTCCTAGTCTCCCCTGCTAATGGAAACAACTTCCCTACGTCCATCCTATCCAAGCCATTCATTATCTTGTACGTTTCTATTAGATCTCCCCTCAACCTCCTAAACTCCAATGAATATAATCCCACGATCCTCAGACGTTCATTGTATGTTAGGCCTACCATTCCTGGGATCATACGTGTGAATCTCCGCTGGACCCGCTCCAGTGCCAGTATGTCCTTCCTGAGGTATGGGGCCCAAAATTGCTCACAGTATTCTAAATGGGGCCTAACTAGTGCTTTATAAAGCCTCAGAAGTACATCCCTGCTTTTATATTCCAAGCCTCTTGAGATAAATGACAACATTACATTTGCTTTTTTAATTACGGACTCAACCTGCAAGTTTACCTTTAGAGAATCCTGGACTAGGACTCCGAAGTCCCTTTGCACTTTAGCATTATGAATTTTGTCACCGTTTAGAAAATAGTCCATGCCTCTATTCTTTTTTCCAAAGTGCAAGACCTCGCACTTGCCCACGTTGAATTTCATCAGCCACTTCTTGGACCATTCTCCTAAACTGTCTAAATCTTTCTGCAGCCTCCCCACCTCCTCAATACTACCTGCCCCTCCACCTATCTTTGTATCATCGGCAAACTTGGCCAGAATGCCCCCAGTCCCGTCATCTAGATCATTAATATATAAAGAGAACAGCTGTGGCCCCAACACTGAACCCTGCGGGACACCACTTGTCACCGGTTGCCATTCCGAAAAAGAACCTTTTATCCCAACTCTCTGCCTTCTGTCTGACAGCCAATCGTCAATCCATGTTAGTACCTTGCCTCGAATACCATGGGCCCTTATTTTACTCAGCAGTCTCCCGTGAGGCACCTTGTCAAAGGCCTTTTGGAAGTCAAGATAGATAACATCCATTGGCTCTCCTTGGTCTAGCCTATTTGTTATCTCTTCAAAGAACTCTAACAGGTTTGTCAGGCACGACCTCCCCTTACTAAATCCATGCTGACTTGTCCTAATCCGACCCTGCACTTCCAAGAATTTAGAAATCTCATCCTTAACGATGGATTCTAGAATTTTGCCAACAACCGAGGTTAGGCTAATTGGCCTATAATTTTCCATCTTTTTTCTTGTTCCCTTCTTGAACAGGGGGGTTACAACAGCGATTTTCCAATCCTCTGGGACTTTCCCTGATTCCAGTGACTTTTGAAATATCATAACTAACGCCTCCACTATTTCTTCAGCTATCTCCTTTAGAACTCTAGGATGTAGCCCATCTGGGCCCGGAGATTTATCAATTTTCAGACCTTTTAGTTTCTCTAGCACCTTCTCCTTTGTGATGGCAACCATATTCAACTCTGCCCCCTGACTTTCCTGAATTGTTGGGATATTGCTCATGTCTTCTAGAACATAGAACATAGAACATAGAACGATACAGCGCAGTACAGGCCCTTCGGCCCTCGATGTTGCACCGACATGGAAAAAATCTAAAGGCCATCTAACCTACACTATGCCCTTATCATCCATATGCTTATCCAATAAATTTTTAAATGCCCTCAATGTTGGCGAGTTCACTACTGTTGCAGGTAGGGCATTCCATGGCCTCACCACTCTTTGCGTAAAAAACCCACCTCTGACCTCTGTCCTATATCTATTACCCCTCAATTTAAGGCTATGTCCCCTCGTGCTAGCCACCTCCATCCGCGGGAGAAGGCTCTCGCTGTCCACCCTATCTAACCCTCTGATCATTTTGTATGCCACTATTAAGTCACCTCTTAACCTTCTTCTCTCTAACGAAAACAACCTCAAGTCCATCAGCCTTTCCTCATAAGATTTTCCCTCCATACCAGGCAACATCCTGGTAAATCTCCTCTGCACCCGTTCCAAAGCTTCCACGTCCTTCCTATAATGAGGCGACCAGAACTGTACGCAATACTCCAAATGCGGCCGTACTAGAGTTTTGTACAACTGCAACATGACCTCATGGCTCCGGAACTCAATCCCTCTACCAATAAAGGCCAACACACCATAGGCCTTCTTCACAACCCTATCAACCTGGGTGGCAACTTTCAGGGATCTATGTACATGGACACCGAGATCCCTCTGCTCATCCACACTACCAAGAATTTTACCATTAGCCAAATATTCTGCATTTCTGTTATTCTTTCCAAAGTGAATCACCTCACACTTCTCCACATTAAACTCCATTTGCCACCTCTCAGCCCAGCTCTGCAGCTTATCTATGTCCCTCTGTAACCTGCAACATCCTTCCGCACTGTCTACAACTCCACCGACTTTAGTGTCGTCTGCAAATTTACTCACCCATCCTTCTGCGCCCTCCTCTAGGTCATTTATAAAAATGACAAACAGCAACGGCCCCAGAACAGATCCTTGTGGTACGCCACTCGTAACTGAACTCCATTCTGAACATTTCCCATCAACTACCACTCTCTGTCTTCTTTCAACTAGCCAATTTCTGATCCACATCTCTAAATCACCCTCAATCCCCAGCCTCCGTATTTTCTGCAATAGACGACCGTGGGAACCTTATCAAACGCTTTACTGAAATCCATATACACCACATCAACTGCTCTACCCTCGTCTACCTGTTCAGTCACCTTCTCAAAGAACTCGATAAGGTTTGTGAGGCATGACCTACCCTTCACAAAACCATGCTGACTGTCCCTAATCATATTATTCCTATCTAGATGATTATAAATTGTATCTTTTATAATCCTCTCCAAGACTTTACCCACCACAGACGTTAGGCTCACCGGCCTATAGTTACCGTGAAGACTGACGCAAAGTACTTATTAAGTTCCTCAGCTATTTCCTTGTCTCCCATCACTAGATTACCAGCGTCATTTTGGAGCGGCCCAATGTCTACTTTTGCCTCCCGTTTGTTTTTAATGTATTTAAAGAAACTTTTACTATCATTCCTAATGTTACTGGCTAGCCTACCTTCATATTTGATCCTCTCCTTCCTTATTTCTCTCTTTGTTATCCTCTGTTTGTTTTTGTAGCCTTCCCAATCTTCTGACTTCCCACTACTCTTTGCCACATTATAGGCTCTCTCTTTTGCCTTGATGCATTCCCTGACTTCCTTTGTCAGCCATGGCTGCCTAATCCTCCCTCTGATAACCTTTCTTTTCTTTGGGATGAACCTCTGCACTGTGTCCTCAATTACTCCCAGAAACTCCTGCCATTGCTGTTCTACTGTCTTTCCCACTAGGCTCTGCTTCCAGTCGATTTTCGTCAGTTCCTCCCTCATGCGCCTGTAATTACCTTTATTTAACTGTAAAACCTTTACATCTGATTCTACCTTCTTTCTTTCAAATTGCAGACTGAATTCTACCATATTATGATCACTGCTTCCTAAGTGTTCCCTTACTTTAAGGTCTTTTATCAATTCTGGCTCATTACATAACACTAAGTCCAGAATAGCCTGTTCCCTCGTGGGCTCCATCACAAGCTGTTCCAAAAAGCCATCCTGTAAACATTCAATGAATTCCCTTTCTTTGGGTCCACTGGCAACATTATTTACCCAGTCCACCTGCATATTGAAGTCCCCCATGATCACTGTGACCGTGCCTTTCTGACATGCCCTTTCTATTTCGTGGTGCATTTTGTGCCCCTGGTCCTGACCACTGTCAGGAGGCCTGTACATAACTCCCATTATGGTTTTTTTGCCTTTGTGGTTCCTCAACTCTACCCACACAGACTCCACATCGTCTGACCCTATGTCGTTTAGTGCTATTGATTTAATTTCATTTCTAATTAACAAGGCAACCCCGCCCCCTCTACCCACCTCTCTGTCTTTTCGATAGGTTGTAAATCCCTGGATGTTTAACTGCCAGTCCTGAACCCCCTGCAACCACGTCTCTGTGATGCCTACCACATCATACCTGCCAGTCACAATCTGGGCCACAAGCTCATCTAATGGGGTTAATGGGGTGAATTCTCCACCTCCCACGTGTTCCTCGGTGGCATGCCATCACTGGCAGCACGATTCTCCGTTCCCGCCGCTGGCCAATGGGATTTCCCATTGCTGCCACCCCATGTCGCCGGGATACCTGCGGGCGGGAATGCGGGTCCGGCGGATAGGAGAATCCTGCCAGTGGAAAATTCACCTCAATAACATTCTTTGGTTACCTTTATGCTCTGAACCTTGTTGGCCTTCACTAATCGCAACATATGCTTCAATGCAAAGTACTAACTCTTCCAGAATCTTGAATAGGCTGGCCAATTATTTTATTTTGTCACACAATCACCTCCCTATTCATGGAGGTTGTGATTTTCAGGTATATGCAAATTAACTTGATTTGTATACAATGGATGGAATTTTCCTGAAATGCTGGATCAGGCAAGAAAAGCCGTGTGAAACTCGCTGGCTTCACCAACGTCTTTTCTCTCTTCATTAAATAGCACTCTGTGCAATTTCAAAGTACTGGCAGGGGTCACACAGCCAGCTAGGGACGTGGGGCCTCAACGTGCTGACAAAGACAGGATTTTGACATCGAAAGGGCACCATGGGCAGCACGATGGCGCAGTGGTTAGCATTGCTGCCTCACGGCACCAAGGTCCCAGGTTCGATCCCGGCTCTGGGTCACTGTCAGTGTGGAGCTTTCCCTGTGTTAGCTTGGGTTTCGCCTCCACAACCCAAAAGATGTGCAGGGTAGGTGGATTGGCCATTCTAAATTGTCCCTTAATAGGAAAAAAAATTAATTGGGTACTCTGAATATAGAAAAAAAGAAAGGGCACCATGATTCCAAAGTAAGACCACACCCCCCCCCCCCCCCCCCCACCACCCCCACGGAGTTTGGGACCCCCTCCGCAGCATCAGGGTACCCCCTACCCACCGACCTGTCATCAGGGCCCTCACTTCACACACTCCCACCACACAAATGAGGACCTTCTCCCACTGGAGGAGGGTTACCCCCCCACTAGAGTCCCCTTGACACTTTGCCCCCAGCATTGCCCCCTTGGCACTGCCAGGGTGCCTGGGGAAATACCCAGCCTTAACACTCAACTCTCGGGGCCTACAGTGACCTTCTTTTGAAAACCAATAGTGATTTGCACTGGTGTGACATTACGCCACCGGGCCCGGGGGGGGGGGGGGGGGGGGGGGGGGGGATCCATTGTGGGTGGACACTAAGGAGTGAAGTCGTTTAATTACATTAAAGTGTTTTCAAATTCATCATCACTTGCAGGGACGGAAAAGATTGCACACCGAGATCTCACCAGCACATTTTGGCCCTTTCACGAGATTTAGCGGCTATAATGGGATTTCACCCAATATAGCCAATGTTACAGAAGTAGAATCTTACTGTCAAAGAATCGTCAAAATCAGGGTCAGTTACAAGAACTTGGTAAACGGCTGTTAAAACATCATGTGTCTCATTGATATCTATTGATGCTGCAATTGAAGAACAAACACAAGTGAGAAAACATTCATTCTTAAGATATTTATATCCCTTGTCCCTCAATATCTATGTCTCAGAGTGTCATTTCAGATTAAAAGTTAATTTTCCTTGGCTCAAAACACTGATATAAATAAAGTGAGCAAAAATCCCTTTGATAGTCCACATCCCATCTGATTCAAGAATTTGAGATTTTTCTCCCCACATGTCAAAGTTTGCATCAGTCATTGTGTTTCATCAACAAGAAGTATTTTGGAGCACTGATACAGACATCAGGGTTCTGAGCAAGTGTCCTTTTTTCAATCATTACTTGGTGCCATGAAGACTGGTTGGATGAAATAAAAGGGTCACTTTTGACAATGCATTTGTAGATAATTGCAACTTTTATTCAAATACTTTCAGGAATTAAGTAAATAATATGGTTTCTGCAGTATGGATTATGCAAAGCCTCAATCCTCATCTAATAAAAACAAACTCCTTTATTCTAAAATAATAACTGTTACTGCTGTAAACAGGTTAATGTCTCTGTTAAAAGAGGAAAACTAAATTCCCTCTAAGCACTAATATCACAAACAGTAATTTCAATCATATAATGAAAGTTTTTGCAATCAGCAGTGTGGAAAATGAACTTCACTTTTCACTGGATTGTTACCTATTTGTACAAATCAGAACCAGACTGATGGTGATGCGCTTCTGTTCTGTTTTGTTTCCATTTGCTTCAAGTAACATTAACTACGTACAATTTTAATTATAGGTAGATTTTCTGTACTACTTGTATAATTATTTTTGGTGAAAATTTGTTTTTTTTTGTCATTTTATGATATTTATTTGCGGGCGATCTGATTTTTCAAAGTGCCTTTATAAAGGTGAGAGCTAGTTGGAGTCAAAATGCTTCACCAGGCACTACTGACTTAGCTGGCTCCATTGTGGAGATAGGCATGTCCTACTCCTTCATACCACCTTTGGCAAGCTATGCCCCTCCATACATTCCCCATGGACCTCTCATCCCCCCAATGCCAAATTATGCCCCTCCATCCAACCACCATGTGCCCTCATGCCCTCTATGCTTAGTTACAGCACTTCCATGCACTATATATAACTAATAAACCCAATAGTGACAGTAGGATGCCTGTAAAATTATATATATTTTTAAGTAATTCATTCATTAATTTCCACTGCATTTAAGGAAAAAAATCATTTCATTACAGGACAATAAAAATATCAGTCAAAACGATCCTTTAAAGAGAAACCACAAAACACTGAAACCACTTGACCTTGTGTCAATGAGCATTGTGAAATTGACAGCAGTGATCAGAGAAATCGAGCAGTCAATCAAACTATGTTTTCTCCGGGGCTTAGGTTTTCAGAACTTTAATGGCTATCTGGGCCCTCAGCCAAGAATATATAATGTCATGCACAATTAACAAATGTGTTTTACCATCAGCAAGATTAAACAGAGGTATCAGTAATAGTGTAGCAGAATTTGTTTTTATTGCCCAAAATGAATCATTTTTTTCTTATGAATTTAAAATACCCGATTCTCTTTTTCTAATTCGGGGCAATTTGGCGCGGCGAATCCACCGACCCTGCACATCTTTGGGTTGTGGGGGTGAGACCCACGCAGGTATGGGGAGAATGTGCAAACTCCACAAGGACAGTGACCCGGGGCCGGATTCGAACCTGGGTCCTTGGCGCCATGAGGCAGCAGTGCTAACCATTGCGCCACCGTGCCACTCAATTGAATCTTAAACTTGTAAGGGAACTCCATTTAGTTGAGCAGGATAAATTTATTGATCGCACATTTTTCAAAAATAACTCCAACAGGTCAGTTAATCGCTGTCAAAATCATATAGCCCAATATTTGGATTTGCAGACCGTTGCTGCATACTCTTGGCTCATAATGTTCCGCCTCTGGTGCCATGCTCTAAAAGAGTATTGGCGACAATGAACGTCCATCGAATTGGACCATGGTTTTGCTTGGCAAAGTACCTCAGCGGTTTGCCATTGCATTCTGCAGCAAGGCTGAGCAGGAAACTCTGCTGCTTTCAGGGCCTGCCGTCAGATGTTTTGGAAGGATTAGCAGAGTGATGATCAGCCTGTTTGGCCAAATTATTAACATACTTGCCATGTCCATCAACTCCTGAAAGGGACTTGAACCAGAAGCTACTGGCCTGAGCCATTGCCCATTGCCCCATGAAACCTTCCACTCGTAATCTGACCAGAGAAAAAGAAAAATAATTTACATCACTATTCGAATGAAGGTCAAGATTAATAATTTAAACATATTCACCTGTCCCAGCAACAAATGCAGCATCACACACAGGATCTTCGTTGATGGGATTTAATGAGACATTCACATTGCACGTAGCTATATTACCTCCCAAGTCTGTAACGTCTATATTTAAGGTATAGAATCTGGCAATTGACACATTGTCATAGTCCAGCGCAAATGTATTGGTAATTATTGCATTATTTCCAGCTGAAAGACAAAAGAAGCATCTGTTTCGACCAAATAATATTTGCTTGCTGTACATTAGCACGGTAGCACAAGTGGCTAGCACTGTGGCTTCACAGTGCCAGAGTCCCAGGCTCGATTCCCCGCTGGGACACTGCCTGTGCAGAGTCTGTACATTCTCTCTGTTGTCTGCATGGGTTTCCTCCAGGTATTCCGGTTTCCTCCCACAGCCCAAAGATGTGCAGGTTAGGTGGACTGGCCATGCTAAATTGCCCTTAGTGTCCAAAAAGGTTAGAAGGGGTTATTGGGTTGTGGGGATCGGGTGGAAGTGAGGGCATAAGTGGGTCGGTGCAGACTCGATGGGCCGAATGGCCTCCTTCGGCACTGTATGTTCTATTACCACATGATAGTTTGAAATAGCTGGTAGAATTAAAACTTCAGAGGAGTGAGCAACAGCGCAGTTAGTGTGGGGGCTATGAAGTGTAGAGGATATAAAGGTTATCTTGAAAAGGAGCTGAAATGTTGTGAAATGAGGGTGCACAAATCTCTCCTGTCATGGAAAACATATCACATCCTTCGAGAAAGCAGTATGTAGTCCCTATATATCCCTAATTATGGCCTAGGTGCCTTCATCTGTGGACCCTCCTGCTAAGGGCTGTGTCCTGCAGAATGTTATAATTAATTTTTTTCCCTCCCTGGCCCCTATTGAGCACAGACCAACATAATCAAATGGCATAATTATAGTTTCATGACATATATCAATAACCATTACCACACAGAATAATATCATAAAGGCAGGCAAGTGCAAAAAAAATTGCAAAAGCAGAGAGCAAACTGACAGGTCTGTGACAGCAATACAGAGTTGACTAAACTGAAATCTCAAATGAAATAGAAAGATACGCACACACCAGCCATATCATGGTGAACAAAGGTTGAGTGATCAAAGTCCACATCTATAAACACTAAGATGCAAAATAAGAAAATACCACACCCACAGATAAAAATCTAAAACCAATCACCAGAGAAAAAGGACATGTAATACAGGACAAAGAAAATGCATGAACATGTGTCCCTACATTGGTGGATTACAAAGGAAGGTTCATTTACTGCAAAACTAAAAGTCAGGGTCTCATTGTCATCATCATCAGAGGCAGATAAAATTATTAGTGTTGTCCCAGCAGCCACTTCTTCATTCAGGGTTAAGGTAGTTGATGGGCAGAAGCTGAAAATGTGATAAACATTCTTATTTAGTAAACAAAATAAGCATCAGTACAAATGAGAACTGATCTTGTCTGCCAACAGGGCGGATAATATTTGACGTACCTGATGATTGGAACGTTGTCATTTATATCAGTAATTGTGATCGTCACTGTGCCTGTGCAAGCGAGGCTCGGAGACCCAGTGTCATTAACAGATACCACAGCATAGAAAAGCTGAAGGGAAAGAACAGAACTCCAGATTAAATCCATCGATGAAGACAACGGGTGAATCTTACCAGAGTTGGCAAAGTGTCAGGCTCAGACTGAAAACTGGCGTGTCACTCTCCAGTTGCGCCGACTAGGGTTTCTCTCCAAATATTGATCCTCGTAGGTTTATGTCATCACTCTGGCAGGACGGGGCCTCAGAGTCAGCAACAGGCTCCACGATCACCCCCTTCATGGAAGTACTGAAGGCTCTCCCCCCCAACACCCCGACAATCCTCACCGGCATTCCATATCCCCCATCACCAAGGCACCCCCCCACCCCCGACAGTTATCACCAGCATCCACAATTCCATCCACCCACGACATTCATCAACCCCCATCAACACCGTGGACATATTGCCAGCACATGTGTCCGCTCTCCATCCCCACCACTTAAGAGTGCACCCCATCTCCATGGGGCTCCCACTAGGGCCTGCCCATAGCATTGCTCCCTAACACAGGTTGGCACTGCACCAACCTGACAGTGCCAACTTGTGCTGGAGGCAATACCCCCCCCCCCCCCCCCCGGGGAAAACTTCCCTCTGCGTCCGCGGAGTGATACCCTCATCTGCCTCTTGTCTGGCCAAGCATGTTTAAAAGCCCCATTGACATGACAACGTGACATATATAATATAATAATCTTTATTGTCACAAGTAGGCTCACATTAACACTGCAGTTAAGTTACTGTGAAAATCCGCAAGTGGCCACACTCCGGCGCCTGTTCGGGGACACAGGGAAAAATCAGAATGTCCAATTCACCTAACAGCACGTCCTTCGGGACATGTGGGAGGAAACTGGAGCACCCGGAGGAAACCCGCGCAGACACGGGGAGAACCTGCAGATTCCGCACAGATAGTGACCCAAACCGGGAATCAAACCTGGGACCCTGGTGCTGTGAAGCAAGAGTGATAGCCAATGTGCTACTGTGCCGCCCAGTCAATGCATATATAGTGAGGGGGGGGCCGCTAATAATATTGAAATTGATGCAAATCTAGTAAAACCTCGTGACGTCACTGACGATTGCCGAATTTTGCAGGATTTTCTGCCCGCACCGTCGATCCCGGGCACGGCTAGTCAGGCTCAGAATCACCCCCCATATCACAGTCCATAAAATGACTGCAAAAAAAGTATCTGTGCTGACGATATTCACGTTGTTCAGCAGTAATAATATATCTCCTACCATGTCGCCATTTTCAAAATTCAAATCAGCCGCTGTGGTGATTAGACCCACGCTGTCCACATTAAATCGTGCGGTGGTATTGGCTGAGGACCTTGGCAGGAAAGAATACTTGAAAAAATGAGAAAGTTATGTTTCTTTGTCACGTAATATTTAATTAGCTGAACATTTCAAATAAACTTAATTTTCTGTTTTATTTCAATCTTAATTTTTGCAATCAATCATAAGAAATAAACTGCGAAGCAAAGCTTGACTGTCTACAAGGTGAGATTGTGTGCTGTTGCATTGGGAAACTCAAGACTAGTTGCAGTGCTTAGACCCAGCAAGGTTAGTGTGTGTGGAGATAGCTGGAGTCAAATGAAGATGGCGAAATGTGAAGACAGAGAGCGAGGATGAAAGAAAGAGAAAGAGAGATGGAGGGGCTGGTGAGAGGAGGCAAAGTGGGGGAGGGGAAGAGGAGTGAAGAGGGAGGGAGTGTGTAGGGGAGAAAAACTGAGTTGGACAGAGGTGAATGAGGAGAGAAATTGAGAGATAATTGCAGAGAGAAGAGGAAAAGAGAAAATGGGAATAAGGAGGTGTAGTGGAGAGGGAGCTGTGGGAAAGGGAGAGCACAATGGGAAGTAAGGGAAGGAGAATGAGAGGAAGGAAGTTAAGCTATTAAGCTGGGAAGAGAAGCGAGAATGAAGAAGGGAATTGGAGATGAATTGATGATGCAGAAAGGGAATCAGATGTGAGGGAAGGAGGAGGGCGACAAGGGAAAGGGGTGTGTGGATAATGGCCATCTCCATGCAAAGTAGGTCAAGCCCAGGCATCAGCACCTTGATTGTCTCCCTTAACCAGATTATTAATTGGATCAACCAGATTCTCTTTCTGCCTCAAAGCGAGGGCGATACTTATCATGAAATCTCTGGCAAGAGCTTGTACATGGAATCTTTCAACATGAAGATACTGTTGTGTTGCAGATTTAGCTGACCTGGAAACTCTTACCACCTGCCTTAAACTTATTGAAAGAATTTACATGACGCCAATCAACCTGCTTGGCCGCAATGTGAATGCAGCAAGTGCCAAGTGTTGGGTGGGACTGGAACCGGGAGCGATTGGCTCAGAGGTAACCCTAACCCACTGCACCACAAGGCCTCGTATCAATCATGCTAACACTGTGGCCTGAGCAAGGAAGGGGCTGGATATTCTGTGATCAGTGGATCATCTCTTAGCTGTGAATATCCTAGAATTCTTTACTTAAGACCATCACGTCCATGTCATTGATACAAGCACTAAAATGGCTCAAACTGAATTTGAAAACTTCATTTAGGTGTTTTGAGCCAAATCAAGAACAGAAAGACATACTGGAAAAAGACTTACTTGTACAATATTTCCATCAGGATCAGATGCCGTTATCTTATAGACAGAGGCTCCAATAGCAATGGTCTCTGGAATAGTGACAGAAGGTCCTGCACCAAAGGAAATGTGATTAATCTAAACAGCATTAGACCAATGGATAAATGATGGAGTTAATGACAATAAAGGAGTTTATGGGCACGATTCTCCGGGAAGATTTTAAGTGTGGTAGCAAGCGGGAACTGCCCCAAGCTCCCTGGCGCTCAGATTGGTGAGGCCAGCAATGCAATACAATGTTACTCAGTCCACTTAATAAGACCCCACAAGCTTCACGCTGCAAATTAAGGCTCTCCAGCTGCTTCACCGGGTCCACGCTCGCCAGCCGCACCCCCCCCTCCCGCTAACAGGGTAAAGCAGCACTTAACCAGCCCTTGCACAGCCAACCCCACTCAGCTCGCAACCATGGGACAGCACAGTAGCGCAAGTGTATATCACTGTGGCTTCACAGCGCCAGGGTCCCAGGTTCGATTCCCACTGGGTCACTGTCTGTGCAGAGTCTGCACGTTCTCCCCGTGTGTGCTCCAGTTTCCTCCCACAGTCCAAAGACGTGAGGCTAGGTGGACTGGCCGCGCTAAATTGCCCTCAGTGTCCAAAAAGGCTAAGAAGAGTTATTGGGTTACAGGGATAGGGTGAAAGTGAGGGCTTAATGTGGGTTGGTGCAGACTCGATGGGCCGAATGGCCTCCTCTGCACTGTATGTTCTATGTTCTATGGCGCTAGGATTCCTGGCCCCAAGGTTTGGAGGCGCAGTCCTCAGGAGGCTCCTAGATGTGGCTGAGGCCAGGAGGGATGTCCTGTTCCCCAGAGGGTCCCAGAGGGTGAACCACAGAGCAGCAAGTACCCCCTGAGACAAAGTTGCCCCCACCTCCACCCACTCCCGCCCCGAGACCTTTTCGCCCCACAAGAGCATCCTTCCTTAACCCTCCATGTGCCTCCCAACCCTCTTCCTTTCACCCCCTCTCCATCCAACACCCCCTGAGCCACAGCCTCTACCACCACCAATCCCCCGCCCCCCCCACCCCCCTCCCCACCACCACCACCACTGTGAACTACGCATGCGGCTAACGATGCCCTCTCTGTGTCTCCGCTGAAGAAGCTCTGCCACAATCGCCGGGAGAAAGCCACGCTGGTGGAGGGGTGCCAGGCATAAGAACCCTCACCACGTTCGAAGAGTTGGCTCTCAAGGATTTGGGGTTGGCTGAGGATAGAGTGGTCACCTATGCGGAGGTTGTACACCACAGTGGTGAGGATCAATTGGGCCCCACCCGGAGAACCTGACAAACATGAGTTGCTAATTCCATACAGACTGACCCATCCCTATCACTGACCACATGTCCATTCTCCCGCAGGTCCTCCAGTCAATGATGCCAGCCCATCCCGGGTTGTCCCCTCCCCTGCCTCCCATGAGATCACTTCGGAGGAAATGCCATAATCGATGTGTCATAGCTGTCATTGCCACTCTCCACGCACCTCGGTGGGCACGGTGCCAGTAGCATTAGTGGAGGTGTCCAAGGCATGGGGCAGTCGTTGACAGCCTGGCTGAGGGCCTAGGCAGAATGTCCGACTCACTGGGGGACGTGACCCAGTACCAGGCGGACTTTGATGAAGTTTTGCGGGACATGTCCCGCTCTCAGATGTGAATGGCCGAGGTGCTGCAGAGCATGTCCCAGTCACTGAGGAGCATCGCCGAAAGCATTGACACCATGATGCACACATTGGGGAGCCGCCAGGGCTGGCAGAGCCAGACGATGCAGGGGCAGCCAGGGCTCAATGCAGCTGCCCATCCATCCCGAGGTGAACCCGAGGGCCCTATGGGCACCGACCGGGAGGAACAGAAATGGGTGCCAATCCAGACCCATCCCATGGAGTGGGGATGGTGGCCAGTAATGGGTGGATTAACATGCATTCGAGATTGACAACTGATGCAGGAGGAGCAAAACCAAGAGATGGCAGAATTGGTTACCAGAGAAAGATTCAATTCATTGCAATCACTCTTCCATATTGGTCAAGATTAAAAGTTTAAATATCTTCACCTGTCCCTGCAGTAAATACAGCATCGCATACAGGATCTTCATTGATGGGAACCAATGATACATTCAGGTTGCATGTGGCTATGTTACCTCCTAGGTCTGTCACGACTACATATAATGTGTAAAAACTGGAAACAGACACATTGTCAGAGTCCAGCACAAAGGCATTAGTAATTATTGCAGTGTTTCCATCTGAAAGACAAAATAAGCTTCTGTTTCAGGTAAATATTTCCTTGGTCTATATTATCAAATGAGTATTTGAAACTACTGGTAGATTATGTCAATATATGATGAGCAGTGAGGAACAATGGGCAGATAGTGACGGGAATTATAGTTTACATTAAAAAATAAATCAAATGCTAGTCAAAAAGTATGCACCTACCTCTGCTGTCAAGGTAAACACATCTGTGGATAGAATCCCGACAGTGGAGAAGGAGGTCATTTGGCCCATTGAGACTGCACCAACCCTCCAAAACCTGACCCAGGATCACTACCTAGCCCTGTAAGCCCACTTAACCTGCATATCTTTGGACAGTAAGGGATAATTCAGCATGGTCAATCTAACCTGTGCATCCTTGGACACCAAGGGCAATTTAGCATGGTCAATCCACCTAACCTGCATATCTTTGGGCACTAAGATCAATTTAGCATGGTCAATCCACTTAACCCTTATCCACATCTTTGGACTGTGGGAGAAAACCGAACACAATACAGAACAAAGAACACAAGAAAAAAGGAGAAAACAGAGGAAGAAACATGACACCAACATAACATTGAGATAAAAATGTTAGAAAACCGTGCAGGGATTTTCCACTGTGATTCACGTCAGGTGGGTGTGACGCAGTAAAAGGAAAATAATGCGGGAAGGCCTAAATCGTGTTTCACGTCGACTTAGATGTAGGGCAAATTCGTCGTGAACGGCTGGCAGCCGGTCCTCCCTGACGCGCTCCATTCCATTCGGTCACTACTGTGCACTGCAACTAACAGTACAGCCCATGAACGTGTTTTTGCCTCCCCTAGGAACTCTATATCCGGGGTGTCGCTCCCGACGTGGCTCGCGACTCCGGGCCCAGTCCTTCTCCATAGGCATGTCCGGCACCACAAGGCGGAACCCCTGGTGGACAAAGTACGCCTTCTCCACGCCAACCCTCAGTATGCCTACGTGGAGTTCCCCGACGGCCGCCAGGACACAGTCTTGCTCCAGGACCTGGCTCCCTCAGGTGCCGATCCCATGCCCCTTTTTCCCCCACCCTCCTTTTCCCCGGCGCCTCCCTATTCGTCCCCACCATGTCCATCCCTCGTCCACCTGCCCACACTGGAGGACATGGAAGATTTGGGCTCGCTCACGGAGTCATCCTGCCAGCAGCCAGCACCATCACCGCCAGCACCTGCACCGACGTCGCCACCTTGCTACGCCGATCACGGCGGAACGTTCGACCGCCGATTCGGCTTAACCTGTAACCTGCTAACCGGATGGACTCTTGGTTTTCTTTGTTTGAACCCATTTGTTAATATGTCATCCTTTGTATTATAGTTACACGTCACCCCCACTGGACTCATTTTTACAGGGGGTGAATGTGGTGATAACCACTGTAGATATGCATACTTGCAGTCGGGAGATGTATGGCTGTACCTGTAATACAGGTTCCTCCGGTAAGCCCCTGCCAGCTAGCTCTGCCCACAGGGAGCTTGTGTATAAATATTCGTGTGAGTCACTCAGACCCTAGTCTACAGTTGCAGCCGGAGGAATAGCATAACACAGCAATAAAGCCTCATTTGTACTTGTCTCTCGTCTTTGAGTGCAATTGTTAGCGCCACAAGAGTTCCGGCCACGGTAAACCCTCAGCCTTCGTCATCGCCTCTGGTGCCCTGGCTGCACCCTCAATCTCTCCTTCCCCCCCCCCCCTCGCTGCTCAATGACTGGCAACTCCTCGGCCATCCCCTCAGCTGCTGCAGCTGGCCCTGCATCCACTGTGGGTTGTGGCTGTGGACGCTGCTTGATCTCCAACTGCAGTGCAGCGGCCCCAACCACTGCGCTGAACAAAGCAGTTCTGTTCGCAGACATTTTGCTAACCTACAGAAGGGTGGTGGGGGCAGAGAAACGACATGTTAGACGGAGGTTATTCGACACCTCAGCAGCTGCGTGCCATGGGATACCCGTGTGTCCTTGTGGCCTGGTCACGCTGCTGACACGCGGCCAGCCTAATCCCTGGTCACTTTCTGCATCCAACAGGCAGTTAACAATGTCCTCCTCACCGGTGCGTCAGTGTCCTGTGGCCGTAAACCCCCCCCCCCCCCCCCCCTCTCCCCCCCTCTCCCCCCTCCTACCCCCCTCCCCCCTCTCCCAACTCACCCCCCCCCCCCCCTCTGGCTCTGGCTGACCCTGTTATGGATCTCCATAATGTTTAACGATGGCTTGAAGGCCTCACAGACGCAAAGACCCTCACTTCCCCTGAGTCCAGGGACGATCCCCGACCTGAACCCCTCCAGCCCCTCGAACAACCCCAAACCCCTAAAGTGCCACAATATATATAACAGATATTGTGCACGTGTACAAATACTGAGAGTTGTAAGAAAAAGATCTGTCGGGCGGCACGGTGGAACAGTGGTTAGCACTGCCGCCTCACAGCACCAGGGACCTGGGTTCAATTCCATCCTTGGGTGGCTGTCTGTGTAGAGTTTGTACGTTCTCCCCATCTCTGAATGGGTTTCCTCCGGGTGCTCTGGTTTCCTCCCACAGTCCAAAGATGTGCAGATTAGATGCATAAATTGCCCCTTAGTGTCCAGGGATGTGCGGGTTAGGTGGGATTGTGGGCGTGTGAGCCTAGGTAGGCAGCTCTTTCCGATGTTCAGTGCAGACTCAATTGGCTGAATGGCCTCATTCTGCATTGTCGGGATCCTATGGTTCTACCATAAATGGAGACCCAAGTTTAGAGACAAACATCAGAGCAAAGAGAAATACAACACAGGACAAAGAAACACAAGGAACAGGGATAAAACAGAGGGAGAAGCTTGACACTAACATGACACTTCAGATACAAATATTATGCACCCATTTCACCATGGCCAACGTCCTGGGTGATTTGCAATAGTAGAATTGTGTTCCTACCTGGGTGGAGTTCAAAGGAAGGTTCATTTACTGCAAAACTAAAAGTCAGATTATCACAGCTATCACCATCAGAGGCAGATAAAATTATTAGTGTTGTCCCAGCAGCCACTTCTTCATCCGGGGTTAAGGTAGTTGATGGGCAGAAGCTGAAAATGGGATAAACATTCCGATTTAGTAAACAAAAGAAACATTAGTACAAATGAGAACTTATCTTGTCTGCCAACAGGGGAATAATATTTGACGTACCTGAAGATTGGAACTTCGTCATTTACATCAGTAACTGTGATCGTCACTGTGCCTGTGCAAGCGAGGCTCGGAGACCCAGTGTCATTAACAGATACCACAGCATAGAAAAGCTGAAGGGAAAGAACAAAACTCCAGATTAAATCCATTAATGAAATCTATATCACAGTTTGTGAACTGACTGGGATAAAGTGACTGTGTTGAAGATATTCTCATTGTTCGGGAGTAATAATGTATCTCCTACCATGTCGCCATTTTCAAAATTCAGATCAACTGCTGTGGTAATTAGACCCAAATGGTCCAGGTTAAATAGTGCAGTGGTATTGGTGGAGGAACTCGACAGCAAGGAATACTTGAAAAAAATGAGAAAGTTATATTACTGTCACTGTTATATTCAGTTCCTTAGGTGAACATTTAGATGAACCCCACTTCCTGTCTTATATTAAAATTATTTTTTTACAAACAAATGCAAGGAATGGAAATTCAGGTTTCTTACGGATTTAGATTTGGACGCTGTTGTCAGTGAGTCTCATATCTGGGTCCTTTATGATAAACTCCAAAGTGAAGATTTACTGTCTGCGTGATGATCTCTATGCTGAGTCACAGGACATGTGAAGAATTTACAAGGTTACTTTCTGGGGATATTTTGGTGTCTTTCCTTTCGCTTCCCTGCCTGAGGCAACACACAGGCCATTAGTCACCAGGCCATGGTGAAGTGCCCTGATTTTATCTTCCCCAAGGATAGGGCAAGTATGTAGGCCCCAGGGCAGTATGGTAGCAAAGTAGTTTGCACAATTGCTTCACAGCTCCAGGATCCCAGGTTCGATTCCCGGCGTGGATCACTGTCTGTGCGGAGTCTGCACGTTCTCTCCGTGTGTGCGTGGGTTTCCTCCGCGTGCTCCGGTTTCCTCCCACAGTCCAAAGATGCGCAACTTAGGTGGATTGGTCATGCTAAATTGCCCTTAGTGTTGGGTGGGGTTACTGGGTTATGGGGATAGGGCAGAGGTGTGGGCTTGGATAGAGTGCTCTTTCCAAGAGGCGGTGCAGACTCGATGGGCCGAATGGCCTCTTTCTGCACTGTAAATTCTATTATTCTATGATTTTGATATCAGCCACAATGCAGATGGAAGCCCAATCTGTTGGCATTACTCTGATCCACCGATTAGACAGCTGTCCAGCCAACCTAGCTAACCGACTGCTGCGGAGAGAATAAATGGAGAGAATTGGAGATGGGGAAATAGGAGAAGAAAGAGGGAGAGAAATGGAATTGGAGAGATGAGGCAAGGAGGAAGAAATGAGGGAAGAAATGAACAAGGGAGATAAACAGAGACTATAGAGGTAAATGGGGAGAGAAGAGTAAGTTGGCAAGAGATAAGGCGGTGTGAATTTGATGGAGATTTAGGAAAAGGGGGGGGTAATGGGAAATGATGAAAAGGAAATGGAGGAAGGACAATAACAAATAAAACTGTGATACGGAGAGGAAGAGAAGTCAGAGTGAAACAGCAGTGGAGGCAGAGGGTTGGGGTTAGGCAGGGAAAGAGGAGAGAGGTAAGGAGGAACATTAGCAAGAGGAGGACACAGACAAAGGTCATTTCCAAAGAGAGAATGCACAATGAATTGCACGGATTGATGAGATCTCACCATCAACATCTTGGGAATCTCTATGAATTGGAACTTAAATTGGATCAACCAGATTGACACTGTCACTTCAAGCAGGGCAGAGACTTGATACTCAGTGTGCAGTGGTTCACCTCTTATGTCTTAATGTGCTGAAATTCCCTCCATTAACCAGCATGTATGTACCATTGTCACAAATACGAAAATAGTTTAAACTGGGCTTGAAAACTTTGGTTGCACGTCTTAAACTTATTCAAGATCAGAAATGTTATACCGTCAATTCACTGTGAGACCGTGAGAACGAGTGAATATAAGGCTTTATTATCCAGGAACTCGCCTGCCAGTGTCTGCCGTACAAATGAGTGCCACCCACAGGTGGCTGGTCTATATATCGCCCCGGTGAGGGCGGAGCCAGAGGCAGGGCCCACCGGGGTTCCAGTACAGTACCTGGAAGTAGACCGTATACCAGGTCATAGGTCACAGCACTCACAGCACTAGACAGACAGTTCATACTTAGGTGAATGCATTCACGACAAGAAACAACTATCATTAGAAAACACTTACTTGTAAGTAATCTCCATCAGGATCCGATGCCGTTACCTTATAGATAGAGGCACCAATAGCAATGGTCTCTGGAATAGTGACAGAAGGTCCTGCACCAAAGGAAATGTGATTAAACAAAACAGCATTAGATCAACATATAAATTATAACGTTTATGGTCGTAATTTATTTTATTTTTCAGTTATAAACTCACTTAGTATTTCGATAGCTTGAGTAGAGATTTTCACTCAAATTTGACATCAATATAAATTCAAACTGTAAATAATTTGTGACTGCTGTGATCACTGAGATCAGAACGTATTGTAGCCCAATTCCCATCCTGCTCAGCAACTAACGAATCACTGTCTTTATGAAAACCTTTTTGGTAAACTATGTTTTGGATGGGGAGGGAGAGATGTGCGTGCATCACTTTTTAAAAATAAACTTAGAGTACCCAATTAATTTTTTTCCAATTAAGGGATAATTTAGCGTGGCCAATCCCCCTATCTTGCACATCTTTGTGTTGTGGGGGCAAAACCCATGCAGACACGGGGAGAATGTGCAAACTCCACACGGACAGTGACCCAGAGCCGGGATTGAACCGGGAACTTCGGCGCTGTGAGACAGCTGTTCTAACCTCTGCGCCACCGTGCTGCCCCGTGCATGCGTTACATTTGAAGGTTGTCAGGCAGTTGTTCAGGAGGGCCTGCAGTAAAAGACCACAGGGCTGGTGGGGATGCCACCAAAGAACATCAGGGCTGGTGGGAACAGTGCACAGCTCTATGTGGAAATGTAGAGGGAAGGAGAGATCTTTGGAGGAGCAACATTGGAGTAAACACAGTCCCATTGTTGCAATTCTCATACTATGTGATTTGATTTGATTTATGTCACATGTACCAAAGTACAGAAAAGTATTTTTCTGCGTCCGAGATATCATCGGCGATAAGAGAGAGAGAGAGAGATCATAGGAGCAGCGAGGGATTCCAGCAGAAGCTTTGCTTGACAACCTGAGCAGAAGAAATCCTCCTGCCCCTCCTGGTCCATAATCAATGCCTAAACTTGACTGTAACATGTTGCCTCATAGATATGACTGGTCTTTGTCCTTATTTGGATACAACTCCAGCTACACATATATTGCAACAATGAGACTGTGCTTCCTCCAATGTGGCAGATTTTCTGCTGTTGACCATCTCGCTGGTGTAATGGATGGGTTTACAGGTGGATGGGTTTACATGTATTCCAGATTTATAACTGATTCGTGAGAAACAAAATCAGGAGCTGACAGAATTTATCACCAGATAAAATTTCAATTCATTAAAATCACTAATAAATATTGGTCAAGATTAACCCTTTAAATATCTTCACCTGTTCCTGATGTAAATATAGCATCACACACAGGATCTTCATTGATGTCAACCAACGATACATTCAAGATGCACATAGCTGTGTTACCTCCCAGGTCTGTAACTACTACATATAATGTGTAGAAAGCCACTGACACATTTTCAGAGTCCAGCACAAAGGCATTGGTAATTATTACAGTGTCTCGATCTGAAAGACAAAAGGAGGATCTGTTTCAACCAAATTAGCTCAGGTAAGTAATATTTTCTTGCTGGATGGTACTACATGACGATTTGGAATTATTGGTAGGACTGTTAGGAGCAGTGAAGGAAAGTGGACAGATAGTGACGAGGGAATTAAGTTTACCATGAAAGAGAAATGCAACATGTCTCAATGAAGTTACACCGATCTTTCTTACAGATCTGAGTCCCAGAAAAAGAGCCTAAGGTTCCTCTTTTTAGTTCACTATTGCCTGGACATGTTTCCCTGTCGACCCTGCTGTCAAATCTGTACACACAACGTAGGGCAATATAATTAATATGGTTAGTTCTCTCTGGCTCATACTGGAGTAACAGAGCATAAGCCAACAAACCCAATGGCAAAATATTCCCCAAGCAACCACAAGATATCAATATTAACAGCATTAGCACAGGAGGGAGCAACATAAAAACAAGGCAGTGCAAGGAACAATAGACATTCAACCAAATAATTTTGGGTGGGTTTGGCAGGGTGTTTCACATCGGCCGCATTGGTTTGCGGCCTGTATTTACCACACTTAGTCCCAAAAACGAACCCCCACGTGAATTTTGTCATGCCTGGCTCCCTCGCCATCTGATTCCCTGACTCGCGCCTCAGCTGCTCACTGCGAACAAGAGGGAGCTGCATTAAAGGTACTCTCACCACTCACTCCAGTCAACACCCGAGTACAGCAGAGCGCAGACATGCTCCTTGCTTTGGGGATATCAACCTGGCCAGACTTCTTAACACTGTGGATGAGGGGGAGGCACCTTGTTCCCCCGAGGGAGGTCAGAGAAGCAGCAGCAGCATCAGCAATGCCGCCGAGGAATGCGGGAAACATGACCAGCTGGACCGCCGTCCAATGTCGGAAGAAGACCAACAACCTCCAACGAGCTGCAAGGATATGTTGGTACCTCTCTCCTGCCACTCCTCAATTTCCAAAACCCACCCCTTCTACCCCCCCACCCCAGTCCACTGGCAGACACCTCGCACCCTCACAACATCTGACCTTCAACCCCTTGGCACCACCAGCACACCCCTTTGTGTCTCGGTGCGGTGCCCACACATGCCACCCGCTGTAGAGCCCCCTGACCCATGAAGCGTGTGGCTCACCATGTCTTCTCTTTGTCCCCACAAGAGAAGATAGCCCATAATAAGAGGGAAAGGGTGAAGAAGGTGGGGGGGGGGGGTGGGATGTCAGAGATCCGGGTCCTCTCCTCCTATGAGGAGCGGGCTCTAGAGATCGTGGGATTGTGTGCCGAGAGAGCAGTGATCAACAGCGAGGTCAGCCAGCATCAGAGAGCTGAGGATCCACTGTCACTTTACCCAGATGACCTGTCTCAGGTGAGGTATTGATGTCCCACAAAATGATCCTTTCCTCTCACTGACCACATGTCCATTGTTTTGCAGGATTGCCATCTGATGAGGCCAGGCCATCCGATGTTGTGCCCCAGCCCCCACCCAAGAGAACACCTCAGAGGAGAGCTTTGAGGAGAACAGCAATGATGAGTCACAGCTATCACCCACACCCTCCACCAGCTTAGAGACACACACCTTGGTGGGCGACATCAGTGGACAGGCTTTGGGAACACTATCTGATGAGCACCACACAGTTGCTAATGCACATCACAGATAAAGGCAGGAACATCCAAGGGTGGCAACAGTCATAGATATGCTGGATCCCAGGACTCAGTTGAATCCCAGCCAGATGTTGAACCTCTGGACAAGGTTCTTCCAGAGCTGATGCAGATCATCGGACAGAGTCATGAGATTCAGTAGAACATTTCAGTGACATTCCAGTGACTGCAAGACCGATTGGAAGAGTCCCAAACACTTCAGGAGCAGGAGATGGTGCTTGGAATGCGTGGAACCCGGGCGAACACTGCTCGGGTGTCGACCGCAGTGAAAAACCTGGATCATGACGTCCACGCCTTTAGGGGTGGTGTCCAATGCATGGCTCAGTCTGTGATGACCATGGCTGAGGGACTCAACATCATATCCCAGTCGATGACTGATGTGTCCCAGAAACAGCTGGACTTTGCCTAGTCACTCCAGAGCATGGCCCAGCCAATGAGGAGCACCGCTGAGGGCATCGACATCATGGTGCAGACAATGAGGGGCTTGCAGGACTGGCAGAGCCAAATGATTCAGAAGCTTAGGCAGCTCACTCCAGCTGCCCCTCCATCCCATTGAGTCACCTAGGGTCCTACAGGCACCCACAGGGAATAGGAAGCACTGGAGCTCATCCCTGGGCCTTCCACCAAGGAGACTATGGCGGTCTCCAGTTCTTCAGCTCAAGGGCCGTACTGGGTGGCATGGTTAGTCCTGTGACACAGGTTAGTTAGCCTGGGCCCTCCGGCACCAAGGTCCTCCAGAAGACATCCGCCAAGGGCATCAAAGGCCACAGGGCGCAGAAAGCAGCAGCTGCCCCCACCTCTGATGTGCATCCTGGGGACACACACCAAGACATAGCGGTAGACTATGGGAGAACAAGAAGAGTGAGGTGCACTGAGTGGGCACAGACTCACCCTAGGAGAATGTGGCGATGATGATGGCCATCCTTGAGATTGGCAAGTTCGCAGATGAAACACAAATTGGTGGAGTTGCGGATAGTGAAGAGGATTGTCAGAGGATACAGCAGGATATGAACTGGTTGGAGTCTCGGGAGGAGAAATGGCAGATGGAGTTTAATCCAGACAAGTGTGAGGTAATGCACTTTGGAAGGCCCAATGCATGTAGGAATTACAATCAATGGTAGAACTCTTGCGAGTACTGACAGGCAGAGAGATCTGTCCGTGTATGTCCACCGATCATTGAAAATGGCAACACATGTGGATAAGGTGGTCAAGAAGGCATACGGCATGCTGGCCTTCATCGGTTGGGACACTGAATATAAAAATTGGCAAGTCATGTTGCAGCTGTACAGGACCTTAGTCAGGCCTCATTTGGAATATTGTGTACAATTCTGGCCGCCACACTACCATAAGGATGTGGATGTTTTGGAGAGGGTACATAAGTGATTTAATAGGATGTTGCCTGGTATGGAGGGCATTAGTTATGAGGAGAGGTTAGATAAACTCGGTCTGTTCTCACTGGAATGATGGAGGTTGAGAGGTGACGTGATAGAGGTCTACAAGATTATGAGTGGTATGGACAGAGTGGATAGTCAGATGCTCTTTCCTTGAGTAGGAGAGTTAAGTACTAGGTGACGTAGGTTTAAAGTGCATGGGGAAAAGTTTAAAACTGATGTACGAGGCAAGTTTTTTTACACAGAGGGTGATAAATATATGGAACACGCTGCCTGAGGAGGTAGTGGGAGCAGGTATGATAGTGGCATTTAAGGGGTATCTAGACAAATATATGAATAGGGTGGGAATGGAAGGATACAGACTCTGTAAGTGCATCCGGTTTTAGTTTAGGCAGATACCATGGTCGGCGCAGGCTTGGAGGGCCGAAGGGCCTGTTCCTGTGCTGTATTGTTCTGTGTTATTTGTTCTTTGTTCCTGGTCCTCCTGGCATGTTGGACACTTGCAACTGCCCGTCGTTCATTTGTTGGCTCCTCCATAGGGTCATCCTCCAGCCCCTCCTGGTCCGCCTCCTCCTCCTCCTCAGGCCAGGCCACATGTCCTTCCTCCTCCTCCTCCACACACTTAGGGCGCGATTCTCCGCTCCCGCGGAAAATCGCAAAGGCCGTCGTGAAATCGGCCGACTTTCACGACGGCCCGATACGGCCCCGCTCACGAGCTATTCACGTCCCGGAAATGGGCTAGGAGCGGGGCCGCGGAAATCACGTGAAAAATGACGCCATAAGCCTGCGATGCCCGAATGACGCCCCGATGACGCCCACGTGACGCCGATCTGCGTCGTCGAAAGGCACAAGCGAGCCCAGCAACGGGAGGAGAAAGATGTCGGAGCCACGGAGGGCCGTCCCGAGGTTTGGAGAGGCAGATCTCGAAACGTTCCTGGATGAGGTGGAGCAGAGGAGGAGCATCATCTGCCCTAGAAGAGGGCACCACCACCCTGCCAGCGTAGTGCGACGGGCCTGGCGTGAGGTGGGCTCTACTGTGAGTGCAGTGGGGCAGACCCCTCGGTCTGGGGAGCAATGCAGGAAAGAGCTCCACAACCTCACCAGGGCTGCCAGGGTAAGTGCCAAGAGGGTGCCCCCAGGTCACAACAATCCTTCCCCCCCCCCCCCCATGTACTTAATCACCCACCTCCCCCCTGGCACGAGGGGGAGGTGCTGAACCAAGTGAGACAAACCTGCATGCCAACCCACCCCCCATCCTCTGTCCCTTCACACTCTGCCCACTAGACACCCCCCCCCATCCTCGGTCCCTTCACACTCTGCCCACTAGACACCCCCCCCCCATCCTCTGTCCCTTCACACTCTGCCCACTGGACACCCCCCCCCCATCCTCTGTCCCTTCACACTCTGACCACTGGACCATCCAACGCCCAGCCGAGCATTTCTAAATAACCCCGTTTCATTCTCTTCCCTAGGACGTGCTTGACGAACAGCAAGGGCCATCTGCCTCCAGGCTGAGAGAAGGATTTGCCACCACTACCACCGCACCCAGGGCCGCACGCCAGAGGGTGCCGGGAGCACAGTCAGGGGTTCCATCCTCCCAAATAGGTTCTGTGGAGCAGGAGGCGCTGAGGACGGTGACAGAGGGAGAGGGAGAAATGGGCCGTGAACGCCCTGCGGCCGCTCATCAGTGGGCCGATGACCCCGACGACATTTGTACGGACGAGGACCTCGAGCTTGCGGCACAGCTTTCTCCCACACCATCCACCATCCCAGAGACACTCACCTCGGTTGGGCAATTCAGTGATGAGGCTCCCGGGTCACGGTCTGGTTCGCACAACACAGCTGAGCAGGTACAGCAGGTGGAGGTCTGAGCAACCGAGGGCCCGGAGAGTCGGAGGGCAGGCCAGGCCAGCATGCAGCTGGCTGCCAGACGTTTCTTGGGTTCCTGGATTTACTTGACCCACCCGCACAGCCGATGCATCTTGAAACCCAGGGACACAATGACGGGATGAGGGCCGTCTTCCAGCAACTGCAGACGCAGTTAGAGGAGTCGAACCGCGTCCAGGAGCAGGGAGTGGTGCCGCTCATGGCAGCCACCCAGGCCGACACCGCACGTGTGGCATCCGCGGTCGAGGCAATGGGTGAAACAGTTTCGGCCATGGGTCAGGTTCTGCAAGGCGTTGGGCTTCATTTGCACGCGCCATCCTCGGCCCTAGACAGGGCTGCCCTCTCACAGGCAGCAATGCGCCAGAGCCAAAATGACATTGTCGGCACGCTGCGGGCCTTGGCCGAGTCTCACCAGGCCATGGCACAGTCCCAGCAGTAAAAGGCACAGTCCCACCAGTCAGTTGCGGAGAGCATCAACCGCCTGACACATGTGCTGGATGGCGTCGCGCACTCACAAGTTGAGGTCGCACAGTCCCTGGCGGGAATGTCTCACTCCCTGGACTCCGTCTCTGCGAACCTTTGGACCCTGGACGATACCGTTGCAGGACTGGCAGCGCCAGGTGTCGGTGGGGCGACGGGGCACCTCCCCGCTCGCACCTCTGTCCCAAAGTGAGGCCCGGGGGCCACCGGGCTCTCCGAGGGAGGAGGAGGTTTCGGGGCCCGTCCTATTACATAGAACATATATTACATAGAACATACAGTGCAGAAGGAAGCCACTCTCCTCCTCCTCCTCCTCCTCCTCTGTGCTGGCACCACTGCCACTGGCTTCTCTCTCCGCCTCCTCCACCAGGGCATCTCCCCTCTGCATCGCGAAATTGTGCAGCGCACAGCAGACCAGAATAATGCGAGCGACCCTGTCGGCCTGGTACTGCAGGGCCCCTCCGGAGCGGTCCAGGCACCTGAATCTCATCTTCAAGAGACCAAGGCGGTGCTCCACCACACCCCTGGTTGCTGCATGGGCCTCGTTGTATCGGGTTTCCGCATTGGTCTGAGGCCTCCGTATAGGCGTCATCAGCCAAGACCTCAGTGGATAACCCCTGTCGCCTAGCAACCAGCCCCTCAGCCGGGGGGGACGTCCCTCAAACATTGCAGGGATGTACGACTGCGCCAGAATGTAGGCGTCATGCACACTCCCTGGGAACCTTGCTCAGACGTTCATGATCCTCATGTGGGGGTCGCATACCACCTGGATATTCATGGAGTATGTCCCCCTCCTGTTTGTGAAGACCTCCCTGTCCGCTGCAGGCGGGCGAATGGGGACATGAACACAATCGATCATCCCCTGCACCATCGATCCCGGCCACATCCCGGATGCACCGATGACTGGGAGATCCCGGAGAGGTCCCCGCTCGGAGACTGGAAGGAGCCGGTCGCATAGAAGTTAAGAATGACCGTCACCTTGACGGCAACCGGGATCGCGTGTCCTCCTCCCGTTCCACGTGGGGCGAGGTGCGCCATGAGGTGACAGATATGTGTCACCGTCGCTCTACTCAACCGGAGTCTCCTGCAGGTGATGTCCGGCATTGTCTGGAAAGAGATGTGGTGATAACCACTGTAGATATGCATACTTGCAGTAGGGGGATGTATGGCTGTACCTGTAATACAGGTTCCTCCGGTAAGCCCCTGCCGGCTAGCTCTGCCCACAGGGAGCTTGTGTATAAATATGCATGTGAGTCACTCAGACCCTAGTCTACAGTTGCAGCTGGAGGAATAGCATCACACAGCAATAAAGCCTCGATTGTACTTGTCTCTCATCTTTGAGTGCAATTGTTAGCGCCACAATTTATTGCTGTGTGATTTTCCGTACACCATGGACATCAGAATCAAGACTGACCGTCTGCAGCTGGATCCGCAGTCGCCTCATACCAGGAAAGACTTTGATCACTGGCTCGCAGTCTTCGAGGCCTACATCTCTTCAGCGGACCCTCCCCCGACGGAGGCTCAGAAAAAGCAACTCCTGTACTCGAGACTTAGCTCCAGTGTCTTTCCGCTAATTCGAGATGTGACTGACTACACCAGAGCTATGGAACTGCTCAAGGAGAACTATGCACAGTCGACGAACACCCTGTTTGCGAGGCATCAACTCTCTACTCGCGTCCAGCAGCCGGGTGAGTCAATTGAGGACTTCTGGAGGGCCCTTATACCTCTGGTACAAGACAGCGACTGCCGGGCCCTCACAGCCACGGAACACTCTGACTTACTCATGCGCGATGCCTTTATTACAGGCATTGCATCGGACCCCATCCGGCAACGACTGCTGGAAGGGGCCGCCCTCGACCTCGTGGCCACAAAGACTCTGGCGCTTTCAATGACGGCCGCCTCCCATAGTGCGCGGTCTTACTCCGCTAGCCGCTCGGCCCACCTGTCCTACCCCTCGTGGACCCCGCAACCGGCCCCCCCAGCAGCCGCCCCCGCGCACTACGCCTGTGCTGCTCGCCGCACCGCGCTCTCTGGGGGTCCCCGCTGTTACTTCTGCGGTCAGCAGAAGCACCCCCGCCAACATTGCCCGGCCCGCACCGCGACCTGCAAAGCTTGTGGCAAGAAAGGCCACTTTGCAGCGGTATGTCAGTCCCGGACGGTTGCCGCTATCGCGCCCCCGGTCCCCCCCTCGCCTCAGCCAATCGCACAATGGGCCCTGCCGTCCACTTCCCCCGACCCCACGTGCGGTCAGCGGGCGCCGCCATCTTTCGCCGCCCCCGCCACGTGCGTTCCATGGGCGCCGCCATTTTGTCCCAACCCCACAACGTGCGCTCCATGGGCACCGCCATTTTGTAGGCCGCCATCTTCTCCCACACAGGTACTCCAGACGCCGCCATTTTGTTCTCCCGGGACGGGGCCATGGGACACGGGTCTCTACCACTCCTCGTCGGACTCATCTGACTCGATTGCCGATCGCCCGCTACTCGCCTCCGTTACGCTCGACCAGTCGCGTCCTCGCAACCTGGCACCCTCTTCCACATCGGTGCTGGTCAACGGCCACGTGACCTCCTGCTTCATCGACTCCGGGAGCACCGAGAGCTTCGTCCACCCGGACACGGTAAGGCACTATTCCCTTGCGGTCCATCCTGCCAACCGGCAAATCTCTCTCGCCTCCGGTTCCCACTCTGTCCCGATCCGGGGTTTCTGCCTGGTTAAACTTACTGTCCAGGGCATGGATTTCGACTGTTTCCATCTGTACATTCTCCCCAACCTCTACGCGTCACTCTTACTAGGCCTGGAATTTCAATGCAATCTCCAGAGCCTCACCCTCAAATTCGGCGGACCCCTACCTCCCCTCACCGTTTGCGGCCTCACGACCCTCAAGATCGAACCTCCCTCACTCTTTGCCAATCTGACCGCAGATTGCAAGCCCGTCACCACCAGGAGCAGTCGGTACAGCACCCAGGACAAGGCCTTCATCAGGCCTGAAGTCCAGCGGCTGCTTCGAGAGGGTATCATCGAGGCCAGCAACAGCCCTTGGAGAGCTGGGGAGAAGCACAGGATGGTCGTGGACTACAGCCAGACATCAATCGGTACACGCAGCTCGACGCGTACCCCGTCCCTCGCATTTCTGATATGGTCAATCAGATTGCACAGTACCGGGTCTTCTCCACTATTGACCTGAAATCCGCCTACCACCAGCTCCCCATCCGTAAATCGGACAATCCATACACTGCCTTCGAGGCAGACGGTTGTCTGTACCAATTTCTTAGGGTTCCCTTCGGTGTCACGAATGGAGTCTCGGTATTTCAACGAGAAATGGACCGATTGGTTGACCGGTACGGACTGCAGGCCACCTTCCTGTACCTCGACAACGTCACCACCTGCGGCCATGACCAGCAGGACAATGACGCCAACCTTTCTAAATTCCTCCACACCACATCTCTCCTTAATTTCATGTACAACAAGGAGAAGTGCGTGTTCCGCACAGACCGCTTAGCCATCCTCGGCTACGTAGTCCAAAACGGACTACTGGGGCCCGACCCCGACCGCATGCACCCCCTCATGGAGCTTCTACTCCCCCACTGGCCCAAGGCCCTCAAACGCTGCCTTGGGTTCTTTTATTATTACGCCCAGTGGGTCCCACAATACACGGACAAGGCCCGCCCACTTATCCAATCCACACATTTTCCCCTCTCGGCCGAGGCACAACAGGCCCTCGCCCGCATTCGATCTGACATTGCCAAGGCCGGGATGCACGCAGTAGACGAGACTCTGCCTTTCCAAGTAGAAAGCTACGCTTCAGATGTCGCACTTGCCGCCACGCTGAATCAGGCAGGCAGACCCGTGGCATTCTTTTCATGCACCCTCCACGCCTCCGAAATTCGACATTCCTCTGTTGAAAAGGAGGCCCAGGCAATCGTTGAAGCGGTGCGGCACTGGAGGCATTACCTGGCCGGCAGGAGATTCACTCTCCTCACTGACCAACGGTCGGTAGCCTTCATGTTGAACAACACGCAGCGGGGCAAGATCAAGAATGACAAAATCTTGCGGTGGAGAATCGAGCTCTCCACCTTTAACTACGAGATCTTGTATCGCCCCGGCAAGCTCAACGAGCCCCCAGACGCCCTCTCCCGAGGTACATGTGCCAGCGCACAAGTGAACCAGCTCCGTGCCTTGCACGAGAGCCCTTGCCATCCGGGGGTCACTCGCTTGTACCATCTAATCAAAGCCCGCAATCTGCCCTACTCCGTCGAGGAAGTACGGACAGCCACCAGAGACTGCCAGATCTGTGCCGAGTGCAAGCCGCACTTCTACCGGCCAGATCGCGCGTGCCTGGTGAAAGCGTTCCGCCCCTTTGAACGCCTCAGCGTGGACTTCAAAGGGCCCCTCCCCTCCACCGACCGCAACACCTACATCCTTAGTGTGGTCGATGAATTTTCCAGGTTCCCCTTCTCCATCCCATGCCTGGATATGACGTCATCAAGGCCCTGGATTCCATTTTCGCCCTGTTCGGTTTCCCCGACTACATCCACAGTGACAGGGGATCCTCGTTCATGAGTGATGTGCTGCTCAGCAGGAGTATCGCCTCCAGCAGGACGAACAGTTACAACCCCCGGGGAAACGGGCAGGTAGATGGTTTCACAGGTCGGCGCAACATCGAGGGCCGAAGGGCCCGTACTGCGCTGCAGTGTTCTATGTTCCATGTTCTATGTTCTAGAGAGGGAGTACGGGACAGGATGGAGGGCCGTCCAGCTGGCCCGATGGTCCAGGAACCTCCCAGCCGCTCGCTGGCAGCTGGTCCCTCCTGACGCGCTCCATTCCAATCGGTCACTACTGTGCACCGCAACTAACAGTACACCCCATGAACGTGTTTTTGCCTTCCCTAGGAAGTCTATATCCGGGGTGTCGCTCCCGACGTGGCTCACGACTCCAGGCCCAGTCCTTCTCCACAGACATGTCCAGAACCACAAGGCAGAACCCCTGGTGGACAAAGTACACCTTCTCCACGCCAACCCTCAGTATGCCTACGTGGAGTTCCCCGACGGCCACCAGGACACAGTCTTGCTCCAGGACCTGGCTCCCTCAGGTGCCTATCCCATGCCCATGCCCCTTTTTCCCCCCGCGCCACCCTCCTTTTCCACGGCGCCCCCCTATTCGTCCCCACCATGTCCATCCCTCGTCCACCTGCCCACACTGGAAGACACGGAAGATTTTGGCTCGCTCTCGGAGCCACCCTGCCAGCAGCCAGCACCAACAGCGCCAGCACCGCCAGCACCTGCACCGACGTCACCACCTTGCTACGCCGATCACGGCGGAACGTTCGACCGCCGATTCGGCTTAACCTGTAACCTGCTAACCAGGTGGTCATTTGGTTTTCTTTGTTTGAACCCTTTTGTAAATAGTTCATCCTTTGTATTATAGTTACACGTCACCCCCGCCGGACTCATTTTTACAGGGGGTGAATGTGGTGATAACCACTGTAGATATGCCTACTTGCAGTAGGGGGATGTATGGCTGTACCTGTAATACAGGTTCCTCCGGTAAGCCCCTGCCGGCTAGCTCTGCCCACAGGGAGCTTGTGTATAAATGTGCGTGTGAGTCACTCAGACCCTAGTCTACAGTTGCAGCCGGAGGAATAGCATAACACAGCAATAAAGCCTCGATTGTACGTGTCTCTCGTCTTTGACTGTAATTGTTAGCGCCACAAGAGATCCGGCCACGGTACACCCTCGGCCTTGGTCATCGCCTCTGGTTACCTGGCTGCACCCTCACTCTCTCCTCCTCCTCCTCCCCCCCCCCCCCCCCATGCTGCTCAACGACTGGCAACACCTCGGCCATTCCCTCTGCTGCTGCAGCTGGCCCTGCATCCACTGTGGGTTGTGGCTGTGGATGCTGCTGCATCTCCAAATGCAGTGCAGCAGCCCCAACCGCTGCGCTGAACAAAGCCGTTCTGTTCGCAAACATTTTGCTAACCTACAGAAGGGTGGTGGGGGGGGGGGGCAGAGAAACGACATGTTAGACGGATGTTATTCGACACCTCGGCAGCCGCGTGCCACGGGATACCCGTGTGTCCTGGTGGCCTGGTCGCGCTGCTGACACGCGGCCAGCCTAATCCCTGGTCACTTTCTGCATCCAACAGGCAGTTAACAATGTCCTCCTCACCGGTGCGTCAGTGTCCTGTGGCCGTAAGCCACAGGGCAACCAGCGGCCATGTCCTCGTAACCGTCATGCCATGACAGGATGGCTGACATTTTGTAACTGGGGGTGGACGAGTCACTCCCTCCCTCCCTCTCTCCTTCTCCCTCCATCCCTCTCCCTCCCTCTCCCGCCTCTCCCCTCCTCTCCCTCTCCCTCCCTCTCTCCCTCCCCCTCCCTTCCTCTCCTCCTCCCCCTCCCCCTCCTCCCACTCCTCTACCCCCTCCCGCTCCCCACCTCACTCCCCCCTCTCCCCTCCCCTCCCTCTCCCTCTCCCCCCCTCCCCTCTCTACCCCATCCCCCCTCCCCCCTCTCCATCTCCCTCCCTCTCTACCTCTCCCCCTCCCCCTCTCTCGCCTCTCCCCCCCTCCCCCCTCTCCCCCCTCCCCCCCCCCCCCCCTCCCCCCCCCTCCTCTGGCTCTGGCTGACCCTGTTATGGGTCTCCATTATGTTTAATGATGGCTTGAAGGCCTCACAGACGCAAAGACCCTCACTTCCCCTGAGTCCAGGGACGATCCCCGACCTGAACCCCTCCAGCCCCTCGAACAACCCCAAACCCCTAAAGTGCCACAATGTATATAACAGATATTGTGCATGTGTACAAATACTGAGAGTTGTGAGAAAAAGATCTGTAGGGCGGCACGGTGGCACAGTGGTTAGCACTGCCGCCTCACAGCACGAGGAACCCGGGTTCAATTCCATCCTTGGGTGGCTGTCTGTGTGGAGTTTGTACGTTCTCCCCATCTCTGAATGGGTTTCCTCCGGGTGCTCTGGTTTCCTCCCACAGTCCAAAGATGTGCAGATTAGATGCACAAATTGCCCCTTAGTGTCCAGGGATGTGCGGGTTAGGTGGGATTGTGGTCGTGTGAGCCTAGGTATGCAGCTCTTTCCGATGTTCAGTGCAGACTCAATTGGCTTAATGGCCGCATTCTGCATTGTCGGGATCCTATGGTTCTATCATAAATGGAGACCCAAGTTCAGAGACAAACATCAGAGCAAAGAGAAATACAACACAGGACAAAGAAACACAAGGAACAGGGATAAAACAGAAGGAGAAGCTTGACACTAACATGACACTTCAGATACAAATATTGTGCACCCATTTCACCATGGCCAACATCCTGGGTGATTTGCAATAGTAGAATTGTGTTCCTACCTGGGTGGAGTTCAAAGGAAGGTTCATTTACTGCAAAACTAAAAGTCAGATTATCACCGCTATCACCATCAGAGGCAGATAAAGTTGTTAGTGTTGTCCCAGCAGCCACTTCTTCATCCGGGGTTAAGGTAGTTGATGGGCAGAAGCTGAAAATGTGATAAACATTCCGATTTAGTAAACAAAAGAAACATTAGTACAAATGAGAACTAATCATGTCTGCCAACAGGGGAATAATATTTGCCGTACCTGAAGATTGGAACTTCGTCATTTACATCAGTAACTGTGATAGTCACTGTGCCTGTGCAAGCGAGGCTCGGAGACCCAGTGTCATTAACAGATACCACAGCATAGAAAAGCTGAAGGGAAAGAACAAAACTCCAGATTAAATCCATTAATGAAATCTATATCACAGTTTGTGAACTGACTGGGATAAAGTGACTGTGTTGAAGATATTCTCATTGTTCGGGAGTAATAATGAATCTCCTACCATGTCGCCATTTTCAAAATTCAGATCAACTGCTGTGGTAATTAGACCCAAATGGTCCAGGTTAAATAGTGCGGTGGTATTGGTGGAGGAACTCGACAGCAAAGAATACTTGAAAAAAATGAGAAAGTTATATTACTGTCAATGTTTAATACAGTTCCTTAGGTGGATATTTAGATAAACCTCACTCTCTGTCTTATATTAAAATTAATTTGTTACAATCAAATGCAAATAATGGAAATTCAGGTTTCTTCCTGATTTAGATTTAGATGCTGTTGTCAGTGAGTCTCATATCTGGATCTTTTATATGAAACTCCAAAGTGAAGATTTCCTAACTGAGATCTCTTTGCTGTTACACAGCTGGAAAGCTGGTAGATCTCACCCTTAGTGTCATTTTGGGTGGGTTTCACGGAGTGATTTGCGCCGGGTGCATGGGTGAAATTTGCATTTGATGCAGAAAAATGAGCCCCTACGTGAAACTTGCCATGCTTGAGTCTCCAGCCGTCTGATTGGCCCAGCTCGCGCTTCAGCTGCTCGCAGCTAACAAGGAGGAGCTGCATCTCAACACTCAACTCCCAGTCAACCCAGGAGGGCCGCAGCGCCGAGACCAGCTCCTCGGTTTGGGGTTGCCGGCCTGGCCAGGCTTCTCAATGCCATGGAGAGAGGCAGGTCACCCTGTTCCCCCGAGAGAGTAGGAAAACCAGCAGTTATGCCGCCTGGGAGCAAGGGCAACATCATTGAATTTAGGCAACATGACCAGGAGGACCGCCATTGAATGTAGGAAGAAGATGATCTTCTGCGAGCTGCAAGGATATGGAACCAACTCTCTCTTGGTATCAGTGCCGCCTGCCCACTTTTAATTCCCAACCCCACTTCCCCCCAGTCCATTGGCTGCACCTTGCGCCTTCCCAACATCCAACCTCCTCAGAACCCCTCACACTCACCAGCACAACCACTTCATGTCCAGATGAAGTACCCACACATGCCACCTGCTATAGACCTCCTGACCCATGAAGGGTGAGGCTCACAATGCCCTCTATTTGTCTCCACAGGAGAAGATAGCCCATAATAAGAGGGAAATGGAGAAAACGGGAGGGGGGTTGGAATTTCAGAGTTGCCAGTCCTCAGCCTCTATGAGGAACGGGCCTTGGAAATTGTGGGGGTGCCCGAGGAGGGAGCAGTGGCCAACAGCGAAGTTGGCCTGCGCTAAAGAAGTGAGGATCTATTGCACCACACAGCTGCTGATGCACATCAGGTGGAGGCAGGAACATCCAAGTGAGACAGCAGTTAATGGTCTGCTGGGTCCCAGGACTCTGTTTGGTCCCAGTGAGATGCCGAGCCTCTGGCCAAAGGTTCTCCTTCAACAGCTAGAGATAATAAGCCAGAGCTGTGAGATTCAGGAGGGAGTGTCAGCAGCATTCCACCATCTGCATGGCTATCTGGAGGAGTCCGAAAGACTTCAGGCACAGGAGATGGTGCTGGCATTGCGTGGCACCTAACCCAACACTGCCAGGGTGGCAACTGCAGTGGAAAGCCTGGTTCCTATGTATGGCCCAGTCTCTCATAATCATGGCTGCCATCATGTCCCATTCACTGAGGGTCATGATCTCATCAGGTCCCATTCACTGAGGGCCATGTCGCAGACACAGGTGGACATTGCTGAGGCATGTCGAACTCAAAGGCAGTCTTTCCAGCTGCCCTCCCCTGTCCCAGTCACACAGTCTCGTCTCCTGAAAATCTGGAGGCGATGAAGGCCTCCCTCGTCCTCCTGACCCGCTGGACTCTTGCCGCTGCCTGTCCTCCATCCTTCAGGTCCTCCAAGGGCTCGTCCTCCAGCCGCTCCTGGTCCTCTACCTCCTTTTGCTCAGATGAGCCCGTATGTTCAGCCTTCTTGCCCAGCATATTGCCCCGCTGCTACGCCAGGTTGTGGAGGGCCACAGCAGACCACCACAAAGTGGGAGATCCGCTGGGGGCTGTATTGCAAAGCACTGCCAGAGTGGTCCAGGAACCTTATTTTGAGCAGCTCAATGCACCATTGAATGACATCACGGGTAACGATGTGGGCCTCATTGTATCAGGTCTCCGCCTCGGTCTCAGGCCTCCGCACTGGCATCATCAGCTATGATTCAGCTGGCATCCCTTGTCCACCCCGAGTCAACCCGTCATCCTGGGGTGGTCGGCTAAGACACTGGAGATCTCGAGTTCCCCAGAATGTAGCTGTCATGCACGCTCCCAGGAAAGGGGGCACACACATAGATCATGGGCAATCATAGAATTTACAGTGCACAAGGAGGCCATTCGGCCCATCAAGAATGCACTGGCTCTCGGAAAGAGCACCCTACCTAAGCCCATTCCTCCACCCCATCCCATAACCCAGCAATGCCACCCAACCTAAGGGCAATTTAGCATAGCCAATCCACCTAACCTGCACATCTTTGAACTGTGGGAGGAAACCGGCAAACCCGGGGGAAACCCACGCAGAGATGGGGAGAACATGCAGACTCCACACACTCAGTGACCCAAGCCAGAAATCGAACCTGCGACCCTGGAGCTGTGAAGCAACTGTGTTAACCACTGTGCTACTGTGCCACCCTCATGCATGATCCTGAGGTGGTGCTCGCACATGATCTGTACATTCAGGGAGTGGAACCCCTTCCTGTTAATATAGGGCACTCCCTGATGCCCTGGTGTTCGTAGGGTGATATGCGTGCCATCAATGGCCCCCTGGACCTGGGCATCCCAGTGATGGTGGTGAATTCTGCAGCCCGGGCATCTTGTGAGCCTGGTAAAGGTCAAAGGTGATATAGGTGAATGCCTGGGCATACAGAGCATCCATAACCATCCAGCTGCACTTATGGGCTGACAACTGCGAAATGCCACATAGGTCCCCATTCAAGTCCTTGAATGACCCAGTGGCATAAAAAGTAAAGGCTGCCGAGACCTTCATGGCCACTGAAAGCGGGTGTCCTCCTCCTTCACGTGGTGCCATGTCCGTGAGGATGTAGCACAGGTGCCACACTGTCTCCCTGCTACGATGCAGTCCATCAGCTCATTGTAGGACCATTGACTCCTTGCTCATTGTTGGATCACGTCTCTGGCCCCCTCCTCAGCATGATGGGCGGCTGGGCCGTAACCATGTGCGGCAACCCCTGCAGTTGCGGTGCAGGCTCCAGCATGTGTTAGCCTTGATCTATTTTGCGACGCCTGCCCATCTCAGCTGCAACCATCAGTACTGCTGCAACCTCAGCAGGATTAACACCAATATTCATCTTTGTATCTGGAAGGATTTGGAGAATTTGAGGAACCGATAATCAATTAGGTCTTCCATCTCAGGACTCACAATACCCCAACCCGCCCCCACCCTTGCCATGACTGTCCTGCCTTTTCTCAGAGTGCCATCCAGCAAGCCAGTTGTGCTGGCAACCTTTGCTCTGCACATTCACTCCCACCCAGATAAGTCCCTAGACCCCAGACCTCTGCCAGCAGAATTAGGGGGTCATGCTCTACTGTTAACCTCTCACCCAAATGGTTACCCTTTGGCCATGAGAAGGTCCTCAGTGGTGAACCCCTGCTCTTTACTGTTAGAATGTTAGCTGCTGCTTCTATGGTGTTGATGCCCCTAGGGTAAGGCATGCTGTTCAGGCATCATAGGTGCAGGACATCCAGATCACTAATCATCCTCTCAGACAGGCTATTTGATCTTTCGAGGAGGCACTTGAGAGATCAGGACCGTGAAGTTCTCTCACAACTAACAAGGTCAACCCCTCCTTGAGATAGCCTTCAGCTGTCAAGCTAAAGGTTGGTCACAGTGAAAAGGCTTTGTAATAGAATGTAAACACGCGATTACAAAGATAGAAAGAAAGGCAGACTACAACATTGAAATCACAGAGTTTATTGGAACCTCAAGGGGGGTGAAATGGACTTTCATGAGATAAGTTGCAGCATGGCTCTGTCCTCTGAGAGTTTGGACGGGCTGATGCTGCAGCTGTGGTTTCTCCTGTATTGGTCTCTACAATATCCAAAGATGGCTTGAACGCCTCACATTCGTGAACAGTCCCCCCCCCCCCCCCCCCCCCACCCCCCCCCCCCCCCCCCCCCCCCCCCGCCCCCCAAAGGCCATGGGGCAACTACCCAACTTGGCTCCCTCCAGCCCCCAACAACTCCAGCCCCCTTGAAGGGCTCTCCCTCAATGTCCATGGCGCCTGAAGCCCACTTTTGTAGTGCTAAATGATGCTCACGTGGGGGTGCAGGTGACTCATGAGAGGACATTGAATTCAACTTTAATCTCGCTAATGAGATTAAAGTGAATGCAAATGAGGTTTGATCAGGTTCTCGCCCTTTTTGGGCAAGATCCCGATCATGCCAGCGGGAATGGGCTGTTGAATAGAAAACTGTTTGGCACCCAGTGTGAATCCTGTTTTTGGGTTCCCCCGCTATTCTCCCAACATACCAGGATCGGCACCGGCACAACGTGGTAAATCGCCCCTAAATTTCTGTAACGTTCAATCTTTTTCCGAGCCTTTCAAGTAAATGTCATTTTCTGTCTTATTTTAATCTTAGTCTGTTGAGATCCAACATACGTAATGAAAATTCAGGTGTTTATAGAATCATAAGCTCCCCATGGTGCAGAAGGAGGCCATTCGGCCCATTGAGTCTGTAACGACCATGCAAAGGAGCACCCTACCTAGACCCACACTCTACCCTAACCCCGTTACCCCATCTAACCTTTTGGCAATAAGGGGCAATTTATCATGGCCAATCCACCTAACATGCACATCTTTGGACTGTAGGAAAAAACCAGAGCACACGGAGGAAACCCTCGCAGTCACGGGGAGAATGTACAAACTCCATACAGACAGAAACCCAAGGACGGAATTGAACCTGGGTCCCTGGTGCTGTGAGGCAGCAGTGCCGCTCCTGGATTCATCTCGATTGTGATTTGGATCCTGTTATTTGTGAGTCTCGTACCTGCCTCCATTATAATAAATTTCAATATAAACAATCTGTCTATTGTTGACCCCTTCTGCTATTTCTCAGGGGAAGCCTGTGCAGTATTTACCTTCAGCTAGTTTGTTGTATGGTCAGATAACTGAAGTTAGTTGGAGCTGGCAAAATCCAAGGAGAGAGAGAAAGAGGAGGGAAGGGGAACAGAGTAATTATGGGAGAAAACCCGAAAGATGGAGGTTATTGCGAAGAGGTGGAAGAAAGGAGATGAGGCAAATGTACTGTCAAATAGCGGGGAGAGTGTTGGGAAATGCGGGAAGGAGAGTGAAGGAAAGGTTAATGGACTAAGCTAGTAACAGAAGAACAAGAGGGTGTGGAATGAAGAGAATGGGGGCAGAGGACCGGGTGAGATGGATGAGGATCAGAAATGGAAACAGAAGAAAGTGATGGAGAAAGGTGAGGAAGAATATTGCACAGATCATGACCATCTCCAAAAGGAGAATTCACAAACCGTTGAACTGGTAACCAAAGACAGCACCACCAACTGATTGGAAATCTTCCTTAACCAAAACTTTGATTGGGTCAACGATGTTAACACTGTGGACATGAGCAGGACCTCTGATCACCGAGTATCCTGAAATTCCTGACATAAACCACAATGGATATATTGCAACAAGCACTAAAATGGTTCAAAATGGGGTTGAAAACTTTGATTATATTGTCTGACATTTAATCAAGAGCAGGAACAACCGATCTTTATAAAAGACTTACGTGTAAAGTATCTCCATCAGGATCAGATGCCGTTATCTTATAGACAGAGGCACCAATAGCAATGGTCTCTGGAATAGTGACAGACGGTCCTGCACCAAAGGAAATGTGTTTCATGTAAACGGTATTAGATTGATACATAAATGATCATGCTAATACCAATAAGTTAGTTCATGTTTCAAACATACCAATGCTTATTAAATTGAATGGTTTATTTAGAGATTTTCGCGTCGGCATTGGCATTAATCTTCATGCAAAAAATGTGTAGTAATCGCCATAATCACATGAAGCCAAAGTTTTTGTGCCACTATTTCATTCCTCCCTGATACCGAATGAACAATTGCCTTCATTAAAATCTCTTGGGTGAACCATGTTTTGCCAGGATGGGATAGGGAGAAGAGCTGTGCGTCACTGTTAAGGACACTCAATAGTTGTTTGAGAAAAGCCACCAGCATAAAGCACCACTGGGGATGGCCCCTGACAGAGAAGTTCAAGGTTGCTGGGCACAGTCTACAGTTTCGAGGGAGCAATTCTGGGGCGAGGGGGCAAGAGAAAGAAATCACAGAATCTGTGTGAGATCACCAATGGAGAGAGTGAACCTATGGGAAAGTAAATGATCCAGCAGAATATTGTGTGTAAGGCAGAGAGGCAGGCCCCCTGCTCCTCCTGGCCCACAATAAATGCTTAAAAATACTTATCCTCTGAAAATGGCAGTTCTACCTGCCTGACAGCTGCCAGTTTTCCCGTTTTTGAAGAGTCTCCCAATGTAAAAACAGAAATTAGAAAAACCCACCACGCACAGAACTCCCCCGACTCACCCACACCATGGAACAGCAACTCCCTCATCACGGAACCCTCCCCCTTTTCCCCACTCAATATGGAATCCCATTCCCCTCCCATACCATGGAACACCCTAGACGCTGCTCAGGTAGTGCCAGGTGCACACCAACGGGACCTGTAGTGATTCACATCAACATGAATGGGTAATTTAACACGGAGGGACAATCAGGTGTTAAGGCCTGATAATGAAATTCAAATTGATATAAATGGAGATATAGACTTTTAAAGTTGGGATTTCTGTTTCGTCATTGATGAGGACAATCAGCAGGGAAATTCAGGGCATGAAAACCATTTAGAGTCTCCCGCTCAATTCCCCCCCCGCCTCCCTGCCGTTACTGCATCCTGAAAATGGGAGCAGTAAATCCGGGTCACAGTCATTAAACTTGCCATCCGAATTTCCCATTGGAATTGCAATGGACTGGATAATTGGGACGAGAACCTTGCAGCCCAATCTATGACTTAAATTCCTTCAAAATGCAGTTAGTTGCTGGAGGCAGCTGATTTGTAAATTTACTCTACTATGTTGGCATCATTTTGTTTAATAGTCCTTGCCTCTGAGACCTAACTGGTTGCCTCTCCTCATTTAGATAGAGCTTGAGTTACACATTCACACAGTATAAGAATTGAAACAAAGAGACTATGGGCACGATCGAACGGTCTTGTCGCACCTGACTCGGTGATGGGATGAGAACATTAAATCTTGTGATGCTCGGAACACCTCGTGAGATCTCACGAGATCTCACAAGATGTTGTGATCTGGATCTCGCTTTCACTGGACGTCCGATTCTCCCGTGGCCCAGAAGCGAACCTCGCCATGGTACAGTTTAGCACTGGCCGGAAAAAAGGTGGACCAGGCATAACAGCACGTGGGTTTCGGGGGTGGGGGTGGTCTCCAGTCCACTGAAGGTCCATGATCGGTCTGGCCCTGGGCAGGGTGGTTCTTCCACTGCCACCCGGGCACCCTGGCATAGCCATCCAAGTCATTACCAGGGTGTCCAGGTAGCACTGACTGGCAGTTTAAGGTGCCAGGGTACCAGGTTAACCATGCCAGGGATCAGGCACGGGAGACCCCTGCCCTTAACAAGTGGGCTTGAGGACCTCGTAAGAGGTATGTTGGAGCAGTGGTGGGGTCCAGAGGCCATGGCGAGATGTCTGAGGTTCAAGAGATTGGGCCGGCATTTGCAAAAGGGTGCCTCAATCTCTTCCTGCACTGACGGGCGGGCCATTCCCGACCGACGACAGAAACATTAGTGTCCGATTTGATAGGGGAGTCGTTCTCGGCGCTGCAGGCACCAAGAAAGACCATAAGACCATAAGACATAGGAGTGGAAGTAAGGCCATTCGGCCCATCGAGTCCACTCCGCCATTCAATCATGGCTGATGGGCATTTCAACTCCACCTACCAGCATTCTCCCCGTAGCCCTTAATTCCTCGCGACATCAAGAATTTATCTATCTCTGCCTTGAAGCCATTTAGCGTCCCGGCCTCCACTGCACTCCGCGGCAATGTGCCCAAAATGGGACTTTGTTTTTTGCATGTTAAACCGCAACGTACAGATTGCAGATTTCCCGCTGTCATCCATCTGCTGGTGTTATGTGCAAAAATAGCTAACACATTACCACATCCCCAATGGACGGATTTAAATACATTCTAGATTGATAACTGATGCAGGAGGAACAAAACCAGGATAATATAAGCAAAATACTGCAGATGCTGAAGCAAGAATAGAGAATGCTAGAAAATTCAAAATGTCTGCCAGCACCTGTTAGGCGAGTTAACTTTTTGAGTCCTTTGACTCTTCTTCAGAACAGAAGGGTAGGAAAACTTTTTTGTTACAGAAACTGCAATAAAAAGTAGAAACTTAAAGAACAAAAGACAGATGGTCTGGTGTGGGAGAGGGAGTTGCATTGAGGCCACATATGTATGGGAAAAGGAGGGTTTAAGATGGAGAAGGAAGGTCAAAATCTAAAGTTGCCGAACTCAACGTCGATCCCGAGGGCTGCAACGTGCCCAAATGAAAGATGAGATGCTGATCCTCCAGCCGGCACCGAGCTTCACTGGAGAATTGGAGAAAGCTAAGGACGGATGTGAGGGCACAAGGTCAAGGTTCTGAGTTAAAATAGCACATAACAGTAAGGTTGTGATCATGCTTGCAGACTAAGCGAAGGTGGTCCTCAAGGCGGGCACCCTCTGCGTTTAACGTCCCCACTGTAGAAGGGACTGCATTGGGAGTAGCGAATACAATAAACAAAATTGAACCAAGTGTCAATGAAACACTCCTTAATCTGAAAGGAGTATTTGGGGCCTTGAATGGTGAAGAGGTTGGAGGTAAAGGGGCAGGTGTTGCACCTTCTGTTACAAGGGAAGGTGCTGTGGAAACGTGCTGGGGAGTTGGGTGTGAAAACCAAGAGTTGGCAGAATCGGTTATCAGGGCAAATATCTAATTCCTAGCCATTGGGCGGGATTCTGCGGGCGCCGACGCCACAATCGCGTTCAGCGATTGGCCGTAGAATTCCCATTTGCGCCAAAGTCGGGGGCAGCGCTGCTTTTGCGATGCTCCGCCCCCTCAAAAACGGCTCGATGATTACACCGCATGCCGTCAGGACGTCATCTGAGGCCCTCCCCCAATGCCCCCCCCCCACCCCAATGGGCCGCGTTCCCGACAGAGTGGAACACTTATCCTTTTTATTCCCGTGGACCCTGCGTGGCGGCTGCAGACTGAGTCCAGCACCACCACAGGGGGGAGCCGTTCGCAGGCAGGGTGGGCTTTGACTGGGGTTGGGGCACTGGTGGAGGGTTGTCCAGGGGTGACGAGCCAGGTCAAAGAGGGACAGTTTTTGGCTGGCATCATGTTGCACAGAGCGGCCACTGTAGGCCGCCACTGTGCACATGCGCGGCCATGGACCAAGCATTTCTCCGGCTATATCCGCAGGTAAAGCCGGGGGCTTCGCAATGCGCTGCTGCTAGCCCCCCACCAGGCGGAGGATCAGTGCAGTTTTTGCGCTGTTTTTCCTGGTGTAAAATGCCACTGTTCCCACACCGGCGTCAGCACTTATTCTGCAAAATCGGAGAATCCAGCCCATGTTTCAATATTGGTCAAGATTGATCATTTTAATGTTTTCACCTGTCCCTGCTGTAAATACAGCATCGCATACAGGATCTTCATTGATGGGAACCAACGATACATTCAGGTTGCATATTGCTGTGTTACCTCCCAGGTCTGTCACGACTACATATAATGTGTAGAAAGTGGCAACTGAATCATTGTCGGAGTCCAGCACGAAGGCATTGGTAATTGTTGCAGTGTTTCCAGCTGAAAGACAAAAGAAGAATCTCTTTCAATCAAATTAGCTCAGGTAAATGAAAAATGAAATGAAAATCGCTTATTGTCACGAGTAGGCTTCAATGAAGTTACTGTGAAAAGCCCCTTGCTGGATGTTACCACATGGTTTGAGTCTGCTGGGAGCACTGGTCAAAGATTTTGAGCATTGAGGAACAGTGGACAAATAGTGACGGGAGAATAAAGTGAATCTTGAAAGGGAAATTAAATGTTATTGAATAAAGGGGTGCCGTTCTCTCTTATCAAGAACAAGCAGCTGAAGTTCCCCTTCTGTCACTATTTCTTCGATAGTCTGCATGTGGTCCTTCCTGGTGAGGACTATGCTTTGCAGTGTGTAGCATGTTATAATTAATATGGTCTGCCTCTGTCTCATACACGAGAAAAGTAACACAAACCAACATATCAAATGGTAAAATGATGATAAACAGCTAGCCAAATGATAACAATAGAGGTGTGTCAACACGTCGAAAATTATAAAGGCAAATTAGTGCAAAAAAACACAATTATAACAAAAATTTAAACAAAACACAGAATTGCTGACATCACTTGACAGCACTGAAGTAATACATGACATGAGAGCAACAAACACAGGACAAATAAACAGATAGAACCAGGTGCATAGAGCACATGAGGGACAAAAAGAAAGATTGCACAGATATGCAAACATTGAGATCTAGTGCAATAAAATGTCATATCCTCAGATCCAAATACAGAAACAAACATTAAAACAGTGGACAAAGCAAAAACACACTAATAAGGAAAATATAGAGAAAGAAACATGACATAAACGTAACACAACAGACACAAGGGGCGTGATTCTCCGCTCCTGCACGGCATCGGGAAGGCCGTCGTGAACTCGGCTGAGTTTCACGATGGCGTCGGAGGCCGCTCCTCGCACCCTATTCACCCCCCTCTTCCCAGGGGGAGAGGAGCGGCGTGCCGTAAATCTCGGTCGCCGGGAATGACGCGGCCGGCGCGCCTAATGATGTCAGCCGCGCATGCGCAGGTTGGCCGGCTCCAACCCGCGCATGCGCGGTTGCCGTCTTCCCCTCCGCTGCCCCGCAAGACGTGGCGGCTTGATCTTGCGGGGCGGCGGAGGGGAAAGAGTGCGTCGCTTGGAGACACCGGCCCGACGATCGGTGGGCACCGACCGCGGGCCAGTCCCCTCCCAAGCACGGCCGTGGTGCTCACTCCCCTCTCCGCCCCCCACAAGCCACAAACGAGCCTTTGGCGCCATGTTCACACCAGCAATGACCAGGTGTGGTTGCCGCCGGCATGAACAGGTCGGGAACGGCAGACCGCTCGGCCCATACGGGCCGGAGAATCGCCGGTCGCCGTGAAAAGTGGCAAGCGGCGATTCTCCGAGCCCGGGGGGGGGGGGGGGGGGGGGGGGGGGATCACGGGGGGGGTGCCAGGGCGGCGTGTCGTGATTCGCCCAGCCCTCCCACGATTCTCCCACCCGGCGTGCGGAGCGGAGAATCGCGCCCAAGATCACAGCATGAAAACGTCCTGGGTGATTTGTGATAGTGAATTGTGTCCATACCTTTATGGATTTCGAAGGAAGGTTCATTTACTGCAAAACTAAAAGTCAGATTATCACCACTATCACCATCAGAGGCAGATAAAGTTATTAGTGTTGTCCCGGCAGCCACTTCTTCATCCGGGGTTAAGGTAGTTGATGGGCAGAAGCTGAAAATGTGATAAAGATTCCTATTTAGTAAACAAAAGAAACATTAGTACAAATGAGAACTGATCTTGTCTGCCAACAGGGGGATAAGATTTGACGTACCTGAAGATTGGATCTTCGTCATTTACATCAGTAACTGTGATCGTCACTGTGCCTGTGCAAGCGAGGCTCGGAGACCCAGTGTCATTAACAGATACCACAGCATAGAAAAGCTGAAGGGAAAGAACAAAACTCCAAATTAAATCCATTAATGAAATCTATATCACAGTCTGTGAAATGACTGGAATAAAGTGACTCTGTTGAAGAAATTCTCATTGCTCAGGAGTAATATTGTATCTCCTACCATGTCGCCATTTTCAAAATTCAGATCGACTGCTGTGGTAATTAGACCCAAATTGTCCAGGTTAAATCGTGCCGTGGTATTGGTGGATGTTCTCGGCAGGAAGGAATACTTAAAAAAATGAGAAAGTTATATTTCTGTCAATGTTTTATACAGTTCATTTCGGTGAATATGTAAGTAAATCTCATTTCTTGTCTTATTTCAATCTTAATTTTTGCGATCAAATACAAGGAACAGAAATTCATCTTTCTTACAGATTTAGATTGAGACCCTGTTATCAGTGGGTTCCATACCTGGATATTTTATAACTAACTCCAAAGGGAAGACAGACTGTCTGTGAGGCAATCTTGTGTGCTGGTGTATGAGGAGAATCGAGACCATTTGTAGTGTTTATGTCCAGCAAGATTATTAGACGTAGAGATAACTGGAATCAAATGGAGTTTGGGAAAAGTGAGGATAGAGAAAGAGAGACAAAGATAGAGGAATTGGAGTGATGAGTCAAGGCATGAGAGGTGAAGAGAGAAGAGGGAAGGAATAAGTCATAAAGACAAGCAAAGAAGGATAGAGGTGAACAGAGAAGTGAATAAGAGAAAGAAGGAAGGATAGATAGATAGAACAGTACAGCACAGAACAGGCCCTTCGGCCCTCAACGTTGTGCCGAGCAATGATCACCCTACCCAAGTCAATGTATCCACCCTATACCAGTAAGTAACAGCGCCCCCCCCATTAACCTTAAAAAAAAATTAAAAATTTAAAAAAAAAAATTTTTTAAATAAAAAAATTTATTTTCTTTTTAAAATGACTTAGTGGGCCGCATAAAGACCTTTGGCGGGCCGCATGCGGCCCGCGGGCTGTACTTTGCCCACCCCTGACTTAGACACTAAGTGGCAATTTAGCATGACCAATCCACCTAACTTGTACATTTTTGGACTGAGGGCGGAAACCCATGCAGACACGGGGAGAGCGTGCAAACTCCAAATAGTCACCCAAGGCTGGAATCAAACCAGAGTCCCTGGCGCTGTAAGACAGCAGTGCTAATAGCCATGCTGCCCTAAAACATAATATTGATCAAAAACAACCTATCATTAGAAAATACTTACTTGGGGCAGCATGTGGCGCAATGACTAGCTTTGGGACTGTGGCGCTGAGGACCCATGTTCGAATCCCGGTCACTATCCATGTGGAATTTGCTCATTCTCCCCGTGTCTGCGTGGGCTTCACCCCCACAACCCAAAGATGTGTAGGTTAGGTGGATTGGCTATGCTAAATTGCCCCTTAATTGGAGAAAAAATAATTGGGTACACTAAATTTAAAAAAAAAGAAAATACTTACTTGTAAAATATCTCCATCAGGATCAGATGCCGTTATCTTATAGACAGAGGCACCAATAGCAATGGTCTCTGGAATAGTGACAGAAGGCCCTGCACCAATAGAAATATGATTAATCTAAACAGCATTAGATCAATGTGTAAACAATGGTGCTAATGGCAGCAAATTAGTTCATGTTACAGACACGGTACTGAAGAATTTCAAAAGCTCTTTCAAAATTTCTCTCTCAAAGAGATTTTCACTTTAGCGCTGGCAGTAATCCCAATGCAAAAACTAAATGTACTTTAATCTCTGTGATCACTAAATGGTAAAGATGGTGGTGCAATTTTATTTATTTTTGATAGCTAAAACATCCAATGTCCTCATGAAAACCTGGATTTCTTTGGGGAGGGAGAAATGCTGTTCATCGTTTTGGAAGGTTTCTGCATTATTTTGCAGCTATTGGGCTGAATTCTTCATTTTGGAGAGTAAGTACTCCCGCCATCAGAGACTTGCAACTGGTCTCCACTGGTTCTGGGAGCAGCGCTCAGGAGCAAGTCCCTCTCCTTGACCATGCTTTTCTGCATGAAGATGTGGAAGCACTTAGCCGCTTTTGATGTGGTGAGGAGCTGTTTATCAAGATGGCTTATAAATATTGTGGTTAACATCACAGCAGATGCATTCAAGCATGAAGGGAAAGATAGATCACAACTGTCTCTGGAGTAAGAAAACTATCAATCACTGACTAATGGAATGTATTGCTGTGTGAAATTGAATGCAAGGTTTGCATTTCCAAGGCTGTCAAGGGATTTCAAGCCCTTTGAAGTGTAATTTGGTTTGGAAGAAACATCTGACACTTGCCACAGCTACTGCTTTAAACACCTTCATCTGAGGCAGCAGATGTTAGAACAGGGTAAGTGAAAATGCAGTGATTTTTTTTACTCGACTGCCTGTACTGTTCTTCAACTTTCAGGAAGGCGTCTCAGATGGGGGGGTCTGATGGGGGAGGATGGGGTGAGCAAGATTTGCATTGTAGGGATAAGGGGGACATTCCAATGGACTCTGGGGGGGGGCACCTCCTTTATGTACTGACCCCCTTGTCCCACCATGGGGTCCACTGAATCAAGGCCACGCTTGGGAAAAGCAGCACCAATTCACACCCGCATGAATCCTGGCTGAGAGGGCTGGAACATCACAGGGGGCTGGAGAATTCTGTTATCTTCCAGCCCATTGAACGATGCCAATGACCAATTTTGCACGATGCTACCAGCGCGGGCCGTGAAACTCGCTGCAGACCGGAGCACCGGACTGGGAACGGCACCGGGTGCTGATCCCGTTTTTTGGACAATACTTGATTTTCCACTGGATCAGGAAACCCGCTACGAGTCATGTGCAATGGAGAATGCACACCATTATTTTTGAAGGCTGGTTCACAGAGCCTTCTTTTTGGATGACTTGTAGAAAGAGACCGAATGTTGCTAAATCTGCTGATGACATAAGTATAGATAGAAGAGAGAGTAATGAAGAGAACATAAGTCTGCAAAGGGCAATAAATAGTTGAAATGAGCAAACATTTGGCAGATGGTATGTAATGTATGTAAATGTGAACTTGTCCAATAGGTTATCCAAATGACAGGAAGAATAAAAAAACAGTATATTATTTAAATGAAGGAAGGTAACAAGGTTATGAAACATAGAGGGATCTGGGTGTCCTGGTGCATGAGCACAATAAGTTAAAAAGGAGGGATAGCAAGCGATTTGGAAGGCAAATGGAATGTTGTTGATTATTGCAAGAGGAATGAAATATAAAAGTAGGGAAATTTTGTTACAGTTGTACAGAGCATTGGTGAGGCCGCATCTAGAGTACAATGTATAGTTTTGGCTCCTGATTTTAGAATGGATATAATTGCATTGGAAAGCGTGTGGATATGTTTCACTGGATTGATTTCTGGATGAAGGGATTGCCTTATGAAGAAAGGTTCACAAGTTGGACGTGTATCCATTGGAGTTTAGAAGAATAAGAGGTTATTTTATTGAACCATAGTAGATCCTGGTGAGAACTTGACAGGGTGGATGCCGAAAGTATGTTTCTCCTTGTGGGAGAAACTTCAAACAAGGCGACACAATTTTCATAATAAGCCATTTCCCATTTAAGTTGGAGATGTGTTTTTTTTTCCTTTCAGAGTGTGTCCATAGGAGGGTGAATGCCTCAACCCGTGCGCGCTGATAGGGTTGATACAGCTAAAGATAGGGCATAGAGCGTATCTGACAAAGTCAAGGATAAGCCTGTTGTTTGAGGGGGCGGATGATATTTGTGAGCGGTGTGGGAAGGGCCCAGTCAATCGCGTACACATTATTCTGGTCCTGCCCGAAGGTGGGGAAATTTTGGAGGTCATTCTTCAGCACTATGTCAGCCATCTTGTATGTGGATTTAGTGTCCAGTCCCCTGGGGGCCATATTTGGAGTGTCAAACCTGCCTGAGTTATAGAATGGAGAGGGGGCAGATGTTTCAGCCTTCGCCTCATTGGTCGCTTGTAGGCAGGTCCTGTTAGGGTGGAGGGTAGTTAGTCTTTCCATCCTGTGCCTTGGAGTGGCTGGGCATTTAATGGAGTTCTTGCACTTGGAAAAGGTGAAATTTGCTATGGGGGGTGAGAGGTTCCAGAGAGATGGGGTTTGTTTATACTACATTTCAAGAAGCTGGTTACCATTAGCTGCTGGGGGCGGCAGAGGGGGTGAGGTGGGATGGTTGGTTAGGGTGGTGGGGAGGAGTGGGTTTGGGGTTTTGTGTTCATTTTAAATTGTCCTGTTGTTTCCTTTAAATGTTAAAATGTTAACAATTTGGAATAAAAATACTTTTTCAAAAAACTGTTCGTCTCCACAGCTGCTGCCGGACCTGCTGAGTTTATCCAGCATTTTCTGTTATTATTTTTACTCTTCCTGAAATGGATTTAACATTTGCCCACATTATATTCCACTTGCCAGATCTTGTCCCACCACTTAACCTATCTATGTCTCTTTGTGGCCTCCCTATGTCCTCTTCATAACTTGCTTTCCTACCTATCTTTGTGTCATCAGCAAACTTAACAATCTTACCTTTGGCCCCTTCATCCAAATCATTTATATAAATTGTGAAAAGTTGTGACCCCAACACTGATCCCTTTGGCACACCACTCATCACATCAACCAAACGGAAAAAGACCCATTTGTACTAACTGTTTCCTGTTAGCTAGCCAATCTTTAATTCATGCCAGTATGTTACCCCTAAACCATGAGCTTTTATTTTACACAATAACCTTTGCTGCCTTATCAAATGCCTTCTGGAACCTAGGTATACTACATCCACCAGTTCCCCTTTATCAGCAGCACATGTCACTCCTTCAACAAACTCCAATAAATTGGTTAAGCATGATTTCCCTTTCGCAAAACCATGTTGACTCTGCCTGATTCCCATAAATCTTTCCAAGTGCCCTGCTATAACATCTTTAATGCTGGCTTCTAACGTTTTCACAATGACAGTTGTTAGGCTAACTAGCCTGTCGTTTCCCACTTTCTGCCTCCCTCCATTTTCAAATAAAAGGGCTATGTTTGCTGTTTTCTAATCTAATGGAACCGTCGCCAAATACAGGGAATTTTGGAAAACTAAAACCATTGTATCAACAATTTCAATAATATATAAGCAAAATACTGTGGATATTAGAAATCTGAAATAACAACAGAAAATGCTCGAAAAATGCAGCAGGTCTGGCAGCATCTGTAGAGAGAGAAATAGAGTTAGCTTTTCAAGTCTGTATGACTCTTCTTCAGAAGTAAAGAGAGGGAGAGATGTGATGGATTATATACTGTACAAGAGGGGGTGGTACAGTTGAAGCAGACTAGAAGGTAGGTGATTGGTAGGAGCCAGGATAGATTGCAACAACGATGTGTAGGTCATGAGACGAAGGAAGCATTAATTGCCGTGTGAAGGACTATAAAAGGTGCTGGCGGTGGCATAAGGGTAAGATAGCAGAATGTGTTACTGGCAGAACAAAGGCCAGTGCTCAGTGAAAGCAAAACTATAAAGCAAGTGACAGATGGCTCCGTGGGAGAAGGGGAGCAGAGTTTTACGTTGGGTGAAAAATGTTTTGGATAAAAAAAATTATTGAACTCATTGTTGAATCCTGAGGGCTGTAACATATCTAATTGGAAAATAAAATGTTGCTCCTCCAGTTTGCATTGCATCAATTATCTGAAATGAAATGAAATTAAAATCGCTTATTGTCACGAGTAGGCTTCAATGAAGTTACTGTGAAAAGCCCCTAGTCGCCACATTCCGGCACCTGTCCGGGGAGGCTGGTACGGGAATTGAACTGTGCTACTGGCCCGCTTGGTTTGCTTTAAAAGCCAGCGATTTAGCCTAGTGAGCTAAACCAGCCCCTTAGTGAGCTAAACCAGCCCCTCACTATCCACTTCTTTGAAGACCTTAGGGTAAAGTCCATCTGGACCCGAGGATTTGTCAGCCCGTAGCCCCAACAATTTGCTCAACACCACTTCCCTGGTGGTTGTAATTTTCCCGAATTCCTCTCTTACTTCCACTTCCTGATTTACAACTATTTCTGGGACGCTATGTGTGTCTTCTATGGTGAAGACAGGTGCAAAATACCTATTTAATTCATCCGCCTTCCCCTTACTTTCCAATATCAATTTCCCATATGCACTTTCTATAGGATCAACACTCATGTTATTAACACTTTTTTAATTAAAATATCCATGGAACCCCTTGCTATCCCTATTTATACTGTGACCTAGCTTTCTTTTGTAGTCTAACTTTTCCCTTCTTATTAATCTTTGTTATTTTTTACTTTCTTTATATTCTTTTCAATCGTCTGGCTTTTTACTCATCATGGTGCAAATATATGTTTTTCCTTTAAGTTTGATACAGTCTTTAACTTTATTAGTTAACCATGAATGGTGGGCCCGTTTCTTCAAATTTTTCTTTCTGATTGGAATGTATCCATTCTGCATATTCTGAAATATCTCTTTCAGTGCCTCTAGTCTCCATTCACCTGTCCCTTAACCACATTTGCGAGTTCACTTTATCTAGCTTCATTTTCATCCCCTCATAATTGGCTTATTTAGGTTCAAAATAGTAGTCATGGGTGTATTCTTCTCTCCCTCAAAATGAACATAAAATTCAATAATAATAATATAATCTTTATTATTGTCACAAGTAGGCTTACATTAACACTGCAATAAAGTTACTGTGAAAAGCCCCTAGTCACCACACTACGGCGCCTGTTTGGGTACACTGAGGGAGAATTCAAAATGTCCAATTCACCTAACAAGCACGTCTTTTGGGACCTGTGGGAGGAAACCGGAGCAGCCGGAGGAAACCCACACAGATAAGAGGAGAACATGCAGACTCCGTACAGACAGTGACCCAATTCGGGAATTGAACCCGGGTCCCTGGCGCTGTGAAGTAACAATGTTAGATTGAAAAAAGTGCAAGTCTCCAAAGTACCAGGGGTCCATAGACTGCTCTCCCCTATCAGAGAGACAGCTAAGTGGTGGAGATTTAACTACACATCAGATGAGGGACAAAGGTGAGAAGGTTTTCAGTCAATCGGTACGGGAATTAAATCCACATCACAATCCAGACGTCCAACCAAACTAACCAATCTCCTGAAGGACATTAGTGAACCAGATAGTTTTCTACAACAAACGACAATAGTTTCATGGTCATCATTAGCCTTTTAATTCCACAGCTTTCTATTGAATTCAAATTTCACCATCTGCCATGGTAGGATTCAAACTCGAGTCCCCAGAGCATTAACCTGGGTCTCTGGTTTACTCATCAAGTGACAAAAACACTATGCCACAGCCTCTCCTATTTCCTATATTAGTACCCTTCTATCTGCCTTGTCTCTACTCTTGGTACGTCACATCTTCCCAAATTTGATCCCTTTCCCCAACTATTCACTTTAAAATCTTCTCTACTTCCCCAGATAGGTGGCTCGTGAGGACACATCCCCAGCATAGTTCAGGTGTAGATTGTCCCAACAGTATTATATCCCACTTTACCCAGTACTGTTGTCAGTGCCTCATGAATCGGAACCCACTCCAGCCATTGTCACGTGTTCATTTCACTAATCTATTTGTTCTATGTCAATTTGCACATGGCTCAGATAATAATCCAGAGATTATGACCTTTGAGGTTTTGCTTCATAAATTGACACCTAGCTCCTCATACTGACAATGCAGAACCTCCTTCTGTGTTGTGCCCATGTTGTTGCTTCCTCCATGGGCCCATGTCCTCCCCTTCCATTTTCATACCCTCATAATTGCCTTTATTTAAGTACAAAATACTAGTCATGGATGTACTCTCCTCTCCCTCAAACTAATTGTAAAATTCAATCATATGATTGTTGCTAACTAGTGGTGTCTTCACTATTAGGTTAATGAGGTTACCAATTAATACTATCTCATTGCACATTACTAGGTTTAGTACTGCCTGCTCCAGAAGTAACTGTTCTAAGAAGCTATTGAGAAAACATTCTAGCCCACACCTAGACACCAAGTAGGCAATTTGGCGAGTGGACTCTCACCTCTTTCCTCAGAGAACAGTGTCAATCCCCCTAATATACTGACCTCCTACTACCACTACATTTCTTTGTGTCCCCTCCCCAGCCCACTCACTTCATGCGCCATTTGAATGTCTTTCTGTACCACAGCATCCTGGCCAATCACCTCAGCCAGCCTACAGCCTCCACTCTCATCCAAACATGCTAAAAGAACCTCAAACCCGTTCGACAACTGAGAGGCTGACACTCCTGCACTCCTGCTCTCTGGGTCCCCTTACCTGCCTCAGGTGCAGTCACATCCTCCTAACCCTGCCCACTTTTCAAATCAGAAGACTGTATCTTATGGGATGTGACCACCTCCTGGTACAAAGTGTCCAGGTTATTCTCACCCTTCTTGATGTGTTGCAGTGTCTGCAGCTCAGCCTCCAGTTCAAATGACTCAGGCAAAGCTTTGCAAGCCGCAAATACTTAGTGCAGACGTGTGTTCCCAGTACAACACTATCCAGGATCTCCCACATGCTGAATCCATGGAACATCACCCGACCTGTCTACCTATGTGCTTTAATTAATTACTGAATTATTTAATTAATTTATTTATTTTCTTTTATATTTTTATTAATCCTATCACAAATTCCTGTGCGATTTGAAACCTTAGGAATAAAATAGGTCTTGAGCACTTATCGGATACTCACCAGTTAGATTCTTCCTCTGAATTAGAGCAAAAGCCAGCTCCTACAGCATGAAGTTAGAAAAAGCAAAGGAGGATCTCCCTGCCCTCCTCACCAAACTCTCACACTCCATTGAAGCTGGTCACACTGAGAATTTTTGAATTTGTACATTCTGAACAAAGAGACGAGCTGAGCCCTCATCCAGCAAAGATCAGTTCAAGCAAGTTTCCTTAATTGACTATTTTAGCTGCTACCAGTAGATAACATCTATTTCCCTGCTCCGACCTCTGGTGAGACTTGGAATTTAAACAGTACTCGCAGCTACATTATACTTGCAGTCAAATGTTAATTCCATAAATTATAGATTTTCAGAAAGATATTTCTGTTTCCCTTAGCTCACCAAACTCGCACATTCTGTTGAGGTCCCATTTCCAGACTTACTAGAATGAAATTTTACTGTTCTGCAACGCACCATGGGGATTGCAGGAAATAAATTGCATTTCTTTCCAATGCAGCAGATTTTCTACTGTCTTCTATCTGCTGATGTTATGTACAATAATGGTTGTCACATCACCACACCACCAATGGAAAGATGTACACCCATTCTGGATAGATAATTGATGCATGAAGAGTAAAATTAGGGGTCGGAAGAAATTGTTACCAGAGGAAAGTTCAACTCATTGCATTCGCTATTCACTTTTGATCAAGATTAAATGTCTTTACCTGTCCCTGCTGTAAATATAGCATCGCATTCAGGGTCTTCATTGATGTGAACCAATGACACATTTAAGATGCACATAGCTGTGTTACCTCCCAGGTCTGTAACTACTACATATAATGTGTAGAAACTGGTAACAGACACATTGTCAGAGTCCAGCACGAAGGCATTGGTAATTACTGCAGAGTCGTCAACTGAAAGACAAAAGAAGAACCTGTTTCAACAAAATTAGCTCAGGTAAATTAAATGTCCTTTCAGGATATGATCACATGAGCGTTTGGAACTGCTGGTAGCACTGGTCAATAAGTTATGAGAATTGAAAGACAATGGATAGATCGTGATGGTGGAATAAAGTTTATCATTAAAGAGAAATGAAATACTACTCAATAAGGATACACAAATTTCTCTTATCAAAGCAAACACATCCAAGTACCAGAGCAAGTGCTGCAAGTTCCCCTTTTTACATCACATTGCCCACTCTGTGGATCCTCCTGTTAAGGTGTCGGTTTTCCAGTATGTCACATTTTTTATTAATCTAGATCATTCTCTCACACATGATAATGCAAAAGAACACAACCAATGCACCAAATGGCAAAGTGACAGTACACAAATCACCAAAAGATACCAATAATATACATCACCGTATAGAAAAGTACTATAAAGACAAAGCAGTGCGAGAAAGTACAAGGTGAGTGCCAAAAAATGAGAAAAACTCAGGTGTATGACACACATTAATAGGTATACAAGACTGAATTAATGTATGAGCTCACAACTGTTATATCACGTTACATCGTTTTTGGGAATGTCCAGAAGCGTGGTGACCACCCCGCACCAACAAGACCACCCCGCACCAATAAGACAGCCCCTGAAGATGTCTGGGTATATCGTCCCCTGAATGTTCTTGAACATTCGTCTACTAACTAATAGACATGACTAATCTGCATAGATTTCTTTTTCCTGCACTTCTTTGGTGTTAGTCAGGTTTGCCGAGCCCAACGTGCATTGGCAATATGGCCCTTTCACCACAGTTCTTGCAGTTATCTTTGCGGCAATATCATGGTTGTGTTGCAATTCATCAATGGACCACTAGGAGTCTCACTGGCTATAAGTGAATGTTAGAGTCAGGGACCCCTCAGACTGGCTGGAGGAAGCTGGAAAGAGGTTGTTTGTGCTTGATCATACTGTTATTCATCTGCTGATTTGTAGTTTGCCCGCAGTTAAGGTTAATAAATTGTTTATAGCTTTAGTTGTATGTGTTCTTTTAATATAAATCAGGCCATCCAACAAGAACAATAAAATTTTCTTTACTCCAGCATTCACTCACTGAGCATCCAACCTGTGTACATCGATGATATGGTTCTCCATTTTCAGCCTTGTTTCTTCCAATCTCCATCTTGTGGATCTTCACTCCGGCCCCCATCTGTGAACCCTCTTTAGTTGCGAACTCCACAGATGTGGCATCATCCGCAGCAACATTTAGAGTAAATCACCTTACAGTAAGAAGCTTTCTCTGAAAAGCTTCACCGCGGAGTCCACAAACCTGTTATATTTCTTTGTTTGCCGTAAAGAGAAAAGGTACAGAGGTGCCCATATATGGGTTCTATCAAACATGATGAGAGGTGTTATTAAGAGGTGGTGCTTATACAATCTAAGATGGAGAACTGCAAAGCCCATGCAAAACCCTCTGCTAACATCACTACACATCATGTGACAATTTACCAGCAGTGATGTATTCTCTGATGCAAAACAAACACAAAGAGTATCAAGTATTGCACCGAACTCGCAGTATTTTGCTGACCTTCTTAAAGCCATTCTGAATTGCAAAATACTTTCACCTTCTTCCTGACTATGGCGGTGGAACTGAAACCTTTCTGCAAATAACAATGGTCGAGATGAGAAATGCTCATCTAAAATCTTCATTACTTTGCTATAGGTCTGATCTCTCAGTTTTGCTGGGTGCACGAAGGTTTGCAGCAGCATAGACATTTTACTCCTACTGAACTGAGACACGTTGTGAAGGGTTTTTGGAACAATATGTGGATAGTCCGACTCAAGTGGGAGCTATACTGGACCTAGTACTAGGGAACGGGCCCGGCCAGGTCATCAAGGTTGCAGTGGGGGAACATGTGGCGACCAGTGACCACAATTCTATAAGCTTTTGGATACTCATGGAAAAGGAGGAGTGTTGTCCAAGGGTTAAGGTGGTAAATTGGAGTAAGGCTAACCAGAACCAGATTAGGCAGGATTTGGTGGCTGTTGTTTGGGAGAGGCTGTTTGATGATAAATCCACATTTGGCATGTGGGAGTCTTTTAAGGAGCAGTGGATGGGAGTGCAGGACAGGCATCTGCCAATGGAAAGGCAGGATTCGGGAACCATGGATGACTAGGGAAATTGTGAGTCGAGTCAAAACAAAAAATGATGCTTACGTGAGGTCCACGCAACTAAAAACAGATGACGCACTTGAAGAATATAAGAAAAATAGAAAAGAGCTCAAGCCGAGAGTTAGGAGGGCAAAAAGAGGTCACGAAATGTCATTGGCAGACAGGATTACGGAGATAATCCTGATATTATCAGGATTTTGGCATTTTATATATATATATACATATCAGGAACAGGAGGATAGGTAGAGAAAGAGTTGGTCCACTCAAGGACAAAGGCGGGAAATTATGCATGGAACCAAAGGAAGTAGGTGAGATCCTTAATGAGTATTTTGCCTCGGTATTCACAAAGGAGAGGGACATGTTGATTGGTGGTGTCTCAGAGGGATATGTAAATACTTTAGAACAGGTCGTTATTACGAGGGAGGAGGTGTTAGGTAAAAAGCATTAATGTAGACACATCCCCAGGGCCAGATGGCATCTATCCCAGATTGTTGAGGGAGGCAAGAGAAGAAATCGCTAGGCCTCCAATAGAAATCTTTGTATCCTCATTGGCCACAGGTGAGATCCCAGGGGATAGCCAATGTTGTACCGTTATTTAAGAAGGGTTGCAAGGATAACTCGGGTAATTATAGACCAGTGAGCTTGATGTCTGTGATAGTGGAATTGTTGGAAAAGATTCTCAGAGATAGGATCTATGCACATTTGGAAGTGAATGGTCTTATTAGCGACAGACAGCATGGTTTTGTACGAGGGAGGTCATGTCTCACTAATTTAACTGAGTTTTTTGAAGAGGTGACAAAAATGATTGACAAGGGAAGGGCTGTGGATGTTGCCTACATGGACTTTAATAAAGCATTTGACAAGGTCCCTCATGGCAGGCTGGTGCAAAAGATTAAATTTCACAAGGTAAGGAGTGAACTATCTAGATGGATTCAGAACTGGCTTGGCCATAGAAGACAGAGGGTAGCATTGGAAGGGTGTTTTTCTGAATGGAGGCTGTAACCAGTGGTATTCCGCAGAGGGTGATGGTGGCCTGGAATGCACTGCTAAAGTGAGATGGTTGAGGCTGATACACTCGCGAACTTTCGGACTTATCTGTATAGACACATGAACAGACGGGGTATACAAGGATATAGGCAATTGATCTTGATAGGACATGTGATTGGTGCAGGTTTGGAGGGCCGGAGGGACTGTTCCTGTGCTATACTGTTCTTTTTATTGTTCGTTAGGTCCTCTGGCGTTTGATTCGCTATGAGATATAATTAGAATTTCTCATCATATGAGTTCCAAGTCCCACTGTCTTCATCAAATGCATCCATGGTGCTGGTTTTTCATGCTGTTCCGGATACCGGTTCTGGTGGTCTATACTTCAATCAACTCCCTCTCTTCCAATCCTTCTAGATGTATGGGACAAGTGATCACCTTGTCCACAATGCAACTTAAAAATCTTTCTTGGTGTCCGTTTGTGGTTTGACAATTTTCCACTGTAGCAGTCTGTACAGAGTCCCCGTTCCCGCAGCCCATTTAGCTTTGCTATATGCACGGTCACTGCAGCTCAGACTCAACCCAATTCAACGGCAAACAGGTTTCGGACTGTTGTTCTTCTTGATCACAGTTGTGTACCTGTTTTTAAACCTTCAACACCAGAGGTTGTGCTTCGCCCGACACATGCAAGTCCAATCCAGAGAATCCTTTCACCGCTCTCGACGCCGCTTCTTGTCAATTATTTTTTCAGCAATTTTGTTTTCTTGCCTCAATCCTCATCGCCAGTTTTCTTTTTTGCTATATCTCTAAATTTTCCACAAAGAGCAATGGTATGGAGGTGCCCACACTCTGGATGCTTACAAACATGATGAGAAGTTTTATTTGGGATGTTGCTCATACAATCTAAGATGGAAAACTGAAGCCCGTGCAAACACTCTCTGCCGATGGGACAACAGATCGCGCGATGTCCCACCAGCAGGGATGTATTCTCAGATACATAACAACAACAATAAGCACAGAGTCATAAAGAGGGGTTGGTGGAGGAACTACATACAAAAAGAGGCAATGTCATGATAAACAAAAACAGATATTGTACACATGCACAAACACTGAGGTCTGTAAGAAAATATCACAACAGAAACAAACATCACCGCAAAGAGAAGCACACCACGGGATAAAGAAACACAAAGAACAGGGATAAAACAGAGGAAGAAACTTAACCCCCACATAACATAACAGTTACAAATATTATACACCCATTTCACCATGGCCAATGTCCTGGGTGATTTGCAATAGTTCATTGCGTCCCTACCGTTTTGGATTTCAAAGGAAGGCTCATTTACTGCAAAACTAAAAGTCAGGTTATCATTTCTATCACTGTCTGAGGCAGACAGGGTTATTAGTGTTGTCCCAGCAGCCACTTCTTCATCCGGGGTTAAGGTAGTTGATGGGCAGGAGCTGAAAATGTGACAAACATTCCGATTTAGTAAACAAAAGAAACATCAGTACAAATGAGAACTTATCTCGTCTGCCAACAGGGGGATAAGATTTGACGTACCTGAAGATTGGAACTTCGTCATTTACATCAGTAACTGTGATCGTCACTGTGCCTGTGCAAGCGAGGCTCGGAGACCCAGTGTCATTAACAGATACCACAGCATAGAAAAGCTGAAGGGAAAGAACAAAACTCCAAATTAAATCCATTAATGAGATCTATATAAGTCTGTGAAATGACTGGGATAAAGTGACTGTGTTGGAGATATTCTTATTGTTCAGGAGTAATATTGTATCTCCTACCATGTCGCCATTTTCAAAATTCAGATCAACTGCTGTGGTAATTAGACCCAAGTTGTCCAGGTTAAATAGTGCCGTGGTATTGGTGGAGGAACTCGACAGCAAGGAATACTTGAAAAAAATCAAAGTTATATTTCTGTCAATGTTGTATTCAATTCATTAGGTGAACAGTTGGATAGACTTCATTTTCTGTCCTAGTTCAATCTTGATTTTGTTGACATCAAACATACAAATTGCGAATTCAGGTTTCTCCCGGATTCCGGACTGTATTATCAGTGAGTTGCAAATCTGGATCTTTTATGATAAACTCCAAAGTTCTGATGAAAGGTCATTGACCCGAAACATTAAGTGCGTTTTTCTCCATAGATGCTGCCTGACCTGCTGAGCATTTATATTCTTAGTCCAAAGTGCAAATCTACTGGGAAGGATTTTCCACCCTATTTTTGGTGGGCAGAAATGAGCGTGGGTGGGGGAGGGCTGGAATTGAGCCAGTGATCCAAACGGCTTTGAATCGTTTCCCTGCTCAATTGTCCCTGCCCCCTTCCAATGATGTAAGTACCTTCCCGCCATGCAATGACCGGAAACCTGTGATAAATATTTTATTTATATTTAAATATATCTAGCAGGCCATCTAATGTAACGTCCCCGCATGGCGGCGTGATGTCACATTTGGCACAGTTTACAACTTGTTTCTAAAAAACGTTAACCAACGTTCAGACCCCACTTGGGCGCACAGTACAGCGCCAGTGAGGGGAGAGGCTCAAGCGTGGACAATACTGTGAAGGGGGTGTGAGGGAGGGAGCTGCTAGGAGTTCTATGTCTGTTGAGAGGAGGAGGTGGGGGCAGATTTGTATGAGTGTGGTGTTTTGTTTTGTTATGCTCTTGATGTAGCAGAAGCTGCTTCCTTGATGTGCACCCTGACAAAGGAAGTTTCAGACTTGGAGATAGCTTTAACACGTTTATTAAACTGTTAACAATTCTCCTACTTGGATTCGACTCTCCTGCTATAGCTACTCAGACTGATGAAACAGTCTGCTACAATCCACGTGGTGGGTGTGATGTGTTTCAAATCAATTCTGTGTACTCACTGAGTGTCTCCACTGGAAAGAGGAAGATCATGTGTGCTGTGTCCTTATATATGGGTTGGTGTAATGCCCTCCTGTAGTAATGTCACCTCTGTGTGTGTCATGAATGCCCATTGGCCATGTCCTATCTTACTGACCTATTGGTTGAATGTCTGTGTGTCATGTCTCTGGTGCTCCATCTGGCGTCTATCTAGTCTACGTGTATTTACATTAACCCTTTGTGTATTTACAGTGATGCATATCACCATAGGTGGGTGTTTTCTTTTATCCATTTTTATCATTCTGACATTGGGGCACCTCGATCTGTGAAGATCTGAGGCTGCTGGTAGGGTTCACTCTTTGCTAATCTGTCATTGTGGAACCTGGCTCCTTGATTTCTATTGCGTAAGACTTTTAAAATACAGTGGGAAAAGCGAGCATTACAGGCAGCTGGCTATACTTTGCTTTTCATGCCCGAATTGACACTTGGACAAAACATGAGAAAATTCCACTTACTGTCTTCTCTTTGATCTCCTGCACTGTTGCACAGGGAAAGTCAGGAGCTTGTGCTGTTTATCGGTCCAGCAATTGGGCAGCACGGTAGCATAGTGGTTAGCACAATTGCTTCACAGCTCCAAGGTCCCAGGTTCGATTCCCGGCTTGGGTTACTGTCTGTGCGGAGTTTGCACGTTCTCCCCGTGTGTGCGTGGGTTTCCTCCGGGTGCCTTGGTTTCCTCCCACAGTCCAAAGATGTGCAGGTTAGGTGGATTGGCCATGATAAATTGCCCTTAATGTCCAAAATTGCCCTTAGTGTTGGGGCTACTGGGTTATGGGGATACGGTGGACGTGCGGGCTTGGGTGGGGTGCTCTTTCAAAAGGAGCCAGTGCAGATTCGATGGGCCGAATGGCCTCCTTGTGCACTGTAAATTCTGTGATTAGCAAGGTTAATCTACTTGGAGAGTACTGAAGTCAAATGGAGTAGGGGCAATGTGCAGGCAGAGAGACAGTTGACGAGAAGAGACAACTAGGGTGTGAGAGAAAAGGAGAAGAGCAGAGGTAAGGAAGGATTAGGTGAGAAGAACTGACAGATTGAGATAAATATGCAGATGCTTGGTGTGAAAATATGAAAAAGGAAGCTTGGCAGAAGATAGTTATCATTGTTACAAGGAACAAAATTGTTCAAAATGCAGATGAAAGCTTAGTTTGTAGGTCTTAGCTTTGTTTCAGAATAGAAGCATCCTATCATTGGAAAATACTTACTTGTAAAACATTTGTATCAGGGTCAGATGCAGTTATCTTATAGACAGAGGCACCAATAACAACGTTCTCAGCAATAGAAACAGAAGGTCCTGTAACAAAGGAAATGTGACGATTGTAAATGGTATTACATCAAAATGTAAATGATGGTGCTAATGACAATTAATTAGTTGATGTTTGAGGTGAACTAATGAGGACAGCATGGTAGCATAGTGGTTAGCACAAGTACTTCACAGCTCCAGGGTCCCAGGTTCGATTCCCGGCTTGGGTCACTGTCTGTGCGGAGTCTGCACGTTCTCCCCGTGTGTGTGTGAGTTTCCTCCGGGTGCTCCGGTTTCCTCCCACAGCCCAAAGATGTGCAGGTTAGGTGGATTGGCCATGCTAAATTGCCCTTAGTGTCCAAAATTGCCCTTAGTGTTGGGTGGGGTTACTGGGTTATGGGGATAGGGTGGAGGTGTGGGCTTGGGTAGGGTGCTCTTTCAAAGAGCTGGTGCAGACTCGATGGGCTGAATGGCTTCCTTCTACACTGTAAATTCTATGATAATGATGAAGTATCTCAATGACTGGATTGGAATTTAGCACTGTAACTTTGGTATTGAGGTGATTAAGAATACGAACAAATGCTGGCCTTGATCCAATGCTGCCAAGGCTGTTGGTGAGGATCGGATTTCCCTAAAATTACTAAAATACAGTGGAGAAGTACTCTTGGCACATATATATGATCTCATCTCCCTCATCTGGAAGGGGGAGAGAATGTCAGGGGTTCAAGTTGCTGTAATTGAGACAATCTTCAATAAAAGAGGGATCTTTGACTGCAGTAACTATCGAAGGGTAATCTCTGCTGTCCACCACACAGAAGGTCATTGCAAAAGGTCATCTCAATTGCCATCTCCCTGTGGCTGATGAACTCTTGCCAGAGTCAAAATGCAAATTACAACCATCAAAAAGACACAGTGGACTCGATCTTCACAGCAAGGCAAGTCCAAGAAAAGCGCAGAGAGCAGCAGCAATCTGTTCATGACTTTTTAACCTCACTAAGGCCTTCAACTCGAACAATTAGAAAGGATTGTGGATCATTCTCCTCAAATTTAGCTGCCGACCATTCACCACCTGCTGCATGATGATATGCAAGTATGATCCTTACCAATGGATCTGTCTCAGGCCCAATAACATCGCAAACTGGGGTCAAGCAAGGCTGTGACATCACACCAACGCTCTTTTCCATCTTCCTTGCTGCACACTCCAACCCATCTCATAAGGTTCCCCACTGGAGTTGAGCCTTCTCTGCAGTTCGACAACTGGCGCTGCACACTCTGCGAACTGGACCAAGCGTATACCACCCAAGTTCTCCAGCCAGCTCAGCTTGCTGTCCATCTTCATAAGCAAGGCGTATGGGACCGGGCGGGCTGGAAATTATTTGCCTTAGACTTCTGGGACAACATACATTTTATCTGTGGCTGTCCTTCCACAGGTCTTCCAGGAAGACTACCAGTTACTTTCCTAGGGCATCTTACAAACCGTGTGAACCCATTCAGAAGATTTGTTGCCAGTCCAGGTCGAGTCTATGTAACCAGTCACGGCCAGTAGTAGCTAGACTAACTATTGTCCATGGGTAACCAGGGTCCCGTCGTCCCAATAATTGTGGTCCCTGCTATATGTTTCCAGCTGGGCCTTAGTATCCTTTAAACCCAGATACTGGATTCTCAAACATAGTTTTCAGAAGGTTTATTGTCTAATGACCTCATATGGTGCCGTGATTTTACTATGGGAAAGCTGGTGGAAGCACAAATGTGCCACAAAATACTTTTAGCGTGACCTTGCTTTTTTTTCAAACAAGGTGCCACTGAGCTAATCCTGTTTCCTTCCAAGTTTGGAACGCCCACAGTTCTAAGCTATTGTTGCAGGGTATTTGTTACTTTACTTGCTCTTCACCGTCGGAGGAGCATTGTTCTAGAACAGGGGTGGGCAAACTTTTCCGTGCAAGGGCCACATTCAGAAATTCACAATTTTAAAGGGCCGCATAGTATATTAAGTAAAATAATTACTTCACCCGGTTATGATTCTGGGTGCCTCATATAGAACATAGAACATAGAACAGTACAGCACAGAACAGGCCCTTCGGCCCTCGATGTTGTGCCGAGCAATGATCACCCTACTCAAGTCAACGTATCCACCCTATACCAGTAAGTAACCCAACAGCCCCCCCCATTAACCTTACAAAAAAAAATGTTTTTTTAAAAAACTTTTTTAACATTTTTTTTTTCTTTTTTTTTAATGACTTGGTGGGCCGCATAAAGACCTTTGGTGGGCCGCATGCGGCCCGCGGGCCGTAGTTTGCCCACCCCTGTTCTAGAACTTCCTGGGCAGAGCACGCGGCAAACTTCCTTTGATGCTGTTTTCACCAAAATCTTTGTTTAAATTTTGGTTCCTTCGATGTTTGCGGTCATTATTCAGCACCACTCCATTGCCAGCTTTGGTGTAATGATGTTCTTATCTTCTTAAACCTTTTAGTATAACTGTGCATGTATCGACGATTTTTAAATATTTTTTCTTCTCCGGGAGTCTGCCGGCATGGTTCCGACTTCCTCGTTACCGGTTTCTTTGTGGTATTTTTAAAAGCATGGGCTTGCGGACCACAAAGGTACAAATAAACAAGAGCTTTATTGGAAAGGTAATTTCTCACAGTGTGCTAATTAGCTCACCCAAACTGCCGATGATGTCATCAATACATCATGCGATCAAATTCTTAAAATGGCATTGTTCCAACTAGGAACAAACTGGAATGATGTTAGATTGGCTTTGGTTTTCAAATTTTGACCAATTTAACATATGATGGAGTTAAAATTCCCTCATTTGTTTGAATATAGAATTCCCAAAATATCTTGGATGAACTGCAATCTAGATACCAGAATGGATGAGGGTAGAAAACACATTAAAATGTTACAATCTTAACTCTGATACCTGGGAAGACATATCCGTCAACAGACCATTGGGTTCACATGTCTGTCAGATTAGGTTGAATGAATATGAAGCTTCAATGTCTGTTTGCCAAACACCTGACCCAGAGGGAACCATATTAACCTGCTTCAATGCATTAGGCACAGGGCAGCATGTATCGCTGACCAGGGTTGAACTCTACCCATCAACACACTGAACACAGCTAAGACTCATCCTTCCATTCTACAGCAGAGCCTCCATAGATATGAGCCAAATATGTCCACGAGAGACAGATATACTCTTGCACATCAACAGACTGACTGAAAGTTTAATCCATCATTCAACCTACTCACCTGCCACAAACTGAGGGTCACAAACAGGAGCTTCATTGACAGGATTTAAAGACACATTTAGGTTACAGCTGGCACTGTGAGATGCCAGGTCAGTGACAATTATATTTAGTTGGTAGCTGGTCTCAGAGGCACTGTCATAATCCAACATGGAATTAGTAACAATCCATGCGTTATTTCCATCTGAAAATGAGAGATCAGTTGCTTAATATTGATCATTTATTTTATGAGACGGTTTACCTATAATACTTATGATCTTAGTAAACGCTCCCTTTTATTTTCAGATAGGCTGCTTATTGAAGCTACTTTGATCTTCTGGTTCCACTCACTTTGCAAAATTAGTTTCCTGCATTTTCATGTTGCATTGATCCAGTTAGTTGTATGCCTGGGCAGGTTAATAAATAATGCTGTGGCTGCATCCACTGCACTAACACTGCTCTGTTAAGACTGCAGTGTCCCTGAATAAAGCTCAGGAAAAATCAGTGGCAAGTGAACAACAAGACATTTTCTGCACTATAACACAATTGGTTTCCAGAATTTTGACTGTAAATCTTTTCAAACCTTTGTCCCTTTTCGTGTGGTTGTAAAACCTGCATTCTCCTTACTTCTCACCAACAAAATAGGACCACTCAATTTATACCTTCTTTATTCTCTCTGTTTTCAGCTGTTATCAAAGTGGCTTGCCAACCTCAATAAACTTCCCTTCCCTGCAGAGACTGTGTGTTATTTGGTGTATTAGTTACAGTGCTTTAAGGTATTTTGTTAAGTATTTCATTCAAATATTGTAACTCACAACTATCGAACTCTACTCTCCAGTGAGCAATCTTCTATGCATGGTAATCTACACAGCACAGTTCTAATAGATTTATACTTTGAAGAAGTGTTTGTGTTTAAATTACAAACAAATTGCAATGGAATCACATCACAATTATTACCTCAAATGTGTTTAATCATTCTGCCAAATGTATTAACTTCCTCACTTTGCTCTCTGGTATAAATGCATGGACAGAAGAGAATGCCTTGTTCATCTTAATAAGAACATTTATTTTAAATTTCCCATGTGACACAGTTTTTGCTTCTGTATCCTTGGTATACCCTAAATTATGAGGGCGGGGAGGGGGGAATACTGACTTTGGAAAACAGGTCTGTCAATTTTATGTGCTTGAAGCAAACTCCAGGTTCCATACTCTGATGTCTCACTAAAAATGTATGTGTAGGAATCAATAGACAGCGGTAGAAATGAGGGAGTAAAGCATCAATTAAAATTGAGATAATCACTTTTCTGAATTCTCCTTTGAACTGACTTAATGAAGAGATGTCAATCTGCTTACCTTGGTGAATTTGGAAGTCAAGTTCAGGGATTGCAAAGGAGAAAGTCAAATTATCATTGGTGTCATTGTCAGAGGCTGATATGAATGCTACACTTGTTCCGGCAGGTAATTCTTCATCCACTGACACTGGACTCGAAGAGCATTGACTAGAAAATGGATGTTCAATATTAATGTACAACCTGGAATCTTTTGATATTGATCTTACTTTTCAATGGGATTGAACTAAGTCATGACTAGTAAAAGAATTTGAACAGGAAAAACAGCAGAAATAGGAAATATAATGTCAGTCTACCCCTAAGTATTAAAAAGGAAATCTTATGTAATTACTCATGAGAAGTACATATATGAATTCAGAATTTATATTTCTCACAAATTAGAAATATTATATGAAAGGACAAAGCTGACTCTCTTTCTGAAATATAGTAATACCCAATAGGTGGCCTGCATAAGAGTTTAATAACAAACCTTATGACTGGAACTTCATCATTGACATCAGCAATGTGGATAGTTACAGTGCCAGTGCAAGTATTGCCTGCTGGGTCAGCAACAGAAACCACTGCATGATACTGCTTTCGCTGCAAAGAGACAAAATGTGATCAGATTTTCATCATTGGAAACCAACTAGAGCTAATATATCTGCTACAGTTCATTACTGTTACAGTAATCATTTTGTGTCACTAAACCTCTGGTGACGTATGATATGCTTAATCACAAGAGTAGGATGTTTAGAGACTTGAGCAATTAGTTAAAATATAGTGCAGTGATTTTTAAAAATTAATCTTTCAAAGGGCATCGCTAGCTACATGAGCATTTGTTGTCCATCCCTAATTGTCATTGAGAAGGTGGCAGTGAGCTGTCTTCTTGTACTGCAGCAATCCATGTTTTGCAAGTACACCCACAATGCTGTTATGATTTTGACCTAGTGACAGTGTCAGTTCTTAATCAAGATGGTGTGTGACTCAGACGGCAACTTGAACCCTGGTGACCTTGGAAATTAAAGATGGCTTGACAAATGAACAGAGACAGGTTTTCTGAGTGTTGTTGCATCCTTACCTCTTACATGAAAAGCAGTGGGAAAGAGCTGCAGGTACAAATGCAAATTAGAGATTATGATTTGGTAGTCATGGCTGCAGGGTGGTCAGATCTGTGAATTTAATACACCAGGTTATAAGGTTTACAGGGCAGATAGGGAAAATGGCAGGTGGTGGGGTGGGGGGGGGGGGTGAAAATAGCTTTAATGATTAGAAACATAATCAATTCATTGGTAAGAGAGGATATAATGAGGGGAAAGCATCAAGTGGAGACCTTGTGGGTGGAACTGAGGAACAGTAAAGGATCTAAAACTGTAATATGTGTTGTGTATAGACCCCCTGTTGGCAGCTTAGAAGTGCTAGATTGTATGAATGCCAAAATTAGGCAAGAATGTTGCAAAGGCAAAGTAGCATTAATGGGAGATTTTTACATGAACGAAGATTGGGAGGGGCAGTCAAGCACCTTTCAGAAAGGTAGTAATTTCTGGAGTGCATCAGGGATAATTTCCTGCAGTAACAAGTCCTGGATGCAACAAGGGGCCAAACAATATTGTGTATAATAATGAGTTACGAGCCAGATTTAATTAGTAACCTAATTGTGCATGAACATTTATCAAATAGTGATCATAACATCATCAGGTTCAATTTAATGTTTGAAAGTGAAAAGCACAAATTAGCGATTAGAATTTTGGATTTCGGTAAGGCCGACTTTAATGAGATGAGGCAGAGACTGTCCACGGTAAACTGGGAAAATCTTATCATGGGTAAAACAACTGAAAAACAACGGAAGATGTTTAAAGAAACATTGACCCCAATACAGAACCAATTTTTACCCTTAAGAGGGTAACAGAAAAAAACAACCATGGACAACTAAAGAGACAAGGGACAGCATAAAACTAAAAGAAATGGCTTGCAAAACTCTGCTTTTTTAGAAAGGTGAAAGTGGAAAACCATCGAATTACAGACCAGTTAGTCTAATATTTGTGGTGGTTGAGTGGCAGCGACAGAAAGTAGGGATAACGGGTAAGTGCTCAAATTGGCAGGAATTGTCTAGTGGGGTCACGCAAGGATCTGTGTTGGAGTCTCAATTGTTCACAATATTCACTAATGAATTGAATAATGGCATAGAAAGTCATACAAATTTGTTGATAACACAAAGTTGGGTGTCATTGTAGACAGTGTAGATGACAGCATAAAATTACAAGGGGATATTGATAGATTAACTGAATGGGCAAATCTGTGACAGATGAATTTCAAAGTAAGAAAGTGTGAGGTTATCCATTTTGGACCAATAAAGGATAGATCAGGGTACGCTCTAGATGGTTTGAAGCTAAATTCAGTGGATAGTGAGGTAGGGTCTTGAACCTCAATAAAGGTAACTATGATGGTTTGAGGCATGAGCTGGCCATGATGGACTGGGAAACATTAGTGAAAGGAAGGACAATGGACACGTAATGGCAGTAATTCAAGGAACGATTATGTGAACTGCAAAACTTGTTTATTGCTATTTGGCATGAGAGAAGAAAGAGAACTGTGGCCACACCATGGCTCACAAGGAATATTAGAGATAGTATTAGATTCAAAGAAGAGACATTCAAATTAATAAGAAAAACAATTGGCGCGATTCTCCGACCCCACGCCGGTTGGGAGAATCGCGCGAGTGCCGGGCGAATCACGCCATGCCGCCCTGGCACCCGCACACTATTCTCCCACACCCCCCCCCCCCCCCCCCCCCAAAACGGCGTGTCGCGTTTTGTGACAGGCCACTTGGAGAATCGCCACTCTGGTCGAGCGCCGATTCTCCGGCCTGGATGGGCCGAGCGGCCTGCCGAATCCGGCCGGTTCATGCCGGCGCCAACCACACCTGGTCGCTGCCGGCATGAACAGCGCGCGACCGCTGTGGGTGGTGCCTGTGGGGGGCGGAGGGAGGATCGAGCACCAGGGGGGTGCTCAGGAGGGGTCTGGCCCGCAATCGGTGCCCACCGTTCGTCGGGCCGGCGTCTCTGAAAGACGCACTCTTTTCCCTCCACCGCCCCGCAAGATCAATCCTCCATGTCTGCATAACTTCAGCAGAGGGGAAGACGGCAACCGCGCATGCTCGGGTTGGCGCTGGCCAACCTGCACATGCGCGGTTGACGTCATTCAGGCGCCGCCGGCCGCGTCATTCAGGCGGCGCCGCTTTGACGCAAGCGACAAGGCCCGGCACGCGAGATTGACGCGCCACCGCCGCTCGTAGCCCCCCCGGGGGGGAAGAATAGGGGGCAAGGAGCGGCCTCCGATGCCGGAGTGAAACACTCCGGTGCTGGAGTGAAACACTCTGGTTTTCATTCCAGCGTCGGCACTTTGTCTCCCTTTGGGAGAATTGCGCCCAATAGGCCTGAGGATTGGGAACAGTTTAAATTTCAGCAAAGGCAACCAAGGGATTGATTAAGGGGAAAATACAATGTGAAAGTAAAATAGTGGGAACAAGTGCAGAAATAAATCAAGAAGGCTACTGGAATGCTGGCCTTTATATCTAGAGGACTGGAGTACAAGGACACAGAAGTTATGCTGCAGCTTTACAAAATCCTGGTTAGACACTACTTGAGGTACTCTGAGCAGATATGGGCAACACACCTTGGGGAGGATATTTTGGCCTTGGAGGGAGTGGAATGTAGGGTTTTAAGAATGATACCTGGACTTTAGGGGTTACGTTATCAGGAGAAGTTATGCAAATTAGGCCTGTGGTCTCTAGAATTTAGAAGGTTAAGTGGTGAGCAGATTGAAGTCTTCAAGATATTAACAGGAATAGACAGGGTAGATAAAGATAAACTGTTTCCACTGGTTTGGAACTGCTAAGACTAGGGGGCATAGTCTAAAAAGCAGGGCCAGACCGATAGACCATAAGACATAGGAGCAGAATAAGGCCACTCAGTCCATCATGTCTGCTCCGCCATTCAATCATGGCTGACATTTTTCTCATCTCCATTCTCCTGCCTTCCCCCCATAACCTCTGATCCCCTTATTAATCAAGAACCTATCTATCTCTGTCTTAAAGACATAAGTGTTTTGGCCTCCACAGCCTTCTGTGGCAGAGTTCCACAGATTCAGCACCCTCTGGCGGAAGAAATTCCTCCGCATCTCAGTTTTAAAGGATCGTCTGAGATTGTGTCCTCTGGTTCTAGTGCAAACTTCCTAGTGCAAACTTCCTCTCCACTCTATCCAGGCCTTGCAGCACCCTGTAAGTTTCAATAAGATCCCCCCAAATCCTTCTGAACTCCAACGAGTACAGACCCAGAGTCCTCAACCTTTCCTCATATGACAAGTTCTTCATTCCAGGGATCATTCTTGTGAGCCTCTTCTGGACCCTTTCCAAGGACAGCACATCATACCTTAGATATGGCCCCAAAACATCTCACAATATTCCAAATTAGGACTGACCAGAACCTCAGAAGTTCATCCCTGCTCTTGTATTCTCGCCATCTTGACATGAATGCTAACCTTGCATTTGCCTCCTTAACTGACAACTGAATCTGCATATTAACTGAAGAGAATCTTGAACAAGGACTCCTAAATCCCTTTGTGCTTCTGATTTCCCATGCATTTCCCGATTGAGAAAATAGTCTATGTCTCCATTCCTCCTTCCAAAGTGCATAATCTCACACTTTTCCACATTGCATTTCTTCACAATGTGCCTCTTCACATCTGCCACTTCTTTGCCCACTCTCCTAGCTCATCCAAGTCTTTCAGCAGCTTCCCTGCTTCCTCAATACTACCTGTCCCTCTACATCTCTTTGCATCATCTGTAAACTTCGCAACAGTGCCTTCAGTTCCTTCTTCCAGATCATTAATGTATACTGTGAAAAGTTGTGATCTCAGCACCAACCCCTGAGGCACATCATTAGTCGCCATCTGCCATCCTGAAAAATATATCTTTATCCCCACTCTCTGCCTTCTGCCAGTCAAATAATCCTCTACCCATCCAGGGTCTTACCCTGAACAACATGGGCTCTTAACATATTTAACAGTCACCTGTGCGGCACTTTGTCATAGGCCTTCTGGAAATCTAAATAAATCACATCCACTGGTTCTCCTTTGTCTAATTTCCTTGTTACCTCCTTAGTTACAAAACACTTCTGCACACACAGGGTGGTTGAGGTTTGGAGCTCTCTTCCACAAATGGCAATTGATGCTAGATTAGTTGTAATTTTAATAAATTACATTAAAGTATAGTGGCCAAAGGCAGGTATATAGAATCGGGCCACAGATCTGCAATGATCCGATTGAATGGCGGAGCAGGATCCGGGCCTGAATGGCCTACTCCTGTTCCTATGTTCCCAAATCATTACACCTATGGAACTGACAGCAATTTCTGGTGTCTGTACGTACACAGTTAAACATGGAAATCAAATGTTTCTGACAGTGCTTTCCTGCTCCTAAGTGGGTATTCGTCTCCGTAAATGGATACTTTTAGAAATTACTTGAATTAATGTGGACTTCCACATTTAAGCTATTAATCACTCTGTAAAAAAGCTTTGGAAAAGTTATACCATGTTGAGTGAGGTGTAACTGGATTTTTAACAGCATGATTTCTGAGAAACAGTCAATGGTACTGAGAAACTAAATATTATATTTATGAAATATTAAATTTCTCCACTAAGTAAAGCAATCCAAAGATATTTAAAATAATGGAAAGATACATTTAAAACACATATTATGATATTTCAGCTTCCACCTTAATCTCATGTGCATATGAAAATATTTATTTCATTCCCACTAAAATGATTAAAATATGACTTGGATTAATGCATTTTACTTCCTGGTTTGCTGTCTGTGAGAATTTTCCAATGTGATTGGTTGGTTAGCCTGTTTGATTACATCACTGTTACCAGATGTTGGAATCTCATTGAGCTGACGCCAGAATGAAATTAAAGTTAGAATGATAAAATCCATATCTTAGAGGTTGCTCGATCTTTGTGGGCAGTATTCTTTGAGGTAAGCAATGCCACCGACCACAAAATCCGGGCCAATATGTTTAACATAAGACCACATCTGAAATCAGTAGAGGCTGTGACTCTTAGAGCAAGTAAATGGTGACCATGAAGTCTTAGTAACAGCAGTGAATGGGATGAGTAATAGGAAAGCTGCAAATAATAATGGTCCAAGATTAAATCGTTCAAAATGATTCAGAATTTCTTTTTAGTTTTCATCTTTTTAGATACAGAAGAGCAATGTTAGATTGCCAGCCTCTGGTGCTGTTGTGTTACTTATTGTGTTTACTTACCATAACCTTGAAAGAAACATTCCAGGAAGATTTCTCATTTCGTCACTTCGACTATTTCACCCACCAATATTAATTATTCCGTCTATTAAGCAAAAATGTAATCAATCGAATTTGTGCATTATTCCAGCAACCTCTGAGAGATCAAACAGGAATCCAGTTGAGAGATGGATCAGGTGGTGATCAAACGGCTGCATTTGTGCTTCAGATTTTATTCATAATGAAATTCCCAAGCACTGAAGGATAACACATCTCACAGACAGGTTGACTTGAAAACTGTGTACATTTTAACAGTGCAATAGTGATGCCAAGAACTCACAGATGGAATAGCTCCATCCCAGATGATTCTAAGTTGTGATCAATTGTGATGTTGATTGTTAGAATATTTGAAGTGCTCAAGTCAAATGTGGAGAAGAGGGGAAAGCTTGTTGTTTTGTGTAAACAAAGTGAGCTGAGGAATGAGAGTCAGTCACTGATCAGGAGATACATTTACCAAGATACCACAGGGTTATCGCTAATGATGTCAGAAATTCTAAAGGCCATAAGTAGATAAAGATTTGCCTGTACATTATTCTGTAATAACCAAAATCATTCTTCCAGTGCAGCGGGAAGAGAGGGGAGCGGTTTTTGGAGGGGAGAGTTGTCATAATATCCACTCATGTATATCATGAGATGCAGACAAGCAGTGATTGACACACAGGATAACCAATGAACACACATGACACAGAACAAGCAATCACCAGACAGGACACCACCACTATAAAGCCCAGAGGGCATTTAGGCTCTCCCTCTCTCACAGGACACGGCTAGGGAGATAGTCACAGTGCTCAGGCCAATGAACATCATCACCATGTGGTAGAGAGCTAGTCTGGTCAAGCCAGTAGGAGATTATCAGTTAAGTTACTAGAGTGTCAACCCACAGCAGACTATGTACAGCAATCAGCAGGTTCAATAATACAGCGTTGGACCATCTCCTGTGTCGGAAGCCTGTTTCTTGCTTTACTGCAGTCAGTTGCAGTCGATGTTAGACCAACACAGATAACACATCAAGAGCTGGAAGGTAAGCCGAGTTTTTGGTTTTTAAACTTACTTTCTCGGACCTATTTTTTTTCTTTCTCAGAGCAGCAGGAAACCGGAAGTTGGCCGTGGGGAGACCTGGGAAGGTTTGTATTGCCCAATAAATTTGAGCGGTGAGGAGACCCGAGACACTACACGTGTAGTGTCTCCCACCCTCCCTCCTCCTCTAACCTAAAAAAAAAGACTCAGGGCTGTGAGCAGGTAAGCTATTTACATTTTTTTTTTCTTTTTTACTGGGAGACTAAGTAGAGCTGATGGCAGCTAGGGCAGTGGAATGTTCCTCCTGCAGAATGTTCAAGGTAAGGGAGACCACCAGTGTCCTTGCTGACTTCACCTGCGGGAAGTGCAGCTATCTCCAGTTCCTCACAGACCGTGTTAGGGTGAAGCTGGATGAATGGAGGAGCATTTCGAAAGCTGAGGGGGTGATAGAAGCTACAGGGACATAGTTACACATGAGAACAAAGGTAGCTGGGTAACAGTTAGAGGTGGGAATAGGAGGAACCAGTCAGTTCAGGGATGCCCTGTGGTCGTTCCTCTCAATAATAAGTATACCGCTTTGGATACTGTTGAGGGGGATTACCTAGCAGGGGTAGGCTGCAGTGATAGGGTCTCTGGCTCAAGGTCTGGCTTTGGGGCTCAGAAGGAAGGGGGGAGATTAGGAGAGCACTAGTTATAGGGGACTCAATAGTTAGAGGTACAGATAGGCGGTTCTGTGGGCCAGGGTACATGACGTCTCGGATCGTGTCTTTAGGATCTTAAGGGGGAGCAGCCAGAAGTCATGGTGAACATTGGTACCAACGGCGTAGGTAGGAAAAGGGGTGTGGATGTAATAAATGAGTACAGGGAGTTAGGCTGGAAGATAAAAGCCAGGACAGGCAGAGTGATCATCTCTGGTTTGTTGCCGGTGCCATGTGATAGCGAGGCTAGGAATAGGGAGATAATGTAGTTTAACATGTGGCTGCAGGAATGGTATAGGAGGGAGGGCTTCAGGTATTTGGATAATGAGCGCATTCTGATAAGGTGGGACCTGTACAAGCAGGACGGGTTGCATCTGAACCAGAGGGACCAATATCCTGGAAGGGAGGTTGTCTAGTACACTTTGGGAGGGTTTAAACTAATTTGGCAGGAGAATGGGAACCGGATTTGTAGTCCAGCAACTAAGGTAGCCGATGTTCAGGACGTCAAAGCGTGTAGTGAGGCAGTGGGGGAGGTAACACTGACAAAGGAGAGTACTTGCAGGCACGGAGATGGGTTGAAGTGTGTATACTTCAACGCAAGAAGCATCAGGAATAAGGTGGGGGAACTGAAGGCATGGATCGGTAGTTGTGGATAGTGAGGAGGGCTGTTGTCGGCTTCAAAGAGACATAGATAGAATGCAGAGCTGGGCTGAGAAGTGGCAGATGGAGTTTAACCCTGACAAGTGTGAGGTTGTCCATTTTGGAAGGACAAATATGAATGTGGAATACAGGGTTAATGGTAGGGTTCTTGGCAATGTGGAGGAGCAGAGAGATCTTGGGGTCTATGTTCATTGTTCTTTGAAAGTTGCCACTCAAGTGGATAGAGCTGTGAAGAAGGGCTATGGTGTGCTAGCGTTCATTAGCAGAGGGATTGAATTTAAGAGCCGTGAGGTGATGATGCAGCTGTACAAAACCTTGGTCAGGCCACATTTGGAGTACTGTGTGCAGTTCTGGTCACCTCATTTTAGGAAGGATGTGGAAGCTTTGGAAAAGGTGCAGAGGAGATTTACCAGGATGTTGCCTGGAATGGAGAGTAGGTCATACGAGGAAAGATTGAGGGTGCTGGGCCTTTTCTCATTGGAACGGAGAAGGATGAGGGGCGACTTGATAGAGGTTTATAAGATGATCAGGGGAATAGATAGAGTAGATAGTCAGAGACTTTTTCCCCGGGTGGAACACACCATTACAAGGGGACATAAATTTAAGATAAATGGTGGAAGATATAGAGGGGATGTCAGAGGTAGGTTCTTTACCCAGAGAGTAGTGGGGGCATGGAATGCACTGCCTGTGGTAGTAGTTGAGTCGGAAAATTTATGGACCTTCAAACGGCTATTGGATAGGTACTTGGATTAGGGTAGAATAAGGGAGTGTAGGTTAACTTCTTAAGGGCAGCACGGTAGCATTGTGGATAGCACAATTGCTTCACAGCTCCAGGGTCCCAAGTTCGATTTCGACTTGGGTCACTGTCTGTGTGGAGTCTGCACATCCTCCCCGTGACTGCGTGGGTTTCCTCCGGGTACTCCGGTTTCCTCCCACAGTCCAAAGATGTGCAGGTTGGGTGGATTGGCCATGACAAATTGTCCAAAATTCTATGATTAACCTAGGACAAAAGTTCGGCGCAACATCGTGGGCCGAAGGGCCTGTTCTGTGCTGTATTTCTCTATCTCTATCTATCTCTATCTTGTGACTACGATGTGGTGGCCATCACGGAAACTTGGATAGAAGAGGGGCAGGAATGGTTGTTGGAGGTTCCTGGTTATAGATGTTTTAATAAGATTATGGAGGGTGGTAAAAGAGGTGGGAGGGTGGCATTGTTAATTAGAGATAATATAACAGCTGCAGAAAGGCAGTTCGAGGAGGATCTGCCTACTGAGGTAATATGGGTTGAAGTCAGAAATAGAAAAGGAGCAGTCACTTTGTTGGGAGTTTTCTAAAGGCCCCCAAATAGCAGCAGAGATGTGAAGGAACAGATTGGGAAACAGATTTTGGAAAGGTGCAGAAGTCACAGGGTAGTAGTCAAGGGTGACTTCAACTTCTCAAATATTGAGTGGAAACTCTTTGGATAAAATAGCTGAGATGGGGTGGTGTTTGTGCAGTGTGCCCAGGAAGCTTTTCTAATACAGTATGTAGATTGTCCAACCAGAGGGGAGACCATATTGGATTTGGTACTTGGTAATGAACCAGGGCAAGTGATAGATTTGTTAGCGGGGGAGCATTTTGGAGATAGTGGCCACAATTCTGTGACTTTCACTTTAGTAATGGAGAGGGATAGGTGTGTGCAACAGGGAAAGGTTTACAATTGGGGGAAGGGTAAATATGATGCTGTCAGACATGAACTGACGTGCATAAGTTGGGAACATAGGCTGTCAGGGAAGGACACAATTGAAATGTGGAACTTGTTCAAGGAACAGATACTATGTGCCCTTGATATTTATGTCCCTGTCAGGCAGGGAAGAGATGGTCAAGTGAGGGAACCATGGTTGACAAGAGAGGTTGAATGTCTTGTTCGAGGAAGAAGGAAACTTATGTAAGGCTGAGGAAACAAGGTTCAGACAGGGCGCTGGAAGGATACAAGATACCCAGGAGGGAACTGAATAAAGGGATTAGGAGAGCTAAGAGAGCGCATGGAAAATCTTTGGCAGGTAGGATCAAGGAAAACCCCAAGGCCTTTTACACATATGTGAGAAATATGAGAATGATTAGAGTGAGGGTAGGTCCAATCAAGGACAGTAGTGGGAGATTGTGTATTGAGTCTTAAGAGATAGGAGAGGTCTTGAACGAGTACCTTTCTTCAGTATTTACGAATAAGAGGGGCCATATTGTTGGAGAGGTCAGTGTGAAATAGACTGGTAAGCTCGAGAAGATACTTGTTAAGAAGGAAGATGTGTTGGGCATTTTGAAAAACTTGAGGATAGACAAGTCCCCCGGGCCTGACGGGATATAGCCAGGATTCTATGGGAAGCAAGAGATGAAACTGCATGGCCGTCGGCAATGATCTTTTCGTCCTCACTGTCAACAGGGGTGGTACTAGGGGATTGGAGAGTGGTGAATGTCATGCCCCTGTTCAAAAAAGGGAATAGGGTTAATCCTGGGACTTACAGGCTAGTTAGACTTACTTCTGTGGCAGGCAAAGTAATGGAAAGGGTACTGAGGGATAGGATTTCTGAGCATCTGGAAAGACACTGCTTGATTATGGATAGTCAGCACGGATTTGTGAGGTGTAGATCTTGCCTCACAAATCTTATTGAATTATTTGAGGAGGTGACCAAGCACGTGGATGAAGGTAAAGCAGTGGATGTAGTGTACGTGGATTTTAGTAAGGCATTTAATAAGGTTCCCCATGGTAGGTTCATGCAGAAAGTAAGGAGACATGGGATAGTGGGAAATTTGGCCAGTTGGATAACGAACTGGCTAACCGATAGAAGTCAGAGAGTAGTGGTGGATGGCAAATATTCAGCCTGGAGCCCAGTTACCAGTGGCGTATTGCAGGGATCAGTTCTGGATCCACTGCTGCTTGTGATTTTCATTAAAGACTTGGATAAGGGAGTTGAAGGGGGGGTCAGTAAATTTGCAGACGATACGAAGATTGGTGGAGTTGTGGATAGTGAGGAGGGCTGTTGTTGGCTGTGAAGAGACATAGGTAGGATGCAGAGCTGAGTGGGAAGTGGCAGATGGAGTTTAACCCTGAAAGGTGTGAGGTTGTCCATTTTGGAAGGACAAATATGAATGTGGAATACAGGGTTAATGGTAGGGTTCTTGGCAATGTGGAGGAGCAGAGAGATCTTGGGGTCTATGTTCATAGATCTTGAAAGTTGCCACTCAAGTGGATAGAGCTGTGAAGAAGTCCTATGGTGTGCTAGCATTCATCAACAGAGGGATTGAATTTAAGAGCCCTGACGTGATGATGCAGCTGTACAAAACCTTGGTAAGGCCACATTTGGAGTACTGTGTGCAGTTCTGGTTGCTTCATTTTAGGAAGGATGTGGAATCCTTGGAAAAAGTGCAAAGAAGATTTACCAGGATGTCGCCTGGAATGGAGAGTAGGTCTTACGAGGAAAGGTTGAGGTTGCTCAGCCTTTTCTCATTAGAACAGAGAAGGATGAGGGGAGACTTGATAGAGGTTTATAAGATGATCACAGGAATAGATAGAGTAGACAGTCAGAGACATTTTCCATGGCTAGAACAAACCATTACAAGGGGACATAAATTTAAGGTGAATGGTGGAAGATATAGTGGGGATGTCAGAGGTAGGTTCTTTACCCAGAGAGTAGTGGGAGCATGGGATGCACTGCCTGTGGAAGTAGTCGAGTCGGAAACATTAGGGACCTTCAAGCGGCTATTGAATAGGTACATAGAATACAGCAGAATGATGGGGTGTAGATTAATTTGTTCTTAATCTAGGACAAAAGTTTGGCACAACATCATGGGCCAAAGGGCCTGTTTTGTGTTGTCTTTTCTATGTTCTTTGTTCTGTGTTTGTGGGACAGATTTTAAAGTCAGTAAAGTTAAGCTAAAATCTGCTCTCGCTGATGGCGAATTAAGAGGTAAGGTGGGCAAGCAACAAAGCGGGCTGGTGGTGTACCTGAAATCTGCTGTCTTCCTATCTCTGCCGTAATTAATTTCTGGGTGAGAAGGCCCATGGTTGACCTTCCTTACCTGTCAGCAGTTGAAGCCTTTAATCAGCGATTTCATGATAGCTTAAGGGCCTCACCCTCTGTCATGCTGGTATTAACTCAGCTGTAGGCAGGCCTGTCGCCATAAGGCCTGCATAAAAAGTCAGACTATGTTTCCGGCTTGTCCCCTCCGTGCGGGCCAATCAAAGACACTGGGCGTAGTCTTTGCAAATTTGTCAGAGCCTCAGGATTAGAGTGAAAACTGCCGTGTAGCTCTCCAGTTGCACCGGCCAGTTTTCACGCCAGATCATAAGCCTCTTTTAAAAAAAAGAATGGGTGGAACTTATGCTGTCCCTCTGGTGGAGTGGTGTCTGCTAGAGCCAGCAACCGGCTCGACAGAGATTGGGTGCCATCTTTAAAAGGCACTCTAATTGGAGCGGAAACTGAACAGCCAGCCCCCACTGCAGAGGAATCGGGGGCACCACACCCTAACCTTTGCAGTTTCCCTTTCCTGTCCCTCAAGCATTGGCTATTGCATTTAATGTGCGTGGGCCAGCTTTAATATACAGTGGCATCTGGTGTCTTTGCAACTGCACCTTTAACTTGATGCCTGATTCTCATATGGCTCGGTTCGCTTTGTTCACGATGAAACATAATGCTTCTTCTTTTCGACACGTTTGACTTGAACATTTAAAGCACTTTGAAAGTTCAGAGTGGAGTCAGAGAAATTGCGGTGATAAATGTGAACACGCCTCTAACTCATTAGCCAGAGAGTCATTTGTATGATGGTGGGATAGGCAGATTGGCAAATGACAAAAGAAGTGGAGCCACTGTTGCCTAACTATGTCACTGTGCACAAACCGGATTTACATTTAAAGATGTGGAAAGAAATGAGAAAAAATATATTGTAGGCCTGCTGAGCTGAGAAAAAATGTCCGTATAATGAAAGACTTTAATTTGCTGTGAGCTGGGTGTTTATTAGCCAACGTTTTAAGGAAGGAAGGTTTCAGAACAAGTGATGATGGTCACCAAACGGATCAACTCTCTATGAACTTTCTTCAGTATATATTCTAATTCTTAGGTCCTATTAACCCAAATGTCTTCTTCTATCTCCGTCACAGAGATATTTGAAACTGATAAACAATCACACAGTGAGCTTTATGGTGCCATGACATATAACGTGCTGAATAAGTGAATAGATTATAATTTTTGTACCTGATCAGAAGCTTCATAATCCACTGAACTTATTGTAGAAATTGCACCCACTGTATCAATATCAAACAGTGTAAGAGTACCCGATGTGGAGGTTGGGAGTATAGTATACTGTAAAAATAGTTATAAAAAGAACATACATACTGTTGTCAAAGGTGCAATAGTTACTGTCTTAAACAAACAGAATATCATACATTTGGTGTGGAAATATAATACATTTTGCACAAACTAATATCAATCGAAGTAAGTTGCATGTATCAGTCAGCAGTCAGATTGATTTCACTGCAAAAGCTAATGAGGTTGAAAGATAAAACAGCCCCACCATCCCTGGAACAAGTCTGGTGAACCCTTGTTGCACTCCCTCTCTGGCAGTAATATCCTTTCTGAGGCACTGCTTACACTACTCCATGTGCGGTCTAACCAAACCTCTGTACAATTGAAGCAAGACCTCACCAGTCCTGCATTCAAATCCTCTTGCGATAAAGGTTAACACTCCATTACCCTTCCTAATACCCTTCCAGTCAAGGACAGTGGTGGGAAGTTGTGTGTGGAGGCTGAGGAGATAAGCGAGATACTAAATGAATACTTTTTGTCAGTATTCACTCAGGAAAAAGATAATATTGTGGAGGAGAATGCTGAGACCCAGGCTATTAGAATAGATGGCATTGAGGTGAGTAGGGAAGAAGTGTTGGCAATTCTGGACAAGGTGAAAATAGATAAGTCCCCGGGGCCTGATGGGATTTATCCTAGGATTCTCTGGGAAGCCAGGGAAGAGATTGCTGAGCCTTTGGCTTTGATTTTTAGGTCATCATTGGCTACAGGAATAGTGCCAGAGGACTGGAGGATAGCAAATGTGGTCCCTTTGTTCAAGAAGGGGAGTAGAGATAACCCCGGTAACTATAGGCCGGTGAGCCTAACATCTGTGGTGGGTAAAGTCTTGGAGAGGATTATAAAAGATACGATTTATAATCATCTAGATAGGAATAATATGATTAGGGATAGTCAGCATGGTTTTGTGAAGGGTAGGTCATGCCTCACAAACCTTATCGAGTTCTTTGAGAAGGTGACTGAACAGGTGGACGAGGGTAAAGCAGTTGATGTGGTGTATATGGATTTCAGTAAAGCGTTTGATAAGGTTCCCCACGGTCGGCTATTGCAGAAAATACGGAGGCTGGGGATTGAGGGTGATTTAGAGATGTGGATCAGAAATTGGCTAGTTGAAAGAAGACAGAGAGTGGTGGTTGATGGGAAATGTTCAGAATGGAGTTCAGTTACGAGTGGCGTACCACAAGGATCTGTTCTGGGGCCGTTGCTGTTTGTCATTTTTATAAATGACCTAGAGGAGGGAGCAGAAGGATGGGTAAGTAAATTTGCAGACGACACTAAAGTCGGTGGAGTTGTAGACAGTGCGGAAGGATGTTGCAGGTTACAGAGGGACATAGATAAGCTGCAGAGCTGGGCTGAGAGGTGGCAAATGGAGTTTAATGTGGAGAAGTGTGAGGTGATTCACTTTGGAAAGAATAACAGGAATGCGGAATATTTGGCTAATGGTAAAATTCTTGGTAGTGTGGATGAGCAGAGGGATCTCGGTGTCCATGTACATAGATCCCTGAAAGTTGCCACCCAGGTTGATAGGGTTGTGAAGAAGGCCTATGGTGTGATGGCCTTTATTGGTAGAGGGATTGAGTTCCGGAGCCATGAGGTCATGTTGCAGTTGTACAAAACTCTAGTACGGCCGCATTTGGAGTATTGCGTACAGTTCTGGTCGCCCCATTATAGGAAGGACGTAGAAGCTTTGGAACGGGTGCAGAGGAGATTTACCAGGATGTTGCCTGGTATGGAGGGAAAATCTTATGAGGAAAGGCTGATGGACTTGAGGTTGTTTTTGTTAGAGAGAAGAAGGTTAAGAGGTGACCTAATAGAGGCATACAAAATGATCAGAGGGTTAGATAGGGTGGACAGCGAGAGCCTTCTCCCGCGGATGGAGGTGGCTATCACGAGGGGACATAGCCTTAAATTGAAGGGTAATAGATATAGGACAGAGGTCAGAGGTGGGTTTTTTACGCAAAGAGTGGTGAGGCCGTTGAATGCCCTACCTGCAACAGTAGTGAACTCGCCAACATTGAGGGCATTTAAAAGTTTATTGGATAAGCATATGGATGATAAGGGCATAGTGTAGGTTAGATGGCCTTTAGTTTTTTTCCATGTCGGTGCAACATTGAGGGCCGAAGGGCCTGTACTGCGCTGTATCGTTCTATGTTCTATGTTCTATGTTCTATGTTCTAATAGTTTGCTGCACCTGCAGGTTGGCTTTCACTGACCTACGGTCAAGGACACCCAGGTCCCTTTGAACATATGCACTTCCTAATTTCTTACCATTTAGGAAATACTCTGCACATCTGTTCATTCTACCAAAATGGATCAGTTTTTCCACATTTTACTCTATCTGCTATGTTCTTGCCCATTCACTAAGTCTGTCCAAATCCACCTGTTGTTGTTTTACATCTTCCTCACAATACACATTCTCGCCAAGCTTTTTATCATCCGCAAACATAGAAATATTACATTCGGTCCCCATATCCAAATCACTGATATATATCACGAACAGCTGGGTCCAAGCACTGATCCTTGCGGCACCCCACTAGACACAAGCTGCCAATGTGAGAATGACACGTTTATTCCTACTCTCTGCTTTCTGCCTGTTAGCCAATCTTTAATCCATGATAGTATATTGCCTCCTACCCAACATGCTTTTATTTTGCTAACCAGCCTCCTGTGAAGGATTTTATCAAACGCCTTCTGAAAATCCAAATATGCTACGTCCATCGATTCTCCTTTGTCAATTAATAACATCCTCAAAATCTCCAACTAGTTTGCAAACATGGGGCGAAATTCTCCGACCCCCAGCAGGGTCGGAGAATCGCCTGGGGCCGCCGAAAGTCCCGCCCCCGCCGTGGCAGAGATTCTCCGCAACCCGGGAATTGGCGGGGGCGGGAATCACGCCACTCCGATCGGCGAGGCCCCTGCGGCAATTCTCTGGCCTGGATGGGCCGAAGTCCCGCCGCTGGGAGGCCTCTCCTGCCGCCAAGGTTTGAGCCACCTCAGGAACGGCGGGATCAGCGGCGCGAGCGGGCCCCAGGGTCCTGGGAGGGGCGGGGGGCAATCGAACCCCGGGGGGTGCCCCCACGGTGGCCAGTCCCGCGATCGGGGCCCCCCGCTCAGACTCCAGGCCAGTGCCCTGGGTGCACTCTTTCTCCTCCGCCGCCGCCACGGCCTCCGCCATGGCGGAAGCGGAAGAGAAACCCACATCGCACATGCGCCGGTGGTGACATCAGCGGCAGCTGGTCGCTAACGTCACCGCCGGCGCATGCGCCGACCGGCGAAAGCCTTTCGGCTAGCCCCGCTGCCGGGTGGCGGGCCTGAAAGGCCGCTGGCGCCAGTTTTTTGCGCCAGTCTTCTGGTGCCAACCACTCCTGCGCGGGGATAGCCCCCAAAGGTGGGGAGAATTCCCACCTTTGGGGAGGCCCGACCCGGAGTGAATGGCGCCACTCCCCTATGCCGGGAACCCCCCGTCACGCCGGGTAGGGGAGAATCCCGCCCATGATTTCCCATTCGTAAATCCATGCTAACAGTGCCCAATCAGTTCATAGCCATTTATCACATCCTTCACAATCAATTCTAGCCTTTTTCCTACTACTAATGTAAGACTAACAGGTGTGTACTTCCAGTTTTTTCTCTGCAATCCTTCCTAAATAGTGGGATGAAATTTGCTACCTTCCAATTTGCAGGAACCATTCCAAAATCAATAGAATTTTGGAAGATGTTCACCGATGCATCCACTATTTCCATAGCAACCTTTCTTACTCATACTCAATTTCTTCAACTCCGCATTCTCCCTAGTCCCTTGGATCTCTATATCTGGGAGATTTCCGCTATCTTCCTTAATGAAAACAGACACAAAGTAATCATTTACCTTCTCTGCCATTCCTCTATTCCCGATTATGGATTTTCACGACTCTACCTGTAATGGTCCCACATTTGCCTTAGCCAAATGCTTCCATTTTAAAGAGGGTTTTTTTTCTCGATTGTTTTACTATTTAATATCTCTTTCTTTACAGTTTCTTGGCCATCTTTTTGCTATATTCCAAAAACCTCCTAATCCTCAGGTTTACCACTATTTCTGGCAACTTTATAAGTCTTGTATTTTAATCGCATATAATCCTTAACTTCCTTGGCTTTTTGGGGATTTTGCACCCTGAAGGAATATATAGGTGCTATAGGCTTTGTAATAGTTCTATAAAGACAATCCATTGCCAATGCACAGTCACACCTTTTAGTGTATTTTCCTCATCCACCTCTGTCAATTGGTCCCTCATGCCTTCATAATTTCCTTCATTCAATTTTAACATCTTGGCTTCAGACTGAAACTCCACATTTTCAAACATAATGTAAAATTCTATCACATTATGGTCACTCAGCCTTAAAGGTTCTTTTACAACTAGATTATAATTAGCACTTTTTCGTTACATAATAATGGATCCAGAATAGCCTACCCTCCAGTTGTCTCCTCAACATACTGTTCTAGAAACCCACCCCGAACACAGTCCAGAATCTCGTCTTCCACAGCATTAGTGCTCACTTGGTTTAACCAGTCTATATGCACATTGAAATCATCCATGATTATGGTATTGCCCATGCTACATGCTTCTCTTGTCTCCTGATTAATACAATGCCCCACATTATCATGACTATTTGGTGGCCTAGAAACAACTCCAACCAATATCTGCTGCCTTTGCTGTTTCTTAGCTCTACCCACACAGATTCCACACATTGTTCCTCCAATCGGAGATCCTTCCTTACTACTGAACTAATCACACAGCCATGTTTCCGTAATGGCAAGTATATCATAGCCATTTACCTCTATTTGTGCATTTAGATGATCTACCTTGTTACAAATGCTGCTTGCATTCAGGTTGAGCATCTTTAACTCTATCTTCTTGACGTCTTTCGGCATTCAATGCATGCTTGATGCTTTGCTTTTTTTTTTGCCTTTTAGTCCCACTACTACTTCCTGTTGCCAGCTTCATTTCTTTCCAATTTGGGCCGCACCTTAGGTTCCCACCCCCCTCCCAAGCTAATTTAAGCTTACCCAACAGCACTAGCAAATCTCCCTGTGAGTACATCAGTGGCAGTCCTGTTAAGATGTAACCCGTCCAGCTTGTACAGGTCCCACCTTCCCACTGAACCAATCTAACTGCAGTCCCTCCTTTAGCGTTTCTCCAGCCATGTATTCAATGGACCAATCCTCCTACTTCTATGCTCATGATTATCAAGTGGAACGGAGAGTAATCCTAACTCCCTAACGACCTTTCTAATTATGTTGTTGGTACCAATGTGGACCATGACCTCTGGCTAATCGCCCTCCCCTGAAGGACAGATAGGTTCTGAGAAATCTTTGACCCTGGCACCAGGAAAAACAACACATCCTCTTGGAGTCACATTTACTGCCACAGAAACGCTTGTCTGATCTCCTGACTATGAGATCCCCTATCACTATTGCTCTTCCATTTTGGGGGAGGCAATAACATAGTGGTATTGTCATTGGATGATCAATCCAGTGACCCAGGGTATTGCTCTGAGCATCTGGGTTTGAATCCCAGCACGACAGATGTTGAAATTTGAACACAATTAAAGTTTGGATTCAAAAGTTTAATGGTGACCATGAAACCTTGGCAGCGGTTCAGCCACCGCATTATGCCCGGAGGGGAGCCTGGAATGACAGTTAAATCCCGGGAGACGCCTAAATCGGGTTTCACGTTGGGCACTGAGGCGATCGCGAGTCACCAACATACTGCGCCCGGGAATCTGAATCTGAATCGCGCCCTTGCTGAGGAGGACCTTGGTGTGGCAGGAGAATGCTGATGGAATATGCATACCAAGAGTTTGAATACATTGTCTGACCAGCCAGAATGCTTCCTGTCACTGAGCGGGAGCAGGGAGGTGTCTGGTTCTAACTTTGGATGAAGGCTTTGCGCAGAGGTTTCTCTCACCACAGGCATTGCTGTACCTCTCTGATGTGTTGCAGACACAGTCAATGGGATTTTCTGCTCCTCCACACATCGTATTTACCTGCCATTGGCCGCCAGCAGGATCTTCCAGTCCTGCAAAAGTTACTAGCCATTTGTGTGGTTCACTGGCCTCACTGCCGGTGACTCCTCCGGGGTTGGGGGGGGGGGGGGGGGGGGGGGGGGAATGCCGGGCCGTTGAAGAGCCCTAGTTCGGGGGCTGCGTGCTGCTTAAAACTTGTTGTTTGCAGAGGAATGAGAAAATTCATTGTCTGGAACTGCCTGGTCTCAATTCAGTATCCTGGCATTGTATCAGCTGGATAGGGCATGTGGCATCTGGGTAGATTTGATTCCGAACCTTCCTTGCATGCGGGACATCTGCATGGACATTCTTTTCACAATGCAGTGTCAGCCTATATTGGAAGTAACTGGCAACAAAGTGTGTCCCAGCAAAACAGCACAAGGCCTCTGTTGTGGGGGCAAAACCTGTATGCAGCAATTTCGTCACATTGCCTGCCCAAATTACCAAATTATTTTCCAATCTGGCCATCTTTTCATGATCACGGATTAACTGTGGGCACTAAACAGACATTCCATAGCAGCTCATTGGCTATGAGAGTGCAGGAAATGATCTGGCTGTAACATTAAGACAGTTGGCAGGTCAGCGCTGGAGAGATTAGTGAGGCTGGAAGGTAATTGATCCCAGGCAGGGAACAGGGTGGCTAATGACGATGCACAGTCCCAGGAGTGATGATGGCAATGGATGGGCGGGGGTTTCCAGGGTGACAGGGCTGGGGGGAAGGTCTGGGGTGGTGCTGTGGGGATGATATCTAGGGGGGATGGTGCTGGGAATAAGATGATCCCTGCAAGGAAGTTGTTATAACCCCAAAATGTATCATGGAGTTCAACCAACCTCTCCCTTTAATGGAATGTTGCTTTTCCAGCACACGGCTTGTTCTCCAGGTGTGGTATTACAATTATGGACACATGGGTTTTTAAACACAAAACAATGTTTATTCCATGAATTCAACTTAACTTTTTAAATAAACATTGGATCACTTAACACCCCTTACTTCAAATATAACCCCGAAAATAATACAACACTAAATAATCCCTCAAAATGTTCCTTCAAACCTCCAAAAGACTTCACCTTTAACACCAGAAACACATCAGGTTAAAGACATTACTATTATGAGTTTAAATCACCCAAATGATTCCGAGATAGTCTTTCATGGCAGGGATCACAGCAGATCCAGCTCACTGCAAACACAGACACACCCAAGCTCTTTTCCTCAAAACTGGCTTTCTCCATTCAAATAGCTCACAGCAAACCAGCCAGGCACTTTTCAGCTGCTCTCTCAAACTGAAACTAAAAGCAGAAGTGAGCTCAGCTCCCCCACTCTCTGACATCACTTCAGTAATATGAGCTGCTTCGTTTCTTAAAGGTACATTGCTTAAACATCATTTCTTAAAGGTAATCTCACATGACAAAGGGGAGGTTCTCAAACTCCGGATGATATGAAAATGAAATCTAATGATAAAAACTTCCTTCAGGGCATGAAACAAATAGATGGATCATACTTTCTTAAATCACACTGGATTTTCATTCTGTGTTGTTGCAAAATCTCATCAAACAAAAAAGAAACCTCACATTTAAGAAACTTACATTTACAGAAGCATTTTCAGGGTCTGATGCAGAGAATGAATAAACAAATTCCCCATTATTATTAGTCTCAGAGATAGTCACGCTAGGTCCTTCATAAAACAAAAGTAAGAGTTAATAGTTATTAAAACTGTACAGCATTATATGCTATCAAACAAGATTGAATTTTCCTAGAATTTACAGTGCCGAAGGAGGCCATCTGCCCATCGAGTCTGCATTGGCCCTTGGAAAGAGCACCCTACTTAAGTCCACACTTCCACCCTATCCCCATAACCCAGTAACCCCACCTCAGCTTTTTGGACACCAAGGGCAATCCACCTAACCTCCACATCTTTGGACTTTGGCCTGTGGGAGGAAACCGGAGCACCCGGAGGAAACCCACACAGACACGGGGAGAAAGTGAAAGCTCCACACAGATGGTCACCCAAGTCCGGAATTGAGCCTGGGTCCCTGGAACTGTGAGGCAACGTGCTACCACTGTGTCACCATGCTGTTTTATGAGTGTCTCTGTTGTTTGCTTGCAGTAGGGGTGGATGGGAAATCAGCACCTTGCTCTCAGGGCTGGATTCTTATCGTTGAAGTGGGAAGTTGGAGTCAAGAACATCCCCAGCTCAGCCTGCCCGCCCCAGGAGGAAAGGCGGGATCTTCATTGGATTGGATTGGATTGGATTGGATTTGTTTATTGTCACGTGTACCGAGGTACAGTGAAAAGTATTTTTCTGCAAGCAGCTCAACAGATCATTAGAAAAGGGAATTAAACAAAATTCAAGAAAATACATGAGAATACATAATAGCATTGTGTGGGCCGGCTGCTTTCTGCAGTCAGCCCAGCCAACCTGGCAAAATGTTCTGAGGCAGTCAAGCTGCCGAGGTGGGCTTTTTAAAAGACCCGCCTCGGTTCTGTGGGCTTTAATCCCAGATTATAGTGAAAAAGGAAGGCTCTCTTGCCTTCCCCACTCACCCCCCTCACCCCGCACACAGTTTATTTTTCTACTATTCATTCTCAGGAAGTAATGATCGCTGGCAGCTCTATCCTTGTCAATTCATGAACATCCCACATTACCCCCATCGCTCCTCATGCCCTCTCATGCCAAGTTATGCCCCCTCACACCATCCTCAAACCAAGCTATGGCACTTTCATGCTGTTTAAAACTCACTGAACACTGTTTAGAAACAGCGCACATTACAGTGTCAATAGGATGTGTAGAAAATGTGCTTCAAAAAATTTGTTTAACAATAACTTTCCATTTTCTGATTGAAACCTCTTCCTGAAGTTCTTTCAAAGTGTTAATCATCCAGACCCTTTAAAGTATCAACTACAGAAACTGTAAGAATTTGAATCTTCTTTATCTTGTATAAATAAACATTGCACAATCTGCAGAAGACATCAGAGCGTCGGACCTATCAATCAAGTAATATTTGGCCTGGGGCTTAGCTACGTCAATAGTCTGGTTGATTTCTATGTTCTCAGCTAAGAACGCAGAATGAGGCTTGGGGGGGGGAGGCATAAAGGACTTTTTACTCTCACCTTTCGAAAGGTCCCTTCATGACAACTATGGGTCACAACACCTCTGAGGTGTCGACTCCTTGGAAATCTGGAAATTTCCTCCAGAATGAAAATTGTGGAGGACTAGGTCATACCTATCCCCTCAAATGAAGTCAGCCAGATCAGGGGTGCAGGGTGTGGATTCACAACCCAATCCGGACACTTAAAAGGCTCTACTGAAAATAAGACATTCTGCCAATGTGGTTGGAAATCTCAGAAACAAACTCTAGATTCCATTTTCACCCACCCACAGAGTCTTTGTGACTCCATGAAAATCCTGCCCTCAGTGTCCGGTCTCTGTCAATCAGTACGTATTCCATTGGACGCACTGGTCAAAACACTCATGGATTTTGGTTGGACTTGAATAATGACATTCAAAAAAATGCTTCAACAGCTTTTATCGATGAAATTTACCTTTACAAAAACAGTTACTGCCAGGCAAATCATTACACAAAATATCTATTTCACAGACTGCAGTGGGTCAAGAAGATGGCTTAGCACCACCTTCTCAAGGACAATTAGGGATGTGCAATATATGATTATCTAGCCAGTGATGTTCACATCCTGACCCTGAATAATAAAAATAAATCTGCACATAAATCAGCCACAGTTAATGTACACGCCAGATTAAAAAATGAAGCAAATTACTGCATTCAAAGGGTTTCCTATTCTTGTTAAATCAGACCGAAAATTTGTATTTGCAGTTCATGTCACACACAATTCCGGATAGTTCTGCAAAGACGATCGTCCCTCTCTGGAAAATACTCTGTGCCCTTTCCTTTTTGTTAAATTTGTTGAATTATTTAACACTGTCTGCCACAACTTAGTGACCACAGAATAACACTTTAGAAAAGTTATTTTGATGTTCTTCTGTGCTTGGCTCTTGTATTTTTGGCAGCAGAGTTGATCTGTTTTTCATTAAAATGTATTTTGTCTTTATTGTACAGTCAGAATGGTAAGAATTAGTGAGGCACACACATCCCATTGGCTGTATTTCTAAATAAATATTTAAACAATAAAACATTTAAAGTTATAAATGTCTGACTTTAATATTTACGAAGAGTCCTGAATGCATTCATATGTCAATCCTCACTAATACTGCAGACAGCCATTTCTAAGCTTTGATGTGTCGTGGTGTAGTGATGTTGGCTCATGGGAACATGAGTAGGCCATTCAACCCATCAGGCCTGCTCTACCATTTAATATGATCATGGCTGATTGGACATTTCAATGCCTACACTCATTGGACGGGATTCTCCCCTACGCGGGGGTCCCGACGCCGAAGAGTGGCGTGAACCACTCCGGCGTTGGGTCACTCCAAAGGTGCGGAATCCTCTGCACATTCAGGGGCTAGGCTGGCCCCGGAGTGGTTTGCGGCGCGCCGGCTGGTGGGGAGGGGGCTTGGCGCCACGACAACCCAGCCGGTGTGAATTGGCGCATGCGCGGGAGCACCAGCATGTCCTGGCGCCATCCCAGCGCATGCGCAGGGGAGGTTCATCTCTGCGTCAGCCATGGCGGAGGATCACAGCGGCCGACGCAGAGGAATAGAGTGCACCCACGGCACAGACCCGCCCTCGGATTGGTGGGCCCCGATCACGGGCCAGGCCACCGTGGGGGCACCTTCCGGGGCCAGATCCCCCCGCGCCCCTCCGAGAACCCGGAGGCCGCCTGCGCCACCAGGTCCCGCCGGTAAGGACCTACTCTAATTTACGCCGGCGGGACTGGCAAAAAGATGGGTGGCCACTCGGCCCATCGCAGGCTGGAGAATTGCTGGGGGGGGGTCTGCTGCTAGCAGCCGCCAACCGGCACGTGCGATTCCCGCCCCCGCCAAATTCCCAGCACCGGAGAATTTGGCAGCTGGCGGGGATGGGATTCACCCCCCCCCCTCTCCCTCCCCCCCCGGCGATTCTTCAACCTGGCGGTGGGTCGGAGAATCCCGCCCATTATCTCCATAACCATTTACATTATTGTTAATCAAAAATCTATGAATCTCTGCTTTAAACATACACAATGATGGAGGTTTTACAAAGCTCGAGGGGAGATAATTCCAAAGACACTTTGTGAAGACATTTCTCCCCGTCAATCTATATTGGTATCCCCTTTATTTTTAAAGTGTCCCCCTCTGGGTTCTAGACTCCACAACTAAGGGAAATATCTAACCTGCATCTACCCTGTCTATTTCTTTAAATATTTCAGAAGTTACAACTGAGATCACCTCTCAATCTTTGAAATTCCAAACCGGCCCAGTCTCTCTTCATAAGACAGTCCCGCCATCCCCAGAACAGGTTTGGTGAACCTTTGTTGCGCTCCCTCTATGGGAATAATATCCTTTCTGAGGTAAGAAGCTGCAGTTGGATTTCTTCTCTGACTGTCTGCTGTCTAAATCAAAATGCTTTTTAGTCCAACTGAATCTCTTACACCATACGACCCCATGTCATCTAACGACTACCCAGGTCGACTAGAAATAAATCGAGGTGAATTTTTAAACACCTTTGGACAAGCACAAGAGGCTTAAATCTGTGCTGCCTTTTTCCAGCAAATGAGTTATTCTCTTTCTGTTCCTTGATGGCTAAGATAGGTTCCCAGCTGTCCGGAGCTGAGTATTAGAATGTATCTTTGAACAGAGGTGTCTCAATGTGACAGAAACTTATCTATGTCATAATATTGGTAGCCTATGTATTATATCAGTCTAATTCAAATTTCTGTGGACCCTAAAAGTCTCTCCAATGGGCCATGTCGAGCAACTAATAGCTAATGACTCTCAAGGAACTGATGACATGATGGCACAGTGGTTAGCTCTGCTGCCTCATAGCCCCAGGGACCCGGATTCAATTATGCACTTTCTTCCTGTGTCTGCATGGGTTTCCTCCGGGTGCTCCAGCTTCCTCGCATAGTCCAAAGATGAGCAGGTTCGGTGGATTGGCCATGATCAGTTGTCCCTTAGTGTCCAAAAGATTAGGTGGGGTTACGGGGATGGTGGAGGCATGGGCCTAAGTAGGGTGTTTGTCCCAAGGGTCGGTGCAGACTCGATGAACAAAATGGCCTCCTTCTGCACTGTAGGGTTTCTATGATTACACATATAAAATCTTCAACAAGTAGAAACTTCAACAAATGTATAAATCAGCATTCGGCTGAACATATGTATTTGCTTAAACTGTGCACATTAACTGTAGATCTGTTGTTTCATTTATCATTTGTGCCTCCAGATTGAATAACGCTTTGTATTTATCTAACGAATTTAAGGTGATAAAACATCCCAGGGTGCTTCACAGGAGCAACTATCTAACAAAATCTGACACTTAGCCGCAGAAGCAGATATTAGGACAGGTGGGCAAAAACGTAGTCAAATAGGTAGGTTAAACAGAGTATCATAAAGGAGGAGAAAAAAGGAAGGGAGGTTTAGGGAGAGTGAATTCCTGAGTTTAGGACTAGGCATAATAATTGCATCAAAATAGTACTTGTAACATTGGAAAACATTTCAAATCACCTGGCAAACATGCCCTGCCCCCAATTATGATCCCTGACCAGACCCCAACAGATACTGGACCAAAAACCCCAATATTTCAATGAAGTTTTTAAGATTGGTTTACTCCAGGATTAATTGCATGAAGAAATGGGACTTGGTTACTTTTTTTTAAACAAAACTTTATTATAAAACAACAACATTAAACCTTTTTAACTTCAAGCCCGGAAAGAACAGCACACCATAGACCCTAAAACTACCATTCAGTTTCTCGTCAAACAACATGAAAATACACATACAGCTCCCAATCCAGCTTAACAAGCAAGGCCTAAAGTGATATGTGGCTTACAATGCAAATCCCTTATGAGAATCCCTTCTTACTGTATCTGAAGGTCTTCAGATGGCTGATTCACTTGATTTGTTTTAGTCTTTCCCTTGCCTCCAGACAAGGTTGCTCTGTCTTTAGAATAGTATCACTTTGCGAACGATCTTAATTGGAAAATAATTGTGGACTCAGAGTCAGGCAGTTGGGTACTCAGCATCTCTTCACTCAAAGCTTCAACAAACTCACTGCCTCTCTGCTATTGCTTGTGGTATCAAGTAAAACAAGGATTGCCAGATCTGAGATCACTTCCAAAAACTTTATCGAGCTCCCCTGTCTCTTTTACCGTTTGCTCCAAACTGCCTCTCTCCACAGCTTCTCACAAAATTGCCCTGTCTCTCTCTGACTCCTCACAGCATTGACTTCATCAATCCCAGGCTTTTAACCCTTAAATTTCCCCCTACATTTATAATCCATAATCCTAAAACCTTCCAATCGTCACACCCCAGACAGGCTCACCGGATTAGGAAGGGATACCAAAAGAAGGATTGGGAATGAGGAAGCAAGATGTTTGCAGAGGTGAGGAGAACCTGGTAGCATCGAGGTTCACAGATATTCAGTATTACTAAGCTATATTATATATAAACCTAAGCAAGCCAAATCTCAGTCTTTACTTCATCGTGTTTTACCTGCTCCATTAACGACTGCAGTACATTCAGGGGGTTCATCAACATCGGTGAGTGATATGGTCAGAGACTGTGAGGCACTATGTGAACCATTCGCAGCTTGCACCACAAGAATGTATGATTTAGGTATATGGTCCTCATAGTTAAAATCTACGATAGTTTTAATAATTCCAGTTGCTGAAACAAAGTGCAGAGAACAAGTTATTAAACAGTACAGTTCAGTAAACAGAAAAAAACATGAGTCTCATTCCCTTTGATCTAAAGCTGAGGACTCAGGGCCCTTCTAAAGTAATGTAACCGGGCCTATAGGCAGCTGTGAGGTATACACCCAGCATTGTTATATAAATGTGGTGGAGGAGGCACTCCAAGGATGATAAATGATTCAATTCAGCAAGTACATTCCATCTCTACCAAAAAGAGCTTTGGGTGTCTGGGTTTTTAGTTGCTGCCCTCCAGCAGTCAGCAGATGTTGACCATAAAAGATGTACCATCCAGTCTCCGAACTGTGATCTTGACCAACTCTTTGCGAGAGTCTGGGCCTGCACTGGGAGCATGTCCAGACCATACGCCTGACCCAAGGCAGGAGCATGGCTTGTTCTCTCCTATGACAAGCACCTGTTGAGGAAAACCAGGGCCCCGCCTGTTGAGAGCCCCGCGCTGGGCCGGAGAATCGCCACCCCGACGCCGGCGCGCGATTCTCTGAGGTGCGGAGAATCGGCGCCATTTGCCCCGCCGCATTTGCCGCAGCACCAGCCGTGGGCCGCTGGAATCGGCGCGGCCGTCGATTCTTCGGCCAGCATGGGCCGAGCGGCGCTCCGATACGACAGTGTCCCACCGGCACCGTTCACCCCTGGTCGCTGCCAGCGGGAACTCTGTGCGAATGGTCGGGGGGGGGGGGGGGGGGGCGGCCTCTGGGGGGGGGGGGGCTCCTTCACCGGGGGACCTCCGATGGGGTCTGGCCCGCGATCGGGGCCCACCGATCGGCGGGCTAGCCTCTCCCCCACCCCCCCCGGCCTACTTTCTGGTGTGGCCAGGCCCTGAACACCGACGCCATGTTGGGTCGGGGCTGGCGCACTTAAGAAGTCCCCCGCGCATGCACAGGTTGGCGCGGCCCAATTGTGCATGCATGGGTTGGCGTGGCGGAAAGAAGGCTGGAGCAGCGTGAACCATTCCAGCGCCGTGCTGGCCCCCGGGCCAGAATCGGTCGTACCCGGGCCGGTTCGCGCCATTGTGAAATGCAACGGCGTTCACGACGGCGCGAACACTTGGGCTCCATATTGGAGAATCGGCCCCCTTGTATTTGTTTGAAGGATATCCTAGAAAACAGGCTGATTTCCTATATAATTGGAGAAGGTGTTGGAAATGCAAACTAATTTCTCCATTCTGCTATCTGCATTTTCTGATGCTAAATCTGGCAGAGTTGATCAGCAAATTAATTGGGTTGCTAAGATGCAATAATGGACTCACACAGCCTTGATCCAAATATGGACACTTCCTCACAGCATTTAAGAAGCATTTAAATGAGTACTTGAAATGCCACTGCATACAAGGCTATGGACTAAGTGTTGGAAAGTGCCATTAGAATAGATAAGTGTTTGATGGTTGGCGCAGACACGAAGGGCTGAAAGGCCTGTTTCTGTGCTGTAAAGCTCTATGAGTTGAGGTGAGAGCAACTGCCCTTGGCATCATGGCAGCATTTGGCCGCGTGTGAGAGAGCAGAGCCCAAGCAAAACTGGAGTCAATGGGAATCAGTGGGAAAAACCTCCGCTGGTTGGAGTCATAGCTAGCACAAAGGAAAATGGTTGTGGTGGTTGGAAGTCAATCATCTCAGTTCCGGGACATCACTGCAGGAGTTCCTCAGGGTTGTGACCTAGGCCCAACCATTTTCAGCTGCTTCATCAATGACCTTCCCTCCACCATAAGGCTCAAAGTGTGGATGTTTGCCAATGATTGCAGTGTTCAGCACCATATGCAACTCCTCAGATACTAAACCAATCTACATCCATATGCAACAAGACCTAGACAACATTCAGGCTTGGGTAAGTAAGTGGCAAGTAACATTCGGACTGCACAATTGCCTGAATGGGGGAATTCCACCCTCTGCGTTTAAGGCTGGATGTTAACTAGAGCAACACGGTCCAAAATGACAGGTTGTGTCAAATCCGAGTTAGACATAGACTGATATCACAATATACACACTTTGTAGACTTCCAGCACGCACACATAACCCCTGTCCTAATGACGAGAACAACATGGCGTCAGCACGGGTCACAGTGCAAGTGATCAGCAGCAACGCAAAGTAAATTAATCCTTTATCTGGCAACCATAGCACTGGAACAACTGTGTTACACAGGTTGTAACTGCATCAACCAGTGATTTTTACATATAAGTCTGTCAGATTTTGTAGCAGATTTGTTTTTTATATTTGTGGAAAATACAAGGAAAGAAGAACACCTTAGATTGCTGTATAATTAAATAAGTGAGCACTTAACTGGGTTGTGCTGGACAGAATTACTCAAGTCTTTTCCAGCTTACGGCACTCTTTCGACCTTTGCTGGAATTGTGCTGTTAAAATTCTTACCATTTTCAATGTCAAAATTTGGATTGCCTCCGAGAATGCTGAACTCTGTAGCATCAAAGTCATCACTTGTTGCTGTGACCACTGAGCCAATGGGTTCTCCCTCAAGCAACATGACTGGATTTGATGGGAATGAAACATCCGCTGCACTGATTGTCCAAACTCCTGTAAAACAGCGAGGAACAGAAATGCATTTCTTTTAGAAAAAAGCAATTCATTGTCGGAAATATAATTGAGCTAATTCTCCTTTTCAATCAGTGCTGTACATAAACATCTTAATAATTCTTCAAATAGAAATACCAGCACCAAATGTTCTGAAATAACTGCTTTTGTGTTTGAGCTAAGTGTTGCTAAGACACACCTGTATATTAACTTAATGTTAGACTAAGTAGTCAGAAATATTTACTAAAGACACTGTCCATAATACTATAAAAAGAGGTTGGAAAATACATACCTTGAAGTATAAGTACTGCAGTGATCAAAATATTCATTTTAAGGCTTTGGAGCAATGGTTACCCTAAGCATTCAGCCTCTTTACAGCTCCATACTGTGTTCCTCATTCAAGGGGGAGAACGCTACAATTACCGTCACGTGACTCTACCTTAATTTCAACCTTTCTAAAGTTATTTGCAAACAATAAGAATAACCGAACCTATAATTACAGTGCCACTCAACCAGTATAGGAAGTTAATTTGAGTATTATATATCTCCTGTGAATCCTACATATTGTATTTCATCTCCTAGAAACGGCTTCAAATCTCCAAAGCAGAAACCATTGACGGTTTGCCATTAATATTTGTTCAAAATCAAATGTTAGTTGAGGGATAAATACTGACCAGGGCCACTTTGTAAAAGTGGCTCAGAGATTTTACGTCAAGCTGAGAGAGCAGGTGTTGAGTAAGATTTTTCCCGGACGAAAATTGTAAGAAAATTAATCAAAGCAGCAAAAATGGGTTTCTTTGATTTAAAAAAAGGAAACCTTTGTCATTTCAAGCCCTGAATGTTAGATTGTTAAACAATACCGTTGCTATGTCAATACCTGTTGTTGTGTTCCTGTGGATGGGGAATATTGCCGTTCACACAAGCTGCAATTTGATATTTCAACGTCACTGTGCAATTGCACCCTTCAAATTAAAAAGGATTTGGCAGTTGGCTTTCACTGTCATCAAACATGACAAAGTTGTATCATGATAGTGTTGAGAGGCCTGGGGACAGCTTGGAATATAATTCACCCAATTACCAAAGTTTGAATGTTGAGGCATAGGATATTCCTGGTCAATAAATCTGTTTCTTTTCCGTAAGTTTTTATTCAGATAATCAGATATTAACAAAGAGTGAGATCAAATTATAATCTGCACCAGCTCACATGCAATATGGATGCATGCAGTTCATAACCAATCGGGTAAAGACGTACAGTTGATGGAGCCCCTATTGTCCTTGTTATATCAGCAGAAATAAGATGCATTGACCCCGTTGCTACTGGTCAAAATTACAAAGTTATACTACCATCCTGGTCTCAAACAAAAACACCACATTGCAGTGTGTGGATTGGTTACTGTGGACGGGATTTACCGGCCACCCCACCACGTGTTTTTCACCAGCGGAGGCGGTCTGCCAGTGGAATCTACCGACCCCGCCGTTGTCAATGGGGAACCCGTGCGCCGGCGTGGGACCATAATTTCCAGTTGGCGTGAACAGCCAGTAAATCCCGCCCTTAGATTCACATCTCCATATTAGTATGTGCCCTGTCGCTCCTAGTTTCATAGAAATCAGAGTGTGTTTACCAGATTGTGCGAGGAGAGAGGGGGGAGGTTGGAGTAGATTCCTGATAGAAACATTGGAAAGAGGAGTAGACCATTTAGCCACTCAAGCTTGTTCTACCATTCAATTAGTTCATGCTGATTGGTACCTCAATTCCATTTACTCCCCTGTACCTTAATGCCCTAATTTCATCAACATCTACCACTCTCAGTCTTTAAAATTTCAATTATCCCAGCATCCACAATATTTTTAGGGCAACATTTCAGATTTCCAAAACCCCTCGTGTGAAAAGGTACATAGAAACGACAGTTTCAGGAAATAGATGTCATGTGTGGACGGGGTAGTCGCGTGGGCACTGGGTGGCATGGGTATAAAATGGGTCACGTGTCGAGAGAACAGGGGCTCTGCCCTGGACAAGGGCAGACACACAGCATGCAAGAGCTGCTCAGTATTATCAATGAACCTTTATTGCCGTTAGTCCCTGATCGCCACTTATTGCAACCCAATACTTCTACATCATGAACTCCTCTTGGCATCTTATTGGATGATAGAATATTGTTCTTCAAGCTGCCAGAAGCCACCATGAGGAAACCTGAAACCTTACAGCTCGGTTTTCCAGCTAATCTTTACTATTCATCATACTAAGCATACACTGCAATGTATGTAAGTTGAGCTGCTGCTTGAGTAAATGTTTACCCAGAAAATTTCTATATTTAAAAGAGCTTCGTTCATACATAAGTTGAGAAATGGTCCCAGCAGAGACCTCAAGGGTTACTTCCATTACTGAAGAACAAGCAATGTGGGAAGAATTTTAACAGCAATATTCAGGGCATTTATCCAGCACATTCAGTAATACATTCTGCAATGTCGTTTTGAAGTCCTTCTTTTATTAGTTTCTGTGTATATGTACACACGTATATATTATATTTCCATCGAAGTCCATCTTCATTTCCTTTGCATAACTGAGGAAAGAGTCAAGAAACACATTATTGGTCGGTGCAGTGTGGTTGAATGTGCTGTGTTCTACCAGTGCGCAGTGTGTAATAAATTATAAAATGAGATCTGTGTCCGAGATTTTAGTAACAGCTGTTGATTCATTTTAACCAAAGACATTTGAGAAAGGGTTTAGTCAGACTAAAGGAGCTGAGTGTTCAGTTTGCCAGCTAAATTGTTAAGGTGAAACATTAAAGTTACATGCTTCCCGAGTTGGAGTGTTTCAACATTGCATGTGCCCTGCAGTTGATGGAGTCACATTAGCCCACCTCACGAAGTTCCCTTATACTGATGGCCTAAATTTGATTTGGACAATATGGCAGTGATTTATACCAAATGTCAACCAAAACTCTGAAATAGGCACTATAAGCAGCCTGTTGGAGGCCTGTGTGGGTCAGTGAATCAGACTCCAGTCTTTCGCCTTTGATTTATGTTCATTATGAGGACTTTTCTGTCCACTGGTTGCAAAAGTGTTATAGGTTTAATTTTTATTTGTAGGATAGTACATCTGGTGGCGGCGGGCAGGGTAACTTCTCCACTGGCCTGATGATGTTACCAGCAAGTACATTTTCCCGATGATATCTCATGAGAAGCTGCCAGAAATACAGCAACCATGCTTTTTCCAGGGGCATCGATACAGCAAAGTCCATAAGCAACTATAACCATTACAACGTGGACTAATCGCACTCTGAAAAGGCAGCTCAGGTATCTGAAAGTTAGGGGAGCTCTTCAAATGGCTGGTAAGTTGGATGATGGCGGCATGATGCAGGCTGTACAAATTGCCTGCCGATAGGTTTCTCCTCATGGATATACTCATCTGTGACAGCCTTTCTGAAAGAAAATGCAGCATTCGTGTGCACTGCTCCTCTGAAAAGTTCATACATAACTCTGCACGTTGTGTTGGGAAGGAAAGGATTTCTTAAGGCTTTCCAGCTCCTCCTCTTTGGCCTCCATGCTGCTACCTTTGGTGAACTTCCACGACTTGTTACCACTTCACTACCTAGCCACCAACTAGCCAAGATGGGATGGCCAGATTATCCATTTTTAGAAAGAGAATTCTATCAGTATTCCCCGTAAGCTTCCTGACCAATTGTCCGTCCAGCAGCCACAAGCACACAGAAAACATGGTGCTGATATATAAGGGAGGTCCACACTCAGAGCTGGAATTGTGGGTGAGAAACCCGAAGCATGAATTGCCAGATTTTAATTGCAGGACATCTTTTAATTATTTTCTACATCTAACAGTCGACTTTATTGAGAGCCTGCCCGGCTGCTGGGCCAGTGATCCTGCCAAACAAGGCAAAGCCAAGGAACAAATAATTGGGCTGGGAGGGAAAATTGTGATCAGGCTGTCTCATGATGGGGATGGGATGGGGGTTGAGGTGGTTGGCGGTAGGTTTTCTTGGTCATGCTTCTGGGGAACAGCACTGTTGAGGGTACACAATCTGGAGGTGGGAGGGGAGCCTGTCGATGATATGGCGGAGCTGAAATGCAGCTAACTTGTTGGGTCTGGAGGAAACAATCCTGCCCCTCCTGACCCACCAGCAGTGCTGTAAATGAATTTACCTCATGGACCCCAACCGCCTCGCCTCCTTTTATCTGCAGGGTTTCTTCAGACCCAGCAAACACGACCAAAATGAGTTCAAAATAGAAAGCTGGAGACATGCAGCATCTTTGAAACCTGTCACAGACTGATCTACCTTCATTAAAACTCAGAAGTGGGTGGGTTTGAGGAGGGCATGAAATTTTCAAAAATGTTAACTTCTCACCTGAGCCAAACCAGCCCATTATTGGGGGTCAAAATAGGTGATTCAGCACCCTTAAACAGAAAAATACATGTCCATTCTGGGGTGATCTTTTAAATGAAAACAGCTGAGTGCCGCTTGTACCATTAGTACCAGTTACGTCTTACCTTGCACCATGAATGATTAATTTTTATTTTTTTTTCATAGAATTTACAGTGCAGAAGGAGGCCATGCAGCCCATCGAGTCTGCACCGGCTCTTGGAAAGAGCACCCCACATCCACCCTATCCCCATAGCCCAACCCAACACTAAGGGCAATTTTGGACACTAAGGGCAATTCAGCATGGCCCTAACCTGCACATTTTTGGACCGTGGGAGGAAACCAGAGCACCCGGAGGAAACCCACGCACACACAGGGAGAACGTGCAGACTCCGCACAGACAGTGACCCAAGCCGGGAATCGAACCTGGGACCCTGGAGCTGTAAAGCATTTGTGCTAACCACTATGCTACCGTGCTGCCCTTGGTTTATGGATGGGTTTAGATTGCAGAAGGAGTAGTGACACGGCTGACTCTGACAATAATGGCTTCAAGATACAAACTGTATTATAAGACCCTCATTTAAATATAATTTTCCAGCTTCCACTATTTCCAGTGAGGCCCATTTGCAAATCATAGCAGGTGGTTATTTTTTCTGATTTTCATCTTGTTACACTTATCGGGTGAAGGAAGAAGAATTTGGCCTCAGTTATGTTTTGATTTAGTTCTTGTTAAGGCTGAAAAGCAAATCTGGCCCAAAGCTGACAAGAAGTTGGAAATATCATTCATAATAATATAATAATAATAATCACTTATTGTCACGAGTAGGCTTCAATGAAGTTACTGTGAAAAGCCCCTAGTCGTCACATTCTGGCGCCTGTTTGGGGAGGCCGGTACGGAAATTGAACCTGCGCTGCTGGTCTTGCTCTACACTACAAGCCTGCTGTTTAGCCTACTGTGCTAAACCGGCCCCTCAGTGAGAGCAGGGGATGTCTGCTGCCCAGAATGAACAGATATAATACAGGTGCAGTAAACAAACTTACCTCCTTGGTGACACCAGTAGGGCGAAGCTTTACTCTAGCCAAGCCAAACCAGACCAAATGGATCTTGGCATCTGAAATGGAATACATTCCGATGGTCAGCAACAACATCGCTCACTTGAAAATGTTGTTATGGTAGTCTGCTAATTCTACAAGCATCACGGGGTGAGATGGTCAAAGTGGGGTAAATCAGATTGTTACAGATGGTCTTGTCTGTACTTTACAAATATGCACATCTGTGGCATCACACGCCCCTGTATGTACCATTTAACTTTAAAACCAAGGCACAATGTGCGAAACAAATCTAAAATATGTTTTAATCTTGATTATTAATTGTTAAATTATCGACCATCTGTTTGGAGTTGTATTGTATATTTACATGATATAAAGTTTATATATTTTTTAAAATTGTAAATCAGATAGGAACAGCTCATAAAGTTCAGGCAATTGCTTTACATATAGAACATAGAACATAGAACAGTACAGCACAGAACAGACCCTTCGGCCCTCAATGTTGTGCCGAGCCATGATCACCCTACTCAAACCCACGTATCCACCCTATACCCGTAACCGAACAACCCCCCCCTTAACCTTACTTTTATTAGGACACTACGGGCAATTTAGCATGGCCAATCCACCTAACCCGCACATCTTTGGACTGTGGGAGGAAACCGGAGCACCCGGAGGAAACCCACGCACACAGGGGGAGGACGTGCAGACTCCACACAGACAGTGACCCAGCCGGGAATCGAACCTGGGACCCTGGAGCTGTGAAGCATTTATGCTAACCACCATGCTACCCTGCTGCCCCTTATGTTTTATTGCACCTCATCACAGAAGGTTTCTGGGAAAATATTTGTTCAGGCACCAAGTCAAACCACACACATTGTACAATGTTTGCTCAGTAAGATTAATAACTAGATAAACTGAACAAGGGAGCCTAGTGGCACAGAACACTTGTGTAGTGATGGTCATTATCAGAGATTGAGGGCTGGATTCGCAGTTTCAGAGACTAAGTGCTAATGATGGGACACAATCACCTGAGTGTTAAGACCTCAAAAAGCGGTGCCGGTCCCGAACCGATTCGGGACATCCGAATGGGCTAGTACAGGTGCCATGTGAACCAAGTGCAATTCCAACCAACGCTGGCATGTGATTCACCGGGGTCAGGATTAACTCTCGAAAGCCTGACAACATGGAGCTGCATAGAAGCACTCCACTCTCCACACACTATCGTTTCAGCCAAGACGATGCCACCCCGAAGAGCGGCACTGAGACTTGCTGATGCTGAGCTCGAGACGCTACCGGATGCCATGGAGGGAAGACAGGACACCCTATTCCCCAAGGTGGGAAGGAAGCTGCCACCCGCGGAAGTCAACCGGGCCTGGGCGCTGGTGGCAGAGGCCGTGAGCCCCACGGCCAAGACTGGCCAGCAATGTAGAAAGAAGTTACACAAACTCCTCAGGGCAGCCAGGGTAAGTCACCACCACTGGCACCAACGCCCCATCCCCACACACCAATCACCATCACCCTCCCCACCTCCCTCCTCCGTGCAGCCCTACCAGGTGGACTAGTAGGCAGCGCTGGGCAAGGGTGAACAGCTGGGCAAGGGCAGCACGGTAGCATTGTGGGGCGGCACGGTAGCATCGTGGATAGCACAATGGCTTCACAGCTCCAGGGTCCCAGGTTCGATTCCGGCTTGGGTCACTGTCTGTGCGGAGTCTGCACATCCTCCCCGTGTGTGCATGGGTTTCCTCCGGGTGCTCCGGTTTCCTCCCACAGTCCAAAGATGTGCAGGTTAGGTGGATTGGCCATGATAAATTACCCTTAGTGTCCAAAATTGCCCTTAGTGTTGGGTGGGGTTACTGGGTTATTGGGATAGGGGGAGGTGTTGACCTTGGGTAGGGTGCTCTTTCCAAGAGCCGGTGCAGACTCGATGGGCCGAATGGCCTCCTTCTGCACTGTAAATTCTATAACTTCTCAGGCCGGCCAGCTTTTGCCACTTCCACTACCAACCCCCTCCCACACTTCCCACTTGTTCAGAGGGCAATCGAACCCTACCTGCTGTCAGTCTGCCCGCACCCCACCCTGAACCACATGCCAACACCCATGGCACCTGCCATGGCTGGGTTCCCTGTACACAGACCATCAGCCGCGGGCCCCCTGTGCTGGCCATATCCGAGTGTCTCACACTACATTATCTGTCCCTCCAGGAGAAGGCGGCCCTCAGCTGCAGGGAGTGGGAGAAGACTGGAGGGGCCTGCCAGGTCTACGGCTCCTCACTGTTGCAGAACAAAGGGTGTAGGACCTGGTCGGTAGGGTCGGAGAGGTTGAGATCGGCATCGGGGTACCAAGTGAGCCCGCAATGAATAGCAATATCCCTGTGGCACACACCCCCCCCCCCCCCCCCCCCCCCCACCCCCCTCCTGGGGTCGTAGAGTCATAGAATCATACAGCACACAAAAGGCCCTTCAGATCATCGTGTCTGCACCGGTCAAAAACAGCCACCTAACCATTGTAAACCTATTTCCCAGCATTTGTTCCATAGCCTTGTCTGCCCTGGGATTACAAGTGTACATCTAAATACTTCTTAAATGCTCTGAGGGTCTCTGCCTCCACCACCCTTTCAGTCAGTGAATTGTAAACTCCCACCAACCTCTGGGTAAAAAGGTTTCCCCTCATATCCCAACTAAATTTCCTGCCCCTTACTTAAATCTAAGCCCCCGAGTCATTGACCCCTCAACCAAGGAGAAAAGTTTGTTCCTGTCTATTCTATCTTTGCCCCTTATAATTTTATACATCTCAATGATGTCCCCCCTCAGTCTCCTGTGCTCCAAGGAAAATAGTAAGTTCATAAGATATCGGAGCAGAATTAGACCATTTTGCCCATCACGTTTGCTCTGACATTTGTTCATGATTAATCTCATCGTGGCCTTAACTCCTGCCCATTCTCCATAACCCTTCAACCCATTACCAATTAAAAATCTGTGTGACTCCTCCTTAAATTTACATGTGTCCCAGCATTCACCGCACTCTGGGGTAGCGAATACCACAGATTCACAACCTTCTGGGAGAAGTAGTTTCTCCTCAACTCTGTTTGAAATTTGCTAGCTCTTATCCTAAGACTATGATCTCTCCTTCTAGAATGCCCCACAAGAGGCAGCATCCACTTCCTATCTACTTTATCACTATTTTTTAATCATCTTGTATACCTCTATTTAATCTCCCCTCATTCCTCTAAACTCTAGAGAGTATAGGCCGAAACTGTTCAATCCAAGTCTATCGAGCTCTCTTCATAACTAACACTCTCCAGTCTAGACAACATCCTGGTAAATCTCCTTTGCACCCTTTCCAGTGCTATCACATCCCTCCTACAATGTGGATTCCAGAACTACGCACAATACTCTAGCTCTGGCCCAACCAGTGGTCTAATCATGCATCTTGCCTTTTGTCTTGCAGGATCACTTGGTGATGCCGGAGAGTCCCCTGCATGTAGCCGCAGCCCTGCAGCTGCGCCCCCTTCCCAAGGAGTAATCTAGGGGCGTGAATGCACCCATACATTGATGTCAGGGAGATCCCCGACAGGACTCTAGTTGGGACCTGGAAGGATCCCGTGGCATAGAAGTTCAGGGCGACCGTCACTTTGATGGCCACTGGGAGCGGGTGTCCTCCTCCATGCCCCACGGTTCCAGTTGTGCAGCAGATATTTTGCACAGTCTCCCTGGCCAGATAGAGTCTTCGACGACACGCCCGGTCCGGCAGATCCTTGATGACAGGCACTGCCGGTACACACTGACCCTGATACGATGCTGCCTTCCCACCTCCTCCTCAGCCTGTTGGGTGGCCGGTTCTCCATCTTCACTGGCTGTTCCTCTGGGGCAGGCTCCGCTGCTGCAGGGTCCTTACCGAGCTGCTCCTGCTTGTTCAGCCTCGTGGCATCCGCCAGGGCTGCTGCGACCAGGCAGATGCCAACCACTCCTTGTTGGATATCAAACTCTATTCTCTGCAGGGGGTAATGGGCGAACATTTTAACATGGCAGTTACCCCTGTGTCCAACCAGGCCAGGTGGGCTACACAGTGGGCCCGGTTTGCATTGCAGCCCCTACCCCATATGTCCCCTCCCGCACCCAATCCCATCCCCAGTCATTCCTCCTGATGTTTTGCCCTCTTCCTGCACCACACTCATGGCCCCATTGGTACCTTGCGTTGGTGGGGGTATGTGTGTGTGTGTGTGTGTGGGGGGGGGGGGGGGGGGGGGCGTGCGAGGGGGGCTGGGGGGGGTAGCTGATCCCGGCACACGGTTCCTGCCTACAGGAATGGTAGTGGCTGGCACAACCCATGGCAGCAGTGCATTCTGCAATCCCTGTCCTGTGCCCTCCTGTAGAGTCTATTGCGGGACGGATAGCTGCCTTGCATTCCCCGGCAATGGCGGTCGGTACCTGGACACCCTGGTACTGGGGGGAACTCCCCGGCCCCACGGCCCATCGCCTGGTCTTCCCCAAGCTTCTCCACCCGGCCCTGGCAGATGCCTCCCCAGCTAGCGGCAGGAGCGGCAGCCCACGGTTGTGCCTTTGGGACCATGTCTTACCTTCTCTCTCACCCTCATCAGCCATTGCGCCGGTTTCCTGATCTTAAATACCACAAGTGAACCACTTCCGTCTGGCGGAGGCGAGGCATCGCGGGTGGCCCAGAGAATGCCGAGTTGAGCCCGTTGAGGATATGCCAACGGCACCAATGGCGCTGGTCTCGACTTTCGGCTCACGTGCAATTCCCCATCCAATCACGGTTTGCGATTCGGGTGTTGCTGGATGGAGAATCCAGCCCTGAGGGTTTGGAATTCAGTTGCTTAGCACCTCTAGGATGGTGTACCTTGTATGTTCTTGTCTGCTGAGTTCCTCTGCCTGCCCCTGAACTGGAGTGTTACACGCAGGGAGGGTTCCCTGTCTGCCCGAGGACATTGATGCAGTTATAGTGGCATCATTGATGGGAACGGGCTGATGACTAACTAGGAGACCCAACTGGCCAAGAGCTTCATTATTCACTGCTTAAACAAGTATTATGAAGCATGATGGACACCGTTCTGGGGCTATTCAAAGGGCTGCCATTAAGTTGCAGCTGAAGTACTTTTGACTTATTTGTACTGAGGCATAGTTAGTGGAAACACTGGTGATTCCTGGATGAGTTTGAATGTTTCTACTGACCACAGAAAGGCAGAGAATGACATTACCTTGCATAAGTATCATGGGCAGTAGTTGCAGTGTCACTTGTTCTACAATGTGAGCAATATATGCAGAGGAAGATAAAACAGCACAACCTCAGTGAATAGGGAGAAGGAGAGTTCTCCTCAGAAAACCTGACCCATAATGCGTCTTACGGATACAGCGCTCCCACATTGGGATAAGCCAGGAGGGATGCCTCAGGAGGCTTCACTTCACAAACGAGGTAATGACGGAATTGTCATCTCTGAGCTGAATTCCAGAGGGGAGGTGTGAGTGACTGCCCTTAGCAATATATTTCCAAGTCAGGATGGTATGTGGCTTGGAGGGGAATTTGCAGGTGGTGGTGTGCCTATGCTGCCCTTTTAGATGGCAGCAATCATGGGTTTGGATGGTGCTACCTGGTGTTTTGCCGCAATGCATCTTGTAGATGGTGCACACTGCTGGCATTGTTCACCAGTGGTGGAGGGAATGAATGTTTGTGGATGGTGTGCCTGCTTTGTCCTAGAGCTTCTTGAGTGTTGCTGGAGCAGCTCTCATCTGCGCAAGTGCATAGCATTCCATCACACACGCCCCCGACTTATGTCTTGTGGATGGTGGACCGGCTTTGGGAAGTAAGGTGGCCACAGCTTATGACCTGTTCTTGTAACCACAATATTTATATGGCTAGTGCAGTTCAGTTTCTGGTCAGTGGTAACTCCCATGATGTCGATAGTGGGGGATTCAGTGATGGTAACGCCATTGACTGTCAGGCGTTTAGATTCTCTCTTGCCTGGAACTTGTGTGGCGTGAATGTTACTTGTCAGCCCAAGCCATTGTCCAGATCTTGCTGCATTTGGACATGAACTGCTGCAGTATCTGAGGAGTCGTGAATGGTGCTGAACATTGTACAATCATCACCAAACATCCCCACTTCTGGTCTTATAATGGAAGGAAGGTCAATGACGAAGCAGCTGAAGATGGTTGGGCCTAGGAAACTACCCTGAGGAACTCCTGCAGTGATGTCCTGAACCTGAGATGATTGATCTCCAGTCATCACAACCTCCTTCCTTTGTGTTCAGTATGGCTTCAGCCAGCAAAGATTTTCCCCCCTGATTTCCATTGACTCCAGCTTTGCTGGGGCTTCTTGATGTCACACTCGGCCTCATGCTACGTTGATGTCAAGGGCAGTCACTCTCACTTCTCCTCAGGCATCAGCTCTTTTGTCCAAGGCTGTAATGAGGTCAGGAGCTGAGTGACCCTGGCGGAACCCAAACTGAGCGTCCCTGAGCAGGTTATTGTTGAGTAAGTGCCACTTGATAGCACTGTTAGTGAGTCCTTCCAACACTTTACTGATGATCAAAAGTAAACTGATGGAATAGTAATTAGACGGTGTTATTTAATATTGGCCGGTGTTAAGAACTCCACTGATGATAAATGCGAAGCTAAATGCAAGGCTATCCCAAAATCCAGAAGTGTAACTTGGAACAACAGTTCGTGGTGATGTATATTTTCAATTTGATATACTGTAAGAAAAATATGTGAACCAGGGAGGAATAGTCCAGTTGTGTGAACAATGAGTAAAGAATATTTATTAACTTAAAATAAAAAAAACACATTGCAAGAAGGGCTACAATACACTACAACCTATAAGTACACTGATGGCTATACACACAATATTGGAGGAAATTGTTCCTTGGTTCCAACTACCAGCGTTCCCTGAACTCTGAGATGCCCCTATGTTCCAAAACAAAATCCAATTTTATATAACTCTACGAGCTAATCCAGCAAATAATTACCACGCACAGGTTATGTGGTCACATTTGGGGAAACAGTCTTCAGTTTCAACAAAGGAGTAATTTCCTCGCCTCCAGTTTTGATTTTAACCGCTGCCTGTTTAGCAAAAAATCGTTTTTCCTTTCATGTTATCCACCCTGTCAAGTTGGTTTTTTGCACATATGTGTCAATTTCCTTATCTCTCCACTTTGATGTTGCCTTTTTTATACCCTCATTGCTATCCTCTCGTCATCAAGGTAAACACTTGCCTTCTCTCACTGATATGTTAATTTGCATCTCAACATCTCTTCAGACATCTCCCCGTTTCATTTTCTTTATCCCAATTTTATTTTTTTAATCTTAATTTTCCCCAATTCTCAGCAGCTTGCTTGAATTTGCCCTGCTTTTTGTGTACAGGACATACCTGGGCAACATTCCACATTGCTAGGTAGATGCCAGTATTGTAGCTGTACTTGGCTTGGGGATGTAGCAAGTTTTGGAGCACAAACTTTCAGTACTTTGCTGGAATGTTTTCAGGGCCCTAAGCTTTAGCAATATCCAATACCTTCAGCCGTTTCTGGATATCACCGAGAGTAATTCAAATTGGCTGAAGACTGACATCTGTAATGCCGGAGCCTCTGGAGGAGGCTGAAAAAGATCATCCACTTGGCACTTCTGGCTGAAGATTGTTGAAAATAAATGAGCCTTGTCTTTTTCACTGATGTTCTGGGATACCCCAGCAGTAAGGATGGGGATATTTATGGCACCTCCTCCTCCAATGAGTTGTTTCATTGTCCACCACCATTCAAGACTGGATCTGCCAACCTACCAACATGGGACAGCCCTTCCCTAAGAGTACATAAGTATCACAAACCCTTCACAAACCCCTCTGATAAACATCATTCAAAAAAGCCTACAACAGAAACCTTAATTCAACAACTTTATCCAGAAAAACATCAATCATTCAACAAAAACAAGGGCTGGATGCTCTGATTCTGGAGCTATGTTCCCACGCCAGCATGGGAACGATGACATTTTACGCCAGAAAAAATGGCATTAAATGGCCATCGATTCCCCATTTTGCTGGGGGCTAACAGGAAGGCAGCGTGGAGCACCCAGCTCTAGCTGCTGATAAGGCTCGGAGAATTGCCTGTAGCGGTCGCGCCGTGCAAATGACGGCGGCCGCTCGTGGACCCGGCCCGCAAAATAGTCCACCCCTTCGGCCGGCTCATACGCCCCGGGCCAACCCCCCCCTCACTGTTCCCCCAGCCCCTGATGAAGTCCCCCCCCCCCGCCCGCGGATCAGCCCTCCCCTGACTGTGGCAGTGCGGGGCTGGGTTCCCCCAATTATTATCCAAAATTTAATTTCCTTCTATGGTTATCAATTATCAAAAATGCATCTAACGTCTTCATCAAGCAAGGAGTCAGTTTCACTGCATCCAAATGTTTTAAGTTAACCTTATGTTAACAATTGAGCTACTTCACATCCAACCTCATTGTTCATTCTGAAGAAATCATATGGTCTCAAAACTGAACTCTATTCCTCTCTCCACAGATGCGACCAGTCCGTCTGAGCTTTTCCAGAATTTTCTGTTTTGTTTCAGATTTCCATAATCCGCAGTATTTTACTTTCATTCAACTTCATTGTGTTTTTAAATTTTAAATGAATGAACCACTATAACTGGAGCCGTCACCTCAACAATCCACCCATATGTTATCAATACTCTCAGTTACTTTATGGGCCTGATTCAGATCACCTTTCAGTCCTGGCACCAAGTCACCTAGTTTACCTCGATAAGTGAATGGACCTTCCACACCCATTCAGATATGTGTGCAGACTCAAATGTCAGCCAATTATAGCTACATAACTAGCTTGCTTCTCCAATACAAACCCTTCCATATGCCTCCTACCAAGCTTGCAGTTCTCAGTATCTGATGCCACACCATTGCAAGCTCTTGAGTTAAGAAATAAATAATAAAATGTTGAATTTTTATCAGCTATACTCACATTACAACATGTAAGGGTTCTGAGAATTGGCATTGCAGGCCGTTGCATGATGTGGCAGAGTGGCTATCTTACAGCCATAGCTAGGATGGTAAAGCCCCCTGCTCTCAATCCTGCCACCTTCCCCAGCAGGATCTGCCGGCATATCCAACCATGGTGTCGTTGGCAGACCTTGGGCGGGATTCTCCCCTACCCGGCGTGACGGGGGTCCCGGCGTAGGGGAGTGGCGCCAACCACTCAGGGGTCGGGCCTCCCCAAAGGTGGGGAATTCTCCCCACCTTTGGGGGCTAGCCCCGCGCCGGAGCGGTTGGCACCAGAAGACTGGCGCAAAAAACGCCATGGCGGAAGCGGAAGAGAAACCCACTTCGCGCATGCGCCGGCGGTGACATCAGCGGCAGCTGGCCGCTGACGTCACCGCCGGTGCATGCGCCGACCGGCGAAAGCCTTTCGGCCAGCCCCGCTGCCGGGTGGCGGGCCTGAAAGGCCGCTGGCGCCGGTTTTATGTGCCAGTCTTCTGTTGCCACCGCTTCCGCCATGGCGGAGGCCATGGCGGCGGCGGAGGAGAAAGAGTGCACCATGGGCACTGGCCTGGAGTCTGAGCGGGGGGCCCCGACCGCGGGCCTGGCCACCGTGGGGGCACCCCCCGGGGTCCGATCGCCCCGCGCCCCCCCCAGGACCCCGGGGGCCCGGTCGCGGCGCCGATCCCGCCGCCACCAGAGGTGGTTCAAACCTCGGCGGCGGGGGAGGCCTCCCAGCGGTGGGACTTCGGCCCATCCGGGCCGGAGAATCGCCACAGGGGCCTCGCCGATCGGAGTGGAGTGATTCCCACCCCTGCCAATTCCCGGGTGGCGGAGAATCTCTGCCACGGCGGGGGCGGGATTTACGGCGGCCCCAGGCGATTCTCCGACCCTGCTGGGGGTCGGAGAATTTCGCCCAAGATCCGGCACACAAATAGATCCAGCAGGCATCGTAAAATTGCAGATGACTGGGTTGTTAACATGCTTATTAACAATATCTTGCTAATTAGTTATTTTTAAAATAGCGAGATGGCTGAGTTTGGGGAGGGGACGTTGGGGAGAGGTGATTATCAGTGGGGCAGTACACCTGATTTCTGAATGTAAAATTCACCCCAATGTTTTACAATGATAATAAAACCACAACCTACATCTTTTTGGAGAAAGAAAAAAATCATTACGCTTTCAATGACAACTGCAGCCTTCGGTAAGTTCCTGAAAAGAAGTCCATACCAGGCTAGGACCTTACTCTGCATAACTAACTTGGACCTTACTCTGCATAACTAACTAGAATAAAGATTCAAGCAGAGTCAGCCAGTCTCACCAAAGTTGAGTTACATAGTTTGTTGCATACCAAATCTATTAGCCCAGGCATCAACACTGGGAACAGCTAACATATAACTTTCTCGAGCCACACCAATTAATGTGCAGCTGGATAAATTCCATATACTTCATAGAAAAATAAGTATGCAGTATTATTTATTGTGATACAGAAAGCACTATCCTCTAACGTTACAATTAAAATATCTTATCTGGAATATCTGAATGCTTGATTATTCAACCAAGTAGTGGTATCACGTGGAGCAAGCTTTTTGTACAAAGAAAATCATAGATCATAGAATTTACAGTGCAGAAGGAGGCCATTCAGCCCATCGAGTCTGCACCGGCTCTTGGAAAGAGCACCCTACCCAAGGCCAACACCTCCACCCTATCCCCATAACCCAGTAACCACACCCAACACTAAGGGCAATTTTGGACACTAAGGGCAAATTATCATGGCCAATCCACCTAACCTGCACATCTTTGGACTGTGGGAGGAAACCGGAGCACCCGGAGGAAACCCACGCACACACGGGGAGGAACGTGCAGACTCCGCACAGACAGTGACCCAAGCCGGAATCGAACCTGGGACCCTGGAGCTGTGAAGCGATTGTGCTATCCACAATGCTACCGTGCTGCCTAATGAAGGAGAGCCTAAACTATATTAAAAAAATAACAAGCCACCGGGGTCGAGTTGAAATAAATGTTAAAGATCCAGTTACTTTGAAGTTTGAGAACTGAAAAGTTCTGATAATTGCAGTGGACTTAGCAGACTAGAAGCCCGTGTCTGGAGAGCAATGAAAATGAACGGATGGATCGAGGCAGGCTGAGTGGCCTGGTATTAATCCTTTCTGGGTTACAGATCACACAAGCCTGTAATCCTATTACCAGAAGAGCAGGACAGCATGAATAGAGGTGTTTCACCCCATCAGATTCATGCTCATTCGTATATTAAAAGAAGCTGATTGAGTTAGTTCACAGTTCAACTGACACCATCATGACCAAGTGCTTGGAAAACTAGATTAACTGTCAGCTTGAAGAAATCCTCCAGGTTCCAGCGATAATACCCGAGATGGCAGCCTCTGGAACACTGCAAAGTAACACATACTGGTTACACCTCAACAGCCAAATGTTAGCAGCAGTTCATCTGGTGTCCAAGTACAGCGATTTGAAGGAAGAACTCAATCTGCATGCTAATGCTGTAGAGGATCATTGGCATCGTGTCCAGCCAGATGAAATGGCCAGTTGCATGTGCATGACAACACATAATGTGATTAGATATGCCCTTAAGGCGCCATCACATTTAAAATGGTTAATTTTCAGCAGATCGTCAGATTGTCTGAAATAATTTACTAAATAGTAATGTCGAGCTGAGTGCAGTACTTCAGCAAATCATTAACATGAGTGAAGAGGGACCTATTTGATGTCTAATGTGTCTGCACGTGCCTGTTAAACACCACCATTCTTTACCTCGCTGGCCCAGATTTAATTGTTGTAATGACAGCAGGATATACAGAATATATGTGACATTGTGGGAGATTGGTGAATGGGCGGAGGACTAGATTGATAAACCTGAAACAGTGCACAAAGTATAGAACAATTGCTTTGATCTCCTAGCCTAGTAAAATCTTCTTCAGGATCATCCTGGAACAGATGCGGAAAAAAACAGTGAGCAAGCTGGATTTCGGCATTAAAGAGGAACCAATGATCAAGTGACCAATCTTAGAGTTATAATGCGCAAAGTCCAAGAATGTCAACAGCCAATATACATGTGCTTCATTGAGTTTTGGGAAGGCATTTGATTCGGTCTTACACAAGAAACTGTGGTTGCCGATGTTAGGCATGGAATACCCACCACATTTAACCAACTTACTACCCAAGCTTTATCGTAGACAAAGAGTTAGTGAAAAAAGGGATGGTAGACAGAGATGTGTCCTCTTACCATATTGATTCAACATCCTAGCAGAAATGCTTATGAGAGAGACACTGACGTAATACAAAGATGGGATATTGATTATCAAGCATTGAGTTTTGAATCTTCGATATGCATTAGTCTGCTCATTTATCCGGTGGAGAAGCGACAGGAGTTGGTGGATGATCTTGATCAAGTTAACCACTGTTGATCACAGTTGACAAGACTAAGGTGAAGGAGATGGATGGAAAGGCCGGCAAGATTCTGATTAATGGCGTTCAGCTTGAATAAGAAACACAAATTTCTACCAAAGAAATATAGGCTAGGCTTAACAAGGGTCATAGCATTGTGAACTCACTTAACAGGGTATAGATTAGCCACAGCATCTCACTTCTAACAGATATTTCAAAAGCCCTTGTGTGGCCATTGGCAATGTATGGCTGTGAACGTTGAACTATCAGGAAGAGTAACGAGGCTCGAAAATGAGCATTAGAAATTAAAGGACTCAGGCAGACAAACAAGTGGGTGCTCGAGAAAGCTGGTGTTGAGAAGAATTTGGCGAAGGCAGTGATATCAAGGAAGTGTACATATTTTGGACATGTGATGCGAACAGGAAGGGAGTGTTTGATTAAAGAGGTGACATAAGGCTAATCATCTGGAAAATGTGCACAACCAAAACATAGGATGGTATGGATGGATAATATCGGTATGTGGACTGGTCTCTCTATGGGGAGGGACGTGAAGGCAGCAAAGAATGGAAATCAGTGGAGAAAGATTGTGATGTGGCCAACCCTCATAATGAGGAGGGATGGAAGACAGACAGACTGGCAATAACAGCAAAGCATAAATGTTCATTAATTTCCAACTTTGAAAACAATGGGAACTTCTGGAGTCCACACGTGGACAATTAAACATAGAAATCCAGAAGTTGTTGATGATATTTTCCTTTCCTCTATAGGGTGCGCTGTTGTAATACTCACAGATGGAAATCTTAGAACAACTTATATAGTGTAAACTTCTCATTTTAATCCATTAGTCATGGTAAAAACTCTTTCAAAAGTTGTGCCTTATTAAATGAAATGTAACCGAGTTTTTAACAGCATAATAAGTCACAATTTCTAATGAACAACTTCTCTGGTCCTGAAAAATCTAATTTTATATTTGAGTCAAAATTCTCTATTATGTTAAGAAATTCCATAGATTTACAAAATAATATATATTTTATTTTAAACGTCTGTTTATGGTGTTTCAACTTCAACTGTAATCTCGCGAACGTCTCAATCTTTATTTACTTCGATGTAAAATGATTAAAATGTGAAGGATGATCATTGGTTTTCATGTCCTGGTTTGATGTCTGTGAGTATTCTTCAATGTGATAGGCTGCCTAGCATGCTTGATGACAACACTGATGCCAGATGCTAGTGGTCCCCTTCAGTTGATGCTGAAACAGAATTAACATCTAGAAAGGTGAAATCTATGCCACAAATATCACTCGGCTACTTCGCCACTGAGTGAAAAATCCAGGCCACTGGTATGGTCTTCTCTGACTTTAAGCTGACCTTCCACATTTCCTGTTGTCAATGCTACCTCCAAGAAGTGTGATTTCCTCATCTATGCCAAGCACATTTTTGGCACTTCGACATCTCCTGACTTTACTTGCATTGTACAGCGCACTATAAAATGTAACCTTATAATCAGTCTCAGGCCATGATACTGCCAAGGGAATACAAGGCTAATCTGGTTCCAGTAAATCTCCACCTTTAATTAATCAAAAACATTTCACTATCTTTCCCATGAGAATGAATGGATAATGATTATTTGACAGATAATGTGTCGGCTACACCCTATCAGCAGTAAGGCAATGATTTAGATTAACCACAGTTAGTGTGATATTAATTATTTCTGGGCTGTTTTTGATCATAAGGTTTATCCGTTATAATGCATATGACTTAACCACATGACTGTCATGGAGTTGAAGAAATTAATTTGAGTGTTGTATTATTGTAACAAGCTGTTCTCTTTTTAATAATGTATTCATAAATGTGGTGTAAGGCCTGAATATATATTTATTGATAAGATAGTATATACGGTTATTGTCAATTATTTGTAAATTTTAAACTAGCATAACTCTTGGGTGGACACAAGTAGCAGCAACAGTTCACCCATTGGCACCCCCCCCGGCTCCCCGGTGGGTTTCCCCCACAGTGGAGGTGGCTGATACAGGGATCTTTCAGTCCCGCTGAAGTCAATGGCCACTTGTGTTGCTTGCCAGCTGCTCTATTGGGGAAAACACTGTGCGGAGGGATGGGGGGGGGGGGGGGGGGGGGGGGGAGAGGATCACACCTGGGGAAAGGGCCCAAACATCCCCGTCAATGTTGGTATGTAGTATATTTTGTTATATCTCCATACACATAACAAATATAGAAATGTTAAATGAATGCTTCCTTTCTGCCAACAATTCCATTGTAATCTTGTTTGTTTGGACAGCAATTTCCTACAAAATCTTCAAAAGTTCCACTGAATATTTCCAATGGCCTGTTTCACCCACATGCATTGTCATTCATTGTAAAATATGAACAGCAGACTGTACGCAGCACGAAGCAAGAACTGATAATACACTGACTGCATTAAGTTGCCAAGAAGCACTAGCTCTGTGATTTCACATGGTAGAAAACAATAATTATGAATGTTACACAACACATGAGCTCCCAACTCCTGTTTCTCAGTAAACCCAGAACTTCACAAGTCCAAATGGAAGCCATGGGAGCAATCAATCTGTTTTCTGCCCCCTATTGTGACTTGCCTCCCAAATCGCATATACGTCAGGTCCAACTCGAGGCAGGGGAGAACATTGTGGGATTGGGGGTGGGCTTGGGGTTGGGGTTGGGGGTTGGGGGTGGGGGGGGGGTGGAAGGTCTGAACCAGGTCACTGTGTGCATCCTCTCAGAATTGGCAGTGATCTCTGTCTGCTTTTAGTTTTGTATTAGTTGATAATTGTTTGTGAGTGTGGGTACTTTAATATTACTTTTCATTTCCACCTCCCCGGAAGCTGTGGCTGTATGATAGGGTGATTGTCAAGGTTAGGTGTTTTGCAATGATATCTAATCATAACAAATCGAAATAAGTCTTCACATGAAAACGGGAAGAGTCTTGAATAAAATCTCCAAAATATTGGTCAAAGTCACAGAAGTCCATTAGTAATGGCTTGATTGCTGTGAACAAGCCACCCTAAAAATAAATGGACAGAATTGAGGAATGCAACCTCAAGATAGCAGCAATTTGCTTTAAAACATTGTGTTTAAGTGGAAATGTTTGGTGCAGCAGGGAAGGAACTTGTGAGTATTTGGGGTACTAAGGGGATAAGCACCAGGCCAGGCATAATGCAGAAAAATAGAGAAAGGAATCCCCATGCAAGGTCTCGCTGTCAGTCAAGTCATTAAGGTGCCTCGTTGACTGATCCCACATCCTGGGGACCATGCAGCAAGCATTGTCTGCTGCCTCTGTCTAAGTCCGTTACAGCGTCTCTTTTGACACCTATTTACCCACTGAGCGGAACAAGGCCTACCCATATGACCTCAGCTGCTCCACTAGCACCTTACCCACTGTATCAGCAAGGCACAAGTTCTTCCCTGAGACACACTGAAGTACACTATCGCCCTACACCCCCCGTGGTGACTCTATATTAACATGTGTTAAGTGGCACTCCACTTTAAGAGATGCATTCACACTTTAAATGGAGAATGGGACTGCAGGAATTTCCACCTCCTTTTCACGGGTTGGAGACACATGAGCAGTCAATCAATGCAATGTGAATAAATTCCAATTGACAGAATATTACGAGATGATGATATGAGGTGAACAACAAGCAGATTGCTCGGCGCACTGCCTCCCAGTAACTGCCTGTGATTAACATTGGCCCTTCCACAGGTTGCAAATAAATCCATTTAGCTAAGCTTGTGATCTATGCTTATCTCTTTTTTTATAAATCCTGTTTACTAATGCTCCAAAATAACACGTTTCTGAATCAAGTGGTAGTTTTGTTGTTGCTTTTCAGAAAAAAATAGAGGGTTAAGTTTTATAGTTGTATCAATTGTATTGGCTATGGTCGATTGGGGAACGTTACTTAAAGGGATGACTGTGGATAGGCAATAGCAAACATTCAAGGAGTGCATGGGGGAACTGCAACAATTGTTTTTTCCTGTCTGGCACAAAAGTAGAACGGGAAAGGTGGCCAAAGTATGGCTTAGAAGGGAAATTAGAGATGGTATTCAATTGAAGGAAGAAACATAACAATTGGCTAGGAAAAACAACATGTCTGAGGATTGGGAGCAGTTTAGAATTCAGCAAAGGAGGACTAAGGGATTGCATAGGAAGGGGGAAATAGAGTACGAGAGTAAGCTTGCAGGTAACACACAGACTGTAGAGGTTTTTATAGGCATGTGAAGAGAAAAAGATTGGTGAAGACATATGTAGGTCCCTTAAATTCTGAAACAGGGGGATTTATAATGGGGGACAAAGACATGGTTGAGCAACTAAATACATACTTTGGTTCTGTCTTCACAAATGAGGACACAAAGATACCAGAAATGTTGGGGAATGCAGGGCTTGATGAGAGGAAGGAACTGAAGGTGTTCAATATTAGTAGAGAAATTATGTTGGAGAAATTGATAAGATTGAAAGTTGATAAATCTTCAGGGCCTTATAATCTACATCCCAGAGCACTTAAGGAAGTGACTCAATGGTAGTTACCTTCCAAGATTCTATAGAGTCTGAAACAGTCCCGACAGATTGAAGGGTAGCTAATGTAACTCCACTATTTAAAAATGGGGTGTAGAGAGAAAACAGGGAATTATGGACCAGTAAGCCTGATGTCAGTCATGGGGAAAATTCTAGAATCCATTATCAAAGATTTTATGATGTGGAGATGCTGGCGTTGGACTGGGGTGAGCACAGTAAGAAGTCTTACAACACCAGGTTAAAGTCCAACAGGTTTGTTTCAAACACGAGCTTTCGGAGCGCAGCTCCTTCCTCAGGTGAATGGAGAGGTATGTTCCAGAAACATTTATATAGACAAAGTCAGAGATGCTGGACAATGATTGTAATGTGAGCATTTGCAGGTAATCAAATCATTACAGATCTGTAATGATTTGATTACCTGCAAATGCTCGTAATTATACAATTATACAGGGCCTTGGTGAGGTCACTCCTGGAATATTCTGTGCAGTTTTGGCTCCTTATCTGAGGAAGGATGTTCTTGCTCTAGAGGGAGTGCAGCAAAGGTTTACCAGACTGATCTCTGGGATGGTAGGATGGATGTATGAGGAGAGATTGAGTTGGTTAGGATTGTATTCACTGAAGTACAGAAGAATGAGGGTGGGATCTCATACAAATCTATAAAATGCTAACAGGACTAGGCAGAGTAGAGGCAAGAAGGATGTTCCCGATGGGGTGTCCAGAATCAGGGTTCACAGTCTGAAGATATGCGATAGACCATTTAGGACAGAGATGAGGATAAATGTCTTCACCCAGAGAGTGGTCGGCCTGTGGAATTCATTTCCACAGGAAGTAGTTGAGGCCAAAACATTGTATTTTTTCAAGGTGTAGTTAGATATAGCACTTGGGGTGGTGAGGATCAAAGGATATGGGGGAAAGGCAGGATTAGGCTATTGAGTTGGATGATCAGCCATGATCATAATGAATAGCGGAGCAGGCCCGAAGGGCTGAATGGCCTCCTCCTGCTCCTATTTTCTGTGTTTCAAAATTAATGGATATCTCTCAAATAAAAATAGTTTTGTACTTAATATATCAGTGAAACCACTAATAATGCCCAGTAAAAGCAAAGTTGCCATAGTCTCAGATGACCATCTGCTGCTTTCTCCTTTGAGGAGGAGAACTGACTGGTGGTGATTTAACCTGAGGATCACTACATCTCAGGTAAGAGGCAAGGTTGAGAAGGCGGTTCATGAATAACTTCAGCCGGTACAGGAATTGAACCCATACTGTTGACTTTGCTCTGCATTATGAACCAGATATCCAGCCAACTGAGTTAAACTGAGCACGTCCTGTACTTTACTGAAGCTTGTGCTAGTAATGGAAATGTGTAAACTGCAGAAAATTAAAAGATCTTGACACAGCATTGTAAATGGGGAGGAATCGCAGAAGGTAATATGCAACTCAGTCTTAAATGTAATCTTCTAAACTCTGGGGCTGCTTAGAATTTAATATAAATGGTTTAATAACTGGAGGAAATGTTAAATGACCGGAAAGATTCCACTGCAATTTCCCTTAAAACTAATAACACCACTTCTTGGCATAGAATGTAGATGTTTTATGGTGATTAGAGACTAATATTATTATTTTCACATGTATTCAAACACGAGGAATGTATTCGACGGGATTGATTGAACATTGAATCAGAAATTCATCCCACTTGCAAAGAAATGATTCAGTTCAAAGTAATGAGGGTAGGAAATGAAAAACATCATGAACAATCTCAAAGTTCACTTTGCAAATCTCATAAGCATCGTTCTTGAGTTTTCACAGGGCTACACTTAGCATAGCCACTTCTTTAAAGTTTAAATCTTATTGTATGAAACATTGGGTATACGACCATAGTGTGTTTGCGTGGCCGAGAGACAGGTTCGTGCTTCTGACAGCGTAGTCTATTTACGATTTGGAGAGTCACTCTCGGTACTTCTTACCTATTTTTATTTATTTTGGCTCCTCTTCGCACCCAGTAATTTGTAGCCTATTCCATGACTGTTCAGGTTAGGCCACATCGACTCCTCATTTGCTGGAATGCATGTGCAGGTGTAAAGCGAAGAATATCAAATCAGCTGCTTTTGCACTTATTCTGGAGGGCAGACCACAAATATCCGCAGATTGCCAAATTCTATTGCGCTGACTGTACTTAAACTTTGACACATCAGATAATGTGCCCTTTTAAAGCGATTAAGTCAAGACCGGCTTTGAAACACTACATACTAAGCACAACTTTCTTGATCCACCAGATGGATATTTAATAGCTCTGTTCAGAATAAGAGGTTCTGCAGAATTTACTTGCCTCAATAAGTAACCCAAGTCTCTAGAAAATGGGTCATGAACTAACATGGACATTTTGTTAGACAATATAAGTGGGGGGCCACATCAGATGTGACAGACTTGATTCCAGTTGGAAATCTGTGTCCTTCTTTCATATATTACTATAGGGGTAATGAGACACTTTAGACAACTGCATTCAATTTTCTGTAATGGTAATTGTGCTCTCCTACACTAACAACTAATCAAATAATGTATTAAAACAACATGCCCCCCTAAGGGCAGCACGGTGGCCTAGTGGTTAGCACAGCTGCCACACGGCGCTGAGGTCCCAGATTCGATCCCGGCTCGGGGTCACTGTCCATGTGGTGTTTGTATATTCTCCCCGTGTCTGCATGGGTTTTGCCCTCACAACCCAAAAATGTGCTGAGTAGGTGGATTGGCCACACTAAATTGCCCTTTAATTGGAAAAAATAATTGGGTAATCTAAATTTATTTACAGCAAGAAGTCTTACAACACCAGGTTAAAGTCCAACAGGTTTGTTTCAAACACGAGCTTTCGGAGCACTGCTTCTTCCTCAGGTGAATGAAGAGGTATGTTCCAGAAACATATATATGGACAAAGTCAAAGATGCCAGACAATGCTTGGAATGCGAGCATTTGAGGGTAATCAAATCTTTACAGAGAGAGATAGGGGTAATCCCAGGTCCTGGCTTGAGAAAATTCACACCTCTTTAACCTGTGCCCACCCCAGTCTAAAGCCGGCATCTCCACATCATGGCTACCATCAACACCGCAAACTGTCGGCTCAAAGTGGAGAGGATCTCCAGGAAGATCGCGCATATAGACACTGACATTAAGTTTCTACAAAGATGCAAGAAAGCAGACAAGATCCTGAAAGGGCTACAGATCACAAACCCACTCAAGTCGATCTACAACACAGACTACGCTGAAAGACTCTGCCGCCGCGCCTCTCTCACACTCCTCAACCACCTTGCACGCCAGCTCTACAGCAGTCAACGCAACCTGGAAACCAAGATAGAGGCCATATTCTCAGCTCAGGACACAGCAGACCAGCTGTGGAACACCGCCAAACAGATGAGACAACGATACTATGCCACCTAAATGCTCACCAAGAACAGGAAGCTTGAGAAACTCGGCATAACCACCAGCAGCAACTAAGCTTCCCCCGGTACCACAGTAGAGAACAACACAGGGAAATCTATTGTCAACTTGTCGGACTACACCCTTCAACCAGACGAAATCCAAGTCCTCAGCAGAGGGCTCAATTTCTGCACCACCATCAAAATGGACCCCATCAGTCTCGCGGCAGACACAGAGGAATTCATCAAGCGAATGAGGCTCCGGAAATTCTTCCACAGACCCCAAGAGGCCGACAGCGAACCCAGGGAGACGACCAATGAACCGCAACAGCAGACCGAGAGATCTGTGGTGCGGCAACCGAAAAGGAAAGAGTAAAATTGGACCCCTCCGGAAGGCCGCTGCCCTGGACTCGACATGTATGCTCAAGCCATCAGGAGCCGTGTCAATGCCAGATTCATCAGTCGCATTCACAAGAAAGCCCCGAATGTAACCCAAGCACAACGCAACGCCATCCGCGCTCTCAAGACCAACCGCAACATCGTCATCAAACCAGCAGACAAAGGAGGGGCCACCGTCATACTGAACAGAACGGACTACTGCAAAGAAGTATACCGACAACTCAACAACCAGAAACACTACAGACAGTTACCCGCAGATCCGACCAAGGAACACATCCGCCAACTTAACAGACTGATCAAGACCTTGGATCCAGACCTTCAGAGCACCCTACGTGCTCTCATCCCACGTACTCCCCGCATTGGAGATCCCTACTGCCTCCCGAAAATACACAAGGCCAACACATCAGGCCGTCCTATCGTTTCAGGCAATGGGACCCTGTGTGAGAACCTCTCTGGCCACATCGAGGGCATCTTGAAACCCATCATACAAGGTACGCCCAGATTCTGTCGCGATGCGGCGGACTTCCTACAGAAACTCATCACCCATGGACCAGCTGAACCAGGAACATTCCTCGTCACAATGGACATCTCGGCACTCTACACCAGGGGCTGTTTAGCACACTGGGCTAAATCGCTGGCTTTGAAAGCAGACCAAGCAGGCCAGCAGCACGGCTCGATTCCCATAACAGCCTCCCCGGACAGGCGCCGGAATGTGGCGACTAGGGGCTTTTCACTGTAACTTCAGTGAAGTCTACTCGTGACAATAAGCGACTTTCATTTCATTCATCCTCCATGACGACGGCATTGCTGCAACAGCCTCAGTCCTCAACACCAACAACTGCCAATCTCCAGATGCAATCCTGCAACTCATCCGCTTCATTCTAGATCACAACGTCTTCACCTTGGACAACAAATTCTTCATCCAGACGCATGGAACAGCCATGGGGACCAAATTCGCACCTCAATATGCCAACATCTTCATGCACAAGTTTGAACAAGACTTCCTCACTGCACAGGACTTTCAACCGACGTTATACACCAGATACATCGATGACATTTTTTTCCTTTGGACCCACGGCAAAAAATCACTGAAACGACTACACGATGAGATCAATAAGTTCCAATCCACCATCAGACTCACCATGGACTACTCTCCAAAATCAGTTGCATTCTTGGACACACTTATCTCCATCAAGGACGGGCACCTCAGCACTTCGCTTTACCGCAAGCCCACAGATAACCTCACGATGCTCCACTTCTCCAGCTTCCACCTTAAACACATTAAAGAAGCCATCCCCTATGGACAAGCTCTCCGTATGCACAGGATCTGTTCAGACGAGGAGGAGCGTAACAGACATCTACAGATGCTGAAAGATGCCCTCGTACGAACGGGATATGGCACTCGACTCATCGATCGACAGTTCCAGCGCGCCACAGCAAAAAACAGCACTGACCTCCTCAGAAGACAAACACGGGACACAACTGACAGAGTACCTTTCGTCGTCCAGTACTTTCCTGGAGCGGAGAAACTACGACATCTTCTTCGCAGCCTTCAACACATCATCGATGAAGATGAACATCTTGCCAAGGTCATCCCCACACCCACACTACTTGCCTTCAAACAACTGCGCAACCTCAAACAAACCATTGTTTGCAGCAAACTACCCAGCCTTCAGAACAGCGACCACGACACCATACAACCCTGTCATGACAATCTCTGCAAGATGTGCCAGATCATCGACATGGATACCACCATTACACATGAGAACACCACCCACCAGGTACGCGGTACATACCCGTGCGACTCGGCCAACGTTGTCTACCTCATACGCTGCAGGAAAGGATGTCCCGAAGTGTGGTACGTTGGCGAGACCATGCAGACACTGCGACAACGAATGAACGGGCTTCACGCGACAATCACCAGGCAGGAATGTTCCCTTCCAGTCGGGGAACACTTCAGCAGTCAAGGGCATTCAGCCTCTGATCTCCGGGTAAGCGTTCTCCAAGGCAGCCTTCAGGACACTCGACAACACAGAATTGCCGAGCAGAAACTTATAGCCAACTTCTGCACGCATGAGTGCGGCCTCAACCGGGATCTTGGATTCATGTTGCATTACATTCACCCCCCACCATCCGGCCTGGGCCTGCAAAATCCTACCAACTGTCCTGCCTTGAGACAATTCACACCTCTTTAACCTGGGATTACCCCTATCTCTCTCTCTGTAAAGATTTGATTACCCGCAAATGCTCACATTCCAAGCATTGTCTGGCATCTTTGACTTTGTCTATAATATGTTCCTGGAACATACCTTTTCATTCACCTGAGGAAGGTGCAGTGCTCCGAAAGCTCGTGTTTGAAACAAACCTGTTGGACTTTAACCTGGTGTTGTAGGATTTCTTACTGTGCTCACCCCAGTCCAACGCCGGCATCTCCACATCATAAATTTATTTTAAAAAAGCAACATGCCCTCAAATTGACTGCAGAAAAATCAAACAAGACACATAAATGTGCACAAAAGGGGCGGCACAGTGGCACAATGGTTAACACTGCTACCTCAGAGCGCCAAGGACCTGGGTTCAATTCCGGCCTTGTGTCTTTGTGGTGTTTGCACATTCTCCCTGTGTCTGCATGGGTTTCTTCTGGGTGCTCTGGTTTCCTCCCACAGTCAAACGTTGTGCAGGTTAGGTGGGATTACAGGAATAGACTGGGGAAGTGGCCTAGGTAGGGTGCTCATTCAGAGGACCAGTGCAGACTGAATGGGCTGTATGGTCTTCTTCAATGCTGTCGGGACTCTTTGGTGCGGTGGTCAATAAATAAAATAGTGATGGACTCTGTATCTATCTATGTGGCAATTTGAATCAGTAATCAGGGACAAAATACATCTGGGCCTATTATTGGGCCTCGAACCAATGTCACGGGTGCCCAATCTCATGGGCACAGCAGGCAAACAAAATTGGGTGAGAGGTCCTCATTATCAGCTCGCTTGTCAGTTCTTGAAGTACTATCTATTGCCAGAATGCTTAATTGGGCCAGGAATATCCAATGCCCTCGATGCCATTTAAAGGCAGCCTGTAATGCTTAAAGAGGAACAGCAATGTGACTTCAACTTTGAAGAACTGGCCAGCAGGCGGAGTGAAGGATGCTGTTTCCCGGCCTCCCTGGATTTTCAGCAGCACCTTGGTTATGTTAGTGGGGGAACTGGGTAGGAGGAGAGGTGTTCACTCTCCAGGCAACAAGTCTCAAGATGAGCTGTTTGCCAACAGCGGGCTGAGGTGGTGGAATGGGTCAGGTGTCAGCAACATTGCCCATGGACCTGGCCACAGTACAGAAAAAGCTTCAGTGTCCTGACTGAGATGGATAAGGTGAGACTCTTCACTGCTCGTTGATGAGTCGGGCACTACCTGCAGTGACATTATCTCTCTGATTATCAACACTCTCCTCAAATCACCACATCTCGCCTCACTCCACTACACACTCCTCACTCCCGCACACATGAAGCACCCTCTCACACACTGTTCAGTCTGGTCAGGCACATTCCACTAGGCTATCACTTCGCAACCTCCCTACTTCCTCAGAGGAAAAGCTAAATAATCAGTAACAGGGGGCTGTAAGGAAAGGAGGATAGGGGTGAACAGTTGTAAGTTACCTCGAATGGGTTTTATTCAGTTTATGTGATTGTTTATTCAGAAACTGTAGTGACTGAAGTGAGTCAGTCATGCAGTGTGTTGCCACATACTGAGGGTACATTTCTGCAATGATTCTCCTGATTATCTGCTGCAACTGCAGTGTAACAGCCGGAGAAACCATGGGAAAATGTGTATTAAATGGTGTTCAGGGCTCTTTTTCTAGGATTACCATGACTCTTCTGCCAAGAGTGCAGCAATGGAGCAGAAACATCCGTTCTGAGAATCTCCCTTGCTGGTGTTGTACCCTTTTACTTTCACTTTGAGTTCACCTTGATTTGATGAAATGTTCCTGCCAATCAGATTAAATTCTCCCAGACTGTCCGACGTGAGGTGTTGGTGCGGGCTGATTTGATTTGATTTATTATTGTCACATGTATTAGTATACAGTGAAAAGTATTGTTTCTTGCATGCTGTACAAACAATGCATACTGTACATAAGGAAGGAAGGAGAGAATGCAGAATATAATGTTACAGTTATAGCAAGGTGTAGAGAAAAGATCAACTTAATACGAGGTAGGTCCATTCAAAAGTCTGATGACAGTAGGGAAGAAGTTGTTATTGAGTCGGTTGGTACGTGACCTCAAACTTTGGTATCTTTTTCCTGACGGAAGAAGGTGGAAGAGAGTATGTCCGGGGTGTGTGGGGTCTTTAATTATGCTGGCTGCCTTTCTGAGGCAGTGGGAATTATAGATAGAGTTAATGGACGGGAGGCTGGTTGGATGATGAACTGGGCTACATTCACAACCTTTTGTAGTTTCCTGTGGTCTTGGGCAGAGCAGGCTCCATACCAAGCTGTGATACAACCAGAAAGAATGCTTTCTATGGTGCATCTGTAGAAGTTGGTGAGGGCCGTCTGAGAAAGTAGAGTCGTTGGTGAGCTTTCTTAACAAGAGTGTCGGCATGAGGGTGACCAGGACAGGTTGTTGGTGATGTGTACAACTAAAAACTTGAAGCTCTCGACCCTTTCTACTTCGTTCCCATTGATGTAGACAGGGGCATGTTCTCCACTACGCTTCCTGAAGTCAATGACAATCTCCTTCGTTTTGTTGACATTGAGGGAGAGGTTATTGTCGTTGTACCAGTTCACCAGATTCTCTATCTCATTCCTGTATTCTGTCTCGTCATTGTTTGAAATCCAACCCACTACTGTGGTATCATCAGCAAATTTGAAAATCGAGTTGGAGAGGAATTTGGCCACACAGTCACAGGTGAATAAAGAGTATAGTAGGGGGCTGAGGACACAGCATTGTGGGTCCCCGGTGTTGAGGATGATCGTGGAGGAGGTGCTGTTGCCTATCCTTACTGATTGTGGCCTGTGGGTTAGAAAGTTTAGGATCCAGTCACAGAGGGAGGAGCCGAGGCTAAGGCCACGGAGTTTGGAGATGAGTTTCATAGGAATGATGGTGTTGAAGGCTGAGCTGTAGTCGATAAATAGGAGTCTGACATACGTGTCTTTGTTATCTAGGTGTTCCAGGGCAGAGTGCAGGGCCATGGAGATGGCTTCTGCTGTGGACCTGTTGCAGCGGTAGGCGAACTGTAGTGGATCAAGGCAATCCGGGAGGCTGGAATTGATTTGTGCCATGACTAACCTTTCAAAGCACTTCATGATGATGGATGTCAGAGCCACTGGACTATAGTCATTAAGGCACGCTGCTTGGCTTTTGTTTGGAAATGGTTGTCTTCTTGAAGCAGATAGGGACCTCAAATTGTTGGAAAGAGAGGTTGAAGATGTCTGCGAATACCCCCTCCAGCTGATCCACACAAGACCTGAGTGCTCGTCTGGGTACCCCATCCGGGCTAGTGGCTTTCCATGGGTTGACCTTCAAGAAAGGTTGCTGAATGTCTGCAGTGGAGATCTCAGATACAAGTTCATCCGTGACTTCTGGGGTGGAGGGCTCGCTCTCGCTGAGCTCTTGCTCAAAGCAGGCATAGAATGTGTTGAGCTCATCAGGGAATGGGTTGGAGCCAACGATTTTACATGCCTTCATCTTGTAGCCCGTTATGTCTTGCAGACTTTGCCATAGACGGCGGGGATCCGTGTGGCTAGCCTGGGACTCAAGCTTGGTCCGGTACTGTCTTTTGGCTTCTTTGATGGATTTTTTAGATCATATCTGGCTTTCTTGTAGAGGTCAGGGTCGCCTGACTTGAAGGCTTCAGACTTAGACTTGAGCAAGCAGTGGATATCCCTGTTCATCCAGGGTTTCCGGTTGGGAAACACCCGGATTTGCTTCTTTGGCACACAGTCTTCTGCACACTTACTAATGAAGTCAGTTACTGTAGTGGCGTACTCGTTCAGGCTGGTCGCAGAGTTTTTAAATACTGACCAGTCCACTGACTCTAAGCAGTTCCTTAGGAGATCATCCGATTCCTCAGACCAACAATGCACAACTTTCCTTGATGGATTTTCCCACTTCAGGTTTTGCTTATAAGCTGGGAGCAGAAGCACAGCCTTATGGTCAGATTTGCCAAAGTGTGGACAGGCGATAGGGCGGTAGGCATGTTTGATACTTGTGCAGCAGTGGTCCATGGTGTTTGGGCCTCTGGTGGAACAGGTGATGTGTTGGTGGTAACTTGGTTGTACATTGTTGAGCTTGGCCTGATTGAAGTCCTCAGCTACACTGAACAAGGCTTCGGGATGTTTTGTTTCAAAGTTATTTGTGGTGGTGAATATTTCGTCCCAAATGTAAAGCAGTTTACAGCAATGAAACTGGCAGGGCTGCTGAGGACAGAATACTAATGTGTGGCCTAGGTTAAAGGGCATTGATAGGAAGTAATTACATACAAATAGCTTGTGTTAAATCTGATCAGATGATGCTTTATATCCAAAAATGTAAAACAAACTGTTCCAATTTCAAGCACTCATGGTGACAAATTTGATCAGCTCAATGAACCAATTTAATGAAGGTTGTGCTGATTGTGGGATAAATGGTGAACTAAGAAGTCAAACTGATCAACCAACTACAGCTGTGTCTACGAGTAGCCAAATAATTTGTCCAGAATCACACAGAATCTCATTAAAGAATTAAGTTAGTGTTATGGAGAGTGAGCAAGCTGCAACCAATGAATCTGAATTTTGGTCTATATAAATCCACATTACTAATATAGGGTCTGGTTTGTTTATTAGTATATGATGACTGCACAATCAATGGACTGTGAAACACCAATCAACTCTTGTTTTTGAGGATGTAGTGAAGCATTAATCAGGATTTCCATGTGTTTTTCTTCTGTTTAGCTGCTACTTCCAGAAGCTCGCTCTCAATTTCTGCTCAGGGTGGGAGGTTATTTTGCCTCTTTTTTTTTTTACGGAGGATGATGTCCTGTAATCAACCATATTTATTTTGCTCATGCATGAAAATTGAACTTTGAATCTATTAGTCAACATTTCACAACCTGCGATAGTTTACTAAAGCAGATATTGACGCAAATTATAGAATCCCTACAGTGCAGAAGGAGGCCATTCGGCCCACCTAGTCTGCACCAACCCTCTGAAAGCGAGCCCTATCTAGGCCCAGTCCTCCACCCTATCCCAATAACCACACCTAACCTGCACATCTTTGGACTGTGGGAAGAAACCAGAGCAGACACAGGGGGAATGTGCAAACTCCCCGCAGACAGTTGCCCAGGGCTGGAATCGAACCCGGGACCCTAGTGCTGTGAGGCAGCAATGCTAACCACTGTGCCACCATGGTTCCCTCAACATATTTCAAGAGTAAACTGACCCAATATCTGCCTGTGGCTTTATACAACTGTTGTTTATCCTAACAATCTTCCTTCCTTCTGATTTCCAAGTTAGAGAACAGTATTGCTAATCATGATAATATAGATCGCTAAAATTGGTCTGAGTTGGTTTTTGTGGCATTAATATTTTTGTTTTTGACTAATTCACTGGGGGGCTAGTCATGGTTTATATCCATCCTTTGCTAACTTGTTCCTTATTCACCTCTGCATTGATAGATTAGTCTGCAGCAGGAGTGCTATCTCCATCTGATCACTGTTGGGATAGTGGTCAGTATGTTTCTATAATGCCCAGAAAGATTTGGCCAATATCTTTATGATAATTAGGATCAAGTTATGACTTTGCATTTTCCCAAGCTACAAAACGAATGCTGAAAATAAAGTTACTTACCTCCTCAATTATGAAACATTGGAGTCACTTCCAAATGTAAACCTTTTAATAAGTAACTTGCTTTAAATAGAATCCAAATGTACTCTCTATACATACCAAGAATTGTGCTTTTTCTCAATATTGGAGAAGGCACAATTATTACATTACTTTACTGCAGGCAACAAGATGGACTCTGGCTGGCTTAAAGTCTTGATTTCTTTATATTGTTGAATGCTTCAAACTTATTTCTACTCCGGCGGGAGAGCATAGTCTCCCAAACGGAGCATTTCTCCCAGTATGTGAGCATTTCCAGCCCCTGTTCCAATATCTGAAGGGCTTCTCCTCAATCTCTGGCTCCACTTCAGTTACGTTCCTGATCCTTGACAACAAAGTGCTGAGAGATTGGACAAGTCGCTGCATCTGCTTCAGATTTGGCCATGATGAGCATCCACCAGGCCAGTCTGGACACTGTTTCTGGGGATGGTTTCTCTCGTTGCCTTCCCCTTTTCCATTGTCTTGTCCATGCCTAGGGGTCCCTGGAGAGGGTGCACAGAGTAGTTCTAATTATTCTTGAGGCCTTCAATGTGCAATTGAGCTATACGCAGATTGCAGCCTGTGGTGTACAATTTAAATAATACTATGATTTAATTTGATTACTTTCCTCGTGCCTGAAACTGGGGAATTCTGGAACACCTTCTGGAACAATCCATGTTGGCAGTGTTACAGTTGGACCTAGAGCCCAGTCACCTGGGAGTCATATTCGGGGTGTCTGACCTGCCGGAGCTCCAGACAGGGGCGGGGGCAGATGTCTTTGCCTCGCTGGTGGCAAGGAGGCAGATCCTATTGGGTTCGAAGTAAGTTTCTCCAGCCTGTGCCTCAATATGGCTGGGCGATTTGAATGAAGTTTCTAAGCCTAGTGAAGGTTAAATTTAGTTTACGAGGGAATGAGGAGGGAGTCCATAAAATATGGCAGCATCCATTCATATCTCACTTTGAGCAATTAAGTTCAGTCAGCATCTAAAATGGTGGGGGGGGGGGGAGGGGGTGGTTAATTAGTTAAGTAATTGTTTTCAGGTTGAGGAAGGGATTGTTAAATATGTGTAATGTCATTTATGTTAAAAAATGTTGGAAAAGCCATGAAAAATATTTATTTTTTAAAAAAAAATAATTTGATAACTTTCCTTTCATTTTTAGTATAATTTCACTGTCTAGTGTTTGTGTCCCTTTCAGGCTCTTGCGTGACAGGGGTTGAGGTCATCCTTATGGTCCAATTCAGTAGATGCGTTTTTATTTGAAAATTCACTTGCGTTTCCATGGTTACTAAAAATTACCAGTCACAAATGCCAATATTTTATGGTGGTCATAAATGTAGCGAAACTCTCTATCCATCATCCCAGGCAGAGCCATTTGACAAAAGCTGTAACCTGGTTGTAAGATGAAGCCTCGGATATCTCATTTAAACACAGAGAGCGTGAAAAAGCATTTACCAGTGTCGTACATGAACCATGCATGGCCTGGAATAATTCAACTATCTATTTCCCAAAGATTGCTGTTTCCCTTGACCAATGTTGTTAATTTAAAGTCAGGTTTTAATCTCGGTTTGGACCTGCCGAGAAGAACATACTTACTGAATTTTGACTTGTCAGCTGTATTAAGTCAGATTTGCAACCCTCTCTTTCGCCCCCCCCCCCCCCCCCCCCCCCCAGATGTTCTGGCACTCTCCCTCAGCTTTGATTTAATATGCTTCACATTTGTAATTTTCTAGTTATCTCCTTCAGCGCAATCCACATTAAGACTTAAAGGGTAGCAAGCTGACATGTCAGTATTTTCATACTTTTGTGAGGCAAAACTGATGTCGATGTACTCGAGTGATGAAATGTTTTATTACTCTTTGATGTAAAAGCATGTCATTATTTTACCCACTGAGCAACAATCGTAAGAACGCTGCATACAAACTGCAATATACAAAGTGGTGGGAAATGATTCCATTCCCTCCGCCATCGAATTCCGTCATCAGGAATAACCTGCAGCTTGTTGGAAAGTGCAGAATGTAATGATTGAGCCGAGCATCGTTGCCAAGCTCAGCTACAGGCCTGTGGCAGGTGTGCATACGTTAGATGGCCTGGTTAAAGCCAGCAGCCAGCTTCAGTCCACATGTTGAAAAGAGACTATGACAGTTACTCAAATTAACATCTCGCTAAGATGAAGAAATGTGTTGTTTCCTTCCTCCTCACAGATAGCCGAGCGCACTACATTAACATGTGAAGGTTTCCTGTATGCTTGTTCAGTTGTTATTTAAGTTGTCTGATTGATGGGACCAAGGCAAACTGAAACGTGTCAATCTATATTTTAGAATGAAAATGCCTGTCAAACTCTAATTTCCATTTGAGCATAATATGAACAACATCTTGAATTTTGGATACAGTTCCCTATCCAAAGCTGAATTTCCATTTCCAATTCTCTGCCCACTCCTAGTAGCATGGTAGTTAGCACTGCTGCCTCACAGCGCCAGGGACCCGGGTTCGATTACGTTCTCAGGTGACTGTCCGTGTGGAGTTTGCACATTCTCCCCGTGCCTGCGTGGGTTTCTTTTGGGTGCTCCGGTTTCCTCCCACAGTCCAAAGATGTGCGGATCAGGTGGGTTGGGCATGATAAAAATGGGGGGGTGGTGGGGCGGTTACTGGGATAGGATGGAGGTGTGGGCTTAAGTAGGGCTGGTGCAACTCAATGGGCCGAATGGCCTCCTTCTGCACTGTACATTCCATGATTCTAAGACAGACTTTCATCTGTTTCCCTAGAAAGTAATTTTCAGAACAGGCCTGTAGTCTATCGATAGGGGCTTTTAGCTTAAAGGGTGCCACTCGCCATCAAGCGTGACTGACCAGGAGTCTCTCCTGCTCTTACCACCAGCCATTGGTGTGTTTGGAAGGATTTTCAGATTTATACTCAAACTGTTTGACCGTGTTATGAACGGACCTTCCTTGGCCCATCGGGTCCTGGGGTTGGACTTGAACCCGGAGGTTTTGGCTCAGAGACAGGAACGTTACCCACTGCACCACAAGACCTATCTATGTTTAATTTAGCAGCAGAGATTACCATGAAGCACTTTCACAGTCGCACTTTCTGGCGCTAAACATTTTCTGAGATAGTCTAAGTGGGGTCCTCAACTGAAATGCTTGTGTTTGGTGCAAGATGCCACCTTGGTAAAGGAGTTGAAGCTTATACTCGGAATAGCTGCCCAGGGGCTCATTAAGCATGTGCCACAGGGATCAGTGCTGGGGCCTCAACCTTTTACAATTGATGCAAATGACTTGGCTGAAGGGATGGTTGCTACATTTGCTGCCAACACGAAGGTAGTTAGGCAAGTGAATTGTGAAGAGGATGTAAGGAGGTTACAAAGGGCATAGATAGGTTAAGTGAGTGGACAAAGATTTGGCAAATAGAGCACAACGTGGGCAAATGTGAAATTGTCTATTTTGGCAGGAGGAATAAAAAATAATCTTATTAACTAAATGGTGGAAGAATGCAATGCTTTAAGGTGCAGAGGGATCTGGGTGTGCTAGTGATGAATCGCAAAAGACTTGTATGCAGGCACATTGCTCACAATCTGGGCTGATTTAACACACTGGGCTAAATCGCTGGCTTTTAAAAAGCAGACCAAGGCAGGCCAGCAGCACGGTTCAATTCCCGCACCAGCTTCCTAAACAGGTGCCGGAATGTGGTGACTACGGGCTTTTCACAGTAACTTAATTGAAGCCTACTTGTGACAATAAGTGATTTTCATTTCATATTGTGAGGGGAATTGATTGCACAAGGATGGAGGTTATTCTTCAGTTGTATAGGGCATTGGTGAGACCACATCTGGAGTATTATGTACAATATTGTCCTCATTTAAGAAAAGATGCAAATGCGTTAGAAGCAGTTCAGAGATGATTTACGCAACTAATGACAGGAATGGGAGGATTGTCTTCTGTGGAAAGTTTGGAGAAGTTAGGTTTGTATCCACCAAAGTTTAGAAGCGTAAGAGGCGACTTGATCAAAACCTTTAAGATCCTGAGGGGTATTGACAGGGTGGAGGTGGAGAGGAAGCTTCCTCTTGTCTGAGAATCTAGAACTGGGGTCAGTGTTTGAAAATAAGGGGTCACTCATTTATAACAGGGATGAGGAGAAGTTCTTTCTCTCAAAGGGTTACAAGTCTCTGGCAGTGGAAACAGAAACTTTGCATATTTTTAAGGCAGAGCTAGATAGATTACTGATTAACAAGCGGATGAAAGATTATCAGGGTGGGCAGGGATATGGGATTGACGTTGCAATCAGATGAATTATGATTTTATTGAATGGTGGAACAGGCTCGAGGGGCTGACTGGCCTACTCCTGCTCCTAATTGATGTGTCTGTATGTTTGTAGACCAGTTAGTGCTCATTAAAGGGACTGCATGACATTTTGGTGGGAGCACGTGCCTAAAACCCTCTCCAGCAGTGACGACATATTTAGGAGTGTTGATGTGGTTTTCAAACATGACTTAAGGGATGAAAACAGGAAACGCTGGAAACATTCAGCAGGTATGGCAGTATCTGTGGAGAGAGAAACAGGGTTAATGCTTCACGTCCGCATGATTCTTCTTCAGAGATAACATTTTGTACTGTTTATGAGCAGGGGAGCAATTAGAACAAAACAAAAAGTCAGGGATAGGTGGGAGCTCAGAGAGAGTTGACAAGGGTGACATGGACACAAGGCAAGAGGAGTGAAGTATGTGTTAAGGGCTAAAGAATGTTTGATCAAGGTAAGATTGCAGAACAAGGGTCAGGGCCCCGTGAAAGCGAAACTTAAGAACCATTGACAGGTGGTCCTGCGGGAAGGAGTAGGGCAGGCATTGGGACAACAAAAATGGATTTTGAAAAGGGGGTCACAATGGAGAGAGTTCATGCTCTGAAGATGTTGAACTTAATTAAGTCCAGAAGGCTGTAAAGGGCCTAATTGGAAACGGATCAGTCACCTCATCTTTACTTACTGGAGCTGTGGAGAGGATCTTGGAAATGCACTGGGAGACTTTCTGGGACACTTTGTAATACTTCACGAAGTGTCCAGCAACACAAATTCTGGAAATTCTCTGAGAACCTCTCCGAAAATGAATGACACTCTACTTTATTGGCCACCTTGCAGGAGTCACCAGGAAAATGGCAATGGGCATCTAGGTTGGGATTCCCTCTTGGACTGGACATACAACGGAGGAGGAGGAGGCGAGACTGGGAGAGCAAAGCCAGCTGCCTCAGAAGAGAGGAACTGGAGGTTGAGGTGGTCACCTTGTTCTCTGTGGGGGTGGGACATCCCTCCTCCTCTGACCCTCCAGCCTGGGAACCTGTGCACCCTCTGCCTTAGTTCCCGAGCCATCCTGCCAATTGCTGCTGGATACTCAACAGCTTCAGTGGAAATGGGAATGAGGAGCCCCTTTGTAAAAACTAGGTCCAATCAGCACCGGTGTGTTAAACCTGCGGGTGTCTGGTACTTTTCCAGGCAAATTCAAACCATGGTGATCAGCAATTAGGATTAGAATTGCATGCCAAATCCAGACTTTCTAAGATGTATGCCTGTTAGCACAACACCCTTTTAATGCCTGTTTTCAACCTTTCACCAAAATGACCCCTTTATGCGATAGTGGTGCATGGAACAATACTGGTCATAAATAACTTGTAATCCACTTCCATAAAATTACACATCCATGCAATATTTTATGTTTATTAGCGTATTAGCCTAAACAACGAGATTTTTGAAACATTTCAACGGACAGTTCTGATTTACAATATCTGCAGTGCCATTTGAAATTATAGTTGATTAGCCGCCAACGAATGTTGCACAATTTTAATTTTCTCCATATCTATCCCAACAGGCTCTCCTCCTCTTGATCAAGAGTTTGAGGTGAGCCAGCTGTTCCATGGCCACCAAGAGTGTAACTCTCAATCTACCAGAACAAGAGGCCAGCGAGGGCACCCAGTCTGAATGCCTGAATGTTCCCTTTGTCCTGTGAGGACAGGCCAAGCTCTCCCTTCTTCTTGTAGAAAAGCTTCGCCGAGTTGGCGTCATTAGGATGCATGTTTTAGCCTCTCCACTTGATGGCGCTGTGCACTGGTGCTCCTTGACTATCAAAGAGCGGCAATCGTTGCGGTCTTCTGAGTGATCTCTTTCTGTGTAATCTTCAGAATAACAAGTGCGTTTTATTTTGAATGGGATTGACAAATAGTTACATCTGTTTCTTCTTCGCTTTGCGGCAGTAAGGCAAGATTGGATATCTGAAATCATGAACCTCCTGATCGACCAAAGTTATTGGGTGGGATTCTCCACTTCTGAGTCAATGGGCGGGATTCTCCGTTCCCCGATGTCGATTCCCACGGAGCCGGCAATTCTCCAGGCATTTATATCGAGAATGCCGCGCGTTTTACATGGCGTGGCTGCAAGCCTCTCACCGATCGGAGGATTGGTTCTGCGGCCGTGACGAGTTTTCCCAGGAAAAACGTCTCAAATCCTCCAGACATAGGGCTGGATTCTCCGATTTCCAGGCTAAGTGTTGACGGCCGCGCAGAATACGTGGACTTTTACGACAGAAAAACCGGCGCCGCACCTGGACCGATTTCACTACTGTTAAGGGGCTAGCACTGGTGCCACATGGAACACAATTGATTCTAATGGGAAACGGTACCGGATTTGCCGGTTTTGTGATTGACACCCAAAGGCTGACAGGCTGCAGCCGCATATAAAGAATTCTTCCCCCCACACGCACCATCCCAGCCAACAAGAGGGCAGTGAGGGGAGCAGACCCAAGGTTCACAGATGAAGAGCTGGAGACCCTCTTTGACGTGGTGGAGGAAAGGGGGGGTTCACCCTGTTGTCTGTCCTGGGAAGGAATCTGCCAGCCGTCACCATTCACAGTGCCTGGACGCAGGTGGTAGAGGCCGTGAGTGGCGTGGGCAACACCATCCTGACAGGCCAGCAGTGCCAGGAAAAACTATCAATCTCCTCAGGGCAGCCAGGGTGAGTAGGCAGTAGTGTGTCCCTGGCACCAACCCCCCCTCCCACACATCTGTAACCCTTCCCCCACCCCGGGCCACCCTGCACCACATGTGGGAATCTATACCAGCCGTCATGGCGGGGTGCCTTGGTCACAGAGGCCATCACCTACCCACCCCCTGGGCTGCATGCGTCGGATTGTCTAACGCTGTAGTTTTCTGTGTGTCCTCCCAGGAGAAGGCCATGCACAAGCACCAGGAGTGAGAGAAGACAGGAGGGGGACTGCCGCACCTGTGGCCTCTCACTGTGGCAGAGCAAAGCGCCATGGATGTGGTTGGCGGCCCAGAGCAAAGGGAGGTCACCGAGGTGAAGATCGGCCATAGGCGAGGAAGTGAGACCAGCTGCTGTGTTCTGGTTCCTTGTGACGTGTATCGACCCCCCAACAGCACCCCCACACCATCCTCGCCCCCACACCATCCTCGCCCCCACACCATCCTCGCCCCCACACCATCCTCGCCCCCACACCATCCTCGCCCCCACACCATCCTCGCCCCCACACCATCCTCGCCCCCACACCATCCTCGCCCCCACACCATCCTCGCCCCCACACCATCCTCGCCCCCACACCATCCTCGCCCCCACACCATCCTCGCCCCCACACCATCCTCGCCCCCACACCATCCTCGCCCCCACACCATCCTCGCCCCCACACCATCCTCGCCCCCACACCATCCTCGCCCCCACACCATCCTCGCCCCCACACCATCCTCGCCCCCACACCATCCTCGCCCCCACACCATCCTCGCCCCCACACCATCCTCGCCCCCACACCATCCTCGCCCCCACACCATCCTCGCCCCCACACCATCCTCGCCCCCATCCACCCCAACCCGCGGCCTAATCGTGCATCTTGTCTTGTGGAGATGGGCCGGTTCCACCTGGCATCCCCCGCCCGCAGCCAGTGCCACAGCCGGAGCCCCTCCATGAGCCAAGCAATAATGAGAGCAGCTCGGACACCAACCCTCCACCGGAGACTCAGGACACCCCTGAGTTTGGGTCGGAGGGTGAAACAGATTTCCCCTCTCCAACACCCTCCACCAACCCGGAGACACTCACCTGGGTTGGGCACTTTAGTAAAGAAGCTCCTGGGACACTTTCTGGTGCCACACAGTTGACCCGGTACAGCAGGTGCAGGTAGGAACACCTGTGGGGGCGGATGGTCGGAGGGCAGGCCTACCCCATGAACTAGCTGCCATCCAGATGGGTCTCGGGCATCTGGAACAGACAGTCCCATCGGTTGTGGAGATGCAGTCACAGAGCCGGGGACTACATGAGGGGTTGTCGGCGAGCATTCGGCATCTGCGTTGCAGTTGGTGGAGTCCAACCGCGTGCAGGAGCAGGAGAGGGTGCAGACCATGCGTGCACCCAGGCCAACATCGCACGGGTGGTGTTCATGGTGGAGGCATTGGGGGTGACGGTTTTAGCTATGTATTAGCATGTCCAAGGCCTGGGGAATTCTGTGCCAGCGCTAGCTGATACCCAGGACAGGGCTCAGAGAATCTAGAATTTACACTACAGGAGGCCATTCGGCCCATCGCATCTGCACCAGCCATTGGAAAGAGCACCCTACTTAAGCCCACACCTCCACCCTATCCCTCAAACCCAGTACCCCATCGAACCTTTTTGGACACTGAGGGCAATTTAGCATGGCCAATCCACCTAACCTGCACATCTTTGGACTGTGGGGGAGAATCCGGAGCATCCGGCAGAAACCCACGCAGACACGGGGAGAACGTGCAGACGCCACACAGACAGTGACCCAAACCAGGAATCGAACCTGGGACCCTGGAGCTGTGAAGCAATAGTGCTAACCGCTGTGCTACCACGCCGCCTCACAGGTGACCATGTCCCAGAGCCACCTGGGAATTGCAGCGGTGCTTCTCAGCGTGGCACAGCCACGGCAGGCCATGACTGGGAACGTCGGCGGCATTGCCCAAGCACTGGCTAACGTGGCGCAGATACAGAGGGAGGTGGCGCAGTCCCAGAGGGAAATGGTCCAGTCACTGTCTGATGTGACACAAACCTAGAAGGTGGTGGCACAGTTGCAGCGTGATGAGGCGCTGTCCCAGATGCAGGTGGTCCATTCCCTGTGCTCCATGGACGCGAGCATGCAGACCCTGGTCGACATTGGAGTGGGCTTCCAGGACTGGCAGCGCCAGTTGTCAGGGGAGCCTCAAGGGATAGCTCCCTTGACACCCTCATCCCATGGAGTAGTCCAGGGGCCATCTTGCACTCCGAGGGAGGAGGAGGTGATGCGACCCGTTCCGATGACTCCTGAAGAGGGGGTGCCAGAACACAGCAGCACCTCGGAGTACCCCCCTGCCCTTCCTATCCCTGACGGATCTGGTGGGCAGCGGACAGAACAGGGAGGCACCATGCCACCTGGGACACCTGAGCAGCAGCTGGCCCATCCAGGCCCGATTGCCTCAGAAGAAGCCCGCCAATGGGGACCGATGTTGCATGGCGGGAATCACAGCAGGCCGTCTCCACTCCTGATGTACTGCCTGGGGATCCACCGAGACGTAACATAGGTCCGTAAGGCCAGAAACGTAGACACCAGTTAAGTTGTCACTCTGCACTACCAGGGGCCAAGGTGGGTGGTTTGTGGGTACACTGCAAGATGGCCACCGTAATGGTGGTCCGTGCCGGGACACCGCCCCAGTTCCGTGGAGGGAGTCACCCCGGCCACTCGACCTGTTCGCCCATGTAACCCACCCCGGCCCTGGCAGGGCCCCCCTCCGCTCACTCCAGCCAGTGTCTGACCCAGCAGCCGGCAGTCGCTCCTCTCCGGGTCCAACCTCCTCGCTCTCCCTCATCAGCCACCACGCGGGTTTCACGATTTTTAAAAGCACAAGTGAATTCCGTTGGGAAGTCGGCCCGTCAGAGGAGGTGAATTGCGGAGGCCCTAGAGAAAACTGTGTCGGGCCCCGCTAATGACTGGCAAATGGTGTTTCCAATGCGTGCGTTCCGGAACACATTGGCGCCGCAGTCGAGGTGACGGGGAATCGCGATTTGGCATCAAATCGGTGGCTGCCGCGATTTTGGTGTCGGAACCGATTCTCCACCGAATTGCCTTTCCCAATTTTGGCGCCAGCCAACAGAGAATTCCGCCCATTGCGTTTATAAATGTTAGCAGGTGATTGAAAGAGCAAACTTCCATTCCCTGAGTCTGAACTAGACTCAAAACTAGCTCCAGAAGAAGTAACTGTAATTCCATAAATTCATTGCATTAATTGTGAGAGTCATGATCATGTACTTTGCCATGTCCGTTTGAATCCGAGATGCTTAAAAAAGTGACAAACCTCTTTGCTTTTGCCCTTTGAACCAGGAATTATACAACGGTTCTCAAACCATTCAAACTTTGTTGTTGGTGAAAATCTCTTTAATAATTTGACGTGATGGCTGCAAATTTAAACTTGTTTGTAATTTAACAGCTGTTTTGAATCCCACAATTGCTTGGATTGTAACATTAATTATGTATATATATAAAAAATGATTTTATCTACCCAGAGTACAGTTAACTTAATTTAAATTTCATTCACATGACGGGAACATAAATCTGGTTCGTCCATCTGGTTACAGCCACGTAGATTTGTACCTTCAGGGTGGATATGCTGAATGAAATTCTTGGCTAAGATTCTTCTTTATTTAAAAGAAATGTAATTGTTTACTCGTATCGTTTGGTAATCGGTGCCCACCACCATCCCCACGTCAGCTTAAAATTACATTGTAGCCATGTTCAGGGTTGGAGCTCTGCTTTCATCATTTATTAGTTGCTGGATGTAGAACTTTCTCTTCTTCAATAACCTCTCCTAATTATTCACCTGATAAAGGAAGAACACAATATTCAATAGTCTATTATAAATAACACCTTTGTTAATTGATCCTATCAAAGAGTGGAGCCTAAGATAGAGCACATCAACATACGAAAGAGGAGGACCAGCTGCCTTAGCAAGCCTGCATCGCCCTCATAGGCCGGAGTTCTCCAGCCGATCGCTGGTGGCTGGATTCTCTGGTCCTGCTGACAGTGGGACGGCTTCAATGGAAATTCCCATTGTCATCTCTGGGAGCAGAACGTCCCATCGCCAGCCAACGGCAGGCCGCCTCTTCCAGCCCAGAAACACGCGGCCGGGAGGCCGGATAATCCTGCCCTGTGTTAATAACCACTAGATTCATACCTCACTTGCAGGTGTCCTACTGTGTGTTCTCCCAACTGTGCCCCCCCCCCCCCCAACAGTGACATCATCTAGGTGAGGGGAGAAAACAAAGAAAATCCCAAGGTCTTTGAACTACCCTCCCCCCCCCCCCCCCCAACCACTCCCCCTCCACGATCAAAATAGTTTGGTGGCACAGTGGTTAGCACTGCTGTTTCACAATTCTGGGGACCCTAGTTCAATTCCAGCGACTAAATATGTGGGGTTTGCACATTCTCCCCGTGTCTGCGTTGGTTTCTTCCAGGTGCTCCGGTTTCCTCCCAGAGTCCAAAGATGTGCAGCTTAGGTGGATTGGCCATGCTAAAATTTCCCCTTAGTGTCCAGGGATGTGCAGGTTAGGTAGGGTTACGGGGATAGGGCAGTGGAGTGGGCCTAGATAGGGTGCCCTTTCAGGGAGCTGAACAGCAGTAAACAGGCCAGCACCCAGTTTTCTCTCATTCTTTAAGATCCTTTGTGTGCTTACACCTTGCTACCTTTCAAAACGTTTATATTGGTACAGAATGAAACCACGGTCTGCAAAGATTAAAGAGATTTGAATTTATGAACCTTGCCTTCAGTTTAACAGGTATTTGAAACTGAAAGTCAAATTCTTTTCAATGTTTTTTTTCTGGAAAATATTAGCTTACTAATATATCACTTTGACACAACAAGGTATGGCAAAGATATTACAGTCATTTCAAACTTTTATTCTGATTAAATCAATATGGCCCATAAATTTTGACAAAATAAATGTGTGAAATTTCAGGTGTTAGAAGCAGAACCTTTGAATGTTATTGTTTCTCTAGTCACTTTCCCATCAGGAACAAGTCATTATCCATATGTGAGAAATGCTTTGTAGAAGTGGCAGTTCTGACTTCCAATAGTTTCTTAAATTTTACATTACTCCTGCACGTTAACTTTCATTAACAAAGATGTTTCACAGAAGGGAAGTTTTAGAGTAATAGATTGATCAATTTGTGTGCCCACATTGCTATTTTAGATGGATCATTATGGAGGTTCTGAGCTAATTACCTGTTCTTGAAACTACGTGAACAGAAGGTTCTCTGTAAGGTCACTGTAAAGAGAGGAGCTGCAACATTCGGCTCCTGAAAGCCACTGATTTCAGCAATGTAATATCCAGGTGCTGACAATAATGGTGGGTGTCCTTGCCCAATTACTTGCAGTGAGGTTAGCTCTGATCTCCAATGTTTTAAAGAGCAAGAGAAGGATGATAACACCATCTGCAACTCTTACTTCACACCACATTGCAGGGTGAGGTTGAAGAGGGATTTGGGAAGGTGCACAAGGCAGGAACATACCACCATTCTGCCTGGTTGCTATAGCCTCAGTGATAGCCCCATCAATAATGTTGAGTGAGCACTATCTGCTCCAAGGGAAAGAGGACAGCGGCCACCCCCCCCCCCCCCCCCCCACAACTGCGCTTATCTACAGCCTGGTCTTAGCGGCACTCTCTGTATCATCATGTCCTGCAAGATAGCAAAGGTTGCTAGTGAGTGTGGTACAATGGATCATTGTAGTGTTCACAGGGAAGGGAATTAGTCAGGGTAGGGGCTTCTTTTTGGCACTGAGTGCTGAATTTGGGTGCATTTGAGTGCGATAGTCAGAGTTTGGTGACTGAGGGAGTTTAGGTGAGGAGAGGGCAAAGTGCTCCTTTCATTTCATTTCCTACATTTCCTCAAAAAGCCTGAAGGGAGCCCGGTGTTGACATAGAGTGCAGCTGACTGGGATTGGAGTTGGAGGACGGAGTTCCAGTTGGTCCACAGGGCAGCTACATTCTGTGAGGTAAGAGTTTTTTGTTTCTTCATTTTTAATTTAAAAAATTGTTATTTTTTGTTTGTTTTGTTTTTTGGGGGCACCAAGCTATAATTCTTTCTTTTCGCAGAATCATCAATTTTCAAGGGTTCACTTGGGAGGGTAGCAGCAGTATATATATTTTTTTTTTTAAAGGGCCTAACGGGTGTTTAATCTTTCTTTTTTTTCCCCCTTTAAATCTCTTTGTGAATTCAGATCAGAGGGGATGGAGGCTAGGGCAGTTGCATGCTTCTCCTGTAGGATGTGGGTGGTGAGGGTTACCACCAGTGTCCCCACTGGCTATACCTGCAGGAAGTGCACCCAACACCAGCTCCTCAGAGACCGCGTTAGGGAACTGCAGCTGGATGAACTTCGGATCACCCAGGAGGCAGAGGGGGTGATAGAGAAGAGTTACAGGGAGGTAGCCACACCCAAGGCACAGGACAAGAATATCTAGGTTACAGTCAGGGGAAGGAAAACGAATGGGCAGACAGTGCAAGGATCCCTCGTGGCCATTCCCCTTCAAAACAAGTATACCGTTTTGGATGCTGTTGGGGGGATGACCTACCGGGGGAAGGCCCTTGCGGCCAGGTCTCTGGCACTGATTCTGGCTCTGTGGCTCAGAAGGGAAGGGGGGAGAATAGAAAAGCAATAGTGATAGGATACTCAATGGTTAGGGGAATGGATAGGAGATTCTGTGGTCGCGAGCGAGACTCCCGGAAGGTATGTTGCCTCCCAGGTGCCAGTGCCAGGGATGTCTCGGATCGAGTCTACAGGATTCTTAAGAGGGAGGGTGAGCAACCAGAAGTCGAGGTGCACATAGGCACCAACGACATAGCTAAGAAAAGGGGTGAGGATCTAAAACGTGATTTTAAGGAGTTAGGTTGGAAGCTAAAGAGCAGGACCAGCAGAGTAATGATCTCAGGATTGCTATCGGTGCCACGTGCAAGTGAGGCAAGGAACAGAGAGCGAGTGCAGCTGAATATGTGGCTACAGGGCTGGTGCAGGAGGGAAGGCTTCAGATATGTGGATCATTGGGATACCTTCTGGGGAAGGTAGGACCTGTACATGAAAGACGGAGGGCACCAATATCCTGGATGGGAGGTTTGCTGGAGCTCTTCGGGCGGATTTAAACTAGTTTGGCAGGGGGATGGAAACCAGAGCTATGGATCAGAGGATAGGGTAGCTGTTGAACAGGCAGAAATAGTGTGCAGCAAGTCTGTGAGGAAGGATAGACAGTTGATAGGGCAAAGTTGCACTTAGTGGAATGGCTTAAAGTGTGTCTGTGTCAGGAATAACGGAGATGAATGAGGGAGAAGAGCATGGATCAGCACTTGGAACTACGATGTTGTGGCCATTATGGAGACATAAATTTCACAGGGGCAGGAATGATTGTTAGATGTTTTGGGGTTTCGATGTTTTCAGAAGAATAGGGAGGGAGGTAAAAGAGGAGGGGAGTGACACTGTTAATTAGGGAGTGCGCTACAGCTGCAGAAAAGGAGGTAGCTTAGGAGGGTTTGACTACTGAGTCAGTATGGGTGGAAGTCAGAAACAGGAAAGGATCAGTCACTTTATTGGGAGTTTTCTATAGACCCCCCAATAGCGGAAGAGAGATAGAGGAACAGATTGGGCGGCAGATCTTGGAAAAGTGTAGAAGTAACAGAGTTGTTGTCATGGGTGACTTCAACTTCCCTAATATTGACTGGAACCTCCGTAGTGCAAATGGTTTGGATGGAGCAGATTTTGTCAGGTGTGTACAGGAAGGATTCCTGACTCAATATGTAGATAGCCCGACTTGTGGGGAGGCCATATTGGACTTGGTGTTCGGCAACGAGCCAGGCCAGGTGTCAGATGTATCGGTGGGAGAGCCTTTCGGTGACAGTGACCACAACCCCTTGATTTTTACCGTAGTCATGGCGATGGATGGGAATACACAGTGTGGGAAGGTATTTAATTGGGGGAGGGTAAATTATACTGGTATTCGACAGGAGCTGAGGAGCATAAAGTGGGAACAATTGTTCTTTGGTAAATGCACACTAGTAATGTAGGGATTTTTTAAGGAGCACTTGCTGCAAGTGCTGAATAGTTTTGTCCCACTGAGGCGAGGAAGGAATGGTAAGGTGAAGGAGCCTTGGGATGACAAGAGAAGTGGAGCTTCTAGTCAAGAGGAAGAAGGAAGCTTACGTGAGGTTGAGGAAGCGAGGATTTGACTCGGCTCTATAGGGTTACAAGGTAGTCACGAAGGAACTCAAAAATGGACTGAGGAGAGCTAGAAGGGGGCATGAAAAAGCCCTGGTTGGAAGGATGAGGGAAAACCCCAAGGTGTTGTACACTTACGTGAGAAATAAGGGGATGATCAGAGTGAGGGTAGGGCTGATCAGGGATAGTGGCGGGAACATGTGCCTGGAGTCTGAGGAGATGGGGGAGGCCCTAAATGAATACTTTGCTTCAGTATTCACTAGAGAGAGGGACCTTGTTGCTCATGAGAACAGTGTGAACCAGGTTAATATACTCAAACAGGTTGGTATTAAGAATGAGGATGTTCTGGAAATTTTGAAAAGCATCAGGATAGATAAGTCCCCTGGGCCTGACGGAATATACCCAAGGTTACTACAGAAAGCGAGGGAGGAGATTTCTGCGCCGTTGGCAATGATCTTTGCATCCTCACTCTCCACTGGAGTAGTACCGGCTGATTGGAGGGAGGCGAATGTTGTTCCCCTGTTCAAGAAAAAGAATAGGGAAATCCCTGGGAATTACAGATCCATCAGTCTTACGTCTGTGTGAGCAAAATATTGGAAAGGATTCTGAGAAATAGGATTTATGATTATTTGGAAAAACATAGTTTGATTAAAGATAGTCAGCATAGTTTTGTGTGGGGCAGGTCATGCCTCACAAGCCTCATTGAATTATTTGAGGATGTGACGAGACACATTGATGAAGGTCGGGCAGTGGATGTGGTGTATATGGATTTCAGTAAGGCATTGATAAGGTTCCCCATGGTAGGCTCATTCAGAAAGTTAGGGGGCATGGGATACAGAGAAATTTGGCTGTCTGGATACAGAATTGGCTGCTGAAAGAAGACAGTGAGTGGTAGTGGATGGAAAGTATTCAGTCTGGAGGTCGGTGACCAGTGGTGTCCCGTAAGGATCTGTTCTGGGACCTCTGCTCTTTGTGGTTTTTATAAATGACTTGAATGAGGAAGTGGAAGGGTGGGTTAGTAAGTTTGCCGATGACACGAAGGTTGGGGGAGTTGTAGTTAGTGTTGAGGGTTGTTGCAGGTTACAGCAGGACAGAGCTGGACTGAGAAGTGGCAGATGGAGTTCAACCTTGATAAATGTGAAGTGAATCATTTTGGAAGGTCGAATTTGAATGCTGAATACAGGATTAAAGGCAGGATTCTTGGAAGTGTGGAGGAACAGAGGGATCTTTGGGTCCGCGTACATAGATCCCTCAAAGTTGTCACCCAGGTTGATAGGGTTGTTAAGAAGGTGTATGGTGTGTTGGCTTTCATTAACAGGGGGATTGAGTTTAAGAGCCGTGAGGTTTTGCTGTAGCTTTATAAAACTCTAGTTAGACCAACTTGGAATATTGTGTCCAGTCCTGGTCGTCGCCTCATTATAGGAAGGATGTGGATGCTTTGGAGAGGATGCAGAGGAGATTTACCAGGATGTTGCCTGGACTGGAGAGCATGTCTTATGAAGAAAGGTTGAGGGAGCTAGGGCTTTTCTCACTGGAGCGAAAAAGGCAGAGAGGTAACTTGATAGAGGTGTACAAGGTGATGAGAGGCATGGATAGAGTGGATAGCCAGAGACTTTTCCCCAGGGTGGAAATGGCTGTCACGATGGGACACAATTTTAAGGTGATTGGAGGAAGGTATGGGGGAGATGTCAGAGGTAGGTTCTTCACACAGAGAGTGGTGGATGTGTGGAATGTACTGCCAGCAGAGGTGATGGAGTCAGTGTCATTAGGGACATTTAAGCGACTCTTAGACAGGCACATGGACAGCAGTATATTGAAGGGGTTGTAGGTTAGGTTGATCTTAGATTAGGATAAATGGTCGGCACAACATCATGGGCTGAAGGGCCTGTACTGTGCTGTCCGGTCCTATGTTCTCTGTCTAATGTTTTAGGGTGATGTGAGTAGATTGTGGCAGTGGTAAGTTTGTGATAGTGAGGTACAACATGTCATGGTGAGGTATAACACGGGACAATACAGTGGCACAGCGGTAGCACAGCTGCCTCGCAGCGCCAGGGACCCGGGTTTGATTCTGGCCTTGGGTGTCTTGTCTGTGTGGAGTTTGCACTTTCTCCCCGTGTCTGTGTGGGCGTTCTCCGTGTGCCCTGGTTTCCTCCCACAGTCCAAAGGTGTACAGGTTAAGTGGATTGGCCATGATCAATGCACAGGGTTATGGTGATAACTTAGGAGGGTGCTCTCTCGGAGGGTTGTGCAAATTCAATGAGCCGAATGGCCTCCTTCTGAACTGTGGAGATTCTATGAAAAATTGCTGGACACGAGTCCTAATTGTTGATGGGTAAATGATGTCGGTCTGGTACATTGGAAAGTGTGTGTGTGTGTGTGTGTGTGATTGTTGGCAGCTGACTTCGAATAACCGTGTTTAACAACTGACCTTGCACTGTCTCTCACCACCACAACCCCAAATATGGATGTTGTTTTAATGATTCTTTTTAGCGTTGTACTTTTTATATGGAGAGTTCTCAGAAAACAAAGCAAATGCTTCAAGATAGTTTCGGCTGACAAGTAGCTGGCTGCTGCATAAGACTGTTCCCTTATGCTGCACACTCTACTTCCCATAATAGGCTGCTGCATATTTTGCTGGTCTGCATCATGGATGAATGTTTATAATTTCCTGCATGTGCCCTCTTGGTGCTTCAGGATTCTCACCACAAATTCAATATTTAGGCTGGTTCAAAGTGACAGAAGACCTGTTCATTTCAACCTGGCAAAGCTTTTTTTACTGTTATTACGGGTGCTGTAAAAAAATAAATGCCTCGTAAATCTATTGAGAAAAATATATATTTACGGCAGCAGCTTAGGGAATCGGGTTTTGGAGTTGAGGGGTCTGACTAGTCTGACTGAGAAAGAAGGAGCATGTTTTCTGAAGAAGTCTGGTAAGTTTAAAAAAACTGTAATTTACATCATACAAAATGTATTTTGTTACGTATTTAAACTGAAGAGATACATCCATTGACTACTTTATAAGTTTTAAATAGGAATGAGTGAATTTAACTAACAATGAAGGATGTAACTAAGCACATTTTATTGGAGACCTGTAAACATTAGTGCATCTAAATCTTATCCACAGATCTGATTATATGATTTGAAATTCTACATCTGTTTTCTGTATATCTAACTGCGTCAGTTGTAGAATTTTTAATTTATTTTTCAATGCTGAATTTTCTCCCTGTATCAGGGCGGGTATGGAAGGTGGATGGGCCTGTGGTGTGGGAACCAGGTTAGCTGCCTGGAGGCAGCCACCCTGCCACAGAGCAAGGTGGGTCACGGCCCCAGGATGCCTTTGAGACACCGCCCCCTCCAGTCTACCTGGTCAGAGCTGCTTCTACAGGTCGTCCTGTGGCAGGATTTCCCTTCATTTTTTTTTTCAATTTAGAGTACCCAATTATTTTTTCCAATTAAGGGGCAATTTAGCGTGGTCAATCCACCTACCCTGCACATCTTATGGGTTGTGGGGTTGAACCCCACTCAGACACGGGGAGAATGTGCAAACTCCTCACGGACAGTGACCCAGGGCCGGGATTCGAACCCGGGTCCTCAGCGCCGTAGGCAGCAATGCTAACCACTGCGCCACCGTGCTGCCCAGGATTTCCCTTCATTATGGTAGCTGGCCATTTGTTAATTTTAGAATTGTTGAGAGGGCAAGTGGAGGCGCCCTCTCTGTTCCTTACCTGAAATGGCAGGCTACAGCTCCTTCTGTGTTGGAGGATCTTCTATTCGCTCCCTTAATTCAACAGCAAACATCCACACTGGCCACTAATTGAAAAATGAAAATGAAAATCGCTTATTGTCACGAGTAGGCTTCAATGAAGTTACTGTGAAAAGCCCCTAGTCGCCACATTCCGGCACCTGTCCGGGGAGGCTGGTACGGGAATCGAACCGTGCTGCTGGCCTGCTTGGTCTGCTTTAAAAGCCACGATTTAGCCTGGTGAGCTAAACCTAACTGAATTGGTCAATTCAGAGAAAATTATGCTGTCTGACTGTGGGGATCGGGGTCCCATTTGATCCCAACGTCAGCCTTGTGATCCAAAACACAATCCCTGTTCCAAAAGTGTTTTCTGAACAGTTTTCTCAAGAAATAATTTTAATATGGATTTGGTATAAATCTTGATATTATAGGCTGGATTTTACATTCTCCCATTGACTGAGTTAGATCTGGCGGGCACCCTTCCCACCTCTTATCTGCCTGCCCCTGCCCCCACATCAGTTATACCAGCAATTCATGTCTACTCCGGGCCTCATTCCTCTGCTATGCAAATTTCATGGGCAGCCCGAGAGATCCATCCAGGTTTCCCTGCGTAGGCTGCTGGTGTGTGAGGGAAGGTTACGTTCCACCAAGAAATTGTGAGGATTTGTGCAGCTCGGAACACCTTCTGAGATCTAACAAGATCTCGTGAGGCGTCACGGTCGAGATTTACATTTTTATGTGAGCATTTAGGCTCATTTAAATATGTCTGCACCGGATTCTCCCAAGGCCCGAGAATTAATGGCCACACTTCGGTGACTTTACTATGGTGCTGTTTAGTGCTGGCCCACACAAGTGTGGACCAGGTGTAACGGCACATGGGAGGGGGGCAGGCCATTGGAGGCACCCCGGTGGTTGGATTCTGGACAGGGTGGTACCCTGGCACTCCTGCCATTGGTGCACCTTGGCATGGCCATCCTGGAACTTTGGCACTGCCATCCTGGCAGTGCCACCCAGGCACTACCAGGAGGGTGATGAGAGGCCCAACCACTGCTGACCACAGGCGCAAATGGCCAAGGTTTTATCTTTAAATATCATAAACCTAAAGCTGGAAAGGGTCTGCAGCTCTGGCAGCATCTGTGGAGAGAGAAACAGAGGTTAAGGTTCCTGTGCCCAATCTGGCTCTTCTGTATGTTTCCGTTCTGCTGGTGCATGAGGAGCAGGGGTGCTCCTGTTGGCTTCACAAAATTACTTTGATCTTCTACCATCCGCCCCCCCCCCCCCCTCCGCCCCCCCCCCCCCCCCCCCCCCCATGGGATCCCCAACTGCTCTTTGGACCTCCTTCACTCCAAAACAACCACAGTTCACAGACTTCAATTTCCCACCCTCCCTGACGAGCAAATTGCCTTGGACCCACCCAATCAGCGACAGGCGAATGAGGCCCGACCACCAAGATGGGCGGTGGCAATACCCGATTAGTACACCAAACCAAAATCCATTCTTCCCTTTAAAAATACTTGTAGCCTTTGTTGTATCTTTTTATGTAAACAGTAAAAACAATTGAGAATAATTGCTGGTTATAGCTGTATGCATTCTCCTGTTGGTTTTGGGTTAATATTTCTGCAGGGCTTCTATCATGAGAAAGATAGAGGAATACAAAGAGGATTGTGTATCTGCTCCCTCTGTCTCTAACCATATAATCAACTTGCTGTTTATATAATAAATTAGATAATTAACAGAGTCACACGAGATCTAAGTCAGCATGGCTCATCAGCCAATTAATAGATTTTTTTTCCCCTCAACTGTTCAACCGAACAATAGTTTCATTCATTTCTTTGGCTCATATTTCAGGGATGCAAGAGATTATTTTTTTTTTTGCAGGAGCTGATTTCAGGACCACAGTGCACCGAGAATTGAGGGGATTTTCCATCCCTGTTTTAAGTGGGTGGCAATGGCGGCGAGTGCGGAGAATCCAACGGGAGTCCCCAAACATCTTTTACACCATCAGGATTTCCTGTTCCGATTGTCCCATCAACCCTCCAGTGACGTATTGAGGTTCCTGCCCAGAAAGGGCGGGAAACCCATTACCAGACATTTTAGTATCGTGCGTGGGCTTCCCCTCCAATTATATTATTCCCTTCCCACCGCTGCTGACGTGATGTCACGTTGGTGGGCTCACACAACTTATAACAAATGGGGATCTGGTGAATGGTTCTCACCGGGACACACAGCTAAATACAGCCCCCATGGGGGGAAGAGGGCCAAGTCTGGGCAATATCGAGGCCAGTGCCTGGGCATTGGTAGGGGGCCTCGGATGGGGTCTTCCAATGGACGGTTCTGTGGGAAGGGTGAATTCACCGTGTGCATAGAGGTTGGATTCCCTGGGGGGGAGGGGGAGGGGGGGATAGGGTGCACATGGGGGTGAGGGGATGTTCTTCATGTCCGTGGGGGGGAATCTTCTTTTCATTTCCTTTTAGATCTATTGATTTTAAAATGGGGCCCTGTTCTCTTGAAGGCCGCTGTTGCTTACGGGGCGGGCTCATTTTGAGCCAGCGTGACGTCATGGGACCCGCCTCCAAGATTTTGTTTGAGCAAGTGTCAAAAAATATGGCAAGAAAACCTGGCAGTACAGCCAGGGGGCTGCACATTGTTTTTCCCGCCTGAGTTGACATATAGTCAACAAAACGGAAAATTCTGCCCGGAGATTTTGTGCTCCCTTTGCTGTGTGTGCTGCGTTCTGCTCACAGGCCAAAGTCAAACTGAGACTGGATCACATGACACACTTCCTGTCTAATGATCTCATGCTGCTACTCCTTAAAAGCATATGACAACACGAGCTTGGTACAAATGGTGTTTCTTTTTATGGATTGTCAAGTGGCAACTTTGGTATCGGTGAAAGCATTGAGCCATATGCTGAGAGTACAAAGAACAAAGAAAAGTACAGCACACAAACAGGCTCTCCAACCCCCCCCCCCCCCCCCCCCCCCAGGTTTGTGCCGATCCTGATGCCCTTACTGAAAAAAACCTTCTGCCCTTACTCGGTAAAGAAAGTAAGGCCCTCAACTGTTTCCACATAGGCTAAGGCATTTTGCAGCAAACTGGCACAAGGAATAGGCCTCAGGAATGTCGCTGAGCGTACTATGATGGGCTGCACACCTTGCTGCAAAACATATTTTTAAAAGCTTTCTTTTGCAATTATTTTTGGTCTGCTCTTGTAATGCACTAATCTTGTTGTTTAAGTAATAAGGTTACTTTAGGTTAAAAATCAGATAATAATTCCGATATGAATTAACTTCACAGACACAGTGCATTTTGTTTCCACAAAGTGAATTAAAGATGATCGTACATCTGCAACACAGAATGCCATTTTATATACCTCTCCCTCTGCTGAGCCACAACAGACTGTTGCATGGACGGCACTTTTTTTTTTTACAAATTTAGAGTACCCAATTATTTGTTTTCTAATTATGGAGCAATTTAGCATGGCCAATCCACCTAGCCTGCACTCTTTGGGTTGTGGAGTGAGACCCATTCAGACACGGGGAGAGTGTGCAAACTCAACGCAGACATTGACCCGGGGCCAGATCGAACAGGGTCCTCAGCGCCGTGAGGCAGCAGTGCTAACGACTGCACCACCATGCCTACCTATGGTAAGCATTTTTGCCTCACAGTGCCAGTGACCCAGGTTCAATTCCGGCCTTGGGTCACGGTCTGTGTTGAGATTATACGTTCTCCCCGTGTCTGCATGGGTTTCCTCCGAGTGCTCCAGTTTCCTCTATATGGGTCGAGTGCTCATTCAAAGGGTCGGTGCAGACTCGATGGGCCAAATGGTCTCCTTCTGCATTGTTGCGATTCGATGATTCTCGAAGGCTGACCTTACCAATGCACCTGCTGCACATCTCCTATCATTCCAGCCTGTATGACTAAGACCATTGTGCCAATAGTAGAGGCCCTATGGCAGCAGGAATGGAACCAACATACCATCATGGAAAAGCGCTTCGTCATCACCGATCCCACGGCCCGCCCAACTAGCTTCAACCGCTGTGCCAACATCGGGCACTCCTCAACTGTTTCCGCACTGGCCAAGGCCTTTGGCAGCAAACTGGCACAAGTGGAGCCTTGCTGAGACTATGGTGCTCTCCAATCAATGACTCACATCATTGAAGTCTGCCCCTGACAAAATTCAGCAGAGGGCTCAGAGAGTTCCATTCAACCACTGCGGAAGCTAATTGCCTGGCTTGCTAATTACTGCACATGCAGAAACAAAAAAGGGTTGATAAGTTCAAAATATATCCACAAAATGACTTTAATGGTTTTCTGTTTTAGTAGGGGCTGTAATAAAGCTTTAAGTGAGGGGATTGGTGACGTTGGTATAACCCAAATTGCTCAATCTGGCTTTAGTCAGGAGGCATTTGTCGTGGAAGGGACTAAGTACAGTACCACCCATACAATGATTTCAGAAGGCACATGCCTAACTAGACCTAAGGTCAGTGTGGTATTGGCCAGAGATGTGCTCAGACCTTGTTCCTTGCCTGTACCCTTTATTGTATATGGTCACAAGTGGCTAATAAAAACTAGCTCTTAACATACAGAAGATGCTTCAGTAGACACACTCTGCAACCAACACCATCCCAACAGCACTGAGGAGTTGCGGTGTGGAAACAAAGCAAAAAAGCTGACACATATCACTCTTCATATTTTAGAGCATTAAATCAGGGGGCACAGTTAGATGTGGGTGGAACTACATTTTTTAAAATGAAGTGACAATCCACCTACCCAGCGCATCTTTGGGTTGAGGGGGTGAGACCCAAGCAGACACGGAGAGAATGTGTAAACTCCACACGGAGTTTACAGTACCGTGCGGTAGCAGCGCTAACCACTGTGCCACCCTGCTGCGCCTGAAGGAACTACATTTTTAAAATAAAATAAAATAAAAAAGGGAAAAAATGTTTGGGACAACGCTGGGTAGAAATGGCAAAAGGAGAGAAGCTGAACTGAAGAAAGGTTGAAGAAAAAGGCGAGGAATGAAGAGGAAAGCATTCTTTTCTGCTTTAGACTTCAGAGTCAGATGGAACTTAACTAAATTCTTTGAATCCATTAATATTGTAGAGGGGTCAGGCTTAGTCAGTTTAATGTTTATTTTAGATAAACATTTACGTGACACTTTTTTTGTGGGGCGCGACAGGACACAATCTAACTTTTTACAACGTAGTCTGCAATTGAAAGGAATACATTAATGTGGTTTACTATGTTTTTGCAAAAATATACTTTATTCATAAAGTATCTAAAAGAACATTTCAAATTGCCATAACAGGAAAGTGCAATGATATTCATATTTTCTCCAGAGATCAAGATGCACTCTGAGGTGCTTCAATGCAGTAATGAGAACATTACAAATATTTCAAACTTTCATCACAATTCTGTTCAAACTGCATTAATGTGGTTTACGATAGAACCCCTCCTGAGAGGAGCCAGGCACAAAACAACATTTACTGTGTAAATTTGGCTCATTGCCTATTTGTGTGACTTTGGTGGCCACAGAGGAGTCAGGTACGAGAGTATAATGAAAACTATTTACTGTTAAAGCAAACTTTTTACAGGTCACAATCCCAGTTCCAGCCAGGACATCTCTGCCTCGGGTCCTACCTGGGCTGGCAATAATGCCTGTAATCAATTATCCCGCTGATGGGTCCCCGCTCCTCAGCGGGGAAGCTTGTATTCCTCGAGGCTTATGGGGAGGCTTGTCAGCCCCTCTAAGGGTCTGATGAGCCTCCCGTCTGAGGAAGGTGGAGCAGGAGGGCTCCTGCTCTTCTTCGCTCGCGGTGGCTCTTCAAGCACCTGCGGGGCCGTAATCGGGGGGCAGGTATCTCGTCGGGGAAAGCCGCCTTTTCACTGACCGTCTGGGGGCATCACCACTGGCAGCTGAACCCCGGCCTGCTGATTGTCAGAAACCATCGATGCCTGGGTCTCCATATCCGAGTCAGAGTCAATGATCTCTCCCATCTCAGTGTCGGGCCCCTCAGGGGATGACGCTCAAAAGCTCACTTCGGTCAAGGCGATGTGTTTAGAAACTGCTTCCTCCGGAGGCCATGGCGCAATGCTGGTCTCCTGCCTCTGAGGTGGCCCAAAAGTTTCTTCATTGTCCATTCTTGTGTACGCATCTGATATGAGGCTGGCCGTGTCTGCCGCGCCACCGTCCCAGGAACCCACTTCGCGCCATCGCCAAAGGTGATGTCATCTGGTCTGAACTACCTGGTCCGTGCTCTCCCATCTAGGCTACGCCCCTGCTCTTCCTGACTCTGCTGAACCTTTCCCCCAATATCTGGGAACGTGAGACTGTGGTGGCTCCTGAGCCATTGGCCCATTAATATTTCTACAGGTGCTACCCCGGTTGCGGCATGCATTGTGGTGCAATAGCAAAGCCGAAATCTAGCCAGCCGTGTGTCCAGGGATCCTGAGCTCTGGGGCGGGGTTCTGTGATCCTGAGGCGAAATGTTGACGCCGTCGGAAACGCCGCCGAGAAACGCGACGGCGTCAACACTGCCTCAGGGTCAGCAATTCTGGCCCCGACAGGGTGCCAGCACGGCACTGGAGCGGTTCACGCTGCTCCAGCTGCTGATCCTGGAATCAAATGGGCACCACGGCATGCACAGTGGCACCGGCGCTAATGCGCGCATGCGCAGTGGCTTCCTCCAACGCACCGGCCCCGACACAACATGGCGCAGGACTACAGGGCCGGCACAGGAGAAGGGAGGCCGCCAGCCAGAGAGGCCGGACCGCCAATCGGTGGGCCCCGATCGTGGGCTAGGCCGCTTCGGAGCCCCCCCCGCCCCCCGGGTTGGACCCCACCTCCTCCCTCCCCGCCCCCCCACAGGCCACCCCCCCCCCCCCCCGACTCTTCCATGCCGAGTTCCTGCCGGCTGAGAGCAGGTGTGGATGGTGCCGGCGGGACTCGGGTTTTTCACAATGGCTGCTCAGCCCAACCCGGGCCGAGAATCGGCGGGGGTGGGGGTCACGTAGAGCGGCCCCCAACTAGCACTGCGCCAACCATGCGGGCGCCAATGGCGTCGATCGCATGCCGGCGTCGGGGCAGCGTGGCGCTATTCGCGCCAGTCGTGGGGATTTTCCGGCCCTGCCCAGCCCCGGGCTGAGTGAATCCCACCCCTGTTTCTTCAGGCTCCTTTAAAAAGGTTGCACCACCCATTTGAGGATGGGTGGAACGGGGTTTTGTGGTAGGGTCGCACCCTGTTGGCATTCATGAAACTCCTGATATTTCCACTGGTAAAGGAGGTGCCGTTATCCATGACCAACACCTCCGGGATGCCGTTATCCATGACCAACACCTCCGGAATGCCGTGTGTGCTAAAATAGAGCCCGAGCTTCTCGGTCGTCACTCTTGATGCGATGGAGGACATATTGTGGACATTCAGCCATTTGGAATGTGGATCTAGTATAAGCATGAACATGGATCCCTGTAAAGGCTCAGCATGAAGGCGCACCCAAGGCTGGCCTGGCCATTCCCATGGATGAAGTGGCACGGTGGGTGGGAATTCCTCTGCACTTTGCAGATGTCTCACTGTTGGGCAAGCCGTTCTATCTCCTCATCCAGGACTGGCCACCACATGTAGCTATGGGCCAGCATTTTCATTTTTGTGACACCTGGATGTCTGTTGTGTAGATCCCATGGAATGGGGTCTCAGCCCTGGTGTGGAATCATTACGTAGGCCCCCACAGGAGAAGGCTGTCCTCAACACTGAGCTCCAACATGTTGGTCACAAAGGCCCACAGGTCATCGGGCAGCTTCCGAGCTGATCTCATTACAACACCGTGTGGCGGACCTTTGACAATATGGGGTCTTTTTGCATTCAATTGTGGACCTGGACAGTGGTGACCGGCAAGGTATCCATGAAATAGTGCGGCACGGTAGCACAGTGGTTAGCACTGTTGCTTCACAGCTGCAGGTCTGATTCCTGCTTGGGTCACTGTCTGTGCGGAGTCTGCACGTTCTTCCCAAGTCTGCGTGGGTTTCCTCCGGGTGCTCTGGTTTCCTCCCACAAGTCCCAAAATAAATGCTTGTTAGGTGAATTGGGCATTCTGAATTCTCCCTCTGTGTACCCGAACAGGTGCCGGAGTGTGGCGACTAGGGGCTTTTCACAGTAACTTCATTGCAGTGTTAATGTAAGCCTACTTGTGACCTATAATAAAGATTATTATTATCTATTCCGTGTGGCAATGGCTTTGCCAGCTCTGGGAGGAGAAGGCAGTGGTGGGGGGGAAGTCAGCAAAGGGAGCCTGCACAACGTATCTGCATTTGCAATCTGTATCCCTGGGTGATGCTTGAAAGTAAATTCGTAGGCTGTTTATAATAGGGCCCACCTTTGGATCCTGGCGGACACCATCGGTGGAATTGCCTTTCTTCATAAGTACCAGTAACAGTATATGTACTGGTGGAACTTTTTCACCACGAAGACTACTGCCAAACCCTCCTTTTCAATCTGAGTGTAATTACGCTCTGCCGCAGTCAGTGTCCTGGATGCAAATGTGATCAGTCATCAATGCGATGTGATAAAACGGCTTTGTTGCCGTATGGCGAGTCATCACACATGACCAACAACGGTTTGGCGAGATCATGATGTTTCAGCAGGTCAGATGACATCAACTGTCTTTTTACCCAGGCAAAAGCTTCCTCCTGAGGTGCTCTCCGTGGCCATTCCTGGCGCATTTTAAGCAAAGCGTGTAAGGGTGCGAGTATGGTCGCCAGGCCAGGAATGACCGTCCCAAAAAATATTTACGAGTGCTTAAAAAAAAAGAGTGCAGTTTAGTTGCATTTTCTGGAGTGTCAGCTCGTCGGAACGCTCACACGTTCTCCATTACTGGATGCAGTCCATCCCAGTGCACGCAGTATCCCAAGTAGATAACCTCATTGATGAAAAATACTTCTCTCTCTTGAGGCGGATACTTGTTTTTCCAAAATTGGTGGAGGATTTCCTCTAGGTTGCTCAGATGCTCTCGCTCCATAGCTCAGTGACTAAGTCATGGTTTAAATAGGCCGACACATGCGGCAGCCCTCACAGGGTATTCTTCATGTGTGTTGAAAAATGGCACAAGCCAGCGACACTCCAAATGGCAGCTTGGTATATTCGTAAAGGCGTGTATTAATAGTCACATAACGTTTGGACTCTCGGTCCAGCTCCAGGTGGAGATATGCATGGTTCATGTCAAGTTTAGTAAATGAATGACCCCCAGCCAATTTTGCGTCTAAATCTTCAATCTGGTATCTGCCAAACGGGAGGCCTATTCACGGTTAACTTATAGCCGCTGCAGAGGTCGAACGATTTGCCTTAAGTTCAGGGACTACCAATGATGCCCAATTGCTGAACGCTACCAGCCGGATGAACTTGAGGCCCTATAGTCGGCCGAGTTCCGCCTCAACTTTCACCAGCAGTGCATAGGGGACCGAGTGGGCAAAACGTTCACAGGAATGATCCCTGGAATTGAGGACTTCATATGAGGAGCGGTTGAGGACTCTGGGCCTGTACTCAATGGAGTTTAGAAAGATGAAAAGAGCTGCTTTAAGTTTTTTCTGTCTTTCAGTCACATCAGTGGTTGTTCTTGAATGAAGTTCATTTTTATCCATGACTCGTATGAAAGAAAGGCAGGATTGGGAATGTGCAGGAAAATAAAGGATGAGCCTTATAGTGGCTGCATCTAATTTTCAGGTATTTGTGTGAGAGGAACAGCCTCATCTTTCCTGATCATTACACTGGATTCCTCAGAGAGTTCTTCCCTTTCATCTGTTAGTAGCTGTGGGGATAAAATCACATCCTTAGAACAAATTGCGGGCAAAATACCGAGGCATTTATCTTTTTTAAAAATAAATTTAGAGTACCCAATTCATTTTTTCCAATTAAGGGGCAATTTAGCGTGGCCAATCCACCTACCCTGCACATCTTTGGGTTGTGGGGGCAAAACCCACGTGAACGCGAGGAGAATGTGCAAACTCCACACGGACAGTGACCCAGAGTCGGGATCGAACCTGGGACCTCGGTACCGTGAGGCAACAGGGCTAACCCACTGTGCCACCGTGCTGCACCCGAGGCATTTATCTTGACCCTAAGTCACATTAGATTGCGGACAGAGACAGAATAGTGACTTTCCCAGCAGCATACAAGAAAGGGCATTCAGTAAAAGCAATGTGAAGCTAATTGTATGTGTTAATTTTGAGAGAATCAAATCAAACTTGCAGGAAAGACGCCTGGGTCTCTTTCAGAGCAGAGGTGTATTTGGCGCATATCCTTTGTAAAAAAAAAAATCATTTAGGTTATTTTCAAGTATCTGTTGATCATTACAGGTTCATATAACTCAACACATCTGTTCGCTGTATATATATTAATTGGGTGTTTAATTGTAGTCAGATTGTGGACATTAACTGAGGACCAAACAGGAATATTTGGACCAGGCAGAAATTGTGCTGGCTGGAGCAGAGATGCAGATACGTATGGGTGGGATTTTCTGGTCCCCCGTGATATGTTTTCTGGCAGCGGAGGCAGCTTACCATTGGTCCTGCGGAAGTCTATGCCATTTTGTGTGGCTCACCAGTCCTGTTGCCGGGCAACCCTCCATGGGGATCGCCTTTGGCGCGACTGGTGGATTCTGCCGGTGGGAAGGGCCAGAAAATGCAGTTCCCACCTGACCATCCGAGTTGTGACAACATCGCACTACAGGCAACGGTCAAGAAAACAAGGAGCTGAGTAGCATGGGCGGCACAGTGGCAGAGTGGTTTGCACTGCTGCCTCACAGCAACAGGGCCCTGGGATCAATTGGGTGACTGTGTGTGTGGAGTGTGCACTTCCTCCCTGTATCTGCGTGGATTTATTCCGGGTGTTCCGGTTGCCTGCCACAGTCCATCGATGTGGGCGGCACGGTAACACAGGGGTTAATACTGTTGCCGGCAAGGAAAGTGCATTGCAAAAAACTGGAGAATTCCGGCCAACATCTTAATGCGGTCTCCATTGAACTCCAAAAATATGGGGCCTAATACTTTCAGTGCAAAGTGGGTGGGGAGAGAGTCCAGCACAGGAAACCTAGAGGTTTAGGGGGCAGGATTCTCCGAGCCTCCACGCTGAAATCGCAATGGGCGTCAAACCCGAAATCCAGTCCGATGCCGCTCCCGCAATATTCCGATCGCTGGATGAATCGCCACGAATCACGCTGGTCGGGGGCATTGACAGATGCCCCCGCGATGATTCTCCAACGTGAACTGGCCGGGTTCCCGACGGCATGGTTCTAACCACGTTTTGCCTGTTGGGAATGGCCAGTGGCGGCTGCGGAGAAAGTCCACGGCCGCCCTGGTGGGGGGATCCTTCACTAGGGGTATAGCCATCTGGGATGGCCATGCCCCGATTACAAAATGGACACTTTGCAAAGAATGCAGGGAAAATGGACAATACTGAGAAAGCAAGCAGGTGCAAGGTTTGTCTGTTGATTGGATCCGTAGCTCCCAGACAAGACCGATACTGCAAAGCCATTAGCATACTAATGAGCCATCTCCGGGGACAAAAGAGTAACATTTAAGTAAACGATACTAAGGCAGACACCCCGGCGCCAGAGGAGACTAGAACAAAGCAGGCCAACGGCCATCTAGGACACACCCAGAAATCAGGGCACCCACCCCTTTATTGGAGGAAATCGATAGGAATAATCAAGATACGGTCCAATTAATTGGGGCCAAGTTCAAGGCCTGCCCAAAAGCGCGCGAAGCCCCTTTGGGTATAAGAAGGATCCCCCAAGAGAGAATCACTCTCGCCTTGGCTCTCAGCGAGGAAAGACCTGCCTAGCAGCTGCACCAGAACAAGCAAGTCCAAAGTCAACGCACGCTACGTGACAGACGTTCCTAGCTACTATTCTGTACCAGCTCAACCCCAGCAGCCTCAGAACCGGACAACGGCCATTGTTCCTCTGACTGAGTGGGCACCCGAAGCTAAGTATAGGCTTTAGTAGTTGTGATAGTTTAGTTGGTATAGTTTTGTGCATGAGTATATTTGACTGTGTGTGTAAATAAATGAGCATTGATTTCGAACTTACTAATTGGTGTATCGAGTCTTTGATCAGTATTCGGTTTTGAACCATGTGGTGGTATACCTGGCGACTCTTGAGTAAACGTCATTAGAATTAAGGAAGGCAACCATATTAACCGCCTAAACAGAGCCAATTAAAGAGAGAACACAACGAGCAACGGGGTCCTTACAGATGACCAGGCTAGCGATTGGGGGCCACCAGGTGCGCACGATCTCGGTGGGGGGAGGGGGCCTATCCTTTTGATGCTGGTCCGCGGTGTGGGTCTGCCATGTCGCGTGGGACAGCCGATGCAGGCCGCCGCCGTGAGCATACGCAGATCCCAACTGGAAGTGCAGGGCCCCCTGCAGGAAGCCGGAGCTGCGAGGACTACTCCGGGGCCCCACTAGCTCCCTTCAGGTAGGAGAATCACTCTAGGCTTTCTTAAGGGAAACTCAGAGCGATTCGCCATCGTTTTGACGCTAGAGCAGAGACATAGCCCCATTATTGGACAATCCCTTCCCCGGTTTCCCAAATGTGACAGTTTTTATCTTTAGGACATGCTTTCAATTTTTTTTCTGCGGATTTCCTGCCTGACAACAAACTGTTTGCAGCTCTCCAACGGAAGGACGCGTCACCAGAGGAGGTAGGCCTAGTGGTGAGAGAGAATATGAAATAAGAAACAAAGCAGGCATGCACATGATGAGGAAATATCACTGGAGAATGAATGAGAAAAATCAATGAGCCAGAAAAATCTAATAAGTAAATTGAATATTAGCATTCAGTCTGCACAATGGTATAGTTGGTTGCTTGATTTTTAATTTAGCAAGATAACAAACTATGGAATTGATGCTGCGTGATGTCTACAGAGTCACTACCATTTTGTTCACCACTAAATCAATGGGTAAATTCAATCCGAGGTTTTAATGGAAAGAAAACCATGGATCAGCAAGTTGGGCCTGTAGCTGAATCAACTATCTGAAGTCATGGTAATGCTGTAAAACCAGTAACATTTTTGACATTTTGCTCAGTTGATGAGATATCACGATGCATGTCCTCCTCTGAATAGAGTTCTTCAGTTCCAAATTAACAGTATTCATCTTTAACAAATCAAGCTCTATAAATCATGGGCCTTTGCACTTCTATTTTGGGGGGAGTTCGATTCGGCTCAATGTTGGGCAATGTGTGATGATGCCATACCCAAACTCGAAAAGGCAGCAGATAAACTTTGTGAAACATGCTGCTGACCAGCTGCACTCTCAGTAGGGAGCCCAGGTGCGCACATGGCGAGGGTGATAAACGGCCAGCCTGCACCTCTTAACGGCAACCTTCCCCTCTTAAAGGGGCGTTGCACTCATACAACAGCTGTTGGTAAAGCACTTAGGATGGCTATGCTTCAAAAGGTGGAGGGCAGCAACTGGCCAGAGAGAGGGCTCTGGGATCAGAAGGAGAAAATATGCCAGATTTATACAAGGGGGTTAGGAGGCATGAAAGGCACCACTGAGAAGGGAATGGGTGCTAAATCCCCAAATTGTGGCCCTGAGGATATATTAGTGGTACCGGAAAAACGGACTATCACAGAGCCTGAGCCAGTGGCACTATGGAGCTAAACTTTGCAGCCATGATCAGTCTCCAGTTTAGCTTCAGCAGTCTGCAGTATTCCAGTTAGTATGGCCCAATAACTCATTGCTGTTTGTTGCGACAGTGGGCCTGATTTTAACCCTTGGTGGGTGGCTGAATTTTGAATGAGTTAAAATCACACCAGAAGCATCTTTGAATAATATTGCTTGAATCTCTTCAGTTAACAATAAGGTGCTCCGTGGCAGAATTTGCCGTGGGTTGTGGATTAATATAATATTATTGCCTTTCTGTCCAGAATGTCCTCACACACTCTCTGGGCAGAGTTATTGCTGCAATTCTATCAACTGGCTAAGAAAACAATAATAATGTTGGATATTTTATAAACTGTGGTTTTCGAAAATTAAGTTAGATTTAAAAAGTAAATAAATAGTAAGCCAGCAAATTTAAAGCAAAGCTATTCTTAATTGGAAATGCCTGTTTTCATAAATAGTCCCCTACTAATGAATTTGTAGGAAGGTATGGCATTGAAGTATGACAAATTAAGAATGTGATTTAATTATTGGTAACAAAATATGTGAGTGAATGGAATGCACCTGTGATAATGACCTACAATTCTTTTAACCAGTCACATAACCTTGATCAAATGTCAAAGTTCATGCAGCTGTGAATTGTGCAGTTTGTGGAAAAGGACAATTTCGGACGTTTCAGAATATTTTGACATACAGACGAGGCCCAGCATTAATGTCACTGATCTGATGCTATTTCTAACTTTTCCTGTTCATCTATCTTTCTAATCGCAACCCTGAACCCTGGAATGTAAAATACCTCTTTCACTTTTTCCTTAACTTTCACAAATCCATTTTTTGGAGGGGTTAAAAACTTCAGCGCCAATCAACAATGTGTGCTTTCGACTGCATGGAACCATGTTTCGTTACTGTTTTAGCTTCGGTTAATGAGGAAAGGAATGTCAGCCCCTCAGAGACTTAACTGTTGAGGTTTCTGTTAAAGATATCACATTCCACTCATTCTGGGCTTAAAGGAAAGAATCAATGATAACTTGATAGCAGGGCAAAGAACATCAATTCATTCAGTAATGCATTGAAGGAAGTTTTATTGTATGTGGCTACATTATTCAAGCATGTTTTATTTTTGATTTACACGGACCTAAAATACCTGGGGCTGGATTCTCCGATCCCCCTGCCATGTGTTTCCTGGCAGCGCGCTGCTCGCTGGCAGTGGGATTCACTCCTCCCGTCCCTTCTCAATGGGATTTCCCATTGAAGCTATCCCACGCTGCCAGGAAACCCACGGGCAGGGGTGCCTCCCTGGCAGGAACAGAGATGCCAATGGCTGGAGATTTCCTCACTCCAGAAAGAGACCATTCAGCCCATCATGCCTCTGCCATATCTTTAATAAGTTGTCCAATTAGGCCCACATCCCTACTCTTTTCTCATAAACCATCACTTATTATTTCCTTCTTAATCATATATCCATTTCAATTTTGGAAGGTGCGATTGTATCTGCTTTCACCACTTTTGCAGGATGTAATCCCCAGTTCATAAACCATATTGTAAGAAGGTGCTTATCCTCATCCCCCCCGCTTGTTCTTTTGTAATTCTCTTACATCTGTGGCCCCTGATTTCTCTGACTCCAATGCTAACAAGGGTCCCAAAGAAGGAATACATCTTTAAACGGTTTAAGCATAGAGATCCGTTTTAATCAAAGGGGCCAGTTAACGAAAGGATGTCAAAGATGCCAAGACTAAATGCCATTTTGTTATGAGAATAGGGGGCGTGATTCTCAGACTCCCCCGCCGGGTCGGAGAATCGCCGGGGGGCGGCGTGAATCCTGTCCCGCTGCTCCAACGCCGGCTGCCGAATTCTCCGACACAGATTTTCGGGCAGGGGCAGGGATCACACCGCGCCGGTCGGGGGCCGTTGCCAGCGGCACCCCCAGCAATTCTCCGGGCCCCGATGGGCCGAGCGGCCGCCCGTTTTCGGCCAGTTCCACTGGCGTGAAATGGAAATGGTCCATCCCGGCGGGAGTTGGCTTGGAGGCCGGCTAGCAGAGTCCTCGGGGGCTGTGGTAAACCACTGTTGTACCTATATTAGGTGATGTATGGTTGACCTTACTCCGTCGAGGAAGTACAGATAATCACCAGGGACTACCAGGTTTGTGCGGACTGAAGCCGCACTTCTACCGGCCGGATCGTGCGCGCCTGGTGAAGGCCTCCCGCCCCTTTGAGCGCCTCAGCATGGATTTCAAAGGGCCCCTCCCCTCCACCGACCGTAACATGTATTTACTCAGTGTGGTCGATGAGTACTCCAGATTCCCCTTCGCCATCCCATGTCCCGACATGACGTCTGCCACCGTCATCAAAGCCCTCAACACCATCTTCGCTCTGTTCGGCTTCCCCGCCTACATCCACAGTGACAGGAGATCCTCATTCATGAGTGATGAGCTACGTCAGTTCCTGTTCAGCAGGGTTATCGCCTCCAGCAGATCGACAAGCTATAACCCCCGGGGAAACAGACAGGTAGAGAGGGAGAATGGGATGGTATGGAGGGCCGTCCAACTGACCCTATGGTCCAGGAACCTCCCTGCCTCCCGCTGGCAGGAGGTCCTCCCTGATGCACTACACTCCATTCGGTCACTACTGTGCACTGCCACACATCCCATGAACGTCGTTTTGCCTTCCCCAGGAAGTCCACATCTGGGGTGTCACTCCCGACTTGGCTCGCAGCTCCAGGACGAGTCCTGCTCCGTAGGCACGTCCGACTCCACAAGGCCGACCCGTTGGTGGAGAGGGCGCAATTACTCCATGCAAACCCCCAGTATGACTACGTGGCGTACCCCGACGGCTGCCAGGATACTGTCTCCCTTAGGGACCTGGCACCAGCAGGTTCCACACACACACACCCCTCCGGCCCGGCGGCACCCTCCCCTCCCCCAGCGCTCCCAGCAGCAACCCCCCAGGACCATCCATCCTCCCCCTGCCCATGCCCAAGGATGAAGAGGATTCTGACACGCTCACAGAGTCACCGAAGGTCAGACCAGCATTGGCATTGCCACCACCAGTACATCGCTCCCAGCGGCACATCAAGGCCCCGGACCGGTTAAACCTCTAACTGGTCCATTGGACTTCAAAAGACATTTTTTTTCCCTCCAATATTGTAAATGTATAACTCATTTGTTGTATATAGTTCTCTACCACCCCTGCCGGACTCAATTTTAACAGGGGGTAAATGTGGTAAACCACTGTTGCACCTATATTAGGTGATGTATGGTTGGACCTGTACTACAGGTACGTCGGTAGTCCCTGCCTGCTGGCTCGGGAGTATAAATGTGTGTGTCCTCCATGCTGCATCCATTTCGCCAGCTGCTGTGGGAGGCCACACATCTTAGAGCAATAAAGCCTCAGTTGTATCCAACTCTCGTCTTTGTGCAATTGATCGTGCATCAGGGGGGGCACGGGGGGATCCGACCCGGGGGGGGGAGCCCCACAAGGGCCTGGCCCGCGATCGGGGCCCATCGATCTGCGGGCGGGCCTGTGCCGTGGGGGTCCTCCTGTAAGGCTCCGCCATGGCCGGCGCAGAGAAGAAGCCCCCTACGCATGCGCAGGAAACAAGCCGGCGGCTCTGGGCATGCGCCAACGCGCACCGTCCCACGGCTGTCCTTCGGCGCAGGTTGGCACAGTGCCAACCCCGCCGGCGCCGACCTAGCCCCTGGAAGTGCAGAGGATTCCGCAACCTCCAGGCAGCCCGACGCCGGAGTGGTTCACGCCACTCTTGGGGCGGGCTTCGGGCCATCCCGCCAATTGCGGGAGAATCCGGCCAAGATATCTGAAATATTTGTGCCAACTTTCTCCACAAATTGATGCATTGATGCATACTGAACGGTTCGAAAAGGATTGGAGTGTATTAAATCAGCCTGATGCTTTGATAACTCTGAAGTTCAGTCGGGGAGTGCCAACAAAAGATAAAAGAATAATGTTTGACCAAAATGAGAAACACAAGTGCGCAGAAGATAAGACTTGGTAATCTTGTTTGGTTGCCACAAAACAGAGGTCTGTAACAGTTCAAAATATACTCATTAAAAGCATATTACTTGACTGTGTTGTATAAAATACTCTTTAATAAATCCCTGGGCACAGATGATACCTAGCCAAGTAGAAAGAATGCTTGGAACGCTGTAAGGTAGGCCCATATTTCTATAATTGTTCTTGCATCTGTTCTTAAACAGTAAAATACATTTGTTTCTCCATCACTAAAGGTCATTTCTCTAACACATATAGCATCAATTCTGCAGCCTGTCTTTAAAAAGCCTTGATTAATATGTAATACGATAATTAAAGTCAACAAATTTGCAGCTCATTAAAATCTGGCCCAGGTATCAGATGATTTCTTGTCGAGTAAGTTTGAATGTTCATCTCTTTTATGCTACACAGCCATCTGTATTTAAATGCTGTCAACGGAAAAAAATGACTGCAAAGTATCATTAAAGCTTGCTGGTCTTGTTATAAAACGCCCTGTATTTGCTTTCCTTGGTCGTTAGGGAGGGTTGGCTAAATCAGATACAGATACAGACTTTGTCAAGATTGCATTCAGTTCATAATAAGGTGACCTGAACTGAATCCAATACCCTGGTCGAAAGTGTTTCTAGATTTAAGGCCTGTGTAGTAGGGCCGTATTTGAGGCCACGTTGCTGATATATATGCATCAGGTTCCTTTCGCTGTGACATTTTCTTTACCAGCTTATGTCGGCATGATGAAAACATCCTACTGTGAAGCTTAAACCACCAGAAAAGACAAGGCTCAATATTTTTAAATTCCAAAGCATATTTGGATGAAGTAAATGCAGCATTATTTCTGTCTGACCACGTGATGTGATTTTTAGCTGCAAATCCGCCAGAGTTTGAAATCCAAGATAAACCTTGTTTAATACTTCAGGAAATTCGATCGACTGCAGCCCGGGAAGGCCACTTCTGTTGTCCAGCATCAAATTGGGCCACTGGACCCCTTTAAAATATTTTTCAATTATATCGCCAATCACCCACGGGGGTGGGGTGAGGTGTGTGTGTGTGGGGGGGGGGGGGGGGGGGGGGGGGGGGGGGGGGGGGGCAGATGAAACAATTTGCCAAATAATTGACATGCAATAATTGACAGATCATTTATATAATCCCTGCAGTGCAGAAGGAGGCCATTCGGTCCATCGGATGAACACTGACCCTCTGAAAGAGCACCTTACCATGGCCCACTCCCCGCCCTATCTCTGTAACCCCAGGTAACCAGCACACCTTTGGACACTAAATGCGATCCCACCATGGCCAACTCACCTAACATGCACATCATTGGAGAACAGAGAAATTAAACATTGCTTTTTCTTAAAAATCAACATTTATATTGTGATATATAGGTACAGTTCAGGTGCAAAAGTACACACGTAGTACATTTTATTATTTTATCATTCATTTTGTAGTTTCCTGCTTTAGGGGCAGTGCATCTGGAGTAGGCTGCAGTTAAAATTCAAACTGACATCTGTTGTTCAAATCCATGATGAGAATGGGGGCCTCCAGAAATCTAAAACAAATGTCAACAGATGGACAGCACACATCAAAGAATACAGTTCCCTTTCCAAACCTGAAAATGCTTCTACAAATCTGCAAAGCACCAAAGAATACCGAAAGCTTTAGCACCAGCTGAACTTGGGCAGGTTGATGTTGGGAGAATTGACTCTCTATTTGGCTTTGGGGTTTAGTGGCACTGGTGAGAATATCTCCTGTCAAGAAGGAAGTATTTAGAAAAAATATCTCTCTTTATGGAAGGAGCACATCATATTAGGAAAGTGTCCCTTTGAGTTGCTCCTCTTCTTCATGTGTCAGGCACGTATCCAGCTTTTGTCTTCCAATGTTGGCTCTTTTTGTTCCAGAATTCCCCATTGCATTGTTAAAGAATCCTATCTTGTACCATATGGTGAAAATATGTGTTGATGTCACTGTAGGTGCAGATAGAGGGGATGGTTTTGTTACATTACAATCACATTATTGGGTTCAGCAGAAGGATCTACTTAATTTTCTCGAGTCTCGGATTCTCTGAAAAAGATTCAATTCTCCCCAGTTCAGCACAACATGTGGCCTATCAGGATGCAGACATTCTCAATATTCAGTTTGCCTTTGGTGAAACAATCCACAGGTTCTTGAACTAGGTTTCTTTATATTCTGAGTACCTTGGCTGCTTCGACAGATTCTCAGCAAGCATGGCATGAGAGGGGCTTCCCGTATGCACTTTGAAAAATAGTGCTGACCTTTATTCCCACTGAACGTGATCTTCTTTCAGATACCCGCTTTTTATTCCTGCATGGGCAATAATGTAGTGAATATACGGTCCCACGCTATCACCAGCCGACTGTATTCAATTGCCCCTTGAGGTTGTTACCTAGCTGTCGGGGAAAATTTTAAGGAGATGTGCTCTTACTGCAGAACTGTGCATCTCGCGATTTCTGGCACCGGGGTCAGCAGATTAATGAACAGAAAATACTGTGCAGCTCGCTGTCAGCATTCCTGCTCTGCACTCCCAAAGCATGGAAATCGATGCCAGGATTGCAAACTCAAAATGAACCCATCACACATCCCATCATGCTTTTCAACAACATGAAAACTAGAAACCGCTGCCACTGCAATTTCCTTGTTTTACATTGAGCTTTGATCTTCTCCATTAAGTTTCTTGGGTTCAGCCTCTCAGACCATTCGCTAAGACCCAGAATGTGTTGCTATCTGTCCAATATCTAAGCGACTATTTGCGAGCCTGAAGATCAAACTGAAAACTCTTGTTGTTTCCCAGCTACTGATTATACAACATACATAGCGATTGACTAAACCATACACGAGCATGGTGTGATCTACTAATTGCCCAACAGATTTATTAAACCATAAAATATGTGAACAGACAGCACACTGTAAATTTTCAGCAGTTACACACTTAACTTTTCTTCCTCAGAGCATAAACAAAAAGCAAAACAGTAACATCTGTCACACTAAAGCCGCGATGTAAATTGGGCTGAACACCCCGAATAATAATCTTTTTTAAGGTGATTTGCAGCTGCCCATTCACTGAACTCTTTCCGACCTAGCTATCAATCTCAGTAGGCTTCAGGCAGATCATTCGTTCGGAACAAGACAGACTGAGAAATACTTCTGAAAAGGAATATTTAAATATCTAGTTCCAAAACTCAGATTTATCAATAAAATATATATTTTAACTTGTTCTACAACTCAGATTGAATTGCTCAGTACCTTTATTGATCGCCTGACCTATGGACAATAGAGGTGATCTGCCCACATTTGTTCAGCAGTGGTCAGAGCGAGTGCACCATACACTGGTACCTGGAGAATGACTAAACTATTTTCATGTTCAGGCCTTATTTGTATTGGGTCAGGGAAGGCAGAGGAGACCCAAGTGTATATTGGAGAGGCACTCCCGCAGAATGCACCAAGTAACTGGCCACAGGGCTCAGTATTTTGGTGAGCAGCCACCTCCTGTCCTTTTCAAGACCATGGTTATGTTGTTCAAGGCCTTGTGCCAATGGATGGGTGATACCCTGGTGTACACTCCACCTTATTGTCACATACACAATAGACATTGTTCACCCCCTTCCTTACCTCAACTCCGCAGCCTTCAAAGATCTCACGCTCTCCCAATTCTGGCTTTTTCCACACCTGTGATTTTCATTTCTAAGCCATTGTCGACTGTGCCTTCAGCTACCTAAGCCCTAAACTCTGGAATTATTATATTATATTAATGTAAGTTGTTTCTTTCTTCAAACGTCACCCGCCCTTCTTCCGAAGTGAACCTTGAGCTTGTGTGTGAAGCTGCCGAGTGCAACAGGCAACCGAATAAAAAGTGGACACTTGCTGGCAATAAGCAACAGAAATAAACAGGATGCCACAGTGCTCTCCAATTCTAATAACCCTCTCCAATGGCACTATCAGTTTCTTGCAGGAAGCTATATTATACAAAAGGATCTTTCTGAGACAAAATGGAGGAATACAATTTGAAAACGTTTGGAAAAACTCAGATAACGTTTCAAATAATAACCTTTCATCCGAACACAGGACCGACTTTCCTCAATGCATTAAAATATTTTCTGTGATCAGCCTAGTAAATATGTTCAAGGCTTCTAAATCCTTTTCAACCTGCATTAGTCAGTAAGGCATTAACAACTCACATTTGACAGGTCCTCCGGGTGGGGTTCGGTGGTTCCTCAGCTCAGCGGCATCCACCAGCCTCCGCGTTGGTGACCGCTCTGTCCTTGGCCATCCCCGTCACTTCTAGGGCACCCTCTTCGAAGGTGGTAAGGATTCTTATGTCCAGCACACCACTGCCAATCTGGGCCCTCTCCTGGGGATTGTGGGAGAATTTGTCCTGAGGTGACACAGATACATGCGTTGTTCACAGTAGTGGGGGGAGGGGGGTATGAAGGAAGGGTTGGGGGGGGGGGGGGGGGGGAATTGATGCGAGAGAGGGGTGGAGGGATGGTTGGTGGTCACAACAAAAGTTGGGGGGGTGGACACTCAAGTGGGGGCAGAAAGGTCTCGGTGGGGGGGTTGAGATCTGCTCACTCGTGCTGCCCGGTGTAGAACGTTGACCTTTTTCCGGCACTGGAGGCCAGTCCTCCTGGTCACAATCCCGCCGCTCACAGCTGCCGCCATCCTATCCCAATCAGCACTGTGACTGACCCTCTGGGAACCTCGAATGAAGAGGGCACCCCACCTGGCCTCTACTGCGACCAGGAGCCTCCCCAGGTCTGCACCCCCGAATATCGGGGCCAGTCTCCTGGGCGCATTGTCACGAGCTGGCTGAGCAAGTGCTGCTCAACCTTGTTAGTGGGGGGGGCTGCTGAGCGTGGTGCCAGCGAACCAGCTGGTGAGCCTTCATTTGCGGCGAGAAGCCCGTGAGAAGCTCGTTAAGTGAACCAATTAGTGTTGAATAACGTTTCCAGCCTCGCTGGGCCGAGTGCCGGGAAGCTTACGGCAATTCGCACTCACTACCACACTTAGAAATCTTTCCGGAGAATCGAGCCTACAGTTTCCATGTGAATTGAAGCCATTCAGGATTATATATCCAGTGTTTTTTATTATAAATGTTTTTTTATTGGGTTTTTGAACAAAGTATATTCACAGTTATGTACACAGAATAAAATAATTATATAGAAGAGAAGAGAAAAAAAAACAATAAAAAAAGACTGGCATGATATTGTGCACTAACTCAACAACAGCAACTCTGTACAGTTAGCAATATTATTTTTAACAAATAAGTGGGCACCTGTTTGGGGGGGGTGGGAACTGGGGAGGTACATATACATTTGGGTGCCGGAGAAACAATTACATTAGTTATATCCAATACAGAGAGGGCAATACGCGAATGGATCCAGTGTTGGCGTTGTTACTTGCTTCTCCCGGATGGTTTTCGCTACTGTTGTCGTCTCGCATTCACCTCCACTTCAGCCGTTCGTCCCGTCTTTCGCCCATATTTTCCTAGATCTCTTTTACTGTATTTTGCCAAGTTTGTTGTCGTTTCCTGTGCCTTCCTTCTGGCTATCATTCCCATGCCCCCCCCCCTCCCCCCCCCCCGGTTCTTCTCTATTGTTCCCTGTCTCCTCCCTTTTCCCCCCTCCCCCCTCCCTTTCTACGTTGGTTCGCCTTTCTTTTCTCTTAGGTTTAGCTGTCGTCATTCCCCCCCCCCCCCCCCCCCCCCCCCCCCCCCCCCCCCAACCCCCGGTCTATCCCTCCCTCTTATGCCTTGGCTACATTCCCCTGATTCTTGGCTTCCTGGCTATTCTTCTGATTGTTCATTGGCTGCAAACGGGTCCCAAAACAATTGGGTGAATGGCTCCCACGTTCTGTCTTCTGACCCTTGGATGGCGAATTTGATTTTCTCCATTTGGAGAGATTCTGAGAGGTCAGACAGACATATCCAGTGTTTACACTTCTAAAGAAAAAAAAATCCTCCTCTCAGGAAACAACTTTCTTTCCAGAAGTGTTGTGGGGTGCAGCAGATTTGATGGATTTATGATTCCGATGTTGAGATTCAAGTAATACTGCAAATATTAATGGACAGAAAACCCTGCAGGGTCTAGTAACCTCTTATTGCTGAATCCCTGATTGGTGATCTCACCACTAAGCTCTGCACCAGGTCTGAGAGGTCATATCGACCCAAAGGGGAGAACTGGGCTTCAAAGCAGGTGAACTGACTTCTATTCCACTCCACAGAAACAGAAGCCTCTCCATGCCAATTGCTGGTGAAATCCATAATAAAAATACTAGTTTGAGCTGAGCTAAACTTTCTTCTCAAAAAATACAATGCTTATGATTTAAAATGAGAGCTGACTGATTCTTGTGTCTGTTACCCCGCCATGAGGGTTAGCCTTCCTAATGCTGAACATCAGCTCCGAGTAACATGCTTTGTAAGGGGGCTGCATTAAGCACAGAAGACAAATTCCTTGTACAATATAGCTTAGGAAGGCCACTTCTCAGGTTATTGAAACAGTGCAATCTCAGACAATATTAGCCAGACTGGAAGCTGTATTTAAGCATTTTTTTTGTCCAAAATCCTGCAGGCAAATAATTTGTATAAAAATTCTGTTAAGTACTTTAAAGGAATTCCATTTTGAAAGTGTGATGAATGGTAATAATGATGGTGAATGTGGCATTCATGCATGCTTCTCTGAAAACTGATCTATGAATGGCCTTAATCACAGAATTTCTTCAGTTCAGAAGGCAGCCATTCGGCCATCCATTCTGCACCAACCCTCTGAAAGAGCACTCTACCCAGACCTACTCCTCTGCAGACCTAACCCACCTAACCTTTGGACACTAAGGGGCAATTTAGCATGGCCAATCGACCTAACCTGCACATCTTTGGATTTTGGGAGAAAACTGGAGAACCCGGAGGAAATCCACGGGAGAACGTGCAAACCCCACAGTCAGCTGAGGTTGGAAATGAATCAGGGTCCCTGGCGCTGTGAGGCAGCAGTGCTAACCACTGTGTCACCATGCTGCCCTGTTTAATCTGTGTAAATGGTGCATGTCTCCTATACAAAGACTCACAGAGTGAGGGTGATCAATAGCGTTACTTCATCCTGAAATCCACTTTATCCTCACTTTGTTTAGTGACAAAGATCAATTTCATTTGCTCCAAGGTCGATGCTGTTAGCAGATCAATCATCTGGATCTACCTGTGAGCTGACAACAAGGGAATAATTATCTCCCCTTGGGAAAAACAGCCATTAATAAATACAGTCAACTGCTACTTCAGCAGGTTATGGAAGAGGTATCGAGACAACCTCTCAAATGATTACTGTGCTTGCAGACTCTGGTGGTCAAATGTGATAGTCAATATTTTCGCCACAATCTCTCCCCCAGAGCTTTATTTTGATTCATGTGGAGCTCCCTTATTTTAATATCATGTTTTTGAAGAACACAGGCCTAACTTTGTCTTGTTGATTGACTAGTGAGTGGTCTAAGCTTGCAGGCCAAATGAAAGGGAATATTTATTTGTTGGAATGTAATACTGGTGAGTTTTTATTTTGAGTCTTTCTATTCTTTCATGGGATTCAATGTGACTGACAAAGCCCAGCAGCTTTTGTACATCCCTAATTGCCTTTGAGGATAACGTGAGATCCTGAGAGGATTTGATAGACTGGATGCTGAGGGGATGTTTCCCTTGTGGGAGAGATCGGAACTAGCAAACGCTGTTTTTAAGATTGAGCTGAGGAGAGCTTTTTTCTCTCTCAGAGGGGTTGTGCATCCGTCGAACTCTGCTCGGCAGAATCATTGAATATTTTTAAGGCAGACAAGGATAGATTTTTGATTGGGCAGGATGGTGGCCTTGAGGACCAAATCGGAGCAGCCGCGATCTTATCGAGCAGGCTCGTGGGGCCGAATGGCCTACTGCTGCCCTAATTCATACGCTTGTTTGTTCATATGTTCACAGGAGAAGATGGCGGTGCGCCATCTTCATGAACCACTGCAGCCCATGCAGTGTAGTACTCTCTCAGTGCTGATAGGGAGCTCAGGATGTTGACTCAGAGACAGGGAAGGAACAGCGATATAGTTCCAAGTCAGGACGGTTATTGTCAGTCCTTTCAGGAGACTGTGGATTTGAAACGTGCTGTCACAAAAGTGTTGATGGATAGATTTTGGTTATTCTATGCAATATTGGCAGTTTTGTCAGGTTGAAGTTTCGCATTAGAATGAAAATGTCAGCGATTGAAGTAATATATTCATACCATATATGGAATGACTGTTTCTAGCCAACTTCTGGCTATCTATTTATATCTAATTTCTTTCAAAATTCTAGAATAGGGATGACTGGCAAGCTTTAAACTATTATCTGTAGCAGTAATCTTTCTGTGCCTTCATAAGACAAATAAATAAATGTTGAGTCGTACTATCAATGCGCTAAATGGGATAGACTTCAAACAGATCTAGCAACTCGAGACAGGGCATCCACGAGATGATGAGTCATCAGCAGCAGCAGAATTGTATTCAACCACAATCTGCAACCTCATGGCCTAGCATGTCCCCCACTCTAACATTAGCACCGAGCCAGGAAATCAACCCTGGTTCAATGAAGAGTGCAGGAGAGTATACCAGGAGCAACACCTGACATACCTAAAATTAGGTGTCAACATGGTGCAACTAAACACTTGTATTACAGATCATACATGTGTGCCAAACAGCAAAGCAGCAAGTAATAGGTAGAGCTAGGCGATTCCTCAATGAATGCATCAGATCTAACCTCTGCAGCCCTGCACAACCAGCCATGAATGGTGGTTGACAATTAAACAACTCACTTGAAGAGGATGCTCCACAAATATCCACTGGCATCTACCCAGCAATGTGGAAAATTGACCGGGTGTGTCCTGTGCACATGAAACAGGACAAATCCAACCCAGCCAATTACTGCCCTATCAATCTACCCTCCATCATCAGCAAAGTGATAGAAGGGGTCATCAACAGTGCTATCAAGCGGCACTTGCTCAGCAATAACCTGCTCACGGACACTCAGTTTGGGTTCCGCCAGGGTCACTCAGCTACTGACCTCATTTACAGCCTTGGTTCAAACATGGACAAAAGAGCAGAATGCCAGAGGTCACGTAAGAGTGACTGCCCTTGACATCAAAGCTGTATTTAACCAAGTATAGTAAGAAGTCTTACAACACCAGGTTAAAGTCCAACAGGTTTGTTTCAAACACGAGCTGTCGGAGCACGGCTCCTTCTTCAGGTGCCATACCAAGTATGGCATCAAGGAGCCCAAGCAAAACTGGAGTCAATGGGAATCAGGGGCAAAACTCTCTGCTGGTTAGAGTCATACCTGGCACAAAGGAAAATTGTTGTTGTAGTTGGAGGTCAATCATCACAGTTCCAGGACATCACTGCAGGAATTCCTCAGGGTAGTGTCTTAGGCCCAATCATCTTCAGCTGCTTCATCAATGACCTGTCTTCCATCATAAGGTCAGAAGTGGGGATGTTCGCAGATGACTGCACAATGTTCAGCACTATTCATGATTCCTAAGATAATGAAGCAGTCCATGTCTAAATACAGCAAGACCTGGACAAAATCCAGGCTTGGGTTGACAAGTGGCAATCACCATTTATGCCACTCAAGTGCCAGGCAATGTCCATCTCCTACAAGAGAGGATCTGACCACCACCCCTTGACATTCAATGGCATTACATCACCGAATCTCCCACAATCAACATCCTGGGGGTTACCATTGATCAAAAACTCAACTGCAATAGCCATATTAATGATGTAGCTACCAGAGCAGGTCAAAGGCTAGGAATCCATGGTTAATAAATCACCTCCTGACCCCCCCCCCCCCCCCCCCCCATAGCCTGTCCACTATCTACAAGGCACAACTCAGGAGTGTAATGGGATACTCTCCACTTGCCTGGATGTGCAGCTCCAACATCACTCAAGAAGCTCAACGCCACCCAGGACAAAGCAGCCCGCATGATTGCTACCCCTTCCACAAACATTCAATCCCTCCGCCACTGATGAACAGTGGCAGCCATGTGTACCATCTACAAGATGCACTGCAGTAAATCACCAAGGTTCCTCAGTCAGCACCTTCCAAACCTATGACCATTACCATCCAGAAGGACAAGAGCAGCAAATACCTGGGAACTTCACCATCTGGAGGTTCCCCTCCAAGACACTCACCACCCCAGCTTGGAAATATATCGCCCTTCCTTCACTGTCACGAGGTCAAAATCCTGGAACCCCCTCCCTGGCAGCACAGCGGGTGCACCTACACCACATGGACTGCAGCATTCAAGAAGGCAGCTCACCACCACCTTCTCAAGGGAAATGAGGGATGGGCTATTAGCCTAACCAGTGATGCCCACACCCTGTTATGGAGAGGGTGAGAGAGAACTGAAACCCCTGCTTCTTTCCATCGCTGTCCATAATCAGGTGGTGTTTTGTAAAGGAAGACACATGTATTACTTAACCCTTGAGTGTGTGGGCAATTTGTATAGCCAGCAGAAAGCTTTCATGGGCTTAAATAAAGAATGATGTGGAGATGCCGGCGTTGGACTGGGGTGAGCACAGTAAGAAGTCTTACAACACCAGGTTAAAGTCCAACAGGTTTGTTTCAAACATGCGCTTTCGGAGCACTGCTCCTTCCTCAGGTGAATAGAGAGGTATGTTCCAGTATACAGTATAGAAGTGCACAAAAGTGCATGGGCTGCATTTTACAGGGGAGCCTCTCCTGCAGCAACAGTGCATTGCCGGTGGGCTTAACCGGGTAATAGTCGGACTTCTGCCTCTCGGGCAGGAAGTCCTGCTCTGGAGAGCTGATGATCAATCAGATTGGCCGGCAGCTCCAGCAGTTCTGGCAGACCATGATTCAGTTGTGGGTGCTGCTAGGCCGCGAGGAGGTGGATGAAGAAAAGTGCTGGCTGCTGCCGAGACGTCCGGGCTCTTAGCATGGGGAGGGATCCGGGATCCCTGAGGGGTGGGGGGGGGGCAAGTTTTAGAAGAGGACCATTTGTTGTTTAATTTGGAGTGATGGTGGCATAATGGTAAAATCACTGGGCTACTAATCCAAATGCCATTGCTAATCCTCTGGGGGCATGAGTTCAAATCCCACCATGGGCAGCGAGTGGAATTTAGAATCGATTAATAAATCTGGAATTGAAAAGCTAGTCTCAGTAATTGTGACCATTGATTGCAGCAAAAAAAAAAATCTGCTTCACTCATGTCCGTTAGGAAAGGAAATCTGCCATCCTTACCTTGATTTGATTTGTCTATGTTTGATTCCAGAAGGAAAGAAGGCTCTAAACTGCCTTCTGAAGGTGTCTTGCAAGTCACTCAGTTCAAGTGTATTGGGGATAAATGATAGCTTTGCTGGTAATGCCCACATTCCCGGAAAGAATAAATTGAAAATATTGGAAGGAGAATCAGGCTGCGTTGAAACTATTTATCCCTTATATTTTTCTTATCGTTACACTTTGTTGCAGTCGAAATATGCACCAAAAATCCTTAAACGTTCAATTTCATCTTTCAGTGACATGTCAGACAACCTACAGCATTACAAATACTCTTTATTTCAACAATTTCTTTCCACATGCTTCCATCACATTTTCGCGCACTATTAATGGGAATGAAACAGGACATTAAAAGCAATGAACTGTTCAGCATATATTCTTCAACTCCTTTTTGTTAAATGGTAAATTTACAAAAGCCACGTGTTTAATTCCACGTGAAGACTGGGATTATTTTTTTTTGTGGTATTGAGAGGGAAACAGCTGCTCCCACACAGTTTGTGAAAGATTTGTATATTTCCTGGAGTTGCTGTTTGTATTTCTGTGCTTTCTCAACTGCTGGCATGTTTTGGTTGTCGGTTTAACATACCCCAGGGAAATCTGCTCTGCAGGCACCGGCTCCCACGATAACGTGTAAAAGTTGGTTGCACTTTCCAAAAGTGACTCTTAACACCCCTCTACAAAGGGGATTGACCTTCCTGCTCCTGTGTTTCGCTGGTCCCCAGTGGACAGAGGGATACGCTGTTCATTTTGCTGAACATTGAGTCATTTCATTTCCAAACTATCGCGGCTAAGGCTGAAGGGTTAGTAGATTTAACTCCCTAGCTGGAGTGATGGAGCAGTAAATTCTGAATGGTGTTTGAAATTTGCCATTCAATTTAACATTATATATTTAGCATTGTTTTAGTCTTTGAAAAGTTTTGTATGATATTTTGTGAGCACAGAAGGGAAGTGTTTTTGCTTCTTTTATTTCAAACTAGGTTTGGGACAGTTCTCAGCGCCTGTCCTCTGAGAATAGCATTTGGAGTGATCATTGGGTAAAACCTAAAAAGGTGAAAACGATTCATGATAAAATATTGAACAAAAAGGAGAAATTATTGACATTTGCATATTTCCCATAAAATGGTGAAAATATATATACTAAAAGTAGAGAACTGATCCAGCAGAAAGGACCAAAAATTCCCACTCACTGAGTCCATTATTTTATAATAAAATATTGTTTCCTATTATTCACTTTTTAACCTCTTTACTTGTTTCCAATGTAAATGGCTGAAATCGATTTCCCTTTGAACAGTGGTTCTGAAGAATTCCTAATTTTGCATTATTAACAGTCAACTGACAAATTATTGGGAATATGCAATTTTAAAAGATCTAATTTTGGAGAATGTAATTTTACTATCTGTGCATTGATTATGAAGAATAATTTGGATTTGACTGGTTTTATCATTCAGATGAATATCAGTCCCATTATGTAGCATCCTCTGAGCTCTGGCACGTCCTGAATCTTGGCCAAACTGTTGGGGAAGATCCCAAGCAAGAAACAAAATCCCCCAGAGAAAGGCAAACATTTCAGTCCAATTATTCTATTGACAGGTTCAGGATGAACGTAGCTCATAAAATGTAAGAAATAGTAGGTGGAATTTAATTTTGGCAATGGGGTCTCACGTGTCGACTTGAGGACCAGTGGGAGCCCCACATTGCCTCCTTTGGAGAAGGTCAGTCAGAACAGAGTGCCCATCAGGCACTTAGATGGGCAGTGTTTGGTTTGTCCCAGGATTTAGGACTCCGGGGGCAGAAATCCTGTCCTCTGCAGCAACCACGCACCTTACCACCCCCTCCTGCCCCCATACATCCGCCTGAGAGCTCCTAGCCAAACAGAGATTGGCAGCTCTCCATTGTCCGTCAGCACCACCTGCATTGGTGGCTGTTGCCAGTAAGGCACCTATCAGAGTTTGAGGATCAACAGGGGACCAAGGCCACAGTTGAATGAGGGAGAGTCAGCTGTTGTAGGGAGACGTTTGCTGGCTGGAGGGAGGGCGCAGAAGAAAGGTGGTTCTCAGTAGAGCATCCCCTTCCCAATGCTAGATCCCTCAATTAGGCACTCAGTTCTTTGAACAACCCCCCTTCCACTCCCCCCCCTCCCCAACTCTCACACTCTTCAGAGGCCCTCAAGGAAACCTAACAGAGTTTGCCTTTCAGGCACCCCGCATTAAAGGCCAACTTAAGGGTCTCAGTTAGCTTCTTGGTGGGAAGGTCGTCCACAAGCATTCATGGCCCAAGCTTAACCAAGTGGAGGTGAGAGGACAATGGGTTTCCCAACCAATACTCCCTCCTCCAAACTCACCACTGAGAGTGAGGCATTAAATACTGCCCAGTGAAAGATCGCTGAATGTTAAGTCATGAGGACAGGTTGCATAAATCTAGCTTGTCATTCTTTGAATAAAGGAGATCGCAGGGTGATCAGCTCAAGGTTTTCAAAACATGAAAAGATTTGACAGACTAGATTTGGAGAAACAATTTCCTCTGATGAAGAACCACAAACAGGAGTCATGACCTTATAGTTAGAGCTTTGCCATTCAGGGGTGAAATAAGAAAGCACTATTTTGATACGAGGCATAGTAGCAACTTAGAACCTTCTTCCCCAAACGCTGGAAATGCTGGGACAAGTGGAGCTTTCAAGACTTAGATTGATAGATTTTTGTTTGTTAAGAGATCGAGGGATACAGAGAAAAGGTTGGTATGTAAAGCTGAGGTACAGATCAGTCAAGATTGAATTGAATAGTAGAACACACTCAAGGGGCTGAATGGACTTATTGCTATGCTCTGGAGGAATGCTAAACTACATTGGCATGAGTGGGTAAACAAAAGAGGGAAGAAACTTTATTGTCACTATTGTGAGGTTCATAGGATTATTCTGTTTTAGGACCATATCTTTTGATTTATAAGAGTGTTATAATTTGGGACAATGAGCAGAATTTTCCCAAAAATGACAAAAGTGCCAGGTTCTGACTGAAAACCAACGTATTTCTTCCCACCAGATCTCCCATACTTTGTCACAAAAAGCAGGTAGGCACATTTTGCGCTGCCACTTTGGTGTGACGGGGCTTCATAGAGCCGGCGAGCCCAGGAGTTCGTAAATGGCACCCCGATCTCCAATTTGGAAATGAGAGCCTTCTCCCCCCCCCCCCCCATGATGACCATGGCGGAGTCTCGGAGGTCAGGCAACATAACACTGCAATGAAGTTACTGTGAAAATCTCCTAGTCACCACACTCCGGTGCCTGTTCGGGTACACTGAGGGAGAATTCAAAATGTCCAGGTCAACTAACAAGCACGTCTTTCCGGACTTGTGGGAGGAAACTGGAGCACCCGGAGGAAACCGACGCAGATTCGGGGAGAATGAGCAGACTTCGCACAGACAGTGACCCAAGCTGGGAATCAAACCTGGGTCCCTGGCGCTGTGAAGCAACAGTGCTAATCACTGTGCTACCATGCCGCCCATAAGTGATTTAAGCATAATTTAATGAAAAGGGCGTGAACCTGATTACCTCAGGAGAGAGGGCCCGGGAGCACCCCATTCTGAGTTCTTGCCGGCACAAATCCCGTTTCTGGCCTCTCGCTAGAGTTAGCGGCCATTACAGAATTTACACTCATGGCGAAAGGACCTGGGAAATCGAGATCTATTTCTCCAAATGTTGGATCATCTGACATGTGTTGAAGTCTGCCTGACAGAAAAGCTGGGTGGTTAATTGTTAAAGATCAAAGGAAGACTCCAATTGGTTTACTGAGGGGGAGATGCTTGGTAGTTAGATTTTGGGATAATGGCAGCTATTTGTAAGTCCACAATGAGGAGACTCTAGTCTCCCAAGGGCCAGAATTGGTGGTATCAATATCTAGAAGTAGATACGGGGCTTGAGTCTATCCCTTTATTTCTAAGATGAAAGACTGTTATGGCCAGGTTGGTTGATTCACATTTCTGCTGAGATGCAAGGCTAATGTGTATCTCATTGCCTTGGAGAAGAAGATTATGTCACAGAAACATCACAAAGTGGACTTGCAGTCCAGTCCTTCAGGTCTCCAACCAACTAATAGAAGAGCAAAGAAATAGAGCCAACCAAGCCTGCACCTTAAGCAGAGAAAATACTGACCCGACAGCTCAGCATGGGGAATGCAGATAGAAGCACAAACTCATTTTTAAGACCATGGGCGCGATTCTCCGATGTCGCGCCGCATCGAGAAAGCCGTTGTTAACTCGGTCGAGTTCAACGATGGCACGAAACGGCCCCGATTGCGATCGATTCTGGCCCCGGGAATGGGTTAGCATCGGGGCTGCGAGGAACACCCCCCGTGTGACGTCGAATGCGCGTCGTCAGTGCGTGACGTCCGAATGACGCCGCTCCGCGTCGTAAAAGGGCGCGATCCACGCACGGAAAGGAGGGAGGGAAATGTCGGAGCCACGGAGGGCCGCACCGAGGTTCCGTGATACGGACCTGGAGACCCTCCTCGATGAGGTGGAGCAGCGCAGGGGCATCCTCTGCCCAAGGCGAGGGCATCGCCACCCTTCCAGCGTCGTGCGACGGGCCTGTGGCGTGAGGTGGGCACGGCAGTCAGTGCTGTGGGGCAGACCCCTCGGTCTGGGGAGCAGTGCCGCAAGAAGTTCCACGACCTCACCAGGGCTGCCAGGGTAAGTGCCACGAGGGTGCCCCCGGGTCACAACCATTCCCCCCCCCATGTCCCTCATCACCCCCCCCCCCCCCCACGGGCACGAGGGGGAGGGGGGGCGAGAGTGAGTAGAGGGTGGTGAACAAAGTTGTCACAGACCCACATGAGCACTGCAACCCCCTGGAGAGATGCCATGGTGTGGCTGCAACTTTCCCCCCACCCTGTGCCAATATCTGAATGCCCTGATGAAAGCTGCCTAATTGTGATGCTCTATCTATGCCACCCCCCCCCCCCCCCACAGGACAAGACTGCTCACAACAGCCGGGAGCGCAACAGCACCGGAGGGGGTTCACCCGTTTTGCACCCCCGACAGTGTTCGAGCAGAGGGCACTGGACCTTGCTGGGGGATCTGCCACCCGGGAGGTCGCGCAATGCGAGGATGGAGGTGCAGAACCAAGTGAGACAACCCTGCATGACAATCCCCACCCCCCCAGCCAATCCTCTGTCCCCTCACACTCTACCCACTGGACCCCCCATCCTCTGTCCCCTCACACTCTACCCACTGGACCCCCCCATCCTCTGTCCCCTCATACTCTGCCCACTGGACCATCCTACACCCGGCCAAGCGTGTCTAACTAACTCCATATCATTCTGTTCCCTTGGGCCAGCTGACGAACGTCCAGGACCGCCTGGTGCCACACACAGGCGACCATCCACGATGACCACCGCACCCAGGGTCGCACGCCAGAGGGTGGCAGCAGGTCGGCCAGGAGTGCCATCCTCCAAATCCGGGACTCTCGAGCGCGATGTGCAGAGGATGGACAGTGACGACTTTCATGGCTGTGCGTTGCCCGAAGGTCGGGCCGTGAGACAGGACAGGATGGGGTCAGTGGACCCAGACACACAGAGGATGGAAACGCAGTCAACGGACTCACCTGATGCTGAACCGTACATGGTCCGCGAGCGCACTGCGCTGGGACATGACTGGGACCAGGACACTCCTGAATTTCTGATTGACGAGGACCTAGAGCTTGCAGCACTGCTGTCTCCCACACCATCCACCATCCCAGAGACACTCACCTCCGTTGGGCAATTAAGTGATGAAGCTCCTGGGTTATGGTCTGGTGTGCACCATACAGCTGAGCCGGTACAGCAGGTGGAGGTCGGAGCAGCCGAGGGGCTGGACGGTCGGAGGGCAGCCCAGGCCCAGCATCCAGCTGGCGCCCAGACGTTTCCCGGGTTCCTGGATTTACTTGACCCACCTGGACAGCCGATGCATTTTGAAACCCAGGGACACAATGATGGGATGAGGGCCATCTTCCAGCAGCTGCAGACGCAGTTAGAGGAGTCAAACCCCGTCCAGGAGTAGGGAGTGGTGCCGCTCATGGCAGCCACCCAGGCCGACACCGCACGGGTGGCGTCTGCGGTCGAGGCAATGGGTGAAACAGTATCAGCCATGGGTCAGGTTCTGCAAGGCGTTGGGCTTCACGTGCACGCGTCATCCATGGCCCTGGAGAGGGTTGCCGTCTCACAGGCAGCAATGCGCCAGAGCCAACTTGACATTGCCGGCGCGCTACGGGCCCTGGCCGAGTCTCACCAGGCCATGGCACAGTCCCAGCAGCCAGTCGTGGAGAGCATCGACCGTGCTGGATGGCGTCGCGCACTCACAGGTTGAGGTCGCACAGTCCCTGGTGGGAATGTCTCACTCCCTGGACTCCGTCTCTGCGAACGTTCGGACCCTGGTCGATACCGTTGCAGGCCTCCAGGACTGGCAGTACCAGGTGTCGGTGGGACGACGGGACACCTCCGCGCTCACACCTCTATCCCACAGTGAGGCCCGGGGGCCACCTGGCTCCCCGAGGGAGGAGGAGGTTCTGGGGCCCGTCCCATTAACTCCATCACGGGACGTCCCTGAACGGTCGGTCTCCCCCCCCGTCCCATCCCTGGTGCAACGGGTGGGCAGCAGGCAGAGCAGGGTGGCACCACGTCGTCCGAAACGCCCGCGGAGCAGCCTGGCCCATCAAGGCCGGGTCGCCCCAGGAAACGAGTGCCGACGGGGAGACATGTCGCGGGGCGTGATTCTCAGCAGTCCTCCTCCACTCCTGCTGTACCATCTAGGGATTCACTTAGATGTGGTGGTAGGGCCCATAAGGCAATGAGGAGGGACACAGAGGAAGTTGGCATGGGTGAAAGGCACAGTTTAGTTGTAGGGGCTAGGGCATCTGTACATAATATTCACCATTAAACCCACTGTTGCACCTAGCTTGTAAGACTGTTTGATTTTTCCGTTGCCACGGGGATAGTGATGGTGACCGATTGTCTCTGGGGTTGACGAGTGGTGAAACGTCGGTGCCGGGTGTGCAGCCCCTTCCTCCGCCCCCCCCCCCCCCCCCCACCCTCCCACAGTCGGACACCGTAGTCCTTGGCACTCCGACGCCAGCTACGCCACGCGGGCACGTGATGGAGTGTCCCTGACGAACTCAGCGACCACCGAGATGGATGGTTCAGCTATTGCCATGAGTCAGACTTTGTCTAACGATTCTGAGCTGGTGGGAGTTGTGTGCTGACCGCCTGCACGACTGGCAATGCAGGTGGTAGTGGTAGTGTTCAGCGATGCCATCGCAGGTGATGCGTGAATCTTGCACCCACCAACGCGCCGCGTGCCCGCTGTCCTCGCCGATGCCGTCGTGCAGCCTCCTGGGCATTACCAGCACCCGGGTCGTGTCTGTGTGCTGCGCCCGACGCACCGCCAACCTCCTCAACCTCCTCCTCCTCCGTGTTGGCACCACTGCCAGTTGCTTCTCCCTCCGACTCCTCCACCAGGGCATCTCCCTCTGCATTGCGATGTTGTGCAGCGCACAGCAGACCACAACAATGCGAGAGACTCTGTCGGGCTGGTACTGCAGGGCCCCTCCGGAGTGGTCCAGGCACCTGAATCTCATTTTCAGCAGACCGAAGCAGCGCTCCACCACACCCCTGGTTGCTGCATGGGCCTCATTGTAAATGGTCTCCGCATTGGTCTGAGGCCTCCGTATGGGAATCATCAGCCAATATCTCAGTGGATAACCCCTGTCACCCAGCAGCATGGGGGGCCGTCCCTCAAACATATCAGGGATGAACGACTGCGCAAGAATGTATGCATCATGCACACGCCCTGGGAACCTTGCGCACACGTGCATGATCTTCATGTGGGGGTCGCATACCACCTGGATGTTCATGGAGTATGTCCCCTTCCTGTTAGTGAACACTTCCCTGTTGCCTGTAGGCAGGCGCATGGGGACGTGAACACCATCAATCACTCCCTGGACCATCGGTATCCCGGCCACATTGGCAAATCCACGGGCTCGTGCTTCTTGATTTGCTCGGTCCTCGGGAAAGGTTATGTAACGGTCCGCGATGGCGAACAGGGCGTCGGTCACGTCCCGGATGCACCTGTGGACCGATGCCTGTGATATCCCGGATAGGTCCCCACTTGGAGACTGGAAGGAACGGGTAGCATAGAAGTTAAGTGCCACCGTCAACTTGACGGCAACCGGCATCGCGTGTCCTCCTCCTGTTCCACGTGGGACAAGGTGCGCCACGAGGTGGCAGTTATGTGCGACCGTCTCTCTGCTGCAAGTGATGTCCGGCAGTCCCTCGAAAGAGATCTGGGCACGGTACACCCTAGGCCTCGATTGTCGCCTCTGGCGCCCTGGCTCCACCATCAGTGTCTCCTCCTCCTCCTCTCCCCCCATGCTGCTCGACATCAGTGCCCACATCCTGTGCCTTCCTCAGCATTTGGGGGTCAATGTTCCCCTCGGCATCCCCCTGGACATACCGGCCATGAGTGCCTGCGGCCTGTACGGCGACGACGGGCCACTCCGCGGCCATTCCCTCTGCTGATGCAGCTGCCCCTGCATCCACTGTGGGATGTCGCTGTGGACACTGCTGGATGTTCAACTGCAGCGCAGCGGCCCCAACCACTGCGGTGAACATCGCCGTTTGGTTCGAATACATTATGGTGACCTACAGAAGGGTGGTGGGGGGGGGGGGCAGAGAAACGACATGTTAGACGGAGGTTATTCGACACCTCGGCAGCCGCCTGCCACGGGATACCTGTGTGTCCTGGTGGCCTGGTCGCGCTGCTGACACGCGGCCAGCCTAACCCCTGGTCACTTTCTGCGTCCAATGGTCAGTTAACAACGTCCTCCTCACCGGTGCGTCAGTGGGCTGTGCCCATCAGCCACAGGGCAACAGCGGCCGTGTCCTCGTCACCGTCCTGCCATGGCAGAGCGGCTGCCATGTTGCATCCGGGGGTGGATGACCCATTCCACTCCCTCCCTCTCCCCCCTCCCCCCCCCCCACTTCTCCCTCTCCCCCTCCCCCACTACTCCCTCTCTCCCCCCACTACTCTCTCCCCCCCCACTACTCGCTCCCTCTCCCCCCCCACTACTCCCTCTCCCCCCCACTACTCCCTCTCCTCCCTCCCACTACTCGCTCTCCCCCCTCCCACTACTCGCTCCCTCTCCCCCTCCCCCCCCCCCTCCACTGGCCGCTGCGTTCTCGGGGAAGCCTTCCCCAATCTGCGGAGACTCCGGGACGGTCCGCTCACTTCCTCACTGCTCGCGTCAGCCAGACTTTAAAAAGCAGGTGTGGACGGCGACGACGTGAACGGGTCACGCCGTCAGGACTTCGGCCCATCCGGGCCGGAGAATAGCGGGGGTTCCGGAAAATCGCCATTTTGGGTGCCTCGGGCGAATCTCCGGGTTTTGGCGCACGGAACACGACGGAACAGATTTCGCCGTTTCGGAGAATCGCGGGAGCGCGTCAGACTGGCGTCGCATGAAAAACTGGCGCGGCCCCCTATTCTACCAACTGGCGTGACATCGGATAATCGAGCCCCATGTTCATGAAACTTTAAACATGAGGTTGGAGGATTTACCTAGCTGGAGTTAGAGGGAAAATCCCCAGGAAAATTTTCACTGTGGAAGATAGTATTGGGAAAGGAAAATAACAGGAATGAAAGTCTTAGGAGCTGTGAATCCTTGGATTGGTCCCAGGAGAATTCGATTTCTACTTAAAAGACCAAGCAATGTAACAAAACCAAGGTTTTTTGGCGACCGTTTAAAATAGAAGGGGGGAAATGATGTTCAGTAGTTTGAAGCATGAGTTGTCTTTGAAAAGGAAGTAGTTAATTGTGTTTTTTAGTGATTTGATACCGCAAAGGTTTTTTTTAAGAACATGAACTGTTAGCGTGTCATCCCTTCAGCTAAAAACTGGGAGTTTGAATTTCTCTTAAAATTATCGACATCCACGGCCGTAACAACATGTTTCAAATGAAAATAATAGTGTGTTGTAGCAATTAATGGAGTTTATATTTCACTGTAAAACAAATTGTCACGGGTTTTGGCATATGCTTTTGACATTTGGATTGTCATTATTACCAAGTATATGTTACGATATGGCTACCAAGAACTGAGATGTAAGACTTTGTGATGTTGATACGAAAGATAATTTAAGGCTTTTTCTCTTGTGCGATCCAACATAGTGTGGATATGTTCAGAATGCATATTTCAACGTCTTACTTTTGGCAGACCTGTAACTTTATGTGAAATCAGGTTTATGACCTGACAGCCAAGGAAGCCAGGACTGAAATTTGATGCTGTTCCTCCTTTCTTACTATTGAGCGACAGAAGGAATAATAATCGTTTATTGTCCCAAGTAGGCTTCAATGAAGTTACTGTGAAAAGCCCCTAGCTGCCACATTCCGGCGCCTGTTTGTGGAGGCTGGTACGGGAATTGAACCCCCGCAGCTGGCTTTGTTCTGCATTACAAGCCAGCTGTTTTAGCCCACTGTGTTAAACCAGTCCCGAAGGACAAGCTATAGGGAATGTCTCAACATCCATCAAGCACGGTAGCATTGTGGATAGCACAATCGCTTCACAGCTCCAGGGTCCCAGTTTCGATTCCGGCTTGGGTCACTGTCTGTGTGGAGTCTGCACGTCCTCCCCGTGTGTGCATGGGCTTCCTCTGGGTGCTCCGGTTTCCTCCCAGTCACAAAGATGTGCAGGTTAGGTGGATTGGCCATGATAAATTGCCCTTAGTGTCCAAAATTGCTCTTAGTGTTGGGTAGGGTTACTGGGTTGTGGGGATAGGGTGGAGGTGTTGACCTTGGGTGGGGTGCTCTTTCCAAGACTCGATGGGCCGAATGGCCTCCTTCTGCACTGTAAATTCTATGAAAATGATTAAACCGATTGAATTTGCAAAGGATATTTGTACTTTACCTCTGTGGAAACAGCTGGCCTGCAGTCAACACAACCTTTAGGGAATTATAGATACGGATGCATTTCCCAGTTATTGCAAGGGGATTGGAGCACAAAAATAAAGAGGTCTTGCTACAAATTTCCAGTGCTTTGATGAGACCACACTGGAATACTGTGAGCAGCTTTGGTCTCCATATTTGAGGAAGGATATTGGAGGCAATACAGTGAGGGTTCTCCAGATAGGTGTCCTGGATGAGAGGGTTGATCTATGTTTAGATGCTGAGTACACTGATTCTGTATTCTCTGGTGTTCAGAAGAATGATCGCATTGAACCTTACCCAATTCTGACTTTATAGGGGGTAGAGACAAAGAGGTGGTGTCTCCTGGTTGCGGAATCTAAAGCACAGTCTCAGGATCAGGGGCCAATCATTTAGGACTGAGATGGGGAGAAATTTCTTCACCCACAAATTGTGAATCTTCAGAATTCTCTACCCCAGAGAGTAAGGATGCTGCATCACTGAAGATATTTAAGGCCGGGATAGACACATTTTTGGTGTTTCATAGAATCAATGGTATGGGGAGAAGGCAGGAAGGTGGAGTTGAAACTGAAGATCTGCCATGATTGGATAGAATGACAGAGCAGGCCTAATGGGCTGTATGATCTTCTCCCCCTGCTCCTATTTCTTATGTCGTTTATGTCCCATTATTCCAAGTACAGCATATCAGTTCTCGAAATTGGCCTCAACAAGACATGGGCTCAGCAATGAAACTGTCAACAAAAACTGAGCCAATAATACTGAGAAATATAGTGGAAACATTGGAATATAAGATATATTAGCAGAAACCACAGAACAGGTGGGCAGCACGGTAGCATAGTGGTTAGCACAGATGCTTCACAACTACAGGGTTCCAGGTTCAACTCCCAGCTTGGGTCACTGTCAGTGTGGAGTCTGTTGTTCTCCCCGTGTGTGCGTGAGTTTCTTCCGGGTGCTCCGGTTTCCTCCCACAGTCCAAAGATGTACAGGTTAGGTGGATCGGCCATTCTAAATTGCCCTTCATGTCCAAAAAGGTTAGATGGGGTTACTGGGGTACGGGGATAAAGGGGATAGGGTGGAAGTGTGGGACTTAAGTAGCGTGCTCTTTCCAAGGGCTGGCGCAGACTCGATGGGCTGAATGGCCGCCTTCTGCACTATAAATTCTATGATTCTATGAACATTTGCAGTCAAGTTAGTATTGTTATTGCAGCAGTATTTCTTCAAATACAAGATTTCTAATTGTATCTCCAAAGGCTTTAACAGAATCAAAACTTCTTCCTTTGGAAAAAGCTACGTACAGTTGTCCACATGTAAAAGGTTATGAAGTTTTTAAATCCAAATTTTGTCATAAGTCTGCCCTTGTGACTTTTTTATTGTCACAGACTATGAAAGTCTAATTGGGAACAGTTCTCTCCTGAGATGAAAAGGCAGGTTCCATCTGACGGAATCAAAGGGCCAGATCTTCAAGACTCCGGATGGGGTTGTACCCTGTAGGTGGGAAGTTATACACTGGAAGATGGACTGGACGATCCCTTAGATATCCCAGCTGAAGGACTCTGCACGAGAGATTTTAACTTTTATTGGGCAATTACTCGTGTCTGGAAAGACTCCGATTGAGAGTTGGAGACGTTGAACGGTCCCGACTCACTTAGCAGAATAATTACAGTGAAATCTGGAGACCATATGACCTCCTCGTCCGTAAATTCGGTACGTCTCGGAGGCCACCTGACTCACCAGCCAATGGAATCAGAGCACACATAATTTCAGCTGGACAGTGGGCCTTAAAAACCCATGGTCAAAATCTGGAAGCAGAAGGGTAGGATTTGTTGTTTTGCCACGTTATGTTTGTAAAATAGTCACTTGTTAATAGTTTTCTGTCGATGAGTAAATAGTTGTTCTTTTAATCCACTGGTGGTGCCTGGAGTTTTCAGTCTCACATTGGCAACAAGGAGAAACAGAATTGGCACTCCACTTGCAAGGACAAGAGAAGAAGGCATTTTCAATCTGATTCAAAGCAATTCCAGCACACTACAAAAGAAGTGTCATCATGCCATTTTTTCGTAAGCTTGGACGCTTTGATGCAGATGAAAAAGATTGTGTGCAATATCTAGAGCAGATGTGGTACTTTTTCAGAGAAAATAAGATAGGGGGGAAATAGAAACACAGCATTATTTTGCTCATAGCTTGGCATAGATGTAGGAACAAGCAGAGCTTGCCCAGCCCAGGAAGGGGACAGAAGCAAGCATCGGTCCATTGTACCATTCACCAGAGCAAAACATGTTAACGTTGAACTACATTGATGAAGACAAAGTGGCCCCACTAACCATAATATTGCCCGTAACTGGACACCTTTTGAAGATGGAAGTGCACACCGGGGCTTTGCCGACCATCTTTGGGGATCAAACTTACCGTTACTTACAAATGGCACTGAGAAGTACAGTAGAATAAGAAGATTGACCTAAGCTGAGACCCCTATTCAAAAAAACTTGTGGAATTAGTCAACAACCCTTATTATCAAAAACCCTCTACCACCCTTCAAAGGCATACATTTAATTCGACAGGGAGGACCCAAGGAGAATCAGTGTGGTCTTCTTGGCCAGATTAAGGAAACTGGCAGAATATTGCAATTTTGGAACTTCCCTGAATGACATGTTAAGGGATAGACAGGTGTGTGGGATAAACAACTCAGCTATCCAAAAGAAATTGCCAGCAAAATCAGAGCTAGACATAAAAAAGGCGATGGAAATATCCTTGTCCATGGAAAGCACCAATAAAGATACTCAAGATTTACGAGTGGGCAGCACAGTGGCGTAGTGGGTTAGCCCTGTGCCTCACGGTGACGAGGTCCCAGGTTCGATCTTGGCTCTGGGTCACTGTCCGTGTGGAGTTTGCACATTCTCCCTGTGTTTGCGTGGGTTTCGGCCCCACAATCCAAAGATGTGCAGGGTAGGTGGATTGGCCACGCTAAATTGCTCCTTAATTGGAAAAATATAATTGGGTGCTCTTCAAAAAAAAGATTTACAAAGAGTACCTGGGGTGAGGTCCACTAGTTGGGGTGAGGGTCTTCGAGCAGCAACAGCACTGGAGTTGAGGCTACCTGTTTGAACAGGGGAAGGGTGACTGATGGGGGAATCTGGGGCAAAACCCCACATTTTGATCAGGCAATCAATTTCAATGAGTGTTTCAGATGGGGAGGGAATCATGCCCCAGAGAGGTGCAAGTTCCAGGGTGCTGAGTCTTTCAGGTGCAGAAAAAGAGGTCACTTAAGGCATAGATGTAGGAACAACCAGAGCCTACCCAGCCCAGAAAGGGCACAAAAGCGGTGAGAGTCCACAATATGTGGGAGTACCAGTCACCGGAGTGAAATGTGTTAACATTGAACCACATTGACGTAGGCATAGTGATCCCATTAACCATAGTATTGCTAGTAAATGGATGACTTTTGATGATGGAAGTGGACAATGGGGCATTGGTGAAAGTCATAGGGGAACAAACTTGCCATTAATTATTGATTTTGGAAGGCACCTAAAGATGAAGCTTTCAATCAGGTGAAGCAACAACTTCAGTCCATTCGTCTACTGGACCAGTTTGACCCCAAAAAGGAGCGTGTCCTTACCTGCACTCACCTCCATATTGAATTGGAGCTGTTCTCTCCCATAGGTTGAATGATGGAACAGAGAGGCCAATTGCTTACATATCCAGAACAAAGGTGGAGAAGGGATACTCTCAAATTGAAGCATTGCTGATTGTGTTCAACGTCAAATATTCCGCCAGTACGAATATGGATGACATTTCACAACAGTGATGGACCATAAACCATTATTAGGGTTATTCAAAGAAGATATGGCAATTGTACCCATTGCCTCTGCCCAGAAAGAGCACTGGGCATTAATGCTCACAGCATGTGAGTACACTTTATAGCATCAAGCTGGGGCCCATACATGTAACACCGATGCTTTGAGCAATCTTCCATTACCCTTTAGCTCAATGCCCCCACCTGTACCTGAGAACGTTGTAATTCTTTAAACTTCTTAGAAATGCTGCCTGTATCTGCAAAAGAAATCAGGACTTGGACGTAAAGGAACCCTGTCCTGTCGAAAATCAAGAATATGGTATAAGTTGGGATTTCTATGGTTATGCTCCAGAGGCAATGAAGCCTTATTTGACCCGATGAAACAAACTTAGCCGGTATACTAAGATGGTACACTACTTTGTGGGTCACAAGTGGTTGCTCCGATTCCCGGAAGAAAATTATTATTGAAGGAATTGCATAACATCCACCCGGGCATATCTAAAATGAAAATGCTGGCAAGGAACTATGTATGGTGGCCTGGCATTGACACCGATATAACGAACATAGTCGAGCAATGTGACCAATGTCAGGGACCATAGACCATAAGACCATAAGTCATAGGAGCCGAATTAGGCCACTCGGCCCGTCGAGACTGCTCCGCCATTCAATCGTGGTTGATATTTTCTCATCCCCATTCTCCTGCCTTCTCAGTAAAATAGGGGGCTGGTTTAGCACAGTGGGCTAAAGAGCTGGCTTGTAATGCAGAACAATGCCAGCAGTGCAGGTTCAATTCCCGTACCAGCCTCCCCGAACAGGCGCCGGAATGTGGTGACTATGGGCTTTTCACAGTAACTTCATTGAACAATAAGTTGTTATTATTATTATTACTGGTGTCAGGGCCCCAGTAGTATAAAAAACCCGAGAGTTAGAATTGGTTTTAATCCACATTTTTCCTGAATAACTGTGATAATGGAAACTCCAGGAAACCAGGGGATAAAACAACTATTTACAGGCGAAAACTATTTACAAATGACAATTTTACAAACTTAACATGGCAAAATAACAACTCCTACCTTCCTGCTCTCCACACCTTGGCTGGGCTTTTAAGGCCTGCTCTCTATTTGAAACTGCATGCATTCTGATTTGTGTTGACACCCTGGGCAAGCGCGCGGTCAATTCCAGCCCCAGAGACTCCAGACTCCCAACAAAAGTGAAGTCACCAATAATGTGTGTATTCTCCTGGGATCTTTGACCCCTGACGGCTCCAATGAATTACAGGCACCAGATTTGTAAGTAAAACATAAAAATCTTTATTTATGACAAGGGTAAAAGATGAACATACAATGGAAATAATGAAACAATGGATTATTACTCTAGCTATTCCCAAAACCTCATCCCACCCTCCACCCAGACACGCACAAGACAGACATATTGTGAAGGGGGTAGGGTAGGTTAAAAAATAACAGGGATCAAAGGGTATGAGAGATTTGAGGACCTTTGCTTCCACGGTTGAGCTCTTTGTAGGTGGTGATCTCTTCAGAATGTGAGGTGTTAAACCGCCCGTTGGTTTGGATCTTCAAGCTGGGTCACGAAGGCTGGATTTTCAGGGTGTGGAATCCCCTCTAGAGACGCACTTTAACTTGTCTTGGGCTGAGCCTTACCCACAGAAGGCGCACCTCAGGTCTGTTCAGCCTCTGATTTGTGGTCAGCTTCAGCAGACTCACCAACAGCTTGTCTCCGTTAAATAGAATATCAGATCAGCAATTTTCGCGAGGCCCTCGAGTTGTCTTGTACCTTGAATGGAGTGGAATCCAGAAGGCTACTTCTCCTCAGCTCTGTTTTCAGGCTTTTTTCGTTTCATTTTCTTTTCAAAGTCCATGAATATATGACGGGAAAGACTGCGGGTGGGCTGCTCAAGCTTTTCTCACCTGAGCCAGCACTTCGGAATGAAAATTCCTTCCATTATAACTACTCCTTCCTTGGACCTGAGCTTGTGCAGCAACATTCCCATTGCAGTTAGACTGTGTGCAAACACTGGAGTGTTTGGACTGATTCTATACATGAAGAAAATGATCAATAGGCTGATGTATTCTTCTAATTCAATTGGCAACTTTTTTGAAACCTTTTTGTTCAACATTAGTGAATCGTCCTTTTTAGCACAAAGGCTTTTGAATAAGTTGTGTCCTTCAATTATTCAATAATGTGACGTGATGTCAAACTCTCACTGGTGTCTGACTGATCTGTGATACAACTGATCCTGACTGTGTCCTCCCATAATGCCCAGACACTCTGCTTCACAGCAACAATCCTTTAAACAATGACGAGGAGTGGAAACATTGGCTGATTTTAATCCCAATAAGACCAACTTTAGTTTGTATAAGGATCAAAACTGAGACGATCCTGGTCTCTATGGTTTAATGAGTCATCAGTTGCATTGAGCAAGACAATTGTATCCAATTATTTTCAGTTTCAGTGAAAAATGTCACAAGTGCAGAAGATGTTGTCACACTTCGCAGTAATGTGACCTATCTCTCTCCAGAAATGACTACCCATCTTTTTGGAAATCCCCAATTTAATAATAAAGATTGATCAGTCAACAGCCCCAGGCACTACTTTATTTCACCAATGAGTTAGGACATACATGTACCACAAATATACATTTACAACTCTTTAAAAACAGACACTACAATTAATCGTCTCAGAAAGAGAATTCTGTCTTGTGAAGTAGACTCACAGTAAATACGGCTGAGGTTGGTTTAGTTAACTGCTTTGAAACAGAGCTGGATTTATGAGTGGGAAGGAACTGGGTTAAATATTATGTGGATCTGTGTAGAGTGAATATGCTCCTCTGCTGCTAGAGGTTGAGGCTTGGAGAGGAGAGGGAGGGCTGTAGTACACAATGAAGGCTGGACTGAAGAGCAAAATTATGAGAATTGATAGATATCCTGCAGTGAGAAAGGGTGAATGGCCAGTGGTACGTCTAATGCCCATTAGTGTACGACAGCTGAAGATCCAAAATATTACACATGTATATAAGCATTTTTGTATGAAATATTCAAATTTGTAAATTGCATAAATCATCCTTATTCTAAAATGAATAGCGCACTTGCAATCTTACCAACATTTTGGATATCTTAAGCAAGCGATTTGGTTGGAAATTATAATTTTATATCAAAAGATTCCTCATGACTTTAAAGACTGCTATATTGTTCCATTGCTTTCTTTTATTGAGAAGGATTTTGTCATTTTATGCTAAATGCAGTTTTGAATTGAGGGTAGCAAGTCAAATCTTTGGAAGTAGTATTTAGGACTTTTAAAAATTCCAAAAATGTCTTCAAAATTCCTGTTCATAATCATATCCTGGCTTGTGTGATAGAGTAAATGATGTACTCTATGGTCACAGAGGACCATTGACGGCTCTCCCCCTTGAGAGAGAGCGAACTGGATGTGATTAAACCTGTGGGCCACCATACCACAGGCAAGGGGCAAGGTTGAGAAAGGCAGGGTCTCCATGAATAACTTCAGCCCGTACGGGAATTGAACCCACGCTGTCGGCGCTGCTCCGCATCACGAACCAACTGTCCAAGCCAACTGAGTTAACCGGCCCCTTTGAAGAAGATAATGTATGCATGTAAAATGGTAGTGTGTTCTTTCAGACATACGAATGGAAATGAGGTTCTCATGGGGTTTCACACTAACAGCTTTCTGAATGTTATCGGTCTGCGTGTCACTGTTCCGATGATATGTTGCTCCAAGTGATCACTAAATAGATTCTCATTATAACTGCGTCTTATCCAATTTACAAAAAAGGCCGCATCTTACGTGCCCTTTGTCGGGTGTGTTTTCGATGGAGAGAGGGCGGCACCTAAAATTGAGCAGGTACATATCCCACCACCGTCACACTCACCCCCGAGCTCACCCACATAATACAGTGAGGTGGGGAAAATGGCGGCTCGTGGTGCCAAAATCAGCAATCCGCCTGCCACATTTAGGTAAGTAATCCAGGGCCCCTAGGGCATGTTACCTAGCCAATTGACCCCGGTAATAGGTTGCTCAGGCAATAAAATGTTTGGCGTAAGCAATCGGGCAGGAGTGGACAACCCTATAATTACAGAACAAATGTCAAAGTGCAGGAAGCAAGTGGGGGCGATACTATCTTCAGAGGCTGCATTTTCTGATCCAGGGGTAGATCCCACTAGGGTACAATAACCCCTCAACCTTTTGCTACCTGCCTGCTGCATGAAACACTCCACGCCCAACCCCCCCCCCTCCCTAATCTGCCAATACCCTCCTTGCCCAAGCCCTCCAGACATGCTATTCTCTGGGATCCATTTTGCCTTCACCCTCTTCCTGGTTGCAGTCCCAGTAGTGCCCACCAATGCGCACTTGGCGCTGTTGTGACTGACAGAGCTGCCGGCCAATCCGATTGGAATCCCATACTGCCGCTATTTAGCCCACCCACTGTTATGGCTGCAGGGCGGGCTGGTACAGAGCCGGTTAACTTCATGCCCACTTTCCTTCGAGGGGCTGAGCGAGCCATCCACCACACTGGAATATTCATTCAGCCCGAGGTTTCTGAGTTTTTTGTGATCATTGCTGCAAAATTATTAACGCTGTTTGGTGGTACAATCAGTATTTTTAACTGTCTTGAGTTTCTATTTCTTTCTCAACAACGAGATGGGGTCTACTGACTACACTGTGTACAGTTAAGAGGACAAGCAAAACAAGATTTATCGCATTATAAATGAGTTTAGTTTTGCCGAGATCTGTTAGTACCTATAAGGAATTAATGCCCTTGAATTTCAATTGCATTCGTTTAAGAATGAATCAGTGAGCAGTTTCTGACATGACTGAAAGCTCTTGGCATGTATTTCTGGGAAACAAGCATTATGTTAATAACTGCCAGATGTGTATTATTAAATGCAGATTTCCACAGCATGAAAATTTCCCTGCAACTCAAAAGATTTGGAAGTAAAATAGTTCCTAATGGATCAATTAAACTGTGAATTGGTCATTATTATTTTGCATTGTTAATATTTTGGGGGGGGGGGGGGGGGGGTGAAGATTCTTTAAGAATGCACATCATTTAAAATATTGTTGTCCCGTGTTTCAGTCAGGTTAAGCTTTAACTGATTTTACTGTGGATTATTAATCTTTTGATGACCAGCTAGCGTGGTGATTTCCCTTGTGGTAGGCCAAGGTTTACTTTTCACGGTTGATCTCTACTGGATACATTTTTACCATCACCACACAGGTGGTATTCTGGCAAAACGCCTCACGGGGTCCAACCCAGGTAATACTTGGTGAAAAGCAAATCAGATTGATTCTGTCATGGCTTGGGGATCTGTCCGATTGCTGTCCAGATGCTGAAGACCAAGATTTACACCAAGGTATTTTACTTCTGTCCCTGAAATGTTCCCTGGAAATGTAATTTTAAAGCCAGACACAAAGGAATTCTGGATGCAGTTGTATGATTGGTAACTTTGCAAAATACTCAAAATTAAGGAGTGCAGAAAGGATGGAGCACGCGGTTGACTTTGTTTTAACCGAAGGTTTCAGACCAATGCAGATAATGAACAAAAGAATAATTAACTTGAATTTATATAGAACCTTGCCGTATCTCTCAAAAATCCCTTAAACACTTTGCTCACAATGAATTATTTTAAAGTTCAATGACTATTGTCATCAGACAAACATACCATCCAGTTTCATTATACTGTGTAGTCCTATGAAGAGTAACAAGATCGATGGCCAGTTAGTGGTACTGTTTGCAGTAAGAATGTTAGGCCAGGACACCACAAAATGAAGGCAGCTCACCACCACCTTCTCAAGGACAATTAGGGATGGGCAGCAAATGCTGACCTGCCCAGCGAAGCTCACGTCCTGTGAAAATGAATAAAACATAAAATATTGCAAACCCGCTTCTCTTCAAATGCATTTAATGCCATCAAAATAAGCAGACTCGACCTTAATTCAGTATCACCGTCAAAGGGCCGCATTACTGAATATGCGGCTAGAGCTTGCTAATGGACTGATCTTCAATACTTTCAACATGCAGTTCCAGTTACCACGGCCAGAAATGTGCACTTCCCCAGGCAGGTCCTGAGGCTGGATGTGGGCGAGCATAAAATTGCATGGAGGGGATTCCTGCCCTCCCCGACTCAGATGCAATTTCATGGTGGAATGGACAAGGCCTCAGGCAGGAAACCTACCCTTTATCCTATTAAGGCCCTTAACTAGCCACTTTATAGCCACTTAAAGGCCTTTTCCCCCTTCCCCAATTTCTGGGATGGTGGATGTAGTTCAGGGCAGGATGCAAAACGGAAAAATGAATGAACTCCACCACGGATGGGAAGGGGATTGGGCGCCTCAATCAGAAGGCCCATCAGATTTGGGGCACCCTCCCCTCGGGGACCTGGTAGCTCCAGCCTTCGAACCTTCCTTGGCCAACCCACCAACACTACAATCGCCCCCTTCTCTACAGTGGGCTAAACAGCTGGCTTGTAATGCAGAACAAGGCCAGCAGCGCAGGTTCAATTCCCGTACCGGCCTCCCCGGACAGGCGCCGGAATGTGGCGACTAGGGGCTTTTCACAGTAACTTCATTGAAGCCTACTTGTGACAATAAACGACTATGGTTATTATTATTATTATTCTGACCCCCCAGGTCATCCCCTACTCACCTGTCCCCAGGGCCTTAGGACTTACCTGAAGTTGCGGTCCCAGGACTTAGATTGAGGCTGAATGCTGCAGTACGTCTTCTGATCATTGCAGCCCTATACCTGGACATGCTGGAAATCTGTCAGCCAATCTGATTGACTGATAGCTCTCCGAGGCGGGACTTCATTCCAAGGGCGTACAGAGTCCCCCGTACTGCCAATCAACGCACAATTGAGTGTAAATGGAAGTGGGCCTGTCTGTGTCGGTGGAGACGGGTTACTTGCCAATTCTATCCTGAAAATTCAGGCCCACACTTCAAAAGGATGTGGTGGCTCAGGGAGACACAAGAATGATCCTACAGATAGAGTATCCGAAACATCGGGGCTTGATGCATCTTGGCATTCTGATATTTTCAGTTTTTGGATGTATTGAGCATAGTTATGATGAATAAGTACTGACTTATAGAAAAATAGCTAGGAATGAGAGGTTTGAGGAAATGTATCATGTCCCTCAATGGTACATTAATCAATTTGAGAAGCAGCCTCTGGCAGACAGCTCTTGTTACTCATATGTCCAAAGACTTGTTGAACCAATTGGATTGTTAGTTGCTAAGGGGCAGTATTTTCTTGGTTGAACTTAGTTGTCATGATAGGGTTTGGGTCAGAAGGAAATGCTCCCACAACAACTGGGCGCAAGGTAAGGCAAACAACTAGATTTCCCACGTTAAAGTTCATGTCCGTTGGCAAGGCTGGGGCCACAGACTTTGTGTGCAAAAAGTGTAATCTTCTTGTTGGATGACCTGATTTATATTACAAGAACACTAGTAGCTAAAGCAAAAAACAATTTATTAACATTAACTGTGGGTCAAATAGATACAAAATAACAGATGAATAACAGTATGAACATTCACAAACAACCTCTCTCCTCCAGCTCCCTGGTCAGTCTGAGGTTACCTAACTCTAATATTCACTTATATACTAATGAGACCCCTAGTGGTCAGTCGGTGAATTACAACACAACCATACTATCACGACAAAAAGGTTATGGTTTTTGGATGTGTTGGGTATTTGGAAGCATGGATAAAGCTACTCGACTTGTAAACGCAAATATAAAACTCTGAGTACATATTTAAAATCCTCTACAGTCTTAGAAAAACTTGAGCATATTTTGGCGAGCATATTTTAAGGTATTTAACGTATAATGTACAGCACAGATCAGATGAACCCAGTAGGTGCAGGTTCTTGGACAAAGGAATGGTAGCAGAGATCATAGAAACAGTTGTCAAAATATTCAAAACAGGGACAGCAGAACTAGTGGAAATGATGTTTCAGATGTTCCTTCCCTTGGGTCTAGGGATAAGGTTCACATTGTAAAAAAGCTAACAACATTGATTAAAAAAAGGGAGTAGGTGAAGTAAATCCTGAAGCAGAGATAGAACAACATTTGGGATGCCAGGTCGCCCCTCAACCTTCGTCGTTCCAGTGAGAACAAACCGAGTTTATTCAACCGCTCCACACAGGCAGACGGAACCTTTCATTTGACTGGCAGACAAGCAGTCCTGGATTGTAGAACTGTGCAGGTAGTCAGCAGTGGGTTAGGTGTCGAGTGCAGCTGAAAGAAAAGCTGTGCTGTTTTAATGACGAAGTTTAGAGTAGCAACAATAGGCTCAGGCTGGGATTTTCCCCACCTGATCGGGCGGGTTCAGCGATGGGAGCAGGAAATCTTGCGAGAACAGCCAAATCGTGTTTCACTCCGTTTCACCAACCATGCCCCTCCTCCACCCCCCAGTGCCACAAGCACTGGGCATGGGCAGTGCCGGGCAGTTGGTGGTGTTGCAGGGGAGAGGGGTTGGTCCAGGGTGAACTCCTTCGCGCTCAGACGGCACCTGGATCCTCAACGGTGGGGCAGGCAAATCAGGGACCACCCCACCAGAGATCTGTCACGGGACCTGCCCATTGCTGTTTTTTTTCCTCTAAGCATGAGACTATGTGACAGGGAAAGCCGCCATTCCTGTCAGCGGTTTCAACGCCGATTATCCCGCCCGCTATTGGCTTTTGCTGATTTTTGGGAAAATTCAGCCCTCAGCGAACGATTTAGTCTAAACTCATTAATCAATCCTTCTGTGAGGAGCGGTTGAATAAACTCGGTTTGTTCTCACTGGAACGACGGAGGTTGAGGGGCGACCTGATAGAGGTCTACAAAATTATGAGGGGCATAGAAAGAGTGGATACTCAGAAGCTTTTCCCCAGGGTAGAGGGGTAAATTGCTCAGGGGCATAGGTTTAAGGTGTGAGGGGCAAGATTTAGAGATGTACGAGGCAAGTTGTTACACAGAGTGTAGTGGGTGCTTGGAACTCTCTGCCGGAGGAGGTGGTGGAAGCAGGGACAATAGTGACTTTTAAAAAAAATAATTTTTATTCATGTTTTCACATTGTCAACAATAAAAAATAACACAAAGAAATAAGAACAACCCCCCCCCCCCCCCCCCCCCATACACACAAAGAATAAATTAACAAAGATAAACGGTATGAAAGCAAATATACGCACCCAGTCAAGAAAAACAAACAAATCCTCATGAACCCCCCCACCCACCTCCCCGGGTTGCTGCTGTTGCTGACCATCGCCTACCGCTCCACCAGAAAGTGTAGGAACGGTTGCCACCGCCTGAAGAACCCTTGTACTGATCCCCTTAAGGCAAACTTGACCCTCTCCAATTTAATAAATCCTGCCATGTTGTTAATCCAGGAATCCACACATCTCGCATCTTTCCACTGAAGAAGAATCCTTCGCCGGGCTACCAGGGACGCAAAGGCCAAAGTACCGGCCTCTTTTGCCTCCTGCACTCCCGGCTCCTCTGCCACCCCAAATATTGCGAGCCCCCAGCTCGGCTCAACCCTGGATCTAACCACCCTTGACATTGTCTCTGCTACGCCCCTCCAAAAGACCTCCAGCGCTGGGCACGCCCAGAACATGTGGGTGTGGTTTGCTGGGCTCCCTGAGCACCTGACACATCTGTCCTCTCTCCCAAAGAACCAGCTCAACCTTGCCCCGGTAATGTGCGCCCTGTGCAGCACCTTGAATTGTATTAAGCTGAGCCTCGCACAAGAGGAGGAGGAATTCACCCTCCCCAGGGCATCCGCCCACGTCCCCTCATCGATCTCCTCACCCAACTCCTCCTCCCACTTACCCTTCACCTCCTCCACCGAGGCCTCCTCCTCCTGCATCACCTGATACGTTGCCGAGATCCTGCCCTCTCCAACCCATATTCCCGAAAGCAGCCTGTCAATAGTAACATTTAAGGGGCATCTTGACAAATACATGAATAGGTTGGGAATAGAGGGATACGGACCCAGGAAGTGTAGAAGATTTTATTTAGACGGGCAGCATGGTCGGCACGAGCTTGGAGGGCCGAAGGGCCTGTTCCTGTGCTGTACTTTTCTTTGTTCTTTGTTCTTTGAGTTTGCTTTGGCACAAGAAAATGGTAATGTGGATGAAAGAAGCGCGTTAGTCATTAAAATATGATTGACAGCTGGGGGAGGAAAGACGTGAGAGCAATATTCCATCTGAATCCTGAGACTTAATCTCATACCACTACAAATAATGTGGGAAAGTCTGGGAAGCCTGCACTCCTACCCAACCCTTTTCCTGATGAACTGCAAATTAGTTACTGCTTCTCAAAGTGTACAACATCCAACATAAAGAACCATGTCAAAGGGTCTAATCAATTAATACACGCTCATGTAAACACCATGTAAACAGAATGTGCAGTGACTTAACCAAATGTGTTAATCGATGTAAGCACTGAAAAATCAATTACAAAATGCTAATCATGTGCTCCACATCAGAGATTACGGCATTTTTCTGAAATAATTGATGCATAATAATATGTTGGCTTTGAATGCACATGATATTATCAACTGTACAGCTGACCTGCTGACAGGACCAGGGTGGCATATTCTTTTCGGAGTCAATGGAATGAACTCTTTAACATTAGGACTGAAGAATAAACAGCTGCAATTCTCAGATATTTCCATTCCAATGCCACTGAAAAATATGCAGAACATAGCATGTATGAGAAGCAACGTCCATATTTCCCAGCTGCTCACTGGCCTTATAGAAGACATGAACTCCTCAATCAATGCTGCGAGACTTGGACTAACGGCTATGAAATAAGTCAAAACAATGATGTTGACTATTATTTGTAAATATTACTTTAAAAAATAATTGTGTGAGAATTGACATTGTATTAATGCAGACCCTTGTGAAAATCAGGTGCAAAATGTTCATGACCCCTGCTGGTGGTTTTACAGGTGTCTGTTGGGGGGTGGGGGGGGGGGGGGGGGGGGAGGGTATAAAACTCTCCAGCTGACCTTCCTGTTGCCTAATGGCCCACCCAAGCCTGTCAGAAATCTTACGAGGGGAAAGCCTGCCCACCCTCACCATAATTGAGGCCCTTAAGTGGCCAATTAATGGGCAGGTTATTCCACTCGCATTTTGGGGGCAGGGTGACTGGGGCAAGGCCGAGAAGAGGCTGCCAGGTTTCTAAGGTGGGACTTCCTCCTGAGTGAGGGACGGAAGTCCCGTCTCAAGCAGTTAACTCTCCACGGGACGTTAACTGGCTGTGGGGCTGCCGTTATGGCCGGAGATATGTCCCTGCAGCCCCGTCCGGCCCTGACCTTCTCCCTCGCTCCCAAAGCCTGACCAGATAAACTGCCTGACGTCCTCCCCCCAGCCTCAAAATTGCACCTAGGCAGAAAGCTGTCCCGAAGTGTCCATTCATTTGCCATTTGGGGTCAGGGTGAAGAGGCAGCCCCATGCCTTGCCAGCTGTCCCTTCGCAAAATGTTTGACGGGCTGTTAGACAGCAGAAAGACCAGCTGGGAAATCTTACCCCCCCCCCCAAACCAACACCTGAAAAACCACAGTAGGGGCCCATAAAATTCTGCCCATGATTTTTGGTACTGGGACATGAAACTCAGCCATCCGAAAATCCCATGTTTCTCTTAAATGGTCTAAGTGCTCATGTTAGTCTGTTATACTTTACAGGGATGGAGCTAAATATCTTTTCAAAAATGTGTTCACACCAACTTTAAATTCAACATTGGACTAAAGTCAAAAGATTGCTCCTTGAATTGTACTTCTAAAGAAGGCGAAACTCAAACTGAAAGCAATCCAAATCAATTAGCCTTAAGTGAGAGTATGTCAAATTTCCAAGGATTTTCTCAAGTCGCTGCATCTGGGAATATTTTAATGCACATTTCTTTTGGAAAAGCTGACCGTGGGCGACTATCAGCATGACATCGTGAGAAGGGAGCGTGCCATGTGATCCAGTCTTAATTTTGCTTTGCTTTGAGCAGAGCACACACACACAGCTTTGATGCCTTGGTAACGAAAAGAAGCACTGTTCAGATGCCTTAAGCTTTATACATATGTATGACTTGCCTTAATAAATGAACCTACAACCCAATAGCCCATGTTGGGCAGCACAGTGGTTAGCACAGTTGTTTCAAAGCTCCAATGCCCCATGTTTGATTCCGGGCTTGGGTCACTGTCTGTGCGGAGTCGGCACATCCTCCCCGTGTGCGTGGGTTTCCTCCGGGTGCTACGGTTTCCTCCCACTGTCCAAAGATGTGCAGGATAGGTGGATTGGCCATGCTAAATTGCCCTTAGTGTCCAAAAGGTTAAATGGAGTTACTGGTTTACGGGGATAGGGTGGAGGTGTGGGCTTGAAGATGTGGTTCAGGGGCCTGGGCCACTCTGGAGGGGCCCTCCAGTATAGCGTTAGGAGGGTCTCCCACATCGTGATGTCCTGCTGCACCCCGCATAACATTGCACAGCTGAGGGGCGATGGGCTGGAGGAGGAGGATGTAGGCGAGGGCGAGGATGGACAGGACATAAGGCCCTGTGATAGGTGGCTGGCAGCCTCCTTCCCATCCTGAGGTACACAGCCACCCGTCTCTCCTCCACGGTGTTGTGCAAGGTCTCCAGTTCGGCATCTGTAAATCGTGGTGCCACTCATCTTGCTGCCATCTTGTTGGCTGGGATGGTGTGTGTGGGAGTGCAGTGTGTAAATGCAGCTGCAGCTTGTCAGCCTCCTGAATGCCAATCCCAAATCCGGTGAATCGGACGCCATTTTTAAATCAGTCATGTTCCATGTGGCACCGGTGCTAGCCCCATAATGCTCAGTGAATTGGTCCAGGTGCGGCACCAGTTTTGCTGTTGTAGAAGTCCACTAATCCTGCCCGGGGTCAATGGAGAATCTGGCCCCTTGTCTTTATTAATAGGGGAAAAGAGTACAAAAGAAAGGAGGTTAAGCTGACAATAGTATAAGATTTTAGTTAGACCTCAGCTGGAGTATTGTGTACCGTTCTGGGCATCGGCGTCACATGGAACATGACTGATTGAAAAATGCATCCGGTTTGCCGGATTCGGGATTGGCATTCAGGAGGCTGACAAACTGCACACTTGCACCACCGCACTTTAGGAAGGATGTGAATACATTATTAGAGAGAGTGTGGAAAAGGTTTACAAAAATGGTTCAAGGAATGGGAAACTTCAGTTATGGAGAGGTTGGGACTCTTCTCCTCGGGGAGCAATAGATTGAGAGAAGATTTGATAGATGTGTTCAAAATCATGAGGGGGCTGGACAGATTAGATAGGAAGAAAATTGGTACTGCCAGCGTGAAACTGCCAGGGTGCCAGGCTGGCAATGCCAAGGTGCCTAGGTGGCACGAGCAATGCCAGTATGCCACCCTGCCCAGATGCCGATCACCCTGGGGCATCCGATTGTCAGGGAGACCCCCACGCAAGTGCTTTTCTGCCTGGACCCTGTTTGTGGAGATCAGTGCTGAATGGCATCCGGCTGGGGTCTCCTTAGCAAGGCTGGTAGATGTTGGGTGGTTGTTCGATCTAACATCAGCAGAGTTCAGTGGGTTTCTAAATTCACTTAACTCTGCGAGACTGGGTTCCGCCCATTGTGGCCAATATCCAGATGCTAATGTCTCACAAGATCTGGTTAGACCAGTGGTAAGCACTGCTGCCTCACGACGCCGATGACCCGGGTTCGATCCCGGCCCTGGTTCACTGTCCATGTGGAGTTTGCACATTCTCACCGTGTCTGCGTGGGTCTCACCTCCACAAAATCCAAAGACGTGCAGGTAGGTGGATTGGCCAAGCTAAATTGTCCCTTAATTGAGAAAAAAATGAATTGGGTACTTTAAATTTATTTTTTAAAAAGATCTTGCGAGGCGTAACAACCATTAGGAATCCCAGGAGAGGCCTCTACCGGTCGCGTCCCGTCCCAATTTCGGTGGGCTGCGGCCAATAAATCATGCGCACGCTGCTCATTCAGAGAGTTGGTGCAGACACAATGGGCTGAATGGCCTTCTTCTGCATAGTTACAATTCTGTGATTCTGTGAACTTCAGGAAGTTAATTGCCTGTTGCAAATTAAATTCAAACAGAGCTCCCACAACCAGCCACAGCAAGGTTGCTCCAACTTTCCGGCTGGTGGTTGAGGCTACTGTTGCCCCATAAAACCCTGGCCAAATGTGTGCTGAGTTGACGGGGCAAGAAAAACTCTTCAATTTGCTGCTGGGTCACCAATTAATAATTGCCATCAGGACCCAATTACTTAATCCCAGTTGGATGTGAGTTAAAAAGGACCCCTGTCAACATTGGGCGGCTATCCTTGTGCCTGCTTATGAAAGTTGTTGTCAGTTGGGACCTGTCAGTTCCATGCATGGAGTACTCACACTTCCTATTTTTACTATAGGAAGCATGTAGTGCTTTGAAAATTTGTACATAAAGATCTTTCTTGAAAAGCTTTTTGCTTTGTCCTTGTAAGATCTAAACTGTCCACCCCGAGTCCACTTTCTCTCGTGTAATGTCATCTGTGAACTTAACACCTTGCATTGAAACAAGAATTACAGATCATTGTGTACAGCAGGAAAAGGAGGGGTGCCATATGGTTCCCTGGAGCACCCTAATTTACTTCCCCCATTGCTATCTACCTCTGTTCATAAAGCTCTGCTTCCTTCCTCTCAGCCAATTGCTAATCCACATTCACATCATGTATTTGCTATCCATTCAGCTTGGGTTTTAAAGGAGACTCTTGTGCTCTTTATTAGAAATATTTTGGAAGTCGAGGAACATAATGAGGAAAAGGTCCTCATTGCACATATCAACCACTGATAAATTGGGGACACAGAGAAACAATTTCATGCATAACATCCCGTACCTAAGGTACAGACACCACTGTATTGATATATGTACCTGTGGTAACCACATGAAACAGCACCCTCCCCCCCCCGCTTCCATATTCAAGTCAGAGGCACAGCATCTGTGTTGGGTTCCCTCCCAGGAATTGGGCAAAAACAAGGTGCAGCATGTGTTATTTGTGCTCTGACTAAATTTTCCAATTCTACTCTGGTGTAACAAGCCGACCCTAAAGGGATTGTTGGAGGCCACTCAAGGATTGACGTATCTTTCTACGGAGCCGGGAAGAGCAGGACTGTTTGTCCCACTGCTATTGCTGGTCTGTCTGGACTTCAACCCCTTCAAATTCTTTTCCGGTCTCCAGGACAAGAGCTGCTGCTGGTGAGTCAGCCGGCCGACATTGATCCCCTGGGTTGCTCTTCAATAATCGAACAATCAGGCCTGAAGCTCAATTTCTGTTGAATCTTTAAAGTACACTGTCTGTTATGCATCCAAAAATGGATCAGAAAAAGTATGATAGCCCAATTTTCCAATGACTTGAGATGTACCACATCAAATAATGTCTGAGAAAAGTATTTAAAATTTGTTGCCATTTGCTGTGACATTTGCAAGCAGTAGGCCTTCCATTTTAAGCAAATAGTATTGCAGCTGCTGTGTGTGAGGGTTTTCTTCTTTAACATTGGAACTAATTTAATGTTTTCTGCCTCAACATCCCCAGTGTTTTTTGACTTTATCAAAATGCGAAATTGCACCTCAGGAATCGCCTCCATTTCTCTCTCGGTGCCCATATCAGTGATTCATCCTATAGGTTGTCAGTTGATTACTCTATTTTAGAGCCTGTGCTAATGTCAAAGAGCTAATCTCACACAAAGAACATCCAACGTGTCAAACGGATGTCATTAGATTGGCCACCTGAGAATTCAAGTCGGTAAAAGTGGCACGTCGTTTGTTTCAGTTTTTAAACATCTCTAATATATTGTATGCTACTCAATCTCTGTGCAACTCCGTGACGGTTCCTTTGTATTTATTTTACTCCTGCTTGACTACCTTCTTGTTGTTAGAGCGTGCAAATGATTTTCTGGCAGAACGTACTGCTTTTGCTGCTATGCTCCCAATTCTTCTTGTTTTGCCTGCTGCTGTATAATCTGGTGTTTGACCTGTGTACACTCTCTCTTTAGGAGTTTCTGTTTGGAAAGAATGTAATCTCCCTTCGAATTTTCACATTGATCAATTGAGCATTTTCGTTCAATTTTGCATTTGCTGCTCTGAGCCTTGATTCCCTCCCTTACGTCCGACAAAATATTTTTGAAGGATTTCCATTTATCCTCAATTCTAATTCCTGAGCGGTACCTCAGCAGTCCCTGAATAACTTGGCCCATATCTCTGAAGCATTGCAGCTTGACGTACTGGAGCTTGCTTGGTGATTTTCCCATGTTATCTTCCAAGCCAAATTATAAGTTACCGTACTGTAATTGCTATCAATATCTGCCTTTCTCTTTTCTCACAAACTCATTTAATATTGATATGAAGTGCTGAGTCATATCCTGACATGTAGTAAATGATGAATTTTAACCTTTTTCTCAATGAAATTCATTCTTTTCATAGTGTGGCTTTTTTCTGCAGTGTTGCCTCAGTTATCCTGCAGCCCCCCCCCCCCCCCCCCCCCCCCCCCCAGCCAATCATTCCCCTCCCCACCCCCACAAGTTTAACTTAAGGCAATCTCTACAGCTTTCCTCTCTTTCCCATTTCCTTAATATATTTGAACGTTCGGTGCCCTTGACATCATAATTACTGGCTGCCAGTATTGCATCTAGTTCAATGACTTGATTTCAAATGCTTGTCATTCGTGTAGATAATTTTGGTGCTTGCCCCAGTAACCTCTCTACCTCGTTGATTTTAATGACACCCTCACAGAGAGTTTAAATGTATCCCTTGAAAATTGGAATATATATCCATTTAGATCATGGCATACGTATGAGAGGGTGAATGAGATAGAGTGAGACAGGCGGAGAGCACAGCAACCCAAATTAGCTCGATAGTTATTGGAGACATTAGAAAATAACAAGGGAGACGGGTCACTCAGAAGGCTCCCTAACGCTGAGCTCAATTTGCTTCTTAATGATAGACTGCAATAAACAGCTGTTCATTATGATGTGGTTTGGTTTTTTTCCCTAGTGCGTGAGATGTCAAGCAACGACAATTACTGTCCCAACTAAATTAGTGTACAGTTGCATTTCTCTCATATCAGCAGAAATAATAAGTGGTCTACAATAATCTGCACTTACTTTTGCAACAAATTAAGGCAATTGTCTTGGAATTGACTGTTAATTGCTATTTTCATGAGCTGTAACTCTCAGTCACTTGGATGTCCCAGCTCCCGAGATTTGTTGGGTTTGCGCTGTTCTGTTTGATAAAATTCAGGGCAGTAATTACAGGAACAACCTCTTAGTTCAGAATTATTTTCACCTTAAACCTTTGCACCGTCCTCTGGAACACACAGACTGCAATGAAAGTAAATAAATCAGAAGTGTCACTGACTGTTCAATCTGACATTGGAGAGAACAATTTGGTCTCATGTGTTACAGTGACTATTTGCGGTTAATGGCTGGAGCACAATATGTAAAAGTTAAAATGATGGGTTGATATGCAGCAGAGCAAAAATAATAATTAAAAGAGGGTCCCCTGTGAATGAAGCCAGCACACCTATGAGCAATTTGTTGTGAAGAAATATTATAGGGAGTTGTATGATTTTGATTAAATCCTTTCAAGGACAGGTGGTCCCGTCTAGTGGTTTGCCAGGGAGGTGTTGGCATAGTGGTGTTTTCACTGCACTTGTAATCCAGAGACCTGGGTACAAATCCCAGCATGGCCGCTCATGAAATTTGAGCAAAAATCTGGACTTGCAAGTCTAATAATGATCTTGATATTATCATAAAAACCCATCTGGTTCACTAATGCTCTTTAGGGAAAGACATCTGCCATCTTTACCTGGTCTGGCCTACATGTGACTCCAAGCCCACAGCAATGTGATGGACTCTTAACTGCCCTCTGAAATATCTGAGCAAACTGCTCAGGAAATAAATGCTGGGACCGTGAAGCCCACCTCCCATAAATGAATAAAAAGGCAGCATCACTTCCTTTTTTCAGGCAGTTCTTTTTGTATCCAACTCCAACACTGAACTAAGAGCTAAACAGAAACAGAAAATGCTGGGAAAACCCAGCTGGCCTTGGGGGCATCTGTGGAAAGAGAAACCGAGTTAATGTTCTCAGCCCGTTCAGCCGTGAAGAACTCCAGAGAGGAAGTAATATGATGGATATTATACTGTTTGAGAGAGGGTGGAGAAAACTAGGAGGTCAGGAGTCCAACAATGAACTCTTCCACATGAAAACCCTTCCAGAGTGCACCACATCACAGGGATTTTCAATGTCCATCTGTGCTACCTTGTCTCAGCAATAGCAAATGAGTGTTTTTGGCCCTCGGGGTATTTGCAGCTCTTCTGCCAATGCTAAGTTGGAAGAGCAGGAGAGCCTCACAGATATTGACCATCTCAAAATTATAATGCTTCCAGCCCAATTGCCAGACACAATAATTGTGTCGATGTCATAAACTTGGATCACATGCAAATTAGTATCCTGCAATTTAACTGGAGAAATTAAAACACCTGGTTTGTCAATTTTCGGTAATATAGAGAAACACACTAATTGTTCATTTGATACATCAGCTCGTAATCATTTCCTGTTGTGATTTTATTCCAATTTGCTTACAATTTAAACCGACTTTAAGAAATTGGAAAAAAAATTATGGTGCTTTGTTTTAAACCATATTTTGGGATACCTCCGGTTAGTAAAACAGAATGTCGAACATTTGAGAGCAATTTGTGTATTTGTAATGGTCCATTTGTTATATTAGTTATCTCACAAATCATGGTTTGAAAAAGAAATATCTATTAGAAATTGGGCGAACATCTATCAAAATAGATCATTACTGCAACCCGATAATAACTGTATGTTGTTTGCTTTGCTTAGCGCAGATGCATAGCTCTCGTAACATTTTCTAACCCCTTGCTGAGGGAGTTTTCAGCTGCTTGTAAATGTAATCCTGAAACTCCCTCAGACATAATAGAACTGTACAGTGTCAGCCAAATAATCCTTAATATGTCAGGGAACTCAAATTCCACTCTTAAACTGCCAAGAGCCCACTCAACTCAACAAATAGTTCTTTTAAATTGAGCCATTTGAAAAAATATATATTTAAATCCAGCAGCCAATATTAGCATTCATAAATCATCTGGTCACTGCTGGCTTCAACACTGAGTCAGATCCAACAGGGATTGATGTAAGGCAGGAACTGGTTCTCGGTAATCAAATGACCTGGAGTTAGCAAGACTCTTGGGTAAGAATCTAATTAAGTTCACCCTGGAAGTCGGTTATCTAAGATAAAGGTGCTGGACTAAAAGTGAGCTAATTTCAATGGAATGGAAAGAAACACAGTCAAGATGAACTGATTGGGGGAAACAATGACAGATCAAACAGCAGACCAGAAACGGGAAATATTTAAAAAATAAGATGACTAAAGTTGAACATTCCAGCAGTGGAGTGGATACTTCAAAGACAGGATTAAAAACAAAAAATGCTGGAAATACTTAGTAGGTCAGGTAACATCTGTGGAGCAGTTGGGGAGGAAGAGGGGAATGTTATCACTTTTGAAAGCATTCTCCCACTGGGAGAAAATGTGGGTCCCATGCCCAATGGCCTGTGAGTCCCACCTTTAGATTAAAGGGCTAACTCTACTTATAGCTACTGAGCATGTGCATAATGAGCTATATCACAGTGATGTCAATCATTGAGAGCAGTTGGCTGAGAAGCATCTTATTGATTAATAAGGGGATCAGGGGTTATGGGGAGAAGGCAGGAGACTGGGGATGAGAAACATTTGATTGAATGGAGGAGCAGATTCGATGGGCTGAATGGCCTTGTTCTGCTCCTATGTCTTATGGTCTTCGAGAGTAGCTCCAACTATGTCTTGGTCTTGTTGAACCTTTAAAAATGGTTGCTATGTAAATAAATGTGTGTTCAACAAAAGCCCCTTGCCTCCAGAAAGTTCCCTTCCAGAGTAGGAAGCCAATACATTCTGAGATAAAACCACAATAGATAGTGGCAGCAGTGACTATACCCACAGAGAAACAGTAGATTATGGCGGGAAATATCTCCAGTGAAGCCCAGCAATGGTGCAGCTCTGCAGGTGAAGGAGTTTGAGGCCAACCCAGCAACCACACCGGAGACAATAACATAATGAGGATAGCCCAAGGACTGGCAAGACAAGCAGTGCAGGATAAGACAACTTTGAATCAGGGTGTGAAATTCTCTGATTACATACTGGGCCTGTAGGAACCCTATCTTGAGACAATATTTCAAACAACAGCAGCACTTCAGACTTGTAGACGACCTTGTGGTTACGAAGTACGAGGTGTGATACCACACGCTCTCCACCTGGACGTCCTCCAGATGATCTACTAAGGGCACCTTGGTATAACCAAATGGTGAACCAGAGATTTCACATTATTCACATTCACACTATTGAACAGGTGGTCACCAGCTGAGTCGCCTACATCATCCATAGCCAGGAGCTGAAAGAAACACACATGCCTCCCTCCGTCCCAACAAGGCCTTTGCAGTGCCTTGGCATAGATTTGTTCAACTATTGATAGACGATTATTCCTACTGGATGAAAGCAAAAGTTACATGGTCTCACCTCTGAAGCCATTATTACCTCCATGAGGAAAGTGTTCTCCACACATGACATTCCTGACAGTCTCTTTGATAATGGACTACAATTTGCCAATGAGTACTTTCACTCCTTTGCAAAGTCATATGGGTTTATGCATGCCAAATCCTAAAATACCTCAGTCTAACGGAGAAGCTGAATGAAGAATACACACTAAGAACCCTACTGAAATAGAATGATGACTTGGAGCTCACTCCACTTAGTCATCACTCCACACCATTACAGAATGGGTTGCTCCCATGCAAACTTCTGATGGGGGACAGGCGAAAACCCAACTTCCTTTCCTGCCCTACTCCTTACTACCAAATACCATGGTGGATGACCATGATTGGGATAGGAAGAAGGAAGAATTCAATCGAGGAGTCAAGCTTCTACATTTAACCAGAGGCTTGGGCTTCAAGACCTTCCGATTCTTTGAAGGGGAGAGAGAGTATGGATCAGAGATCAGAACTATGCTGGTTGGATAATTGAGAAGCTGCAACAATCAAGGTAGTATCTGCTCAAGACACTCGGGCATCATTCATCGATTTACAAATCTGCCCTGATTTAAAGGACAGAAAATTATTAACGGATTTGGCAGAATATCTTGCCTCTTGAGATTGTCACACAGAACCACAAATAGAGATGCCAGGAGTGACAACCCTCAAGAACTGACCTCAGCAACAGGATTCCTCCTTCCTCTGAAGGAGCTCTGTACCCATTCATGGAGGGTGGTGAAACCACCAAAGAGACTTTTGCTTAAAGAGACGAGACTTTGGGCCGGCACGGTGGAGCAGTGATTAGCACTACTGCTTCACGGCGCTGAGGACCCGGGTTCAATCCTGGCCCCGAGTCACTGTCCGTGTGGAGTTTGCACATTCTCCCTGTGTCTGTGGGGGTGAGACCCCCACAACCCAAAGATGAGCGGGCTAGGTAGATAGGTCACACTAAAATTGCTCCTTAATTGGAAAAGGAATTAGATACTCAAAAAAGTGATGAATCTTTGGGTGAGGTGGGGGAATGTGTGTATAATAGGATTGGGATAAAGACTTGAGGAGGGAATGTAAAGTTAATGGGCTAACTCTAACAGCCACTGAGCATGTACATAAGGGGGTGTATGACGTGCTTCACTGGAGGAAAATGACTGAGTAGCATCACACAAATGTATTGGAGAGAGTAACTCAGTTATGGCTTGATGTGACTTAATCTTTGTCAATGGTTGTGATATAAATAAATGTGTTTTCAACAAAAGACCATTGCCTCCAGAAATAACACTTCTAGAGTAAGAAGCTAACGAATCCCAAGGTAAAACCCACTGAGCTGAACCTGTGAGATCATCCTGGAAGCGGCCTCTTAATTAGCTTCCTCTGGAACCTCATCCAATTGAGCACAACAGACAAGTTAGGGAGGCTGAAATCCCAATCGGAAGGCCTGTGTTTTTTGGAGGGCTGGCAGCCCGACCAGGAGAGGTGCTTGGACAGTGGGGAGAATATGACAGTGACGCAAGCTGGAATTGTCGTTGGAGGCGTGCAACAAAACTAAAAATAATGAGGGCAGAAGCCGACAGATCCATCTGAGTAGAGAGGAATCTGCTCAAGTTAATTCATTTGGGCTGTTGAGTGTGGCCTTTTCTGCCTGTGACCCCCTCATTAGGACATGGAGTCTCCAGTCTGAGGCCATTTCCACTGAGCTGTGGGCCTTGGCACTCAGGGTCAGACCATTCGTGCCACTCAGAGACCTTCCCAACCCTTAATCTATCCTCCGTTATTAATTCTTGGCTCCATGTCCCAGCCAAATGGCTAGCCACTCCCATCCCTCATCCACCTCTGGCAAGATGACCTGGAGGTGGAATTGAGTGAAGACATGACCTGACATCTCTATTGTAGAAAAATTAGAGAAGCATAAAATACATCTGGGGGATAGAAAAGACAGAAAAAAAACCAAGAAATAAAAGGAATGAAAAGAGAGATTAGGAAAGTCAAGAAAGCGTATGAAGGGAGATTATGTGTCAGTAAAGAAAAAGAATGATGACTGAAGTGTCATAATATCCACTCATGTATATAATGAGATGCAGACAGGCAGTGATTGACACTTAGGATGACCAATGAACACACAACACAGAACAACCAATCACCAGACTAGACACCGCCACTATGAAGCTCACAGGGTATTAAGACTCCCGTTCTTTTCGGGACCCAGACACTGAGACAGTCAGAGTGCACAAGTCAGTGGACATTATTGCCATGTGGTAGCTAGTAGGTCTGCTCGAGCCAGTAAGAGGTCGTCAGCAGGATTAGTAGAGTGTCAACCCACAGCTGAACATGTACAGCTGTTCATAGTTTAAATAAAACTGTTGGATCATTTCCGGTGTTAGACGTTTATTTCTAGCTTCCCTGCATCCAGTTGCAGTCAACGTCAAACCAACCTGCCTAACACATCATGGTACCAGAGCGCTATTAATCCTGCCGAACCTACCTCGAGTAAATCTGCAACGACCAGCAAGCGGCCATCCAGAGACATGGAAAACATCCAGCCTCTTCCTCAGCTCCGCAACTCCGGCAACCTCGCTGCCAATTGGAAGATCTTCAAGCAAAAGTTCCTCCTGTATATCGAGGCCTCCGACCTCGAGGTAGAATCAGATGCAAGGAAGATCGCACTATTTCTCTCGACCACGGGGGATCACGCCATCCATATCTACAACTCGCTTACGTTTGCCGGTGGCGAAGACAAGACGAAGTTTAAAACGGTCCTGCTAAAATTCGACAGCCACTGCGACATTGAAGTGAATGAGAGCTTTGAACGGTACATCTTCCAACAGAGACTTCAGGGTAAGGATGAACCTTTTTCAGTCCTGCCTGACCCAGCTCCGCATCCTGGTGCAGTCATGTAATTACGGCTTAGTGGCTGATTCCATGATCCGGGATCCACTCCAATTTCCTTCGGCAGCAGCTCCTCAAAATAAAACAGCTAACTCTCTCCGTCGCTGTTGAGACGTGCGTGGTCCATGAGCATGCCAAGAATCGTTACTCCCACATCAGGGCGGCGGACCATGCAAAACTGGCTTCCCACGAGGAACGGATACAGGCCATTGAAAAAATGCAAGGCCTGAGCATTGAGAAGAGTGGCCGTTTCGCGTGCTTTTCCCGGGTCCCGACGCATGCGTGCCACAGCCAGGTGGACGATGAGGCCGACAACCCTAATGCGCAGGTGCGTACGCTGGTCGACCGCACTGCACATGCGCGTTGACGCACGGAACACGCTGACGTCAGTGTTATGACGTGTCCGAATTGTGGCTCCGCCTATTTAAAGCAGCAATGTCCAGCCAAAGGATGCCTACAGTGTGGGAAGCCTGGCCATTACGCAGCCTGCTGCAGGTCCGCTCCACCGATTATCTGCCAGTGGTCCCAGATACGGCGCAGAAGCATCCGTTCGGTACAACAACACATGCAGGATGCTGATCCCGACAGCCCAACGGATCCCGATGCTGATTGCCTCGAATCTCCATATCGGGTGGGCATCATAACCACACGCGAGCTGGTCCCCACTGAACCGGCAACCCGCCTTTCGATCCTCAGTGTGGATCCCGACTATGAGTGGTGTGCTATCCTCACAGTCAAACAGGCTCGCATCCGATTTAAACTGGACACAGGCGCGTCTGCGAACCTCATATCGTAGTCAGATCTCGATAGCATCCGTGACCGACCAAGCATTCTTCCACCAGCATGCCAACTCCTCGACTACAGTGGCAATACCATAGCTGCCAGTGGACCGTGTCGGCTAGGGGTATCTCACAAGGAATTCGAGGCAACCTTACGATTCAAGATTGTTCAGCCTGACAGGCTGCCCTGCTTGGTGCTCGCACCTGCAAGCTTCTGAATCTGGTCCAGCGAGTCCACACCATGTCCTCGACACCGGCGACTACCTCGACCGACGTGAATCTCCAGGCCGAGATAGATGACATCCTCACGCAATACCACAACGTGTTTGATGGAATGGGCATGCTCCCATATCACTACAAAATTCTGCTGAAGCCGAACGCCACCCCAGTGATCCATGCACCATGCCGGGTGCAGGCTCCTCTCAAGGATCGCCTAAAAAAAGCAGCTGCAAGACCTCCAAGACCAGGGCATCATCTCAAGGGTCACGGAACCAACAGAATGGGTTAGCTCCATGGTATGCGTCAATAAACCCTCTCGTGAACTCCGCATTTGCATTGATCCCAAAGACCTAAACCACAATATCATGCGGGAGCACTACCCGATCCCGAAACGTGAAGAGTTGACCAGTGAGATGGCTTATGCCAGATTCTTCACCAAGCTGGACGCCTCCTGGGGTTTCTGGCAAATACAGCTGGACGTGTCCGGTCGGAAGCTGTGCACGTTCAACGCCCCATTTGGCCGCTATTGCTACAACCGCATGCCCTTCGGTATCCTATCAGCTTCCGAAGTATTTCATCGGATCTGGGAGCAAATGGTGGAGGGCATTGAGGGGGTGCGAGTATATGTGGACGTGATCGTCCGGTCCACAATGCCCGAGGATCACATTGCCCGCCTCCGACAGGTCTTCCAGTGGATTCACGAAAATGGCCTCCAGCTCAACAAGGCCAAATACTCGTTTGGTCATTCCGCTATCAAGTTCCTGGGTGACAACACGGGGTGCAACCTGACGCTGATAAGGTGTTGGCGATCAACGCCATGAAGACCCCAGAGGACAACAAGGCGGTCCTCCACTTCCTCGGGATGGTGAATTTTCTCGGGAAATTCATTCCCAATTTGGCAGCCCACACCACGGCCCTCAGGCATCTCGTAAAGAGGTTGACAGTTTTCCAGTGGCTGCCCGCACATGAAAAGGAGTGGCTCGAACTAAAGCGAAGCTCACCACAGCCCCAGTACTGGCATTCTTTGGCCCAACCAGGGACACCAAGATATCTACTGACACTAGCCAGGATGGCATTGGGGTGGTGCTCCTCCAGCGAGACGACTCCTCATTCTGGGCTCCAGTGGCATATGCCTCCAGGGCCATGACGCCGACTGAGCAACAGTATGCCCAGATAAAGAAGGAGTGCTTGTGTCTCCTGACAGGAATAGTCAAGTTTCATGACTACGCATATGGCCTGCCGAAGTTCACGGTGGAGACAGACTATAGGCCTTTAATCCACATAATCCAGAAGGATCTAAATGATATGACGCCTCAGCTACAGCGCATTCTTCTTCATTATCGCCAATATCACTTCGAACTCATCTACACAAAGGGTAAGGAGCTAATCATCGCAGATACCCTATCCAGGTCCATCACCACGCCATGTGAACAGGGCGACTTCATCTGCCACATAGAGGCACAGGTGCAGTTGTGTGCCAGCAACTTAGCAGCCACTGATGGACGTGTGGTCCAAATATGTGAAGAAGCTGCCAAGGGTCCTCTACTGCAGCGCATGATGCAATACCTCGCCCATGGCTGGCAAAAGGGGCAGTGTCCCCAGTTCTTTAACGTAAAGGACGAGTTAACGGTCATTGAGGGAGTCCTTCTTAAACTGGACAGGGTCGTCATTCCTCAAAGCATGCGAGCTATGGTGCTCGGGCAGATCCATGAGGGTCACCTTGGGGTCAAAAAATGTCAACGCAGAGCTCGGGAGGCGGTTTATTTTCCGGGTATCAAACAGGACATTGCTAACGCGGTCCTCAACTCCCGGCCTGCCAGAAGTTTCAACCGGTTTAGCCCAAAGAAACACTGCAACAGCACTAGCTTGTGACCTCTCCGTGGTCTAAAGTGGGGGTAGACCTCTTTCACGCCAATGGGCGTGATTACATGCTCCTGGTCGACTACTTCTCCAGCTACCCAGAAGTGGTGAAATTGTCGGACCTCACGTCTAGGTCCGTCATCAAAGCCTGCAAAGAGACGTTTGCCAACACGGGATACCAATCACAGTAATGAGTGACAATGGTTCATATTTTTCCAGCCAGGAGTGGTCTGATTTTGCACGATCCTATAACTTCAGACGCATCACTTCCAGTCCCCATTACCCGCAATCAAACGGGAAGGCCGAAAATGGGGTCCATATCGTCAAGCGGTTGTTGTGCAGGGCTGCAGACTCAGCATCCGATTTCAACTTGGCGCTGCCGGCCTACAGGGCGGCCCCTCTGTCGACTGGTTTGTCTCCGCGCAGATGCTCATGAACCGCAGCTTGAGGACGGCTGTTCCAGCCATTCACATTCCAGACCTTGACCACCTCACGGTGCTGCAAAATGTGCATGGGTCCAGGGACCAGCAGAAGATCGCGTATGATGCTCCTGCCATGGATCTACCTGTGCTGGCTCCCACAGATGTTGTTCGCGTCCAGTTGCCTGAGGGAGGTTGGTCGGCCCCAGCTGCTGTTATCAGGCAGGCCGCCCCAAGGTCTTTCATTGTCTAATTGGCTGATAGCTCCATTCTCCGGCGCAACAGGAGGGCGCTGCGGAGAGTTCCCTGCCCACCGCCTAACCACATTGCTCCGCTGGCTATCGTGCCTCCTCCGGACGTTTCGTGCCACGAGGACGCCGATCTGCCATCGATCCCGCCTGTCTATGACACCGCCGCAATGCCAGAAATCCTGCTATCCAAGTGCCGGCGTCTCCTGCTCCACCTCTGCGGCGATCGACCAGAATTCGGCGCCCGCCTCAAAGACTGAATCTATAGACTTTACTTTTTGTAAATTTCTTTCAGTTTGCTTTGTATCTGTGTGATAGACACCTTCCCATGTATACATGTCCGTTAACTCACCATTTATACATAGTCAGGCATGTATATACCTTCACGTTTCATAACTTATTTAAAAAACAAAGGGGAGATGTCATAATATCCACTCATGTATATAATGAGATGCAGACAGGCAGTGATTGACACAAAGGATGACCAATGAACACACAACACAGAACAGCCAATCACCAGACAAGACACTGTAGCCACCTGGGGTGGCCACGTCCCGATTACAAAATGGACACTTTGCAAAGAATGCAGGGAAAAAGGACAAAGCTGAGACAGCAAGCAGGTGCAAGGTTTGTCTGTTGATTGGAGCCCTAGCTCCCAGACAAGACTGATACTGCAAAGCCATTAGCATACTAATGAGCCATCTCCGGGGACAAAAGATTTAGGAAGACGATACTAAAGCAGACACCCCGGCGCCAGAGAAAACTAGAACAAAGCAGGCCAACGGCCACCTAGGACACGCCCAGCAATCAGGGCACCCACCCCTTTATTGGAGGAAATCGATACCGATGATCAAGATCCGGTCCAATTAATTGGGACCAAGTTCAAGGCCCGCCCAAAAGCGCGCGAAGCCCCTTTTGGGTATAAGAAGAAGCCCCCAAGAGAGAATCGCTCTCTAGGCCTTGGCTCTCAGCGAGGAGAGACCTGCCCAGCAGCTGCACCAGAACAAGTAAGTCCAAAGTCAACGCACGTTACGAGACAGGCGCTCCTAGCTACTATTCCGTACCAGCTCAACCCCAGCAGCCTCAGAACCGGACAACGGCCATTGTTCCTCTGACTGAGTGGGCACCCGGAGCTAAGTATAGGCTTTAGTAGTAGTGATAGTTTAGTTGGTAGAGTTTTGTGCATGAGTATATTTGACTGTGTGTGTCGATAAATGAGCTTTGATTTCGAACTTACTAACTGGTGTATCGAGTCTTTGATCAGTATTCGGTTTTGAACCTTGTGGTGGTATACCTGGCGACTCTTGAGTAAACGTAATTAGAATTAAGGAAGGCAACCACATTAACTGCCATAAACAGAGCCAAATAAAGAGAGAGCACAACAAGCAACAACACCACCACTATAAAGCTCACAGGGCATTAAGACTCCCGTTCTTTTCGGGACCCAGACACTCAGACAATCAGAGTGCACAGGCCAGTGAACATTATTGCCATGTGGTAGCTAGTAAGTCTGGTCGAGCCAGTAAGAGGTCGTCAGTAGGACTAGTAGAGTGTCAACCCACAGCTAAACATGTACAGCTGTTCATAGTTTAAATAAAACTGTGTTGGATCATCTCCGGTGTTAGACGTTTGTTTCTCGCTTCCCTGCATCCAGTTGCAATCAACGTCAAACCAACCTGCCTAACACATCATGAAGCACATAAGTAAAAGAATGGACAATAAATTTATGAAATTACTGAGGTGAAGCTGAATGGCAGCAAAGCTTAGCAAGTTTTATATTGCCGCAGTTTTTACAGAGGAAGGTGATATTGAAACAGTGTATTGAAAATGCGATGGGTGAGTCATTTGGAGAGAAGTATTTAAATAGACATTACATTGGAAGAAAGTTAATGGGAATGAAAATAGGCTAGGCTCTGATATGCTGTAAAAACAGGAAGTTGTGGAAATATTCAGTATCATAGAATTTCATAGAATTTACAGTGCAGAAGGAGGCCATTCGGCCCATCGAGTCTGCACCGGCTCTTGGAAAGAGCATCCTACCCAAGGTCAACACCTCCACCCTATCCCCACAACCCAGCAATCCCACCCAACACTAAGGGCAATTTTGGACACTAAGGGCAATTTATCATGGCCAATCCACCTTACCTGCACATCTTTGGACTGTGGGAGGAAACCGGAGCACCCGGAAGAAACCCACGCACACACGGGGAGGATGTGCAGACTCCGCACAGACAGTGACCCAAGCCGGAATCGAACCTGGGACCCTGAAGCTGTGAAGCAATTGTGCTATCCACAATGCTACCGTGCTGCCCAATGGCAATGGTAATGGCAACATCTGCAGCAGGGGAGACAGAGCAGTTTCAGGTTCTTTGAATTGGATAAAGCTTGAGTTATAACAGATTTTACTTAAGTATTGCCTCAATACTTTCGAAGCAAGGAAAGTATTGTGGGGAGTGGAGCACAAAGGAGATGCTCGGTGATAGGGTGAAAGGCAGGAGAGTTTAAATGACAAAAGGGATGTTGATGCAAAACCAAAGAGTATGGGTTATGGGACAAGCGAAAAAAAAAAACAAAATATGGGTCTGGAGGAGATATCACTGATGATAACAGAATCGTAACCAATCACTGCTGCTCGAGAAAATGGAGATGGAAATTATGATCTAAAATTGTTCAACTCAGGGTTGAGTCCAGAATGCTCCAAGGTGCCTAATTAAATGCTGAGGCGCTGTTCGAGAAATTTACATTGAACTTCATTGGAAGAATATAAGAGACCAAGAACAGGAAGGTCAGAGCGTGAATGGGTTGGAGAAGTAAAATAACAGGCAAGCGGTATTGTATCATATTGTATGTACCGGCATGCCATTGTAATGTAAAGGTGCTCAGCAGAGCAAAGGGTAATGCAGGACTGGAGATTAGCACCTCCCGTGGTATGTTGTATGGAATCACATGTTAATAGACTCAGACAGAACATTCTGGAAGCAGCCTGAATGAGGGAAACAGCACCATGCATGACACTACCTAAAATCTGTAAATAGTAAAAAATTAACAATAAATGGTTCAAGTTTAAACATACAATTCTCAGGTTCCTCATCACTGCAACACAAAGCTATGGTTGGCAGCGGTGAGAGCTCCTAAAACATATCACGTCAGTGGTGCTACACAATATGGTGGCATGAGTGGTCACAGTAAGAAGTCTTACAACGCCAGGTTAAAGTCCAACAGGTTTGTTCCAAATAGTGATTTGAAACAAACCTGTTGGACTTTATCCTGCTGTTGTAAGACTTCTTACTGTGCTCACCCCAGTCCAATGCCGGCATCACCACATCATGGATATGAGTGGTGGCATTTTAAACAATGAACTTTGTTTTTCATATCTTGGCATTCTGTTCAAAAAGCAGCTGGAGATGGACCAGACTTACATGTGCTCAAGGAGAAAAATTGAAGAACCTTTGCTGCAGTCGAGTAATCCAACAGTGTGAGTGGAAGTCCATTGTAAGATCCCTGAGTAATGCAGAGTAAAAAAGAAAAAAATCCTGGTCAGATCACAAAGACGGGTGAGCAAATACAAAAGACTGCGAGACCCTGAGTGATTCTGCTTGGTTCATTAGATGGTGAGTGAAACTGCAAAAATTGAAAGACCGTGAGTAACGCTGAGCCAGAGAACCTGGTTAGTTTGCAAGATGATGAGCACAGTTACAAAAAAGACGCTGTACTTGTATAATAGAATAGGTGGTGGTCCCAGGGCCCAGCAGCTTGTAGCAGTGGTGGCCATGTTGCACTAAAGTTACAAAAACAAAATAAGTTACATTAAAATCAGCTGGCAGAGGAAAAAGTGAAAGGTTCCCGAAGAGTTAAAAAAAATAAAACAAAGGAATTGCCCTGGTATTGATCTGTGCAGCCCAGAAATGGAATTTCTACAAAGGGTAGCCACGCTCGGTGGAGAGTGTACCAGAATTGGAAAAGCACAGTTTTGTTCAGAGAGAACAAAAATACTTGCAGAGGTAAAAGGAAGAAGGAAGGAATAGTCCAGACAAAAAATGCGACTATTTTGAAGTTTAAAACAAGAAGATTTAAAACCAAAGGTCAACAATCCTGAAAAAGCACAGGAAACTCACAGGAAAGAAACTGACAGCTGCACACAACCCGAGTGGAAAAAAACCCCAATAGCATTAAAGGGGCAACAACATTTAAAGCTGGAGCCACAAGAGGAAAATGGCCATGATATAAAATAAGAGACCCCAGAGAGAGGGCAACTCTTAATAAAGTGCAAACGGCAACAAAATACCCCAGCAAGAGGGTGACAGCAAATCCCAGAGAGAGGGAGATAAATGACTGCAGAGCAAGGGAGACAGGTGGCAGTGTGGAGTGGAAAAGATGGCCGTGAATCAATAAAAGCTATCTAAAGTAACTCGAAAGAAACAAAACATGGAAAAAATAATTCACACTGTTCTACCGGAAAATGTTCACATCAGAGCTGAACTGGAAGACTTGAAGCGCAAGATTCAAGCTGAGTATATACATTTGAAAATGCATGAAAATGAAGTCTTCAATGAACCAATATGTTCAGGAACTGAACAAACAGATTTCAGAGACAGCACAAAGGTAACCAGAGGAAATAACGACCCTCGATTCCGCAGTTGTCAAATCGAAGTTAATTGTTGGGAAAACTCAACCAGATGTACAGCCAGGCAAACAGCAGGCAGAGAAGACATGCAATGAAGTTTTGACCTTGAAAGACTCCTCGAAGAATCAGCATGTAGCCATGGAAAAACACGAGGAGCTCAAAATGATGCCAAATATTACTTCAGGGAAAGCTGCCTTCAAATTATCAGTAGCAATAAAACAATGCACTGAAACCCAGAGTGAGTTAGCAAGCGGTAAACAAGAAAACCAACAGTTGGAAGAGCCACTGATTGCTGTTCAAGATCAGCTGCAAAATGAATGCGTAACCATTTAGCAACCATGAAGAAATGAAGACTGTCTTAAACACAGAATGGAAGAACAGCAGAAGAAACTCGAGGAGAATCTACTGAATTACAAGAAGGCCCAAGATGAAGCAAGTGAGCTTCACAAAGAGAACGAAAATGAATTTAACATCACCCTGAACAAATTGAAGAACCAATTGTCAGAGAGGACTCAGCAATGTTCCAGGAGGAAACCAAACGCTACAAGGAAGAGATTGAAGTGGTTGAATGGCAACAGGGGAGGAGGGGGCTTAATAAGGAAAAGTCATAGAACTTTCCAAGCTGCGAACAGATAATGGAGCCATGAGTAGCACAATTAAAGAGCTGAAACAAGTTAAAACTGTGCTGGGGACAGTTCTAGCCAACAGTGAAACTAAAATGGAGGACAAAGGCAAAGTTATTTTAAAGACAGAAATAAAAGACAAATGAGATTGCAAAATTCACTGAATCACAAGGAACTAGAATAAAAGTTTGAGCTGAATGAAAAGATTCACAGGCTTGCAAAACAGCATCAAAATAAAAAAGCAAACAAATGCTTGGCTGCAATTGTGAAACAAGTGGAAATGAAGGTTCCATTTGTGAAACATGTCCAGCAAGAACATGGTGAACATCACGGAAAAAGAAAATTTATGTCTACCCAAGGAATGAGCATTCCCTTCAGAAGAAATATGACAAATTCACTATGTCCAAAAAAAGCAGACGGGTTGTTAATAAAGAGAAACGCGACTCGAAGGAGTGTGAAAAAGGAATCAAATAGAGATGCCATTCCTCCAAATGTGACACAATGAGATGCGGAAGAACAGCCAAGCCTCAACACTGTCTGAATTTGTAAAGTCAGAGACTCGAGGTGGGGGAGAAAAGATAACATATTAAGATCATAGTCGGTCCAAGCCTGCGCCAGGTCGGAGAATCGGCAGTTACGCCGGAAATTCCCGCCTCGCCGCTCCGACGGCGGGTCGCGATTCTTCGGAGACTGGAGAATCGCCGGCAGTCGTGTGCGGTCGATACTTCGCAGTCGACCGGCCGAATTCCCGCCGAGTTCCGCCGGCATGGTTCCAACCTGGTACCACCTGGCAGGAGCTTGGACCCGCAGCTCCAGTGGCCTTCCTGGTGGAGGGAGCAGGGGGGGATCAGACTGCGGGGGGGAGGGAGGGGCTACTGATCGGCGTTTGATCTGTTGGGGAAGTCTACCTCCTTCTGCACGGGGCACTACGCCATGTTGCATGGCGCCGTCACAGAAACGGCCACCACGCTCATGCGCGGACTCGCACCGGCAGTGCAGGGCCAGGGCAGCGCTCAGCACTCCAGCGTCGTGCTGGCCCCCTGTGGCCCACTGAATCACTGGGCCAAGTGGCCCGTTGATGCCGGCGTGAAACATTCCGGTGTTTACACTGGCGTCAACACTTGGTCGGGATTTTGGGGGATCCCAGCCCATATTTTAATGCTCCATTGGAAATGAAAGTTTTCCTTGGAGAAGAAAGGGGGATGTTGTATTCTGTTGTAGCTGCCTGCATACCATTGTAATGTAAAGGTACTTGGGCAAGCCAGGACTAACTTCAGACTGGAGACTAGCACTGCCAAGGTATGATCTATAGAGTCACATGGTATTAGACTGAGAGAGAACACACATAAGCAACCAGCATGGGAGAAACAGCGCCATTCATACTAATATCTGGGATTGTTAGTACTTAAAGATTAACAATAAACAGTTTATGTTTAAACAAATAAATCTCAAGATCTTTGTACTTTAGACAGCACAGACAAACCCATGCTACAGCAACCAGAAGGTCAGGGCCATGCTTGGGACTTAATACAGTTGTTCTTGCAAAACAGTGACCCAATCTGTGTTTGGACTCCCTAGTGTTGAGGAGACTGCATTATGAGTAGGTCTTACAGTAGACTAGATTGCAAAAAAAGTACAAGTAAATTGTTGCTTTATCTGGAAGCAGTGTTGAGGCCGTAGCTGGTGGAAGGAGGTAGTAGAAGAGCAGATATTTCATCGCCTATGCTTGCACTGGAAGAAGCTGTTGGAAGAGCGGGAAATGTCAGGGGTGATTGAAGTGTGGATAAGGCTGTTGCAGAGGGTGTTCGCTTTGGAAGGCTGAAAGTGGAGGGACCAGGAAAATGAGTTTGATGGTATCATGTTCTGGAGGTGGTAGAAATGACAGAATCAATATGTAGCTTGTGTCTGTTTTCATGGCTAGTTTTCCCTGTTGAAAGTCACCAGCGGATATGGCTTGAGGGGCAGCACTCCTCATCAAACACGGTTGTCCATGCAGGAGACTCTCACTCTTACCACATACCATGGGTGTATTAGACGATGTATAGGTCGATGATCACCTGTTTGACCACTCAAGGCACACACCTTCCATGGTCATCAAGTCCAAGAGTGGGACTAAAGCACGGGCCGCTGGGTCAGGGACAGGAATGCGACCAGAAGACTTCAGTATGGAGGATAGTGGGGTGGAAAGTAAGATAAGTGTAATCCTATTGTTCTGGGAGGGAGGGAAAGGGAGAAGAGATGTGTATGATATGGAATAGGCCTGGTGAAAAGCCCTGTCGATCACAGTGGAGTCTTTAGTTGAGAAAAAATGAAGAACTATCGAAAATATTAGTAGGGAACATGGCACCATCAGGGCAGATGTGACAAAGACAGAAAAACCTGGAGAATGGTATAGCATACTTACACGTAGAAAGGTAAGAGGAAGAGTGGTAAAGATAGCTGTCTGAGCCGCTGGACGTTTTGTCGATATGCGTTGATATCCTAGAGATAAAGAAAGGGGAAGATTTGAGGGGCTACTGTGAGTATTGCCCTGTGAAGCTGACGGGTGGGTGAAAATTCCTGTACCAGCCTCCCTGAACAGGCGCTGGAGTGTGGCGACTAGGGGCTTTTCACAGTAACTTCATTTGAAGCCTACTTGTGACAATAAGCAATTTTCATTTTCATTTTCATTTCAAATTGGGAGCAAAATTGATGTTATTTTCAATCTGGGACAAGAGCAGCAAATGATATGGATAGAGTCATCAGAACACTAGGAAAAGAGGGGAGGGAGGGGAAGAAGTGAGGGAAGGGATCTGATTAGGGCTGGAACAAGGCATGTTCCACATATCCAGAGCTTGAGACCCAGACAATTGAAGGCAGGGCCACCAATGGTGGAATAATTAGAATTGGGGACACACAAAAGGCCTGAATTGGAGGAGGGAAGATATGTTGTGAGCATAGAACATAGAACAGTACAGCACAGAACAGGCCCTTCGGCCCTCGATGTTGTGCCGAGCAATGATCACCCTACTCAAACCCACGTATCCACCCTATACCCATAACCGGAAAACCCCCCCTTAACCTTACTTTTTAGGATGTTACGGGCAATTTAGCCTGGCCAATCCACCTAACCCGCACATCTTTGGACTGTGGGAGGAAACCAGAGCACCCGGAGGAAACCCACGCACACACGGGGAGGACGTGCAGACTCCACACAGACAGTGACCCAACCGGGAACCGAACCTGGGACCCTGGAGCTGTGAAGCTGTGAGGTTGGAGAAATTTACAGAGATGAGGTGGGAAAGGACATGAGGGCTTTGAAAACAAGGCAGAGAATTTTAAAGTGAAGACCTTGCTTGACCAGGAACCAGTGTATGTCACTGAGCAGCGGGTTGACAGAGGAACTGAACATGCCGCAAGTCAAGTTTTGACAGGGTGGTGCCGTGACACTGCTGGTGCTGTCTGGTACCCTGACACTGCCAGCCTGGCAGCCTGCCACTGCCACCCTGGGTGCCAGTCTGGCACTGCCAAGGTGCCCAGGTGGTACTGCCAGCTGGAAGGGGCACCGCCAGGGTGCCAAGCTGGCATTTTCTGCACATGTGCGATTGGGTTGGGGTTGCCCAGTGTGGGTGTTGGAGGGTGGGGGTCCCAAAAAAAAAAAAATAGGCCTCACGGTAGCATGGTGGTTAGCATCAATGCTTCACAGCTCCAGGGTCCCAGGTTCGATTCCCGGCTGGGTCACTGTCTGTGTGGAGTCTGCACGTCCTCCCTGTGTGTGCGTGGGTTTCCTCCGGGTGCTCCAGTTTCCTCCCACAGTCCAAAGATGTGCGGGTTAGGTGGATTGGCCATGATAAATTGCCCGTAGTGTAAGGTTAATGGGGGATTGTTGGGTTACGGGTATACGGGTTACGTGGGTTTAAGTAGGGTGATCATTGCTCGGCACAACATCGAGGGCCGAAGGGCCTGTTCTGTGCTGTACTGTTCTATGTTCTATGTTCAAGACGCGGGCAGCAGAGTTTTGGGTGAACTCACATTTTATGGAGGTTAGAATGTGGGAGACAAGCCAGGAATGCATTGCGATAGTCGATTCTAGAGGTAGCAAAAGCAGAAGTGAAGACATGGACAAAGTCAAACCATGTTGCGAAGCTGGAAATAGGTGGTTTTATTGAAGGCGCAAATATGAGGTGGGAATCTCCCCTTAAGGTCAAATATGGTAGGAAACTGGAAACTGATGGTGGCAGATGGGTCACAGATGTAGAAGAGAAGAGACAGTAGATGGTGAAAATGTAGAGTCCAGAAGGAAGAAGTCAGTTCTGAGGGGCAGGAACTATCTGAAATGACAGTGCAGTTCCGTTTGTGGATCCTGGGAATGAGGTATTAGTGCAGGTTTGAGGAAGTTTGAGTTTTGAGAGCAGGAAATTTGAGAGGGTTGATTTTACACCATCAATTCTCAATGAAAAAGTCTCGCGGGGGTAAGAGGCCAGAGGGTGTGGTCCAAGTGCAACGAGATTGCTGAAGGTAGGAGAATGGGTCCAGGGGATAACGTCTGGCTGAAGAAGTGGATCTGGCTGAAGAAGTGGATCTGGCTGAAGAAGTGGATCTGGCTGAAGAAATAGGCGCAGAAGATTTTTGTGAGGCAAAAATAGAGTTTATTGTCAAAGAAAATGAATAAGACAGATGGTGTGTATATTTATGGGCATGCATTTGTTGGAAGGTTTTGGAGCCATTGAAAAGGATATAGTAAAAGATTCACTGATCCTGCACCAGGGTATTTTCTGATTCAGAGGATAATTGGAATATGAAAAGGGGTATCACCAGTGGTGGCTGTGGAAAACAACTATACGAAAACCAGGCACGTATTTGAAATGAGAAAGAAAATGAATAAGAAGTCAGAAAAGAGTAAGGAAATAGAATTTGAGAAAGTATTTCCAGTAGAAAAGAAAATAATTGGTCTCATTATGGACACCAATTGGCCAGTGACCTGTGCTGTAATTTGTACAATTTCTCCAAGAAGCACTTTGATCCTATCGCTTCTTCGGCAGCCCATGTGGAATTTTGAATATGAAAGCACACATGGACACCGTTCAGGGTGTTTTGACTAGTGTCTCACGTTGGTGCACTCAGCATGTCTAATTGGCCAGAAACACTCACAAGGGTTCCTTTATTTAATTTTTATCAGTTAACCATAATTTTATTCACATAAGAAATTGGAGAGTTGCCAAGGATAATGCTGAACTTGTGGTAAGTAGCTATAATCTTTTATCTGAGTATAAACATCCAAGACTTATTTCTTACCAACTTTGAGGGAAATATTTCCAATTGGGCACCAAACAGCGTTGGCCTCAAGAATGTCTGATCCAGGCCCCAGTGATTTATTTTTTGGCCCAGTTGTGAGGGCCAGAGTGCTTACTGGCTCGCTGTGGTAGAAAATGGCCTCGCAGCCGACCACAGCTGAGGCCTGTTGGGGGGAGGGGTGGGAGGCAGATGTCTGGAGGATGACAAGAACACTTGGAGCCGAGGGAACCATGGTTTGCTCCACCTAGTCCTACAAAAAGCTCTTTTCTTAAAGAAACAAATAATATACCTTTCCAAGAAGGCCCCCAATTGCCCTTTAAGGACTGTCAAGTCAGCTCTTCAATTCCTGGAATTGTTGAACAGGCTTGCGCAATGCCAGCTATGCACATTTCTCCATGTACATTACAATTGAGATCGTGGGCGGGATTCTCCATTCGACAACACCGGAATCGGAAAACGAGATTGGGCGGAGAATAGGTTCCGACGCCAAAACCGCCGGGGGCGCCGATTTGGTGCCAAATCGCAATTCTCCGTCACCTCGAAAGTGGTGTCGATGCAGTCCGGAAAGCATGTAGAGTAAACACCGTTTGCATGTCATTAGCCGACGTGACCCGGTATTCTCCGGGGCCTCCATGATTCTCCCCCTTTAATGGGCCGAGTTCTCGACGGTGTGGTTCACTTGTCCCTTTAAAAATCATGAAACCGGTGTCCTGGCTGATGAGGGAGAGAGAGAAGGAGGGTCATAGAGAGTCGCGACTGTGGGCTGCCGGGCCAGACGCTGGCCGAGCTGGTTGGGGTGGGTGCACAGACCAATTGGCTGGGGTGACCCACTACGTGTCTGCAGAGGTGTCCAGTCCCAGGCCGCCATTACCGCAGCCTGCAAGGCAGGCATTTTGCTGCGTACCCAATCACCACCCACCTAGGCCCCTGGTTCTGCAAAGTGACACCGGCAGTATGGGTGCCCCAAACCCCCCCACCCCTTCTCCCCCCCCCCACACCCAGCTATCACCTGCCAGCGGCCCACCCAGGGCAATGCTCACAGTAGCCCTTACAGGGGCGCTGGGCGAGGGCCGCGGTGCATACCACTGGTGAGAGCAATGCCAGCTGACGGTACCTCTGGCATCAAGGACAGGTGCCAAGGCCAGAGGCCCCCATGGTGCCGGCCACCGTGAGGCCAGGGGTGTGGGGATGCGGGGGAGGGTGTGGGAACATGCGGGGTAAGAGCCAGTAGTGCCAACCTGGGCCTCCATGCAGCACGGTAGACCTGGTTGGGCGCGGGGGTGTGCACCATGCTAACATGTCGGCCTTTCACCCCCTGCACACAATGAAAATCGGAATTGGACCAACAATGGTGGCCTTCCTGCTGGTCACCGCAGCCCTGGGGGATGCCCTGCAGCTGTACGAGTTGGTGCTGCTCACAGAGGAGGAAACTGCAGCAGCGGAGGGTGCCACAGGAGAAACAGGTGGCAGCTGCCCAGGATGGAGAGCGAACCACCCAACAGGCTGAGGAGGAGGAGGTGTCAAGGAGGTGCTGCATGAGGCCCCGTGTGTACTGGCACCACCTGCCATTCGAGGACCTGCCAGCCGTCGAATACTCCAGCTGAGCAGAGAGACAGTGCAATACATCTGCCAGATGATGGCACACCTGGAACCCCAGGATATGGGGAGGACACTCTCTCCCGGTGGCCATCAAAGTGACGGTCGCCCTGAACCTTTACACGACAGGATCCTTCCAGGCGCCGAGACGGGATCTGTCCGTGATCTCACAAACCTCGGTGCACAGGTGCATCTGCGGCATCACAGAGGCCCTATATGCGGCTCAATATATCCACTTCAATGTGGACCGAGCCCACCAGGCTGCCCGGGCAGTGAGGTTCGCCACCATCACCGACATGTCCCGAGTCCAGACGGTGATTAATGGGATGCATGTCTCCCTACTGTGGTGATATGCATCACTGTAGACACACAAGGGGTTAATGTAAGTACACGTAAACTAGCTAGACACTAGAGGGAGCACCAGAGACATGACACACAGACACTAAACCAATGCGCATTCACGATACACACAGAGGTGACACTACCACAGGGGCCATCACACCAACCCATATATAAAGGACACAGCACACATGATCTTCCTCTTTCCAGTGGAGACATTCAGTGAGTACAGACACAGGGTTGATCACACCCATCACGTGGATTGTAGCAGACTGGTTTGTCAGTCTGAGTAGCTATAGAAGGATTAACAGTAGTGGCGAACCCGAGTAGGAGAATTGTAGATAGTTCAATAAACGTGTTGACGTTATCTGCACATCCGAACCTTCCTTTGTCAGAGTGCACATCAAGGAAGTCGCTTATGCTATGCCAAGATCATAACTAGACACCTACGAGCACCAGCAGATGACAGGCTGCACTAAACAAACCAAAATAGGTACCACTCAATGAACGTAAAGCTGATATGCGACCATCATACACATCTGCGCCCGATACTCGGGCAGTGTGCATGACGCCTTCATCCTGGCACACTGACACATTTGAGATGCCCTCCCGGCTGGGTGGGTTTTCTCCTGGTCAACAGGGGTTATCCACTGCGGCCGTGGCTGATGACACCTATCCGAAGTCGACAGACCGACACGGGGACGCGCTGGGACGACCATACAGCAACCAGGAGCGTGATCGAGCGGTGCTTCAACCTCCTGAAGATGGGGTTCAGGTGCTTGGACCACTCTGGAGGGGCCCTCCAGTGTGTCGCTGAGAGGGTTGCCCGCATCGTGGAGGCCTGCTACATCGTCCGCAACATCATGCAGCAGAGGGGTGACACTGTTGCCCAAGGCGCTAACTGCATCTGCCAGCTGCGCCCAGGCATATAGAATGGCGATGGCCGGCAATGTCCTTCCCAGGTCAGAGACTCGGCATCCTCCTCTCCGCCATGGCATCCAAGAGGGTCTCGAGCTCTGCGTCCCCGAACCTTGGTGCCACTCTCCTGCCATCTTGTTGGCTGGGATGGTGTGTGTGGGCAGTGAAGTGTGTATATGAGGCTGCAGCTTGTCAGCCTCATGAGTGTCAATCGTGAAACTGGTGAATCCAGCACCAATTAGAATCGATTGTGTTCCACCTGGCCCCGTTCTAGCCCCTTAGCAGTAGCGGAATCGGTTCAGATGCGGCACTAGTTTTGCTGTTCACTTAGTCTCAGAAATGGAAAGCCCACCCCCCTCCCCCGTATATCTCTCATCAATTTTGGGGTGAATGCTGCACGCCTATTTAACAACCTGCCCGAGAACTGATTCAATTGTGCAGATAGGTCCCCAACTACATTTGACTTTTTGCAGCTACAGGCAAACAGTTACCATAGTGTCAGAATCTGAGGGAGGCTGGGATAATGCCAACTCTCAGCTGCTTTACTTAAATCTGGCTGGACATGAGCAGCGCTGTTCTGTTACCCATGAAAAACGGCAAAGTGGAAGAGTCCCAGATGTGCACCAGCCAAGAAACAAATCAACTGGGTGGGGAGACTAAGATGCCTAATAGCCAACATGTGAGGAGAATCAGACACATATGAGTCTTTGGAGAATGTGGTTGACAAGTAATATACCAAAAGATGAGCAGCAGTGATGGAAACATAGGGAAGTTCAGAGGCGGAGGATGGACAGAAGTGGGAAACAGTGAGTTGACAACATCATCTCTCAACTCTGCAATGAGTTAAACCCCTGGGTTTAACGAGCACCTCTTGTTACTGTCCCCTTCAACATTATAGTTGAATCATTAAATATTGATCCACTTTCAAAAACAGCTTTCTCATGCTTGACAAGAGTCTAGTTAACAGCCGGTGTTCTGGACTGTTAGCTCTTTTTTATTTCTCACTCTCTCCTCACATTTAAAAATGAACCGCCATGGCATTCCAATTGTTGAAGCTGCTTTCCAGGAGCTTACTTTCCTGTTTTGAACCATTTATTTTCTATCAAACTAAAGTCCACTGAAGAGTTACTGCTCCCACATCACAGAGGCTCCGCTAGTGTTTCTCTTGTATTCATTGACAGAATGCCAGGTACATCTTGATTAACCTCGTCTTGCCCATAGTCTCAACCAAACTTTCCTTTCTCTTAAAACTTCAGACTTTGAAAGCCCATTCTGGACCTACACTGATTTTTTAAAATCAAAGTAATTATCCCATCTATTGAATATAGTGCCGAGAGAGGATGGCGCTGTAACAGGAAGCTAAATATCCTTAATTGTTAAACATCTCAAGGTGAGGTTACGGCGATAGGATGGGGGAGTGGGCCTGGATAGGGTGTTCTTGCAAAGGGTTAGTGCAGACTCGATGGATCGAATGGCGTCCTTCTGAAGTGTGGAGATTCTATGGGATCTGTCTCTTTTAAATAATGGAAAAAGTAATTTGCTCCCCCTGCACAGACTTTATAGAATTATAACAACATCCATGACCAAAAAACAACATTCTGATTGGCCCCAGACCCCAAAGACACAGTGAACAATCCATTCTCGACATATAATTTGCTCATCAAACACCTGTGCTGGTTCCTTGTGCAATAACTGAGATTATCAGCCTTAATTATCTCTATGGATTATCCATTCCAAACATTCACCACCATTAATGCTTTCTAATATGTTAGTTATTCCTAATCCGGCATTTTAGGCTTAACTTGCTCTCCAGTGACTATAAGCAAGACAGCATTGTGCTCATTGACTCATATAATGCCTGCAAAATAGCAGTGCCAAAATAGCAGTGTGGTGAGTTGCTCATTTTAAGGAAGTTTGGGCATTTGTTTGTGTAAGAATTCCTGCCATTTTCCATTTATTTTAAGAGAGGGATGAGATGAATCAATTGGAAATGAATTTATTTGTATCTGTTACATTGGAAATGAAGCTGCACACTCGCTGCGTGCGCTAAACTAAAAACATGTACATCTTTGAGACTATTTTGGTGAAGAGCCAAGTTACAAAGCTTATTGCCTTAAGTGGTAATGGCTGCAGTTTCATATTAACGTTGACTGGGATTGTTTACTCAACTCCAGATTCAAGTCTGTGGTTATTTAAATATAATTGATATACGCTTTTAAACCAAAGCTTTTGTTTATACCAAACGCACCAATAAATGTTGACATAATAATTATTTTTTGGAGTTTTATGGAGAAGAAAAAGCAACAAACTACAGTTCAGCTGCGGTAAGCAGTTCAGGTTTCAATTGGTACATTCTTGGAACTGATTCAACAACTCTAGTCTCAAAAAGATCCCCTTCACATTGCGAGCCTTATTTAAACCTGACTATTCCATGTACTGCAAGCTGGAAGAAGGTTTTAAGAATGTACAATAATTCTTTTCCTTCTGTTTTCTTGTTCCATATGACTGCATAATTGTAGCCCTTCGCATTGACTAGCTAATGTTTAAATGAAGTAATATTTTAATTTGTCTCTGCGGATCAAAACATTTCTTGTGGACCATCACATTTATAATTGAAGAAATCTTTTCACATTTTAATCTTGCAGTGATTACGGTTGTGCTCCACAGCTGAGTGACAATTAAGAAATTGATTTTTTTGTTTTAATTATGGTTAGTCAGACTATCAAAGGTCAGTTTTAGTGTAGTCTCTTTATGTGCAGCAACACCAGTTTCCTCGCTTTCTGCTCTTGCCAACCCTTTTTGCCCAGTGTTCCCACTGTTCGGAATTTTCTGGCCATTCGCCAGCAGCGGGATTTTCTGGTCCCGCTGGCAATGCACCCCAGCCAGTAGGATTCCCGGCATGGGGTGGCGTCAGTGGGAATTTCCATGGACTGCAGCAGGACAGTAAATCTCACCGCCAGCGAGCGGTGCGCCGCCTCCCGCTGCCGAGATACACGTGGCTGGGAGACCTGAGAATCGCACCCACTGGGTCGACTGGGATCCAGCTTATCCAATTCACCTCCTTTGATGATTTGTTTCGTGAATTTGTTAATTTTGCTCCACTGAGCCCCGGGGGGGGGGGGGGGGGGGGGGGGGGGGAGATGTGGCACAAAGGTGATGCCTTTGAACTAGTAATCCAGAGGTTCCGGCTCGTGCTCTGGCGACATGGCTTCAAATCCCACAATGACAGCCAGCAGAATTTAAATTCTGTTAATCAATCTGGAATTTAAAGCTATTATCAATAATGTTGACGATGAAACTATCACTGACGGTTGTAAAAACGTGACTGATTCACTAATGTCCCTTTTAGGGAATGAAATCTGCTGTCTGTACCTGGTCTGACCTACATGCGAGTCCAGCTCTCTCAACTGAAATGCCCAAATAAACCATCCAGGCAATTAGGATAAGCTACAAATGGGGCGGCACGGTGGCACAGTGATTAGCATTGCTGCCTGCAGCGCTGAGGACCCGGGTTCAAATCCCTGTCTGTAAGGAGTTTGCACATTCTCCCTGTGTCTGCGTGGGTTTCACCCCCACAACCCAAAGATGTGCAGGTTAGGTGGATTGGCCACGCTAAATTGCCCCTTAATTGGAAAAAATGAATTGGATATTCTAAATTTAAAAAAAAAGGGATAAGCTACAAATGCTGGCCAGAGACACCCACATTTCATCACCAAATACAAAACTGTGGTCAATTCTGGCAGCTCTCACTTGATGGGAAACTGGCCCCTCGGGTCCTCATCCTAAGGAAAGGCCTGCCAATGGCCTTTCAACTGCCTGTTTGGCTTAGTGGCAGAAAAAGGCAGTGGTTAACGATTGTACTTCGGACCAAGGGGATCTTCGAAAGGAAGGTTTGTATTGGAGTTCCCCATGGGTCAGTGTTGGGACATCAGCTCTTCCTGATTTATATAAATGAGCTAGACTTTCAAAATTTGTGTATGATATAAAAAAACGGAAGCACTGTGAACTGTGAGAAGAATAGGGCTGGATTCTCTGTTCCAGAGTCCAAGTGCTCCCACCAGCAGAGAATTGCGACAAGTTCAGACTACCGTGAGGAGCACCGGCAAGGAATAATTCATGATATGCTAATGGACCAACACTCTGGCAGCATGCATCCCGCCTGAGTCCCGAATCCCCAGGCTTCTGATTCGCTGGGGTCGGAAAGCCCGTCGAGAGTTGACATGCTGGAGCAGCTTTTAAGCTCCGCCTGCAGCTAACAGGCTGACAGCTAAAAGACCCGCTCCCAGGTTTCTGGATGCCGACATCAACAGGATGGTGGATGCCGTCGAGGAGAGGAGAGACACCCTCTTACCCAGGGTGGGGAGGAGACAGCAGCTAGCTGTAATGAACAAAGCCTGGGAGGCGGTAGCAGAGTCAGTGAGTGCTGCCAACCCCACCAAGAGAACTGGTACAAAATTCTGCAAAAAGATAAACGGCCTACTTTGAGCAACTCAGCTGAGTAACCACCTGTGTGCCTCTGGCATCACTCCCATCCTTGACTCCTCACATCTACCCCAATCCCCTATATGCCAGTAACACCCCACCTGCCATCATGTCTGTCTCACCTACAAGAACCCCCAACACATGTTCTGCCCTCTTTGGCTGGGTTCCCTTCCCACACACGACACCAGCTATAAGCCCCCAGTAAAACTGGCATGCCGACGTCTCTCTATGTCCATTCCATGTCCCGAAGGATAAAGCGGGCCAGAGAGAGCGTCACAAGACAGATGGGGCATCCCAGAGATTTGGGTCCACACCCCTGTTGGCGAAAGGGCCACAGAACTTGCAGGGGTGGCCGAGGAGAGGGCAGTGGCCAACATGGAGTTTGCCATATGGCGTGGAAGTGAGTCCAATGCAGCTCCGATGTTCCTACTTCAAATTAGTCCATCCTCTCCCGCATAACTGTCCTTTCCAAGGTCTGACCCCATAACCTTTGTCTTCCAACGACCCCCATCAGAAGAGGCCAGGCCACCCGGGGTCGCAGCCCCCCATCCAGACCCTCCGAGCTCAAAATTGTGAAGAAACCTCGACAATGCTTTCACCTGCACCATCCACCATCACAGAGACTATCACCTCAGTGGTTAATGTCAGTGTTCAGGCTCCTGGGTCATCTTCTGGTGAGCACCACGCACATGTTGCAGCACATCAGGTGGAGGTAGAGACTATGAGGGAGTGGACAGGCAGAGGGCTCCCGATCCCAGGGGACAGTTGCCGCCAAGACAGATGTTGCGCATTTGGAAAAATGATCTCATCATCTATACAGATGCAGATTCAGAGCTATAATCTAAAGGAGGGGGTGTCAGCAATATGCTAGCGCTTGCAAGGACAACTGGAGGAGGCCTGGGGCAAGAAGTCAGAATGTCAAAGGCTTGGGGCAGACTATGCTGTCAGTGGCTGAGGCATGACAGGAGAGCACAGTCACAGGCGAACATGTCCCAAGCACAGATGGACATCGCTGCGGCGCTCCAGAGTTTGGCCCATTCACAAAGTGTCATGGCTGAGGGAATCGAGAGTATTGACGGGCGCTGACTGACCTTAACCAGACATAGAGGGACATGTCATAATCACCTAGGGATATGAATGAAGCACCGAAAGACAAGGTTCACTTGCGGAGGGACACAGCTCACTCATGGAGGGACACTGCCCAGTCACAGAGCTTCATGGCTGAGAGCATGGAGACCATGGTTCAGATGGAGGCAGGTCTCCAGGACTGTCAGGGCCAGGCAACAGTGAGTGCTCTGGAGCTCACCCTGATTTCCCCGGCATCCCATTGGGTAACAAGGGGGCCAGAGAGCCCCCTGAGGGAGGAAGAACTAATGCAGTCCATCCCGCAGGGGAGGTGCTGGAACACATCACCCCTTCTGAACCCCCTCCACCTGGCACTGGCACATCTGCTGGGCAGCGGGCAAACAGGGGGGCACACTACCACCTGTGGCATCCGAAAATCAGTCAGGCCCTTCCAAGCCCAGGCCCTCAAGAGGACAGCCGCCAAGGGCATCACAGGGCAAAGGGCAGAACAAGCAGCAGGCCGTCTCCACTTCTGATGTGCTGTCTGGGGTAACACCCAGAAGGAGTGGTACAGCACGGAAGGTAAGAAAGATAGATGACACAGAGGTTGTAGATTGAACATAATCAGGGGGAAGGGAACACAATTTGTAAATACGCACCATTAAACACTTTTGCACCACAGTCTGACCTGCCTCTAACCCCTGTCCCACTGGTGGGAAGGATGGGCTGGAGATGGATGTTGGGGAATGGTCGGGTATGGGGAGGGATGGGGGTGGTGCTCGGGGCATCACACATTAATATCCCACACGCATAGCTGTCAGGCCATGGGAGCCTCCGTATGAGGCTGCTTGGTGTGACAGCAGCCCCAATGAATGAGCCCAAAGCGGAGCCCAGAGCTGCCAGTGCTTCATCTCCCATACAGTAAATCAGGAGGTGATCAGGTTCTCTCTAGTGCAACGGCCCTGAATGACTCGTTCGGTGGCCTGTCGAGCCAGCTCTGGATCCTCGCCTGGCTCCTCCTGGATACCATCCTCGTTTGATGAGGCCTGCCGTTCTTCCCCCTCCTCCAGCATGTCACTCTGCTGCTGCACGATGTTGTTCAGGAAGCAGCAGGCACCACAATGTGCGACACACTCTGGGGGCTGTATTGGAGCACCCCACCAGAGAGGTTCAGGCAGCAGAAGCGCACCTTTAGCAGCCCGATGCACCATTCAATGATGCTCATGGACGCTGAGTGAGCATCTTTATAAAGCCTCTGCACCTCAATCTGGGACCTCCCACAAAGGCACCTCAATCTGGGACCTCCACAAAAGCATCATCAACGGGTAGGCCTTGTCATCCACTAGCTAACCCTTCGACCAAGGCAGTGCCTCAGAAGTGCTAGGAACCTGCGAGTGCTCCAGGATATATGTGCTATGTACGCTGCCTGGATATTGTGCACAGATGTATTTGATGTGCAGCTGGTGATTGCACACAACTGCACATTCAGGGAGTGGAAGCCCTTCCTGTTAATGAAGAGCACCCCCTGTCAAGCTGATGCTCTGAGGGTGACATGAGGGGTGTCCTTCTCCTCCCACTCACAGTGCCAGGTCTCCTTGGTGAGCCAGAGTCGGTGGTGGAATACACCTGATCCTTATGAGCGGTTTAGCTGATAGTTTCACTAGTGCATCAGGGAGGGTTCCGGTGGCATCAGTGTATGCGTCCTTTGTTTGGGGTTAGCTCTGTTAATCTCCTGCTTCCTCTGGTATGCAATGAGGAGCACCAGCACCCGGCGATTGTTCACGGCCATGCCTATCCCCTTAATTATATTACTGGACATGATGGTCTCCAGATGGGCGGCTGGTAGGGTTTTCACATGATCAGGAGACTGTAGAGCATGTTCTGGCAGCAGTCAAGTCTCAACAATCAGGAGCCTGTAAGTTACACCCAAGGGGTGGGTTGCAATGCTTTTAGAGCAGCAATCGGAGGTTCTGCTAGGCCACACCGATTCCGAGGGAGACACCCTGAATCCACACTTGCCGCCAAGTGATCCCCACTAGTCCCAGAGCTCCAGGCATTCACCGCTCAGCAAGCCTGATTTAATGGAAAACATTTTCTTACCTGTTTGCCTCCCCTCAGAGCCATGCTGCTGGTGCACCACTTGTAAATACTCGCACCAAATCTCGCCTGCGTGACTCCCATCTGGGAGGGGTGGAGCACAGCAAGGCGGAGTGGAGAATCAGGCTGCCTGCACGTTACTCACATTGAAACGTATGCAAGTCGATGGTTAGCGTGTTCGCGTGAGGCGGTTTGCGTGCTAAGGCCGGCAGAGGGGGAGCGGAGAATGGTAACGGGTCTGGCGTCCGGCACCAATCCAATTTTTGAGCCGACGCCCATTCTCTGCCTGATTGGGATTCCCAATCCCAGCAGCGGAGAACAGAGAATCCTGGCCATCGTGTCAAACGACACAAGCACATTGCCAAGTTGGTGGAATGAGCAGACAAGTGACAGATGATATTTAGCGCAGTGATGTGTGAAGTGATGCAGAAAGACGATATAATATAAAGCGTACAATTCTAAAGAGGGTGCAGTAGCAGTGGATGCTGGGTGAAAATGTGCATAAATCATTGAAGGTGACAGAATAAGTTGAGCGAGTGGTTAGTAAAACATACACATCCTGGGCTTTATCAAAAGGGTCATAGAGTGCAAAAATAAAGAAGTAACAATAAACCTGTATGAAACATTAGTTCAACCTCAACTGGAGTATTGCATCTAATTCTCAACACGTTCGGAAGGATAGGAAGGATTTAGAGAGGGCATACAAAAGATTCATGAGAATGGTTCCAGTGTTGAAGGACTTCAGTTTGATAGACCTGGACCTGTAAATGCCCTCAAATGAACGTTAATTGGCAGCAGGCTGGACATCTGCCCTCACTTGGAAGTAAGTCCCACCTTGGAGAGCTGGTGATGAATCAGATTGGCTGACCGCTGCCCAGTCCATCCAGGCACAGGTCAGAAAAGACACTGCAGCGCTGTGACTGGGGTAGGTGCAGGGAGCCAGTGTGGACTATGTGGCAGGGGTCCTGGCGAGGGGACAGTAGGAGATGCCTCAGAAACGCAAGTCAGTATTTGGGGGATAGGCCCTGGTTGGGGACGAGGGGGGGGGGGGGGATTGGTGGCGGGGGCAGGGGGGGAGATGTGAATGTGCCTGGTACTTGAAGTGAGGGTGACCCCAGTCAGAAGGGGGATTCCAATGGAGACCCCCCCCCCCCACCCCTCACCACCACCACCCGCCCTTCCTGTCTGAGATTAAGACCAGTGATTGTTTTATCTATTTCTCACCCTGAACCCACCAGCCTCAATATTGAGGCTGGGTGGGAAGAAGCACATAAGTGGCTGCTTAGGGGCCTTATTGGGGCAAGGGTGGCTATGCCCGTCCCACCCTAAACTCATGTCCGGGTCGGGGTGAGGGAATCCCCTCCATGCAAATTTCACGAGACTCCCCTTCTCAAAACCCGCTGGGTTAGACAGATTGGAGAAGTTAGGACTATTTCTCTTGGATACGAGACGGTTGAAAAGAGATTTGATGGAGGCAATCAAAATCATCAGGGGTCTGGAGAGAGTGGATTAGGAGAAACATCATTTTAGTGGAAGGACAATGAACCAGACGGCAGAGGTATCAGGTAGTAGGCAAGAGAAACAATGGCGACAGAGGAAAATTCTTTCCACTCAGCCAGTGGTTAGGATCGGGAATACGGTGCCGGAGAGTATGGTGGAGGTAGCTTCAAACGAGGCATTCAAGGAGGACTTGGATTATTATCTGAAAGAGATGAATGGGGTGAAGGTGGGAGGGTTGCACTGGGTAAATTGCTCCTTCTGTGAGCCAGCATGCAGATGATGGGCTGAATAGCCTCTTCTGTGCTGTAACCACTCTCTGATTTTTAAATCCAATTCCCTCTCCACTTACAAGATGGTATTAAAAACCAGCTCTTTGTGCAAAGCTTCTGTGCACCAGCTTTAATCTTGTTTATGTCTTACGCATCTTTCCTTGGCAATTCTGTGAATTATCTTTGAATTTTCCTCTACTTCTAAAGTCGCTATATACCTGTGCTGGTGACACTGTGAATTCACTCAACACCTCAGCATCGAAACTGAGGGTGGGAACTGACTAGAGGAACCTATTGTGAGAATGCCTGCAGGGCACTAGGTTTTGAAAGGACACTTTATTCATGCATGAACAGTGAGTAGTTTATTGAATTTGTGCTCATCTTGCTGCTGAAAATTATTTCAAGAGATGCTTTTTCAATTTTTCACTGGAAATGTTCTCCCACTTGATTGTATTAAAGATTAGCAATGAGAGTGCAGAATTTTTAGAAAATATTCTGGGGTGGGGTTCTCCATCCAGCAACACTGGAATCACGAAACAGGAGTGGGCAGAGAATCGTGTGTGAGTCCGAAATCGTGACCAGAGGTGAGCACCTGGCAGAATGCCATGCTCTGGTGCCTTGACAGCAACATCAATTCATTCTACTCCGCACGTACAGTAAAGGTGGTTACCATATCGAGAATACAGGTCCCCACGATGCCGGGCACCGACAGGGTCAGGGGTGCAGAGCGGAGGCAGTGTCGGGGGAATAGCTGGGGGTGAGTGTGGGGATGGGGGAGGAGGAGGCAGGTTCAGGGGGGGGGGCATGCGGGGCAGGAGCTAAGTGCAGCCAGGGCCACCGTGAAGCTCGTTGGACCTGGTTGTGCACGGGAGCATGCACCATGTTAACATGTCTGCTTTTCACCCACTGCAGACAATGGACTTCGGAATTCAACCAGGAATGGTGGCCTTCATCCTTGTCACTGCAGCCCTGGGAGCTGCTCGCGGAGGACTCACTAATGGCGGAGTCTATCGCAGAGGAACAGGAGCCTGCTGGTGAGGATGGAGAGACAGCCGCCCAACAGGCCGAGGAGGAGGTGGTAAGGAGACGCCACATCAGGCCTCGTGTGTACTGCCAGCACTTGTCATTTGAGGACCTGCCGGATCTGGCATCTCGTCAAAGATTCAGGCTGAACAGGAGGACCATACAGCATATCTGCCAGATCATCGCGCACCTGGAACTTGGAGGCATGGGGGAGGACACTCGCTTCCACTGGCCATCAAGATGACCATCGTCCTGAACATTTTTACCACAGGGCCCTTCCAGGTGCTGAGTGTGGACCTGGTCATCACAGAGGCCTTATATGCCTGCTCAGCACAAGATGATGCATGTACCCCTATGAGCACCGGCCCATGACAGGCTTGTCTTCAAAAACTGAAAGGGGTTCCACCCAATGCTGCTGTGTGACCATGAGCTGCACATCATGCACGCCTGCGCCCGATACCCAGGCAGTGTGCACAATGCCTTCATCCTGGCACATGCGACAGTTCTTAACATATTCACTGCGATCCCCGGGGTAAGGGGTTGGCTCTTGGGTGCCAGGAGTTATCCACTGCAGTTGTGGCTGATGACGCCGATCCGGAGGCCACAGACTGATGCGGAGACAATCTACAACAATGCCCATGTTGCGACAAGAGGCGTGATCAAGTAGTGCATCGCCATCCTGAAGATGCGGTTCTGGAGGGGCCTTCCAGTGTAACGCTAGGAGGGTCTCCCACATCGTGGTAGCCTGCTGCATTCTCCACAACATCGCACAGCAGAGGGGTGATGTGCTGGAGGAGGGAGATGAACATCAGGCCTCATCCGATGAAGAGGATGCCGAGGAGGGGCAAGGCATGGGGCCTGGGCAGGCACAGGAGGTCGCACAATGTATGAGCCAGAGCTGGCACTCATGGGATGCTCTCATCACTTCCAGGTTCACTGAATAGGGAGCCTATCTGAGGGCACAAACATCCCATCCCACCCCCACAGCCCCCCCAACAATATAAATCTCATCCTATTTCCAGCTTTGACAAAGGGTCATCTAGACTTGAAAGGTTAGCTCTGTTCTTTCTCCACAGGTGCTGCCAGACCTGCTGAGATTGTCCAGCATTTTCTGTTTTTCTATTGGGTAAACGCATTGTGGGTTCATTTATTAAGACTAGGCACATGAGAACAATTATCCATTGGCATAAAGCTGGAAGACATCCAAGCTGTGTATGTGGAATCAGCAAAAGTGAAAGTAAGACTGGATCACATGACACATTCGCATCCAGTGATATTTTGCTGATACCCCTTAAAGGCATATTACATCTCCTGGCCTACCAATAATGATATGAAAAAAACAACTTATCTGCTGGATCTGGCTGTTCCTAACTCCCGGCTTTCCTGAATCATGGAAAATCTGGGTGGCTCATGTAATATTTAAATGACTGCCAAAATATCAGGAATGAAAGTTCATTTACATATTATAATTGTGGACACACGTTTCCAGAGCAGCTAGTTTTGGATGCATAAAACTTGTCATGGTGAAAATGGAAATGTGAGTTGGTAGTGCATTGAAGTCTGGACCGGGATTCTCCCCTACCCAGCGGGGCGGGGGGTTCCGGCATGATGGAGTGGCGTGAACCACTCCGGCGTCGGGCCGCCCTAAAGGTGCAGAAGTCTCCGCACCTTTAGGGGCCAAGCCCTCCCCTTGAGGGGCGAGGCCCGCGCCGGAGTGGTTGGCGCTCCGCCGGCTGGCGTGGACGGCCTTTAACACCATGCCAGTCGGGGCCGAAGGGACTTCGCCGGCCGGAGTAACGCCGCGCATGTGCTGGAGCGTCAGCGGTTGCTGATGTCATCCTCATGCATGCGCAGGGGAGGGGGTCACTTCCGCCTCTGCCATGGGGAAGACTATGGCGAAGGCGGAAGGAAAAGACTGCCCCCATGACACAGGCCCGCCGCCGATCGGTGGGCCCTGATCGCGCGCCAGGCCACCGTGGGGGCACCCCCCAGGGCCAGATCGCCCCGCGCCCACCCAGGACCCCGAGCCCGCTCGTGCTGCCAGCTCCCGTCGGTAAGGTCGGTGGTTTGATCCATGCCGGCAGGAGAGGGTTGACAGTGGCGGGATTTCGACCCATCGCGGGCCGGAGAATCGCCGGGGGGGGGGGGTGCCCGCCGGCTGGCGCGCCGCGATTCCCAGCGGGGGGGTCGGAGAATCCCACCCCTGATTTCACCAAATTGACAATTGATCCCTCCTGCCTGTTAAAATACCCCATTTGTTTAAGCATGACTGTTTGCATTTTCAATTTACAGAGTATTCTGAATTGTATCGTAAATTGTCTTTGTTTTAATCACTGCAAAAGATATTGCACTACAATGTGATACCATTGAATATATGGGAGTGTTTTTTGATTTACGCTGGTCACTCACATGGAGTAGAGATACGGTAATTTGTAGCTACACAGGTCTGAATCTGCAGCCATGTTTCACTCTTTGAGTAGAAGCCGCTGAGCATTGTACAGGACAGTGCAGCTCTCAACTTATTTTTTGCACACTAACCTGCTGGAAGTGCCAACTCACCGTGGCATAGCAAGGGCAACCGGGTATCTAAGACATTTTGAGAGTAGCTACATCTATCTCCTGAAACAACACGATTTAACGGTTGAGCAAAGCATGGAGGAACAATGGAAATGGTGGGGGAATTTATTGTCATCCCGGGTATAAAAACAAAAGAAATGAGAGGCCAAGAAAGATTAGATTAAGAGAAAAACAGACACAAAGGAAGAGTAAGAAAAAATACAAGAATTTTAATGAACAATTGACTACCTGCGATAATGAGATTGAATGCTTACAATTCTTTTCCCATTCTAGGTCAGAGAGGCTGATTGACGTTTCATTGACAATTGTCATGTCGGTAAAAAGCTACTAACGCTGTTACGGTCCAGCTTTAATTTTCATTGGCAAGTTTAATGGGCAATTAATGTGCAAATCGAACAAGTCTTTAAAAATAATGCGGAGGCTAAAAGTGACATTCTGTTTGTGTGAGGTAAAAAGCGGTGTAAATTCTGTTACGTTTAAGTCCCGCATATTTTGGAGATTCACAATGTATGGTGTATCGCTTAATCCCCTGGACATGCTGCTGATTTGCAGATTAATAACAGCGTCCGTTGCTGAAGTATCTTTCCAGCAATGGAAGAGCAAAATATATATGACATAATTTCATCATCTCTCTCCCTCTCTCCTCATCACAAAGACACAACTAATCCACAAAAGTTATTTGCTCCAATTTCTAACAATCAGCAACCCAATGTCTCCTGCTTATCTTTCATCCATGTTTTGTGGCCAACAAAACAGGTTGTTTTTTTGTCGTCTACCATACGGCGGTGTCTTTCCTCACGTTCTATTTGATTTACCCTGCTCCTCACTGGAGATGCCGTAACCCGTCAAAATCCATCCACATCAGCCACTCTAGTAAGCATGAGACAGACATTTACTGAAGGAAAATGGGGGCGGGGAGGGTCGTATATTGACTAGAGTTGTAAGGCAGGAAATTAGGAAATGTGAAGAGATTGCTCCAATACATAAACAAATAAATGTTGAATGAAAGAGACACAGCCATTATAAAATAGTAAAGAAAACATTAAAAGAAAGAGTTAAACAAAATGATATTGAAGTATGCAGTCCAAAATTGAAATATTGCAAGAACACAAGGCAAATCATTTATTTTTACATGGGCCAGCATATCAAATTTCCAGTGCTCCTTCCAGTCTTATGACTACACAAGATAGTTCCATGGGCCAGCTCTCTAATGTGTGCTTATGCCCTGGATTTGTCTTTCACTCTCTCCTACTTTCAAGGATTTCAGTACTCCTCACTCCTTTGCTATATATGCATAGAATCCCAACAGTGCAGAAGGAGGCCATTTGGCCAATCGAGTCTGCACTGACCCTCCAAAACAGCACTCAACCTAGGCCCCCCTCTCCTGCCCTATCCCCGTAACCTCACACATTGATCATGGTCAATCTACCGAACTTGCACATTCTGAATTGTGGGAGGAAACCAAAGCACCCAGAGGAAACTTACACAGGCATGGAGAGAATGTGCAAACTTTGCACAGTCACCCAAGATTGAAATTGAATCCAGGTCCCTGGTGCTGTGAGGCAGCAGTGTTAACCACTGTGCCACCGTGCCACCAATGTGCTATGCTTCTACCTAGCTTTCTTTCCTGACCCAGATGCTTTTTGACATTGTAACTGTTTCCCGCACTGTTTTCTCTTCCTTTTCTAAATCAGCGCCAAGGTCCTTTTCCCTCAAACATTCATCATCGACCCCTGTCCTTGCAAACTATCGGCCCATCTCTGACCCCTTATTATTCTCCAACATTCTTCAACATGTCTCACACAAATGATTCTCAGTACATCATGGTCACAGTCAGAAATATTCCTCATCCTCCTTACCCACAGTGAAGATAATAATTGACAGGATCAACCATGCTATCCTTGTTCAATTCCCCTGCTTCGTTATCCAAATCAGTGGGAATACCCCTATTTCATTTGACCCTTATCAGTTGTAACCAGAGCATCTCCAGCAATGGCTTCACTCGCTGCCCCCTCACTATTACCTGTGGGACCATCCCTCCCAGCCCCAAGGGTCCATCTTTGGTGCTTTCTGTTCCTTTTCGACAAAGTACCCATGGACGGCATCATCCCAAGGTACAGGGTCAGCTTAGATGTGCCATTCCACCTTTCCATCACTGCACTCAATCTCTCTTGTGTTTCCATGTTCTCTAACATGCAGTGTTGAAGAAATCACATTCTTCTCCCATTAAACAATGAGAAGACTGATGCCATTTTCTTTGAACAATGCCTCTTCAGTGCTTTTCTCACCTCACTACTAATGTTCCACTGGGATGTGTGCAGCCGTGTAACAGCCTCCTTTGGACTTTGCAGGCCTTATTTAGGTGAATTGCCGCTCAAACGGGCACAAAAAACTTAAAGGTACCACCCATTGAAAAAGCTGGCTGTGTACAGCAATGAAATTTTAAAGGGAATAATGGTCCATATCTAACTATTGCAGTTCTCCCAAAACCAGCCTCCTTTACTCACTCTGTAAACTTCAACTCATTCAAGATTCTGCTGCCATATTCTATCCTACACAAATTCTAATCACCCATTGCTCTTGTGTTCACCTACCTACATTAGTCCCAGTGTCCCAATAGCTCCAATTTTTAAAAAAAACTCAACCTCGTAGTTATCCTCTCATTTCTATATCCATGTAACTCAAGCCTTATAATCTGGCAAATCTCACTGTTCTACCAACTCTGCCATTTTGTGCCTTCCCTTGCACCCATTCCCCCACCATTGGTAGCTGTAATTTCAGCCACCTGAGCCCCATGTTCTGGGACATCTTGTCCATACCTCTCTCTCCCTTTTAACACATCCCATGTTCCCTTTTAATGCAATTTTTAAGCTCACCTCAATGGCCAAATGAATATAGCCTTCTTTGTGCTGGCAACCATTTTGTCTGATTGTGCCTCTTGTCAAAAAAGGAGGATTTTGCACACAGAAAATGCGATATAAATGTAAAATATACTATTGTTCAGTCAGAAATGCTGAGAGGTAAATAGGCCATTCTGGATGCCCCAGTTCCCTGGAGCATTGTCTACTCTTTCAAGAAAGAAAACATTGCTACAAAGCATGAACAAAAAAAAGTATAGTAAGAAGTCTTACAACACCAGGTTAAAGTCCAACAGGTTTGTTTCAAACAACAAGCTTTCGGAGCGCAGCTCCTTCTTCAGGTGACTGGAGAGGTATGATCCAGAAACATTTATATAGACAAAGTCAGCGATGCCGGACAATGCTTGGAATGCGAGAATTTGCAGGTAATCAAATCATGACAGATCCAGAGAGAGGGATAATCACAGGTTAAAGAGGTGTGAATTGTCTCAAGCCAGAAAAGTTGGTGGAATTTTGCATGTCCAGGCCAGGCTATATAAATGTTTCTGGATCATTTCAGGATCTAAAGTCCTGAGCAAAGGCCCCATTTCTGTGTACAAGTGAATTTTGTTACTCATAAAACATCAAGTATGGAAGAGGAATAATGTGCTGCTATGGTATGGTATTAATTTAGCAATGCTTTTGCTAAATCTTACAAACTGCTCGTCACATGTCCTTCAGCGATCTAGTAAATTATCAGTGCTAATATGTTTTGTACTAATAATGTGCAAGCCTGCCCCACTCGGGCAGTTAAGCCAAATAGAATTTACAGCCGCAATATATTGATTGAAGTGGCAGTTTGAAATTCAAAGCTTCATAAAGTTCAAAGTGATCCATTTAATTGGCCAGAGTATCAGTTAAGTATCAGCAAAGTATCGAGGTGGGTTTGCCTAATTGATGGAAGAGATTCATGGGTTGGTGCGGAAAACAGCTTGAAGTTGTAAATGTTTCGAACCGCAATCATCTTGCTGTCGTGGTAATGTGGTTGAGAGGGTGGCTCCAGATATTTTCTTACAGAAACAGGCACAATGGGGTGTGCTGCGGGGTGAGACATTGCGTTCAGATCCTGCCAAGTGGGCAGCAAATTAGTTATTTTATTCTGCGACACATGTTGATTCAGCTGCCATGGAATCCCCCAGACATGTCAATTCTAACTACACCCAGACAATGTAACCTTGGCTGAGGCATTCTGTTTTCAAATGTGCAATCACTTTCCAGGGGTCTTATTTTTCAATCAACTCAGTGTTAAAATTTTAAATCCTCTGCCAACATACACTATCCGCGACCGGAAGGTTGGAGAAGGGCACATGAATCTTACAAAAGGATTCCTCATGTTGAAACAAAGCAGAAAATGTTGGTGATGTGCACCCGGTCAGTCAGGATCTGAAGGAGAAGAGGCAGGGTAACATTTTGGGTGAGGGAATTCACTAGGTCTGTAAATTTTGAATTATGATTCACTCCCCTACCGCACTTGCTCTCTACTCTCCTCTCCAAACTTGTACCACTCTCTTTCGGTTACTGATTTCTGTGCATCTTCTGATTTCTTTACATCACTAATGAAAGCTGCTCATTTCTCACCCATGTTACGTGGACTAAATGTTTCTGAAAAGTTAGAACAATTTGGGAAAATCGCAAGATTTTCATTCTCGGACATTGTAGTTCAGTTACTGTTCTAGATTTCATGTCTGCTTTCGATATTCTATCAGATACAATGGTGCTGATCGCTCCTGTCTGCCTCAGTGACTTGTGTTCAGATGTGTTCCTACACTGGTCAATATCTAATTTACATGACAGTGTAACCTCGGAAAGTGGCAATTGAATCTGAAGGTACGCCTCTCCACTCGTACAACAGGTAGACTGAGAAAATTTTGTGAAATGGTACCTGATGCAAATTGTGTTTTAGTTTTTAGGCATTCCTTGTTTTTTCTAAAAACTTCTAATTGCAAGTATTATGCATTTTAATTTCTAGCGCTGAACCCAGGTCATCTATTTAAAATCTGGCTGCCTGCCCGAATGTGAATATTCCCTTTCATCTCTATTCCAGAAAGCGAGTTGGAGAAGGATAGATCTAGAGCTAATCTTTATATTTTTATATTTATTTACAGAGTTACACGTAACATGCACACATCTCCTAACCCAATGACTTCAGTTTTAGCCTGTGTCAATGTAGAGGCTCAAGTGAACACTCAGTTGATGCTTACCACCTGCATTCAATCAAACATAATTAACTGGCTTTTAACTCCTTACCCATTCAGACATTCTGTCGTGGCTCTATTAACCAAACCAATAATTCCTTCTTTTAAGACCATATTCTCAGCCAGCACTTTATTTTGTACACACATCAATAGAATTAATATTACCATAACAGGTGCAGCTGTTTTGTCAGATCTGAGATGCAGTAACGAATTGCTTATGGGCCTGGTAAACAAGATTAAGGACATTCAGCTCATCACTATATCAAGTCCCTCTCTGTGCCAGTGGCTGCAACCTGTGTATTTTCAAATTCACTTTGTATAAAACATTACTCATTCCCAAATCTGCTCCATGAAGATAAGATTTGATTTAAAACTCTGAAACATTGAGCGGGATTCTCTCATCCCGCGGCAGAGTGTCCACGCTGTCGTAAACGCCGTCGCGTTTTACAACGGCATGAACGGGCCGCTCCCAGGACTATGGGGGCCAGCACGGCACTGGAGCAGTTCACGCCTCCCCCAGCTGCCGATCCCAGCATGAACTGGGCGCCGCAGGATCCGCGCGTGCGCAGTGGCCTCCTTCAACGTGCCGACCCCGACGCAGCATGGCGCAGGGCTACAGGGGCCGGTGCGTAGGAAATTAGTCCCCAGCCAGAGAGGCCGGCCCACCGATCAGTGGGCCCCAATCGCGGGTCAGGCTACATCAGAGGCCCCCCTGGAGTTGGAGCCCCTCTAACCCCCCCCCCCCTCCCCCACCCCCAACAGACTGCCACCCAATCCTTCCACGCTGAGTTCCCGCCGGCTGAGAGCAGGTTAGAACACGTGGCGGGACTCAGCGTTTCCACGACGCCACTCGAACCATCCCGGCCCAAGAATCGCGTAAGACATAGAGCGGCCCATGACCGGCGCTGCGCCAACCACGCCGGCGCCAGTGGCGCCAATTCTCCGCTCTGCAGAGAATCATGTGCTGGCATCGGGGTGGCGTGGCCCGGTCTCGGGGATTCTCCGGCCCGGCCCAGGGCTGAGGTAATCCCGCCCATTACATCTGTTTTCAAAGAAAGATGAGAAAATCTGATTGATGTAGTTGACAAATGGGGTATGGGTGCAAATCTGAAGATTGGATTTGGATTACTCTGACAGTGCTAAAATATTTCTTGTGTTGATATTATTGTTCGGGCTCAACTTGCAAGGCATTTTAAAGTCACAATGGACTGTTTGAGCTATACACCAGGATTTGAGTACATAATTATGGGACTGACACTTCAACAGGGTACTGAGTCAGAGTTAAGGCATCATATGTAAGGTCTGTCTGCCTGTTGAGGTCAATGTAAAAGATCTCAAATTCAAAGAATATGAAGGTGTTATAGTGTATTCGGCTCAAATTCCCCTTTAACCATCACCACCAGAAACAGATTAGCTAGCCAGTTATCTCATTTGCTGTGTATGCAACCTGGCTGCAGCTTTTGCCTACAGAAAGGGGAGGCGGTAGTGTAGTGGTATTGTCACTGAACTAATAACCCAGAGACCCAGGGTAATGATCTGGGGACCTGGGATCAAATCCCACCAGGGCAGATGGTGGAATTTAAACTCAATAAAATATCTAGAATTAAAAGTCTAATGATGACCATGAAACAATTCTCATAAAAATGCATCTGGCTCACTTGGAAACCTGCCATCCTTACCTGGTCTGGCCTCCATGTGACTCAGGACCCATAGCAATGTGGTTGACACTTAAATGCCCTTTTAAATGGCCTCGCAAGCCATTGAATGGTATTCAACCGCTACATAAATGGAATGAAACCAGACGGACCACCAGGTAGCGACCTAGGCACCGTTAACAACAATGGCAATGTTCACTAACATTTGGGGACTTGTGAAAAAGTTGGGAGAGCTATCTCGCATACTAGTCAAGCTCATTGAATCATACTTACAGACAATGTTCCAGGAATCACAATCACCATTCCTAGGTATATCCTGTCTCACCAGCATACCTAAAAATGAGCTGTCGACCTGGTGAAGGTACAACACAGGACTACTTGCATGTCACACAGCATAAGCAGCAAGTAATAGACAGAGCTAAGTGATTCCACAATGAATGCATCAGACCTAAGCTCTGCAGCCCTGCCACATCCAGCCATGAATGGTGGTGGACAATTAAACAACTCACTGGAGGAGGAGGCCCCACAAATATGTACATCCTCAATGATGGAGGAACCCAGCACAAGACAAGGCGGAAGCATTCTCAATAATCTTCAGCCAGAAGTGCCAAGTGGATGATGCATCTCAGTCCCCTCCTGATGTCCCCAGCAGATGTCACAGATGTTAGTCTTCAGACAATATGATTCACTCCTTGTGATGTCAAGAAACGGCTGAAGTGACTGGAAACTGCAAAGGCTATGGACCTGACAATGTTTCAACAAAAGTACTGAATACTTGTGCTCCAGAACTTGCTGCACCTCCAGCCAAGCTGTTCCAGTACAGCTACAACACTAGCAGCTATCCAGCAATGAGGAAAATTGCTCAGGCATGTCCTGTGCACAAAAAACAGGACAAATCCAACGCAGCCAATTACTGCCCTATCAGTCTCCTCTCCATTACCAGTAAAATGATGGAAGGAGTCATCAACAGTTTTATCAAGCGACACTTACTCAGCAAAAACCTGCTCACGGCACTAAGTTTGGTTACTGCCGGGATCACACAGATCCTGGCCTCATTACAGCCTTGGTTCAAACATGAACAAAAGAACTGAATGCCAGTGGTGAGTTGAGAGTGACTGCCCTTGACATCAAGGCAACATTTGACCAAGTATGGCTTCAAGGAGCCCTAGCAAACCTGGAGTCAATGGGTAGCAAGGGGGAAACTCTCTGCTGGTTGGAGTCATACCTGGCACAAAGGAAGATGGTTGTGGTGGTTCAAAGTCAATCATCTCAGCTCCAGGACATCATTGCAGGAGTTCCTCAGAGTAAGGTCCTAGGCCCAACTATCTTCAGCTGCTTCATCAATGGCCTCACTTCCAGCATAAGGTCAGAAGTGGGGATGTTCGCAGATGACTGCACAATGTTCAGCACCATTCGTGACTCCTCAAATAATGAAGCAGTCCATGTCCAAATGCAGCAAGACCTGGACACAATGCAACCCTGGGTTGACAAGTGACAAATAACATTCGCGCTCCAGAAGTGGCAGGTAATGACCATCTCTTTCCATTACCCCTTGACAATCAAGGCATTAGCATCACTGAATCCCCACAATCAACATCCTGGGTGTTACCATTGATCAGAAACTTAAATGTACTAGCCATTTAATATAAGAGCAGGTCAAAGGCTAGGAATCCTACGACATATAACTCACCTCCTGAGCCCCTAAAACCTGTACACCATTCACAAAACACGTGTAATGGAATACTCTCTACTTGCCTGGATGAGTGCAGCTCCAACAACACTCAAGAAGCTCGACACCATCCAGGACAAAACAACCCACTGGATTACAACCCCTTCCACAAACATTCAATCCCGCCATCACCGAAAAACAGTGACAGCCGTGTGTACCATCTACAAGATGTACTGCAGGAACTCACCAAGGTTCCTCAGGCAGCACCTTTCAAACCTAGGGCCAGTACCATCTAGAAGGAGAAGAGCAGCAGATACCTGGGAACTGCACCATTTGACTTCCTTCCAAGTCACTCACCACCCCAACTTGGAAATAGATTGCCATTCCTTTACTGTCACTGGGACAAAATCCTGCAACTCCTTCCCTAATCACCATGGGTTTAACTATACCTCAAGGACGGCAGCGGTTCAAGAAGACAGCTCACCGCCACTTTCTGAATGGCAACTATGTATGGACAACCAGAAATGCCAACATCCTGTAAATTCATTTTTAAAAAACAGTGACAACACTTCAAAGGTAATTTATTGGGTGCAAAACTTTGGGGATAATCAATCACTATATATTTCCAGGTTTATACAAAATGTGTAGTTCTCAATCAGTGTGGGCAAGAGCACAGAGTGTAAACTGCAGTTAAAGTAGTTCACTTTGTGAATAGGCTGTCTAAAATCAATGTCACATGATCCATTTGGAAGTGAAAATTGCACATAGCCATTTCAGAGAACATAACTCGAGTATTGCTGAAAAATGACATTTTGTCAAAGCTTTTCGTCTTTCACACATCAGGACAATCACAAGAATATCAAAGTCAATGGAAACAACTTGATATTGTATGAGAAGTGGATGCTGATTGGTTGGCAAGTGGACTCTGATTGGTAGAGGCATTGCCATGCAGAACGCAGCAGTTGATAGTGACTGACAGTTAAGTGCGAAGCAGTTCTTAGTATTCTTACGATTGTCCTGCTGAACGCAAAACAAAAAGTTTCAGCAATTAAATAGTGCATCTTTACAAATAGACTTCAGCCTGTGAACCATCCCAACTAAACAATACAGGTTTCACAAAAGAACATTGACATGTTGCAGACATAAAAAATAAAAGGCTACTTTGTGTATGATTCTTCTTTAGCATATGCAATGCAAAATATGCTAAACTGACACCATGGTGTGTCAAGTATTAAATACACCTGATATAAACGTATCAGATAATCAGCAACAATCCAATTTAAACCTCAATAAGAATGATCGCATGAAATGTCAGCAACAAGATGATTGAAACATTGACTAGATTCTATTTTCAGTGGTCCATTTTGCATTGTAAACAGAATGAAGTGATTAGGCTCCATCAGTCCATATCTGCTGCTGATTAAGGTTTACTTGTTGTTAAGAGAGTAATATAGGGTGCAGTAGTGATTGCTGGTAAAACAACCAGGGTATTTGGGCCACACATTGCACTGGATGTGGATGGCGTTGTTGACTTTTCTGGAATAGGTTCTTTATTTTACATTAGTCACAGATTAGTCCCTCCTGTAATTAAACCTTTATTTTCAATGAATAGAACCCTTGATAGCAAGTTAATGTGCAATAGGAAAGAATGGTCAATTTCTGAATGATCTCATCAAATGCAACATGATGATGGCACAATGATAGATGGAAATGGTGTTTCAGCATTTAATGCACAGATTCAGTCTGGTCAGTCAAAAATAGTCCCGGCTTATGCCACCACATGCAGCCACCTCCTTCAGCATTAACTGTGATTGCAATAACATTGGAAAATGTTTCTACATGGAAATGTATTCTGGCAACATTAATTCCATAACATTGCGCCTCAACTGGAAAACAGAATGGCCACATCCCTTTTCTAATTGTGGAGTTATTTTACAACTTGTTGAAATGATTTGTCATAGTTAGTCAGGATGTACTACACCCTGACCATATTTGGACAGTCCAAAATGTAACATCAGCTCCATGGATTGATCCTCTGTTATGATTTCTGACCTTTGAAAGTTTCAAACTATCTCCTTTAATTCAAGTTAAAATGGAATAGTTCGAAGAAGCGGATGTGATTTGCTATGAAATCTGCCTGAAGACAAGCCCATGTGACCTGGTTGCCATGGGGACAGAGAACCAAGTCCAAACTTATTAAAAGTAAGGCATTTAACAACTGAACACAAAGGTGGAGACCACTCATACATATAGGGTGGGCTTCTCCGACCCTGCGCCGGGGGTGGGTGGCTGAATCCGGCCCCGCCGGCTGCCGAATTCTCCAGCACTGGGGATTTGGCAGGGGTAGGAATCGCACCCTGCCGGTCGGGGGCTGTTGGCAGCGGCCTCCCCGGCGATTCTCCAGCTTGCGTGGGCCGAGTGGCCGCCCATTTTCAGCCAGTCCCGCCAGCGTATGTTCCGAAAGGTACTTATCGCCAGGACCTGGCTCCATGGGCGGCCTCTGGGATCCTCGGGGGGGCACGGGGGGATCTGGCCCCGGGTGGGGGGGGTGACCCCCATGGTGGCCTGGCCCGCGGTTGGAGCCCAAAGATCTACGGGCGGGCCTGTGCTGTGGGGGCACTCTATTCCTTCGCGCCGGCCAGTGTAACGGTCCGCGATGGCCAGCACGGAGATTAAACCCCCCGCGCATGCGCGGGGATTACACCAGCACACGCTGGCGCTCCCGCGCATGCGCCAACTCGCACCGGCCGGCGGAGGCCCTTCGGCCTCGGTTGGCACGGCGCCAAGCCCCTTCCGCGCCAGCCGGCATGGCGCAAACCACTCTGGGGCCGGCCTAGCCCCTGAAGGCTCGACGCCACTCCTTTGCGCCGGGGTTGCCTGCCCTGCCGGTTACCGAAGAATCCCGCCCATAGGCTCTTGGGTGGAATTCTCCCATTTGGTGACTATGTGCGGTGGTGGCGGGTACCTACCCAATGACCAGAAGAGGAGGATACTGCACCTCTCTTCACCAGAACATCTGGATGTCATCAATCCAGAGAGAAACGGCTAACAGCCTTGAAAGGAAATCTATTCATTGATTCAACCACCCTCACCCTAACCTTTCACCTCTCAGGCGCCCATACCCAATTGGATCTCTACCCACCACCTCTGAAGTTTTCATCCATCCACTTCCAGTACATGGTGCAGTATTCCTTTGGCTCCTATGTGAGTTTTCCATGCAGCCTGATCAGGGTTCAGCTTCCCTCCCAACCGTCTTCCCTCTGCCTTCTACTGTCCATATCCTCATCCACCTCCTTGCTCCTTTGCCTGCCTTCATGAGCCGTTCTCTCCCCTTGCACAATCCTCCTTCCACATTGCCCCCATTGTCTTTGTTAAGCCATCCTCCTCCCCACTCCTTCCACCACCTCAACTCGTTCTCCACCCCGGTCAAACTTCAGATCTTTGTTGCCATGGCAGCATAAAGCCCACAGCACACTGCTGTCCAGATAAAGACTGCTGTGAGGCACCCGGGGCAAGGAGACTCCTATACTCCCCAACTCCAGATACTAATCCGATTTGGTGACACAAGAGGGTCCATGGGACCAGCAACAAGATGCTGTCCATGAAGACTACGTCGTCATGGAGATGGCAATAGAAACCGGTCTGCACTGGCAGAGTGCTGAACACTACATCCGGAGAAGTGCAGCACTATGGCAGAAAGTTGTTGCACACACCCTGAAGTCTCTGGAAAACCTTGTCAACACCAATCATTGGCAACTGGGTTTGGTGCCAGTGTACATTCCCACTAGTGTGACGCAAAACTGAATCGCCTGATGGGATGGCAGTGGCTAGTTGCTTTAATGAGCATTCATAAGAAGCAAATGGCGCTTGTGCCACCTGCCAATGGGAAGAGTGGGCATTTGTGACCTGTCGATGCCCCTGTGGGCTGTGAGATGCCACACAGGACCCCGCTGGAGCCCTGGAATGATCCTGTTGTGTAAAGGTTCAGGGTAACAGTGACCTTGACAGCCACCGGGAGCAGGAGTCCTCCTCCTCCACGTGGTGCCGTATCCGCGAGGATATGGCACAGGTGTCGCACCATCTCCCTGTTGGCGCTGTTCATCATTTGTTCAAAGGACCAGCGGCTCCTGTACACCCTGGTCCATCGCGGGATTCCCCCTCTGGGTCCCTCCCTAGCCTGCTGGATGTCCAGATCATCTCCTCAGGGTGTGGGACAGGGTCTGGCATATGGACACTGCCACGAGTATCTGCAGACCCTGCTGCTGCCTTCTCCTGCATCTGGCCGCATCGTGTAGCACCAGCAACACTAGGGCAACCTCACATTCAACATCCCTGCCAAAGTGTTCAATATCTGTAAGGCATGGAGAGAGGATGTTAGACTGACAAACAGCAGTGGCTCCCACCCCGGGACCCTCCATCCCTCCGCTGATCCCACACCCCCTCTCTCCACCCCCTTACCCAGAAGGCCCTGCCCGCACACATCTGGCCGCAGCCGGCCCCCCTCACTGGGCCCCAGACCATGTACCCCAGACACCCGCTCATAACGTCAACTGGACCGGGTGCTGGCTCCCTCCCCGTGGCACGTACCCACCCTCTGGCCGTGCACTTGTCCCCGGAGCTGTGTCCCATCCCTTGGTGTTCGGATGTTGGCTGCTGCGTGTGTGGTGTTGCCGCCCGCTCTGTACAGGTACAGAGTGCAGGCATCACGGTCTAAAAGGCAATGTCTCCCACATCGTATGTGGTCCGCCCACCCAGGGGAATCGATTTGGGTTGTGTGAACTGTTCACTTAATCACGATTGCCCATTCCCTAGAGGCTCGAGCCTTCAGCTGCATGGCCAGAGGCCTCGGCAGTCGGCGGGGTTTATGGGTGGTCCTTGAGGCAGACAGGCAGGGACAAGGGTTACCTCCGTAATGCGTACACACTATCCAGGTGTTGGCATGATACTGCCACGAACGATTGCCCCCCCAGTTTCCCTCCAGTATCCCCTCCCAACCTCCCATGGCGGCCCGCCCCTGCGGAGGGTCTCTCACCCTCAGCCAAGGGTTCCCCCAGCTTCCGCCGAGCACAGAGGCAGCAGGCCCGGGACCCCCGGGCTTTTTGCTTGTGAACAAAGATGGCTACTCACCTCCACGGCTCCCACAGAAGCCCTTCCGCCAGGTTCAGGTTTTTAAAAAGGAGAACTAATCTGCGCCAGCGTGACCACTTGCTAGAGAGGCTGGTGAATGACAGGAGGCCGTTGGATAAGGGTTGGCGCCTGTTAATTGTATGGAAATGGGGCTTAAGTGGTGATAATTGCTACGGCGAGACCCCAATTTCGCCTATGGGAGTGGGCCACCTGACGCGGATCTTGTTTTTGGCCTCTCCCGCTATTCTCCGGCCTCGATTCATTTGAGCGAGAGAGTAACAAGACCGAAAGATTGCGCCCCCGTCTCCAGATCATTTATCCAGTTCATAGGTCCCTGCACCCCACAGTATTTGTAAATGAAGTGCCAACACCTCGTTTAGAGACCCTCATGCACCTGTACAGTGGAGAGCATCATAGGAGCTTGGCCTAGCAGTAAGCAAGGCTTTGCCCGCCCGAAAGTTGAGTTATTCCTTCTGGAGTATCCCCACCATACCAGAGTACTCTGATTAATGCTCTCTTCTAGATGCTGCTTTCCCCCTGCCCACCACCCCCTCCTTCCCCCACACACAGACTTCCAACAATTTATATTCCAGCTGTTATCTCTCTAGCAAGCTTGTTTAAAGTGAACAGCTGCTTTTGAAGGCATGATAACCACCAACAGGATGCCCAAATAATGTGAATGAGGCTTTCCAACCTCTCTCAAACCTCCTGGTTGGATGAATGATGTGCTTTATAGGCCTGAAAAGAAGGCTATGTGAATATACAGGCCTCTGTTTTAACTTGCACACTATATGCAGTTCAACGTGTGCAAATGTGTGTTCCTAGTCCTCCCTCCCCCTTCCTTCTCTGTAGCTTCCCCTTGTCCCCCCCCCCCCCCCCCCCTCCATCTCCCACCCTCAAAGTGGAATGATCAAGTACTCCCTGACTAGCTCACAGATTGGACAACTGTCACAATAGTTTGTGTTAATACCAAACAGATACACGAGTGATTTCTTTTTATTTCCATTTCCACGTGAGAGCAGAACAAACGTTATGAATTGTAAAGAAAGGACTAGCATGGATGGGTTTGAAGATTCACACCCAACACTATTTGACATTTTAACCGTTTTAAATAAAAATTCAAAGGCACGTAAGTGTTTAATTAAAAATTGACAGAGGCAGTAAGTTTGATGAGATATTTTGGATTCTGTGGATTTCATGGTAACCTATGCAGCTGGTCCACAGTATACAGCCCTATACATCTGTAACTTGTGTCATACCCCATGCTGTGATCTGCACTCAAAGCATCTGTCAGAAAAGAAAGGTTCAAACATTGACTAAAGCACCCAAATCTGCAACATAGACTATTAAAAAGAAAGTGGACACATAGGGTTTTATAAGGGATTTAATTTGCAGCCTTAGACAATATCTGAGCCTTCTGCTCAATGCCATCCCACCAGCTAGTCCACCACCTTCTCTTTTAGATACAATTCTGATGTATAAATGAGAGCACTGTGGCCAAAAAGCCCAGAGACACCAAGCCCTGAGTGGTCGGAGCAAGAGACCTTCAAGGAAGTATAGGTTTTTGTATTTTTTTGAAGATTTTCTGTACGTCCCAGTTAAAATATTCATCCTCCTCAAGGCCCAACAAAAGCTTTCCAGCTTGCTGCTTACGTTGTCTTCGCACAAACCCCCCCCCCCCCCCCCCCCCACACACACACACCCCTCCAACCTCTCCCCAACACCAGTCACCAAGAGTGACTCCAAACAGCTTTTGCTAATGGCTGCTTTTCACCCTTCTATAACTGGTGATTTGCAGCAAAGAGCCTACTTGATGGCAACAGCTCTACTGAGGAATTTCTTGACTTCGGATATCACCGCCAAGCCCCCCTTCTCGATTTGGGCATACCATCATTCAGTGTCCACCAGGGCCCTTGAGGCAAAAGCGATGGGGCGTTCTGTACTGTCGTCCCATCTATGGACCAGCAACGCCCCGATGCCAGAGGGGGAGGCATCGCTGTTAGGATTAGCGGCCGAGCTGGGTCATATTGAGTGAGGAGCTGTGTGAATGACAGATGCTCTTTTACTCCGGCGAATGCATTGTCTTGGGAGGCATCCCAGAACCACTTCTCATCCTTCTTAAGCAGTATGTGGAGTGGAGCCAATACGTGGCCAGGTTGGCAATGAACTTTTCATAATATTTAGCATGCCTTGAAATGACCGGAGTTTAGTAGTGTTCTTCGGGGGATACCCTGGATCCCAAGTAAGGCACCGCTTTTGTTCAGAATGCACACTTGCTCCTCTTCAGACGGGTGCCCACTTGGGAGAAACACCTGAGCACTTCCTGTAGGTTGTCCATGTGCTCTTTTCAGTGTAGCCCATGACCGGCAGACCCTGCAGAATGCTCTCCATTACTCGCTGGAAAATCACCAGGGCAGATAAAACCCCAACGGGAGGTGGGTGTATTCAAATAACTCTTCACGGGTATTTATAGTTGCAAATCTCCTCGATGCTGGATCTAGCTCCATCTGTAAATAGGTGTGGGTCATGTCATGTTTCATAAAGGAAAACCCTCCTGCCAGTTTTGTGTTCAAATCTTTCACTCCAGGCATTGGGTACCAATCCAGGTGTGAAGCTCTGGTTATCCATGTAGAGTCGGACAGACTTGACTGGCTTTGTCACTGGCACTACGGGTGGGGCCCACTCCCCAAATTGTACAGGATGTATGATCTCCAGATCTTTCAGGCACTGTAGTTCCCTGTCAACCTTGGTAAATAATGCATGGAGAACAGACCTCGCCCCAAAGCTGAGCATCAGGATGCACATAGACATGGCTCTTGGCCCCTTTTATCCTGCCCAGACCCTCCTGGAGCACTTTAGGAAATTGCTCAGCACATGATATAAATTTCCGGTGCCCATTCAGGAATCCTGTTGCCATCAAACCGGTTGATTTGCAACCAGTCACTCCCCAGCAGATTGGGCCCTGGTCCCCATACCACAACCAAGGGAAGCCAGGCCGATTGTTGTCCTCGTGTTACTGGAGTCACATGTTTCCCACAATGCTCAGTGGCTCACTGGGATAGGTCGCCAACCTCGCCTTGGTGTTGCGCAAAATCAGCAGCAGATCCCTGCATGGAGCCATCAGAATGTCTATTAGCCACAATGGAGACGGCAGCTCCAGTATCCATTTCCATTACTACAGGATGACTATTCGCTTGTAATCTGAACCGGATCGGTGCTACCTTTGGGACTGTGACGCAATTCAACTGCATCTTCATCTGGAGGGCCCTGGCTCGCAGCAATCTCGGCAGCTGTCTTGGATGCCGTTCTCTATTCTGAACTTGGCGGCTCTAACCATCGCGTGTCTTCCAACCACACATCCGCCAATATGGTCGGTTCGTCCTCAGGGGAGGTATCTTGCAGGTCAGCAGTGGCTCCCTAGTATTTGGCCTGGCTGCGGAAATGCCTCTGGGGTTGCCCTTTGTGAGATGATCCAGCCTGTCCGACATTTCCACATGATGCAGTGATGGATCCATGAACCCCTGCAGCTCCTGTACCCCTTTTTCTGCGTACTTACGGGACAGTGATAGCTCAATGGCCCACTTCAAGTTTAACGTGGGCACCGCCAACAGCTTCCTTTGAGTGGCCATGGTTTATTCCTCAAACCAGCCTATCCCTCAACATTCCCGAGAGGGATGGCCCAAACTCACAATGCTCTGCCAGTCATCTAAAGCGAGTCAAAAAGTCAGTCATCATTCGCCCAGAGGCCGCATGGCTGTGTTGAACCATTATCATTGCATTATAACGGAAGGTTTAGGACCATAATGTTCAGTCACTAGTGCAACCATTTCATCAAACGATTTGGAGTCTGGTGCAGGCGGGTGAGTGAGACTCTTTATAATTCCAAAAGTAGGGGCCCTGCAGGCAGTCAGGAGGATCTCTTTCTGACAGTCTTCCCCCAAGGTACCATTGGGCCTGGAAGAAGTACCTTATACGTTCAGCATATTGGCTCCAATCTTCCAGGCCTGTGCTGAAGGCTTCTAGCTTACCCAACAGCGGCATATTCAAACTTGATATCCTCATGTTCCTATATGATAATGCCATGGGTGGCTGGCTATTTCCACAGCGAGTCCGGAGTCTCCTTGTCCTCATCGCCAGTTTAATGACCGAGGAGGCCAGCGGTAGTGAAACAAGGATTTATTTTAAACTATTTACAATTCTCTGCCCACAGCTATAATTCTCCACATTCACAGTCCCCGTTGTGACAACCAACAGCCTCAGGCACAGCTTAGGCTGGCTTTTATGTTCTGGTTCTAATGAGTCCTAGCTGGGTGTCTCTGCCCCCTCGCTGGAAGCTCGTACTTCACAGGTCCCATGGGGAGATGAACAATGGTTTCTCTGTGGTCCTCGTGAGGGTTATGACAGAGGCCCAAGCTGTAAATGTGGCTTTGGGTGGCACCATGAGCCCCATCTTCTCCCAACCCTCACTTCTTGCTTCATGTCCATGATTGCCGCAGGTTGAAAATCTCCCAGGTCAGTGCCTTGGACCATTTTAATGTGTAATATATGAACAAGCTGTCATATCAAAGATCCTTATCAATGCGGTTATCATTTTTTTTCAGATGACTCTGATAATCGTCAATGCCAGAAGCTTGTGAAATTTAAGTGTTGCACAAATCTGATACAGGAAGAAGACTTCCTCTAGTGTTTGATATGTGGCATAACTGTAAAGCTGACATGATTACAGCTAAGAGACAAAATCTTCTAATGTTCATTCGAAAGACAGATAACAAGCATTTATATACAATGTGCAGAAATTACACTATTTTCCTCAAGGGACGTGCTCACTGGAATCATCATAATTGCACCAAAACTGAGATGTTTGTACATTGCAGAGTTTTCAGCAGCTCATTCCAGACAATGCACACTTCAGGCATTATTTACACAACGCACATAAAACTGTAGAAGAGGAGCTGTTCCCACGATATCGTTTCTAGCACGTGGTTTGAGTCTCAAAAGCAAGTCATTGATTTCCAATTTCTGTCAGGAAATTGTCCATTAAGTGAACAGTCAGTAAAGTGACAATAGATGACCGGATACTGGTTTTGCATTAACTGTGTGAAGACCTGACTGCATTCACATAACTGAGCAAAGGTTAGGCTGATGACATTCATGTGGTAGAAATGCTGCATGCAAGCTGCAGAACGACATCTGTTCTGTCATCAGCTTCTCAGTGATTTGTTTGGATCTTTCCTGAGGCTCTGATTTATTACCCACATTGCTAAATATTTGTGGGGTAACTTTCAACTTCGGCAAGTTGTAAAACTTCACGTTTGGCCACCTGTTACGTGCCCTGTCCGATTTCTCTGTCCGTTAATGCACATCACTATAACTTGGGCAGTATTTAATGGAGGCGATGAGGGTCTTACCCGCTGACTAGAGAGCTGGTGAGAGCCCCACATCACCACTTTTACGGAGGGCCTGGCATAATAAGTGCCCCTTGGGGACTTAACTGGACAGCGGCGGACTGACTGAAGTCCCCCCTGCCAAGAGCTGATGGCCAATCAGAGGCCCACAGCTCCATTGAATGGTAGCACCACCAGTGAAGGTGGTCCCGGCTGGTATGACACCTACCCGAGATTAAATATCATCACTGGATCCCAGGCCACAGGTTTATGATGAGGGGTTGGCAGCAACGGCAGGGGGTGACTGTCAACGCCCCTGCCTTCTCCCAACCCCCCAATTCCTGATGCTCGGCTCCTCGATCAGGGACTGACTGCCACTGAACAATGGACCCTTCCCCACCCCCAGGAGCCTGCAAGCAACATCGCACGGGTTTGCTTGTTGCGATCATCATGTGGCAGGCACCCCACCTGCCCCTGGTTTAATACCAGCACCAGTACGATGCGGTGGTTATGGGCCTCAATTGGTGGTGGGGCAGGAAGGCTGTCCACGGGCCTTCCTGCTATGGCAGTAATTGTGGTGGATATGGGCAGGTAACAGGGACCCTGTCCTTCACCCACCTCCCTGAATAAATACCCCCCCCACCACCAAAAGCACCACTGGGAGGGCATTAAATTCCACCCGTGCTGATTGGCTCTCACGTTTTAGATAACACTTATCATAAAATCTTTCTGAGTAACCATGGCACCAAAATAACTGATTAAGAATATGCAGCATATGCTATTTGATGGGCGCATTACTGTTTATATTCCAATGGAGGCAGTGAGATGTCCGAGAGGATGGTGCAAGAATGTTGACTATTTCTGCTCCCGCTACTGTGCAGCTTTAGACATAATGATTGACTGAAGAAAGAACGGAAGAATTAGCAGAGTCAATAAAGTCAAATCCCTGGAGCAGTTTGTCTGTTTTGTGCAAAATGTCGACAATGCAACGACTAATCTCTTTAAATGACATGCAGTAAAGCACCAAGATATAATTAGATTAATAATTCCAAATGATGTCTATACATAGATGGTTACACAGGTGATAACAGCTATTTCAATAACAGCTGCTTAAACCCTCGAGGTGATGAAATATACTTTCTGCCTCCACTTTTTGACAGGATGTGATGTATTGTCAATGATCAAACAGTTGCTGACTGTCACCGATGTTAGGATACTTGGCCGTTTGGGCATTCTCGTCAGGTGCATAACGCATAAAAATGCTCATCAGTTATAAAATCTCACCCATTTACATCTAAACTAGGTTCAACCTCAAATCTAATTGTGGTACTTTTCAGATCTGTTAGCTTGAAGTGTTCAATATAATAAACATACAGAAAAATAAACAACTCAGCAAAATATAATGCAGAACGTGGCCACAGTTAAAGCATGTTTCCTAATCTGTGGGTGGCCATTGTTGCTTTAGTTCTTGGACAATATTTGCTCGTGGAATGTTGCAATACTCAAGACACTTACTAAAACATTCTTTTCACTTTGTTTGTGATGAAAGTAACAATATTCTTTAGCTGATCATCTAGATGTTCACGATTGCTTTTAAAATTAACCTACAGTCAGACTGCACAAAAGAACAATGTTTTATTCACCTTTGTCTGTGTTTTCAACACTGGCTCAGTAATTTTGTGCAGTGATTGGTTGAAACATGCATGCTGCAGAGAGTTCAAGTTCAATTCGCAATTTGTGCTGAGTCAGTTGATCCCAATTGGGGAAATGGCAGGGAAATTCTAATCATTCCCTGGAATCCTTACATGTTGATAAATCAATACGGGCCCCCACTCCCAATTATTATAACTAGTTACCTCCACAAGGGAGTGTACTTGTGAGAGTGTCAGGTGCGGACAATATCAGGATTTGCAGCAAAGCCCCACCTCACCAAGTCCGCCGACACTTCTAAAGATAAAGCATTGCATTGTCGCCAAAACTTTAATAAAGCAACTTATTATATACTCACTCTGAGAGTTGAACGCTTTGCACTTTTTAAAAGAATTTGTACATTCTGGAATTTTAACAGAACAATTCAACCATCTGCAGTTAATTTGCATTTGAATTACAGAACACTACAGAACATGTGTTTCCTGTTATTTTTGCAGCATATGTACTTTATCTTCAAGGCAGTTATCTTGGCAGAACAACTCCAAAGCTAAAAGGCCTGTCAGGCTGCTCTGCTATGCACCAGCCTTTAATAGTAACTTATAGAACACTGTGGCCCGTACGGCTCTGTAAATGGCAGTGTCATCTGGAGGAAGTTTGTTCCTTTGGCCTCAACAAGGTTTCACCTGCGATTGATCCCTCCCTTAGGAAATATAATCATAGGGCGGCACAGCAGTGCAGTGGTTAGCACTGCTGCCTCGCCGCGCCGAGAACTCGGGTTCGATCTCGGCACATAGTCACTGTCCGTGAGGAGTTTGCATATTCTCCCCGTGTTTGCGTGGGTCTCACCCCCACAACCCAACGATGTGCATGGTAGGTGAATTGGCCATGCTAAATTGCACCTTATTTGGAAAAATCTTTTAAAAAGGAACTGTAATTATTAAGGGACCATGATAACGGAATATGTGTTCGTACAATGGAGGGAAAGGGCTTGATGGGCCAAATCTCTTGCATATCCTACAGGATCTTGACAGTTGGTTGTTACTCAGTATGAAAGGTGCCCCCATGAGATACTCTCTGAATGATCACAGCTGGCTGCATCCATTTGAAGCAGACAGTAAGCTGAAGACAGATGTTATCTAAACCTTTGAGAATTATTGTACAGAACTGTTTCAAAGTTTAATAAAGTTATCTCTTTTTAATTCAGTCTTGGATTACAAAGAGCTCTAAACCAGATTCTAAACAAGAACATTGTTCCATCTATTCCGTCTTTGTAATTAAGCCATGTAATACAATATATCAACATTGGAAGAGTCTCTATTTATTGAAATCATAAAATAAATATGATAGATAGTCATGAAGTTTGTTAATAGCGTCTCAATGTAACCAGTTTGCAGTTGTTCACATTTGTTATTTTCTTTTCAGTTTTAATTATGTAGGATTTCAGACATTGCATTACTGAAGACTATGGACCTCCTCTATTGTTTGGACCCACATATTATCACCTACACAACCCCGTTGACTGAAACCTTGTTCACATCAAGATGCGTGATAACCCTATAACTTTTACACAAAGTAGCATAATCCAGAAAGGATTGTTCACGTTGATGGAAATTGAACCTGCAAATTTCCAGATCGCAAAGATCTGAGAGCTGGGATGTTCCAGTCCCATCCTTGGGATATGGTGGGTCAAACATAAGTCACAGAGTCACAGAATTTACAGTGAAGAAGGAGGCCATTCGGCCTATCGAGTCTGCGGTGGCCATTAGAAAATGCACCCTACTTAAGCTCACGCCTCCATCCCGTCCCCGTAACCAGTTATCCCACCTAACCTGTTGGACACTAAGAGGCAATTTAGCATGGCCAATCCACCTAACCTGCACATCTTTGGACTGTGGGAGGAAACTGGAGCAACCAAAGGAAACCCACGCACACACGGGGAGAAAATGCAAACTCCACAGAGTGACCCGAGGCTGGAATTGAGCCCGGGTCCCTGGCGCTGTGGGGCAGCAGCGCTAACTACGGTGCCACTGTGCTGCCCCTGATTTACAGCCATTGACTTACAGCAGAACCAGAACATCCCATTGGGGGAGGGGAGGAATGGAGAGGTGTGTGGATAATCATGGTTTTCTGCCAAGTGCAGTAACAGGGGCAACATTCAGCATTAAGACAGACTAGCTAGACTGTTTGTAAAGCAGCTAAAGTATAACAAGACTTTAATAAAGTGATTTCATCTTCTAGCTTATGAATGTTGATTGCATATGCCTTAATGATCTAAAATACTTTTGGATGAAAGCATCATGAAGTATAAATAACTATGAATACCAAGGAGGAGAGGAGGGCTGGGTGGGTAATTCAGGAGCTTGCCGCTTTGTAACCCATCACTCATCTCCTAAGCTTGAAGTACACTTTGTTCCTTGCAGCGCAGAGTGACTGAGGGTTTTATCTGCAGACAAGTATAGCACAAGAGAACAGGAATCCGTGTTGGCCCAATGGCCTGCAGGACCACTTTGTTAGTTAACCAGCTTTCACAGCAAATACAACCTCAGACAACAGAATAGTCACAAAATCACCCATTTAAGGAAATTATTACTTTGGTGTTATCAGCTTAATTTAGTCAACTTTCCATATTAGAAATGGCGAGTTTTTGTCAGCTCTCATGATTTTCACTTTGATGCAGCATTCTTCAGTGTCCCTTAAAATTCTGAAACATTGCGGCTGAAGAACATGAGTGGGTCTGACCATCGCACTCTGACCAGGCATTAGTGTGGTCAGGTGGAAATTCCTTTGACTCAGCGTCAAGGTACGAATTGTCCACATTGAGGGAGAATCATAGAATCATAGAATTTACAGTGCAGAAGGAGGCCATTCGGTCTACTGAGTCTGCACCGGCCCTTGAAAAAAGCACCTATTTAAGCCCACACCTCCACCCCATAACCTCGTAACCCTACTAACCTTTTGGACACTTAAGGGGCAATTTTAACGTGGCAATTCCACCTGACCTGCACTTTTTTGGACTGTGGGAGGAAACCGGAGCACCCGGAAGAAGCTCAAACACACACGGGAGGAAGTGCAAACTCCACACAGACAGTCCACCGAGGCCGGAATTGAACCCGCGATCCTGGACCTATGAGGCAGCAGTACTAACCACTGTGCCACCATGCCGCCCCGAGAAATAAAATGTAGACACGTAGAAAACTGCAGGTGTTGGAGGTCTGAAGAAGAAGAAGGTGGAAACGCACAGCAAATTAGTCAGCTTCTGCAGAGATAATGGACATTAGGGTTAGGATTGGTATTAGGGACATTCAGTGTTCGGGGCTTCTAACCTTCAGGGGACTGTGAAAGCTGAAAAGCATATTATTGGATCCAAAAAAATATGGAGGGGACATAATTTTTAAAAACTCATGGACAAACTGAGAGGAAATATAAGTGGGCTCACATCAAAATCATCGCCACCAAATTAAGAAATAAGATACACACGAAAAAAGCCCGCCCATCCTACTCCGTCATGCTCTCAGACACAAGCCTACCCCGACATCGCCAGAAAACCAGCTGTCAAATGGAAGGGGTGGCTAAACATCATTCTGAAGTTTATCTATTTTTGTCATTTTGGTTGGAAGACCATTCCTCAGAACGTGGTACTGAAGGGAGTCTGGGACTATACTCTCTCTGGGCTGATGAACTTGCTCTGCTTTGCCAATATCGTCTCAATCTCAAACCTGTTTGAATTTCAGACTCGCACTCCCAGGTTTTCCAGCTCTCCCATTTTCTTCTTTATTGCCTTAACTATTCGCACATCCTTTTACTTTCCTCCACTGAATTTTATATTTTCGCTCATCCTGCCTATTACATGACTGAACCTGAAGCACTGACTCTCTGTTATCTCCAAGATGATGATTGACCTACTTTGTGCTTCCAACTACTATTTTTGTTTGAAAAATAAAGACTGCCAGAAGATTAATGAACCAAAAATGACATTTTTGTGACTGCAGAAGTAAACTCTGATATCCTCTGTTTATAGATTTCGTAAGATGTTCCAATTCTCTAAACTATCTCTTCTGAAATGTCCTCACAATTCTTGTACTTTGAGCTGATTTGACACTTTAAAAGTGTAAAGCAGTTGCATTATACCGAAAGCAAGGAGAGAGAAAACGGGAGCCTTTTTTATTGGACCTTAAAGAGCAGAAGAAGTCAAACACTGATAGAAAAGCAATAAATCTGACAGTGACATATCTATAGGGCATTAGGGATGTCTTGGTCCAGCGGGGTGTGTTTAGTGGTTGGAAATGCTGACTCAGGGTATGTCTCTAGGATTTTGTGGTAAGTACAGTTCGCTGCCCAGATTCCACAGGCTCATTGTGGCAAATCTGACTCCATCAAATCTGTAAATATGTAATATCATCTCCATCTCCTGGGGCTGGTTTAGCACAGTGGGCTAAATAGCTGGCTAGTAAAGTAGACCAAGGCCAGCAGCGCAGGTTCAATTCCTGTCCCAGCCTCCCCGAACGGGCGCCGGAATATGGCGACTAGGGGCTTTTCATAGTATCTTCATTTGAAGCCTACTTGTGACAATAAGCGATTTTCATTTCATTTCACTTTCATTTCCTTTTCTATGAAAGGGTCAAACAAATTCTGGATATTTATTCAATATTTAACATTATGAATTCAGAGATATGAGCTACTCTGAAAAATTCCTCCTTTTCCTTCCTGACTTTTTTCTCTTGCTCTTCCTCAGTCCAATCTTTCTTTCCCTCTCTTCATTTCTTTTCCTGTTCTTAATTTGACATTGAATTCACCAATTCTGATTCACTCTCTTTTTTTTGTTAATTTGCAGTTACACTGTTGGTCCCAGTGTTCACCCACTTCATTAGTTCTGTACCACACTTGAGAGTATTACGCATAGTTTCAGCCTCCACATTATAAAAATGTAACAATGACATTGGAGAAACTGCAAAACAAATTTTACAGACTGATACCAAAAATAACAGATTTATTTTCCTGATTATCCATCAGGAAAGATTGAACATCTGAGTCTCTTTTCTATGGAAGTGATGTGCGATGATCTGATAGAGATCTTTAAGCATATTAAAAGGTTTGATTGTGCATTTGCTGGGAAGATGTTTCCATTTGAAGGGCAGATGGGAACTAGGGGCCTTAAATAAAGAGTCAAGGGGGAGGAGGTGTGAGTGGGAGTATTCAATTGGTCTGGTGGGTAGTTGGGGGGGGCAAGGAGTAGTTGGGAGAGGTGGGGGAGTAGCTTGGGGCTTCAGGAGGATAGTTGTGGGTTCCAGAGATTGTCAGGGGTGAGTGTGTGGTGTTTTGGGGGGTTGGGAGAGTAGTCGGAAATGGGGAGTTTTGGTGGGGTTGTCGGGTGATCGCGGGGGGGGGGGGTTGGTCAGGAGATAGTCGGGGGTGGGTTGAGAGGGTCAGTACCATAGTTTCCAGAAGTTAGAAGTGGTTTTAATCCTTCAATTTTTTCCTGGATAATTATTCTGCAAAGAGTGGCGGAACTATTGTATTTTTGGACGAACAGTACTAAATAAATAAATTGCTGCTGCAAGTGGGTTGAATGCAACATCAACAGAGGTTTATTAAGTAGGTCTTCACTGTACAAAGGCTGGCACTAGACTAAGGGCAAAAGCCATGAAGTAGCCGATGATGTCACACTAATGTGGCGGGGGGATGGGATCCAATGTAGGAAGTGGGAGGAAGGTAAGACGGTGCCAGAAACAAAAAGCAGTAAGGGGGAAAGTGTAAGGCAGAGACGCCACAATCAAAAATCAAAATGGGCCACAGTACAGGGTACAGTGACTGAGGAGAGTGTGAAAAGGAAGGTGCCCAATGCAGGATTGAGGCTGTTGTACCTAAATGTGTGCAGTATACAGAACAAGGTAAATGAGCTTGTTGCGCACATTGAAATTGGCCGGTACGATGTTGTGGGCATCACAGAGACGTGGCTGCAGGGGGATCAGGGCTGGGATCTAAATATCCAAGGATATGTGTCCTATCGAAAGGACAGACAGATGGGCAAAGGGGGCGGGGTTGCATTCTTAGTAAGGAATTAAGTTAAATCGATAGCAAGGAGCGATATAGGATCAGAAGGCATAGAATCTCTGTGGATAGAGTTGAGGAATTGCAAAGGTAAAAATGGGAGTTATGTACAGGCCCCCTAGCAGTAGTCATGATGTGGGGCAGAAAATAAATCAGGAGATAGAAAAGGCATGCAAAAAAGGCAAGACTACAAAAATCATGGGGACTTCAATATGCAGGTGGACTGGGAAAATCAGGTTGATAGTGGATGCCAAGAAATTGAATTTGTGGAATGTCTGAGAGATGGCTTTTTGGACATGGCTTGTGACAGAGCCTACTAGGGAACAGGCAATTCTGGATTTGGTGATGTGCAATGAGGCAGACTTGATTAGGGAACTTAAGGTGAAGGAACCCTTCGGGAGCAGTGACCACAATATGATAGAATTTACCCTGCAGTTTGAGAGGGAGAAGCTGCAATCAGATGTAACAGTATTACAATTAAATAAGGGTAACTACAAAGACTTGAGGGAGGAGCTGGCCAGAGTTGATTGGAAAAGGAGTCTAGCAGGGAAGACAGTGGAACAGCAATGGCAGGAGTTTTTGGGGATTATTAGGGAGGCCTGCCTTTGCACAGCGACGACATGCCTGATGCTGGGTAGACTTCTTCTGGGCGGCAGACAGTTTATGAGCCCTTGCGCTTGCTCCAAGCTGAGAAGTCTCCTTAGCCACGAGCTCCATTGAAACAGCAAAATCCAATGCAGTCTTCAGACTTAGATTTTGTTCCTTTAATAATCTTCTCGAAATGGCCGTGTTTTTCAAACCACACAACAAACTAGCTCTAATCGTGTCGTCAAGTTGCCAAATTCTCAAAGCTGTAAGTCACTTGAAGGTTGTGATGAACTGTGCAATATGTTCCCCTTCTAACTGATTCCTTCTATGAAATCGAAATCTTTATGCAGTAACTATCAGCTTTGGTGCGTAATGGTCTTTTAATATTTTAACCAATTCTTGATACATCTTATCGTGGGGGATCTCGAGCTGAATCAAGCTTCGTAGCACATTGAAAGTTTTGCTTCCAATTCTACTTTGGAATGCAGGGACCTTAATACCTTCTGAAATCTTATTGCCTGGTATATAATATTAAATCTTTGAGTATGATTAACAGTTTTCTGAATTTTAATCAAATGAGCGCATCGTGCCAAAATTTTCCGTCATTTTTCACGGTATCGGAATGCTCTCCCAACTTCCCTTAAATTAATGGTTTAGTTGAATAAAGTTGAATTACCAATTTGTAACAGTTTTCAATGCTTTTGTTCTCTGTTCCACTCTACCATTGTGTCTTACTGTACTGCACGTGGCAAGCCCTTCAGCCTGGCTCCTCAGATTGCCAGTATAAAATCAGTATGAGCCCTTCTTTTGCATTATTGACCCAAAATCCTGACCAGTTCCGATGCCAGGCATGTTTTCTGACCTGTTAGTTGGTTGACCTGCTGAAGAAGCTCACATCTTCTACATCGTTAGTCAAACTTCGACCTTTTCTCTTTCTTATGAAAAGTATTTTTACTCTGATCCATTCCTGATTGACAGTTTTATTTCGTAAACTGTCAATTCTTTGGACGAACAGTATAAAAGAAATAGAATGGTGGTACACGTTGGTTGAATGCAACATTAACAGAGGTTTATTAAATAAGTTTTCACTGTTCAAAGGCTAGTAACGGGCAAAAGTCCGCGAAGCAGCCGATGATGTCACATATGTCTCGTAACTTGGTACTTAAAGAGATATTACACACAACTGCAATAATCCACGTATCTAATAGGAATCATCTTAAGTTTTTAATTTAAGACAGAGTTTCGGGAGGGTTCACAGTGCAGGGTAATTTCCCAACAGATGTTTAAACTTCCAGGGTAATTCCTGCGCAGTCTTTGCATAGGGACGTCCGGGGGGTCCCCCAGCACATCATCTGGGGATTTTCCAGTGCATCATGTGGTGGGTCCCCCAATGCATCATCTGGGGGGTCCCCTCAGCATCCTCTGAGGGGCTTCCCCCAGCACATCTTCAGGGGTACCAACCCAAGATCAGAAACTCTGAGCCATATTCTCCTATCCCTTTCTTCCTTATATGTTGTTGGCATTAGATGAATAGGGGTGAAAAGAAGAGGAGTGAAGCCAACATCTGACATGAACCATTTAAACTGTGTGGGCGTCACGGTGGCACAGTGGTTAACACTACAGTCTCACAGCACAAGCGACCCGGGTTCAATTTCGACCTTTCTTGACTGTGTGGAGTTTGTACATTCTCCCTGGGCGTGATTCTCTGATCCTGAGGCTAAGTGTTGACGCCGTTGGAAACGCCGTCGCGTTTCTCGACGGAGTCAACACGGCCCCAGGATCAGCAATTCTGGCCCCTACAGGGGGCCAGCAGGGCGCTGGAGCGGTTCATGCCGCTCCAGCTGCTGATCCGGCCGTGGAATGGGTGCCAGGGGATGCGCGCATGCACAGTGGGTCCGGCGCGAACCCGCGCATGCGCAGTCCCACCGGCGCGATTTCCGCGCATGCACGGTGTCTCCCTTGACCGCGCCGGCCCCGACCAAACATGGCGCAGGAATACAGACGCTGGCGTAGAAGAATGGAGGCCAGGAGACAGAGAGGCCGGCCCGCCGATCGGTGGGTCCCGATCGCGGACCAGGCCATATCGGAGGCCCCACCCCGGGGCCGGGCCCCCCCCCCCCCCTCCACCCCCACAGGCCACCCCAGACCCTTCAATGCCGAGGTCATGCGGCTCAGAGTATGTTAGAACGGCGTCGGCGGGATTCGGGGGTTTTTTAATGGCCACTCGGCCCATCTAGGCGGAGAATCGTGGAGGGCCACGTAGAGCGGCCTCTGACTGGCACTGCGCCGACCACGCCGGCCCCAATGGCGGCAATTCTCTGTTCTGCGGAGAATCGTGTCCCGACATAAGGGCGGCGTGGCGTGATTCACGCGGCCCCCCGGCGGTTCTCCGACCCGGCACGGGGTCAGAGAATCCTGCCTCCTGTGTTTCCTCTAGGTGCTCCGGTTTCCTCCCACAGTCCAAATATGTAAAGGTTAGGTGGATTGGCCATGTTGAATTGCCCCTTAGTGTCCAAAATGGTTAGGTGGAGTTACGGAGATAGGACATGGGCCTGGGTGCGGTGCTCCTTTGAAGGGTCAGTGCAGACCCAATGGGTGAAATGGCCTCCTTCTGCACTGTAGGGATTCTATGCAGTAGCTGAATGTGTATTCTATACAAGGGCAGCACGGTAGCACAACTGGATAGCACTGTGGCTTCACAGCGCCAGGGTCCCAGGTTAGATTCCCCGCTGGGTCACTGTCTGTGTGGAGTCTGCACGTTCTCCCCGTGCCTGCGTGGGTTTCCTCCGGTTTCCGCCCACAGTCCGAAGACATGCAGGTAAGGTGGATTGGCCCATGATAAATTTCCCTTAGTGACCAAAAAGGTTAGGAGGGGCTATCGGCTTACGGGGATAGGGTGGAAGTGAGGGCTTAAGTGGGTCGGTGCAGACTCGATGGGCCAAATGGCACTGTATGTTCTATATATACTATTTAAAACTACGTAAGTGAAGTCAGGCTCACGTCATGGTCATATTGAACAAGTATTGATTATGCTGCTAGTTTAGTTTACAAATAATAAACAGATATTGTACAGTAAAATTATGGTATTACTGAATTAAGCTGCTAGCTCTAGAGTGAGAGGAGCCGGGAATTTTATTCAATGAGCATAATCGTGGTGATTTGGATTCTGGTGATCTGTTTTTTTTGCAAATGGAAGTAAACTTCAGGAATTCTGCAAGATACAATTGATTAGAGAGTTGTTTGATGTATTTGCATCAGGTAAACCTTCATCTGGAGTCCATTAGAAGTGCATATGGAATTGCATTTGATAGCCTTCCTGAAGCCACACATAATTTGTTAAACTTGAATGTGCGCAAGGAGTTGCATTTGATATCCTCGGGTGTTTAATCACAGTTAAATGCTCACCGCTAATGCCATTGAGCCTAAACAGTTCAAAAGTTCAGGTTCTCACTTATGCAGCACATGCTTTCTACACATTTCCTGACCCAAGTGTGATGAGTTCCTATTTTCAAACTGAAAGCATTTTAGGCAGGTTTGCATACAAATAATAATTTAGGTTTTTTTTGTATTAAATTTGCTGCCAGAATTGTGGTAAGCAGCCCACTCAAATGTAAATTCAAACATCCAACCATCGAGAGTGGAACTGCCTCAGCAAACAGTGGTGGTCTTCGAAGGCAGAAAATGGCTCCAGAGTCAGACACGGAATATGACTATCCAGCAAAGGGAAGTTGTATTTATTGAAAGAACAAGCCAAGGAAAAAAAAATGAAGATACTGCCCTTCACTGTTCCAACACCATTACTAACGACAGGGATTTTGAAGGATGTGGACTTTTGTCAGGGATATTAATGTCACTGAACATGCTCAAAGTTATAAAGGATGATAACAAGTGAATCGCTGGCCTGGAAAGGACTAAACACAAAACAAAACAACAGAAAATGTCTCCAACTTCAAAAGTTAATGAATTTACACTCAAACTGATGAGACATGTAAGCACATCAAAAAATATTTGAAAGTTGAGCACTATTTACCATTTGGCATATATTCAATGTGAATATTTAGAATAATTGGAACCTCTAAAATCCTATTTATGTGAATGTAACACATTCTACAAAGCAGCTATACAATTTGCCCCACTCTGAACTAGCGAGAATGTACGATGGAGTTCAGCAGATGCAGCATCTGTCGGGCATTCTGAAGAACAGAAGGGAGCCGTATAGCCCTTCCAGCCTCTACCACCTTTCAATGAGACCATCGCTGCTCTTCGTCCTTTGCACTGTATCTCTTTCAATCTGGTCAGTGAAAATCTGTCAGTCTCAGTTTTAAAATTAACAATTGATCTAGCTTCAACTGCTATTTGCAGCAGAGTTCAAAAGTCCAGTCACCCTTCGCGTGTAAAAGTGTTTCCTGATTTCACTCCTGGCTCGCATTTTAAAACAATGTCCCCTACACCTAAACTTCCTAATCAGTTTCTCAACTCAGCCCTCTTTGTCATGGAATCATAGAATCACGACGGTATAGAAAGAGGCCATTTGGTCCATCGAGTCTACACCGACCCTTTGAAAGACCATCCTACCTAAGGCCCTATCCCCTGCCCTATTACCTCACCCTAAGGGGCAATTTAACATGTCCAATCCACCTAACCTGCAAATCTTTGGACTGTGGGAGGAAACCGGAGCACCCGGAGGAAACCCACTCAGAGACGGGGAGAAAGTGCAAACTCCACACACAGTCACCCAAGGTGGGAATCAAACCCGGGATCCTTGCGCTGTAAGTGCTAACCACTGCGCCACCGTGCCACCCATATTTCATTCTACCTTGAAATTAGATCACTGAATTCCCGTTGCCTACATCCCTTAATATATTAAAATCTTCAACGGAACAGCCCTTAACCTCCAAAATTTCAGGGAATAAAACCTTTGTTTCTGCAATCTTGCCTCTTGGAATCCTGCCAGAGAAATGAAATGAAAATTGCTTATTGTCACAAGTGGGCTTCAAATGAAGTTAGTGTGCAAAGCCCTTAGTCGCTACATTCCGGCACCAGTTCAGGGAGGCTGGTACGGGAATTGAACCCAAGCTGCTGGCCTGCCTTGGTCTGCTTCAAAAGCCAGCTATTCACCCTTATGCTAAACCAGCCCCTATGGCAGAAATTCCAATTTACACTTGCTTCCAATTCATGAATTCGAAAGCCAACGACAGCTGGACATCAAATAGAAAGAGAACATTCTGGAAATACGCAGCAGGTGACTCATTGTGCCAAAAAATACAGAAAAGTTCATGTTATCTATAAACCTTTCACCTAAATCAAATTTGGTAAATTGGAACCCATCTTTGGTGCAGTTTAACATTGTGATGATTTTAAGGGAAGATGGAATTATTTCAAATTGTGATTTCTACTCCAACTTAATCAAACATAAATCAGACAACTCACAGCTGTAAATGTGTCACACGTCACAGAAATTATAATAATTTTTTTTGTTCCTTTTCCAGCTAATTTACAAAGAAATTCAATACATTGTCTGGCATTCTAAGCTAGGTTTTAGAATCATTGTTATGTCAAACATTCCATAAAGCAATTCATCTTAAATAATGGACTTTGCCATTGTTTTTGCACAGGTCATTGCAAAGATCAAAGGGTAAGTACTTGTGTGTGCGTGTGTGCATTGCTAACTGCTGAAGGGGGAAAATTACACAGTGTAAGGAATCTGATTACAGCTAGTGGAGCCAAGAGAGTGTAATATGTCAAATGCCATCATGCAAGGGCACTGGTACATGTAATTTAATGCCTGCTAAATGTAACCTTGATGATATTAACACCACCAAATGTATGGTTGTTGTTGGCAGTGCAACATTCAGAACCACCTACCCTGAGATGCCATTTATACAAAGTATCAGATCTTGGCTGTACTATAACCGTGGGTATTTTGACCTTCAAAAACTTTGACCTACTAAAAAATGTCTAATGTGTGAAAGTAACGTGGAGAGTATGAACAAAGTGTTTTTGGGTACACTTGAGCTGATATGAGAACTTGACACACAGTTCCCATTGCTGCAACTGCGAAAATGGAATTGATAGTGTTAAGTCACAGTCTTATAATTTGCTCTGTTGGGAATGCATTACAGTTCAGTAAATAAGTAAAGACTTGGATTACTCCAACATGAACTAAGCAGCTTGTGTGGCCATTTAGTGAAATGGCGTTCACTCGACATAAGACCTAGCATTTATTTGGCCTTGTCCCCAAGTGTACCTTTTAAAAATAAAACAAAATGTTTTTGGTCAGTCATTGGACTCTGGGAGGAGATTAGAACAGAATCATAGAATGATTACAGCAGCGAAGGAGTTCATTCAGTCCTATGTGGCCATTCTAGTTCCCTGCAAGAACAGTGCATCTCGTCCCATTCCCTTACCCTTTCCCCCATAGCCCTGAATTTATTTATTTTTCAGATAATGAGCTTCATAAAGGGTGATATAGGGCCAAACTTTCACTCTTGAGTGGGGAGCGAAGATTCAGAATTCCTCACTCCACAAACCCAAATCTGGAGAAAGTGCCTCGGAGGTTCCAATTTTTATTCTGGGTGGAGGAGATGGTAACAGGAATTGGACCTGCCACCACCAGAAAGAGTTCAGTCGCAGCCATACGGGCAGCCGGGTGCAGAGTGAGGTGTGTGAAAGACTTGATACTGAGACTAAGAAAAAAGAATAAAAGAAAAAAAATCCCTCTAGCTATCGCTGCACAGGGTCTAGGACAACTCATCGCCGCTGACTCATCGCCAGCCCAACTCATCGCCAGCCCAACTCATCGCCAGCCCAACTCATCGCCAGCCCAACTAAAAATTGAAATTCATGGAGTGCTCAATAAAATTTGGTGGATATTAAAATCATCTTTATTCAAAATCAAAGTCTCAAAAATTAATGGAGGTGAAAAGACTTATTTTATGTTATGAGAAATACCGCGTTAATATTCAATAGGAATCCTATTCTTATTGGTGAAGAGTCATGGGTGTGAGTATTTATGAATTTCACTACGTTTCCAAATCTTGTGTGAATTCTTGCTTTGCATCTGCTGAGCTGTTCACATCGCCAAAACATCAAATCGCCTTCGGTTTTACTGAATTTATCAAAAATGAACAAATATCCATTATGAGAAAACTTCTCTTTGCCTCGCTGACTTAAAACTTGCTCCATTGTAAAGGGTTTAAAATTGGAAGAATTTAAAATTGAAGTTCCTAGAAACGGTAATTTGTGGATCTAGTTAGTCGGTAATTACTTGTTATGTGGAGGAACAGATTTATTTGTTGACAAATAGGTGTGTTGGTAATTGAGTTATTTGTGGATCTAGTTAGTCGGTAATTACTTGTTATGTATGAAGAGGCGTTTTTGTTTTTATTATTATTTTGGGCTGGCGATGAGTTGGGCTGATGATGAGTTGGGCTGGCGATGAGTTGGGCTGGCGATGAGTTGGGCTGGCGATGAGTTGGGCTGGCGATGAGTCGGCGGTGATGAGTCAGCGGCGATGAGTCGGCGGCGATGAATTGTCCCATTCCCCGCTGCATACATCCTCTCACCCATCCACTCCCTCCACATGCCCCACCCATACTACATAATGCTCCCGTACACATCCCAAGGACCCCTCATACTTCCCATAGCAACCTATGCCCCATGTCCCAATCCTCATGGCCCATTATACACGTATTCCAAGTTAGTGCTAGCACATGCCAATCCTCCCCCCCCATCCACCACTGTGCATGCCAACTCACCCAGTGTCCACCACAGACAGACCTCAAGAGCATTGCAAAGATGAAGTAAAATAAAGTTTGAAGTATCTATTGCAGACATTATTAAAAATAACACTTCAATTCATTTTTAAAAATCTATTCAGTGCATTTAAATTCCTTCAACTACATAATCCCATATAAAAGCAAACATTTTCATTCAAGTACTTAATCCCTTAGGAAAACAAATATTTGTCTTCATAGCCCTATAGAAACACTTTAGAATCCCACTATCCCACAGTGGGGCATCCCACTGTGATAATGATAGGAATGGAATCAGTCATTTAACACTAATCCTATGACGTTAATCCTCAGCCTTATGTCAACAGATAGAACATAGAACATAGAGTATTACAGGGCAGTACAGGCCCTTCGGCCCTCGATGTTGCGCCGACCTGTGATACCACTCGAAAGCCCATCTACACTATTCCTTTATCATCCATATGTTTATCCAATGACCATTTAAATTGCCTTTAATGTTGGCGAGTCCACTACTGTTGCAGGCAGGGCATTCCAGAGGGCATTCTCTGAGTAAAGAACCTACCTCTGACATCTGTCCTATATCTGTCTCCCCTCAATTTAAAGCGATGTCCCCTCGTGCTCGCCATCACCATCTGAGGAAAAAGGCTCTCACTGTCCACCCTATCTAATCCTCTGATCAACTTGTATGCTTCAATTAAGTCACCTCTTAACCTTCTTCTCTCTAACGAAAACAGCCTTAAGTCCCTCAGCTTTTCCTCATAAGATCTTCCCTCCATACCAAGCAACATCCTGGTAAATCTCCTCTGCACCCTTTCCAATGTTTCCACATCCTTCCTATAATGCGGCCACCAGAACTGCATGCAATACTCCAAATGCGGCCACACCAGAGTTTTGTACAGTTACAACATGACCTCATGGCTCCGAAACTCAATCCCTCTACCAATAAAAGCTAACACACCGTACGCCTTCTTAACAACCCTCTCAACCTGGGTGGCAACTTTCAGGGATCTATGTACATGGACACCGAGATCTCTCTGCTCATCCACACTACCAAGAATCTTACCATTAGTCCAGTACTCTGTATTCCTGTTACTCCTTCCAAAATGAATCACCTCACACTTTTCTGCATTAAACTCCATTTGCCACCTATCAGCCCAGCTCTGCAGCTTATCTATGTCCCTCTGTAACCTGCAACATCCTTCTGCACTGTCCACAACTCCACCAACTTTAATGTAATCTGCAAATTTACTCACCCATCCTTCTACGCCTTCCTCCAGGTCATTTATAAATATGACAAACAGCAATGGCCCCAAAACAGATCCTTGTGGTACACCACGTGTAACTGAACTCCAGGCTGAACATTTCCCATCAACTACCACCCTCTGTCTTCTTACAGATAGCCAATTTCTGATCCAAACTGCTAAATCACCCTGAATCCCATGCCTCCGTACTTTCTGCAATAGCCTATCGTGGGGAACTTTGAAATTTGAACATTGAAGATAGAGTAGAATTTCAAAATCTGACCTTCTTCTTTTACACTGCAGGAGATTTAAACTTTTCAAAAGCTTGACAGCTTCCACAGAGCTTATCCACCTTTTATGCACATTCATATTTACTCATCAAATCCAGCGGGCACCTTAGCTCTCTCAAAAGGGTGAACCAGCCAAACGATGCCCCTGGCCCCATTACATAAAGGCACCATGCCCGCCTAAATAACTTGGCAACTTTGAACCTTGTCCTCAAAGGCTAAAGCCCACAAGTTATGTTTTGGAGATCCCACTAATGAAAGTTGGATCTGTTCGAAGACAGCTGCACGATTCAATGTGTTGGTGCCTCCATGAACCACGGATGTGTAAACTACAGCCCATCCCTGTTCCCCCAATCCCCTTCCACCGGCAAAAATGGTGGGTGCCAAGTTCGGGGGTGGGTCACTTATTAAATCAAACCTCATTTTGATTTTATGATTCTGAGACATTACTTTTACAAAAGATGGAGAGCAAGTAACAGCTATCCAATCCAGTACCTTTACTCCAGGCTGTCTTCCACCTCTGAGTGGTCAAGTTAATAAGATTGTGATTCCAAGAAGCATCCCAGCTCCAGCAAACTGAAATACTGCACAGTACAGTGCTTCTTACTGAATTGATGGACACCAAGAAGAGAAATTATATCCCAACAGGCAAATTTGAACACAGACCTATCAACAGCATGTCAAGTATCCATCCTTTCAACATTGTAACAAACAAAGCCTACCTTGAACAAGCTTCAAACAGGAATAGAAATAGCAGTCATGATTTCATTTAACTATCTCCCGGCCAATCCAAAATGGTAGTGGGCGGGAGCACGTTGGGAATGAAAATAAAGGGCACTGCCCCCATTTCAATTACCCGTTCCTGTTCGTGGGCAGAATGTATGTCGCTGTAGAAGAATGCTGGAGCAGGTTATTTTCTTTCCTGGAAAGGTAATGCAAAGTATGAATGAAATCAATATAATTTTTGCATCTGATGTAACCTAAAGTTAGCGATTTGCATTAATTCTAATATGCACAACTATTGTTTAATTGAGTTTGATTCATCAAAAAAAAATGGAAAGTCTCATGTACGGAGGGAGAATAATGCCCACCAGCAATTTATGTTCCAATTTACCTCAGCTGGCTCACCATGTACTCATGGTCAACAATGATTGAATGGCAGCCATCCAAGTCCTCAGGCACTGGTGTCATAGAAAATATTGAATGTTGTCATTCCCCAGGGGAAATCAGCCTTTGGCTGTTGAGAATGTGAAGCTTCTGATTTGTGAATGTTCTCAATTTATACCCTTTAGATCAAATTTGAGCGCTGTTGAATTCTCACTGCTCATGTGAAAATGCCTAATTGAACTCTTGTTATTCCTCCTAAAATTACGTGGTTAGTTATCAATACAGTTACTGTGAGAGTGAGAATTTTTTGACATCTGGCAGGAGAGTCAGGCTACTGATGTCATGAATATATGTTCATTCACCTGAAGAAGGAGCCGTGCTCCGAAAGCTCGTGTTTGAAACAAACCTGTTGGACTTTAACCTGGTGTTGTAAGACTTCTTACTGTGCTCACCCCAGTCCAACGCCGGCATCTCCACATCATGAATATATGTGACTCAGAAGAACATTGAGTCACTGTTAAAGTCCTGAGGCATTTCCTTGGTAAACACAATCTGTTGTGAGGAGCCCCCACACTTGTATAAATGCGTGACACTGATCAAACACCTGGGCCGCGATTTTGTGTCCCCCTTTGCCGCATGCGTAAATGGAAACAGGATCACAAAATATCGCGAGTGTCAAAAAATGGGATTTACCAAAGCATAGTCCCTGCACCCTGCCAGAGATGTAACGCAGTTCCCACCCAGAAAGGTTAGGAATCTCGTTAGCATTCATGTGAATCTTATTCGCAGAAATCTTCGCTATAACCTCCCCCACATTGAATAGCCTGCCCCAGCGTTTAGATGTCTCGCCAACGTGGTTTACAATAGATTTTAGAGATGAAGCGTCTGGAGGACCTGAGGGTAATTACTCCAGTACAGTTTTCAAAATGGGCAGCACCGATCATCGCAGTGTTGAAGCCAGACCGGACAGACCGAATCTGTGGTGATTATAAGATGACGAACAGGGCGGCTAACTTAAATAAATACCCTATACCTAGGATAGAAGATTTATGTGCTAAGTTGGCTGGAGGTCTTAAATACGCGGGGCGTGATTCTCCGCCCCCCACGCCGGGTGGGAGAATAGCGGGAGAGCCTCCCGACATTTTTCACGCCTTCCCGCTATTCTCCCCCCCCCCCCACGCCCGACCCACGCCATGAGTCGCCGCTCGCTGTTTTTTACGGCGAGCGGCAATTCTCCGAGGCCGATGGGCCGAGCGGCCGGGCCTTCACGCCCGTTTCAACACGGCAGCAAACACACCTGCTCGCTGCCGTCGTGAAATGGGCGCCAGATGCCCTTTTGGGGGGGCATAGGCCCGCTATCAGTGCCCACCGATCGCGGGTCGTGCATCCGTAACTGACGCACTCTTTTCCCTCCGCCGCCCCGCAAGATCAAGCCGCCACGTCTTGCGGGGCAGCTGAGGGAAAAGACGCCAACTGCGCATGTGCGGGTTGGCGTTGTCCAACCTGCGCATGCACGGCCGATGTCATCGGCCGCATCAGCCGGCGTGATGCTTGACGAATCGGCCCCGGAGGTGGGCGTGAAGGCTGCTGTGGGTCACGGCCTGTTCCACGGCAGCCTTTACTATTCTCCGCATTTGCGGAGAATCTCGCACGCAAAGTTTGATTTCAGAATTAACGCAAAGGGGTTACACTCACTTGAAGATAAGATAAAGGCAATCAAAAGGGTTTCCAAACCAAATAATGCATCTGAATTGATGTCTTTTCTAGGGACGGTCAATTATTATGGCCGTTTTTTTGCCCAAATGTCAATTATTTTGGCATCCCGACTTCTAATGAAACACCAACGTTGAAAGTGGGAGGAGACTCAAAGGAAATCTTTTGGTCAAGTCAAGCAGGCCCTGCCGTCATCGACTTTGCTGATCCATTTCAGCAACAACAAACACATTGTGGTTCCTTGTGTCTGTTGCCTTCGCATCCCGAACACTGTCAGATGCTGAAAGGTGATATTTCTAGATCGACAAAGAAAGTCTGGGCGTCATTTATACTGAGAAAAAATATTATCAATACTTTTATGGTTCACATTTTACCATCATCTCGGACTATAAAGCATTACCCGGCAATTTTCATGAAGATAAGTCCTTCCGAGCAATAGCTTCAGCCCGTGCACAAAGGTGGGTAGTACTCATGGTGGCATATCCATTTACCTTTCAGCATAGATCGGGAACCCAGATATCAAATGTGGATGCTTTGAGCAGGCTTCCATTACCGCAAACCATTTCTGAGCCTCCCACTCTGCAAGAGATTGTCCTGGCTTTAAACCCTCCTGTGGGCTTGCAGAGTAATCGTGCCACCCCCGGGTCAGAAGCCTCTTCTGCAAGAACTTCTTGTTCTCGTCCAATTCAATCCCACATGCCACCACCAAGGTTACCCAATGTTATAGGGGGAGGACTGCTCCAAAGAGAGACCTTCTCTCGGGGCCCTCTGCTGCCGGACGGCAACAAGGGTGAAGGCAAGGAAGTGAAGGGTGTGCAGCAGCTCATACAGGAAGCCCCTAGAGCAGAGAGGGCATTTCCGCGAGGTGGCTCAGACTGTGGGGTTCTGGCTCCAGAGGGAGGATGTGGAGCTTCGGCCACTGAGCAATTCAGTCCGAGCAGGGGCGCACTCAAATGGGAGTTCCCCACGCACATGCTGCCTCTCGAAACCATGAGTGTCACAGGGTCTGTGCACAACCATTTTAGGGTCACGGGTGGCAATGGTCATGAGCTGGACATCCAAGTGGCTTATTAACCTCCTTTGCTTTGACAAATGAGCCAATTATACCCACCAACTCAGCACTGATGAGTGTTTGTGCCATTGATTACCAGTCGCCAGTTAATCCTTTACATTCTGATCTCATCATTCAGTGAATCCTGAGGGTTGCCTTCAGCATTTGATGAGAAGCCGAGCAGATTTAGAAGATCCTTGTCAAGGGTAAAAGACTATAAAACTCAGCAGGCTGCCATGTTCCAACAGGTGTTGTCATTCCTTCCCCCGCCCCCTTCCCCCATTGACTGGGTTGCACACAGAGTCTTCCAGTTAATGTTAGGGCAGATGCCTGCACCATTCATGAGATCTTAGGGCACAGGATCGTCTCCGAAACTGGAGGCCAATTGGTCAGGCTGAGTGGGGCGAGGGTGATGTAAGGTCTTGACCATTCTGGGAGAATGTAAGGGATTGGACTTCAGTGTGATTGCCAGACAGTAGTGAGGGACCATTGGATGAACGCTCCCGGCGGTCGATGGGAAATGGGTCAGGACATGGGGTCGACTTCATAATGTTCAGTCTTTCTTCCCGTTCCGTTAATTGAGTGTGGAAGAGATGGAATGGTAGAACTGACTGTAATCCTTCTCACCATGAGGCAAGAAAGACAACAAAGGCTCTCCGGAAGCAGCAGCAGAACCCTGAGGAGGAAGGTACGGCAGCTCAGCTGCCATTGGTAGGACCCCAGGGAACTCAAAGGCACCAGCTTCAGGCCAGAGTTCACAGATGGTGACTTTCCTGAAGTTGTGTTCGAGGAGATTCTGTGTGTCCCAGGACATGATCGCTCACCTGTGTCACCTGCTCCAGGAGTTGGCACCACATGGAGTCTGAGGGCAGCCACTGTCTGTCACCCTGAAGGCCACAACTGTCCTGAGCCTTTCTGCGACTGGGTCCTTTCTGGGGCGTTTGTGGCATCTTGCAGGCTTCTGCAGATAAGTGTACCAGGGAGGTGACGGACTGCACCGTTCGCGAGGGCTCACAATTCCATCAGTCGTGACCGGGAACAGGCTGGCCAGAAAACAAGAGCCATGATATTTATCCAGATAACCGGCTTCCCACAAGTGCAGGGAGTTCAGCAGGCTGCCTGGCTCCAAGGGGTATTGTAATGGGAGCCATTGATTATACACACGTGGCTCTCTGATCCCCATAACATCAAGGAGACCCTTTATTAACCGCAAGGTCTTCCACTCTCTGAATGTTCAGATTGCCTCTAACCACACAAAGCGCATCCTGCAGGTGTGTGCTAGGTTCTCAGTGAGCGTCTATGACAGTTACATCCTTGGCCGCTCACAGATAGCCGAGGTATTTCAGGGAGTTAAGCAGCTACAATAGTGGCCCCTCTGGAACAAGGGGTCTGATGATGCTTGTGAAGAGGCCACAGAGTGCAGCAGAGACCCGATATAACAGGTCTCATGCTGTTACTCATGCTTTGGTGGCACAGACCATCAGGATGTTGAAGATGCAGTACTGGTGCTTGGGCCGATATGCTGGAGCCCTCTAATAGAGTTCCCAGTGATTCCTTCGCACTGTGGTTGTGTGCTGCACCCTCCACAACCTGGTACTTCAACGGGGTGAGGAGCTGGCCGACGAGGAAGTGGACAAGTGGCACATCTCCTCTGATGAAGAGGTTGAGATGGCCAGCAAGGGAGAGGAGAGCTGAGGATGCCCTTATTGCCGGCCGCTAAACTGATGACCAGGATTAGGGTGACCACTGGAGCCGCATCATGGGAGATGGTCCTTCCTGACTGTCTGTTGGCATTGCTGGCATATACTTGATATGGCTCATTCCTGGCAAAGATGTAGTTGCCCCTAGTGCCAACAATGCAGATGATGAATTGCAGTAAGGACAGCATTGCTCCTGAAAGAGCAACCGTGAATGTCTGTCTTCTACCTGGCTGAAACAGCTCGCTAACTCTTAATCACCAGGGTCATATCAGGGCAATGATGGAAAGTCTTATCTCTTCTGGTGCAGGATCTTCTACAGTTAGGGGTGTCCTGTGGATCAGTGTCACCAGTGCCAGAGACACTGGGCGCGATTCTCCCAACGGGAGACTGAGTGCCGACGCCGAAGTGAAACCCGGAGTGTTTCACTCCGGCGTCAGAGGCTGTTCCTCGCCCCCTATTCTCACCCCCCCCCCCCCCCCCCCCCCCGGGGGGGCTAGGAGTGGCGGCGCGTGAATCCCGAACGCCTGGTCTTGACGCTTGCGTCAAAGCGGCGCACCAGGAATGACGCGGCCAGCGGCGCTGAAGTGACATGCTCAGGTTGGCCGGCTCCAACCCGCGCATGCGCAGTTGCCGTCTTCCCCTCCGCTGCCCCACAAGACATGGCGGCCATGGCACTACTGAAGGACAATTACGGTCAGTGGACCAACAAAATCTACGCCAGGCACATCCTCTCCACACGGCACCAACTTCCCGGTGAGTCTATGGAATATTTCTGGTGTGCCCTGCTCGCCCTAGTTAGAGACTGTGGCTGCCAGGCCATTTCGGCCACTGAACATTCAAACCTCCTGATGAGAGACGTGGTCGTTACGGGCATAGGGTCTGACTACATCCGCCAGCGCCTCTTAGAAGGGGCCACGCTTGACCTCGAGGTGACCAAGAAACTAGCGCTCTCGCTCACAGTCGCCTCACGCAACATACAGGCTTATGCCCCCAACTGCACGGCCCACCCCCCTGTGCATCGTGGACCCCGTCGACGGCCACCCCATCATGGACCCCATCAGCGACCGTCCCCAGCCAACCCCACACCTGGGCCGCGCGGCAGTCAACCATCCCCGGGGGACCCAAATGCTACTTCTGCGAACAGGCAAAACACCCCCAGTAGCGTTGCCCAGCGCGGAGCGCACTCTGCAAGGACTGTGGCAAGAAGGAACATTTCTCTGCAGTGTGCCAGGCCCACTCAATCACCGCTATTGTCCCGGCACCCCCCACGTATGGCCAGTGGACGCCGCCATCTTCCCCTCCTCGGATCACGTGCGGAACCTGGGCGCAGCCATCTTTCTCTACTTACAACACGTGTGGCCCGTGGGCGCCGCAATCTTACCCGCCTCAGGACCCCTGCATGTCGGGCACCTCATCAGGCCGCTCATCGGCTGCAACCGCCAACAACCAGCCGCATCTTGCCTCGGTCACAATTGACCAGTCTCGACCGCACAACCTCCCGACCGCTTGGACAAGGGTGAAGGTCAACGGGCACAAGACCTCCTGCCTGCTAGACTCCGGGAGCACTGAGAGCTTCATTCACCCCGATACGGTAAGGAGCTGCTCCCTCGCGTAACACCCGCTAACCAGAAAATATCCCTGGCCTCCGGATCCCACTCCGTGGTGATCCGGGGGTACTGCATCGCCACCCTCACCGTCCAGGGCTTAGAGCTCAGCGGCTTCCGCCTCTGCGTCCTCCCCAACCTCTGCGCGGCCTTGCTACTCGGCCTGAACTTCCAGTGCAACCTCCAGAGCCTAACCCTGAAATTTGGCGGGCCCCTACCACCCCTTGCTGTTGGCGCCCTCGCGACCCTTAAGGTTGACCCCCTTCCCTTTTTTCAAATCTAACCCCGGATTGCAAACCCATCACCACCAGGAGCAGACGGTACAGAGTCCAGGACAGGACCTTCATCAGTTCTGTGATCCAGCGACTGCTGCGGGAAGGCATCATCGAGGCCAGCAACAGACCCTGGAGAGCCCAAGTGATAGTGGTGAAAACCAGGGAGAAAAACAGGATGGTCATTGGCGACAGTCAGACCACCAATCGGTACACGCAGCTCGACGCGTATTCCCTCCCACGCATATCTGATATGGTCAATCAGATTGCACAATGCTGGGTCTTCTTGACAGTGGACATGAAATCTGCCCACCACCAGCTCCCCATCCGTAAGATGGACTGCCCATATGCTGCGTTCGAAGCAGACGGCCGCCTTTACCATTTCCTTCGGGTTCCCTTCGGTGTCACCAACGTGGTCTCGGTCTTCTAGCAGGAGATAGACTGAATGGTTGACCGGTATGGACTGCGGGCCACTTCCCCGTACCTAGACAATGTCACCATCTGCAGCCACGACCAGCAGGACCATGACGCTAACCTTTCCAAATTTCTCCATGCCGCCACTCTCCTCAACCTAACTTACAACAAGGAGAGGTGTGTGTTCAGCACGAACCGATTAGCCATCCTCGGTTATGTGGTTCAGAACAGAGTTCTAGGGCCCAACCACAATCGCATGTGCCCCCTCATGGAACTCCCCCTCCCCGACTGCCCCAAGACCCTCAAACGATGCCTGGGGTTCTTTTCGTATTATTCCCAGGGGGTCCCAAACTCTGTGGACAAGGCCCGCCCACTCATTCAATCCACCGTTTTCTTACTGACGGCCGAGGCTCACCACGCCTTCAACCGTATCAAGGTCGATATCGCCAAGGCCGCGATGCACGCGGTCGACGAGATGTTCCCCTTCCAAGTCGAGAGCGATGCATCAGACATCGCTCTGGCCGCCACCCTCAACCAGGCAGGCAGGCCCATGGCATTATTTTCCTGCATTCTCCATACTTCCGAAATTCAGCACTCTGATGTATCATCGATTGCACGCGAGGCGAGTGATTTACCAAAGTCTGGCTTTAATTGACTAGAACACAGCTCTGCGATCGTCTACAGTGGAAAGGGACGATCGTCAGGCGTCTGGGCATTTATACCTCGTTAATAGAGGCGTGGTTAACTCAGCCTCTCGGCCAATCGGTCGAGAGGCACATGACCGACCAGGGCCAATGGTAAGCCGACGTTCTGGCCCAATGGCAGACGAGTATGCAGATCATATCACCACACACTCCTCCGTCAAAAAGGAGGCCCAAGCTATTGTTGAAGCTGTGCGACATTGGAGGCATTACCTGGCCGGCAGGAGATTCACTCTCCTCACTGACCAACAGTCGGTTGCCTTCATGTTCAATAACACACAGCGGGGCAAGATCAAAAATGATAAAATCTTGAGGTGAAGGACCGAGCCCTCCACCTACAATTACGAGATTTTGTATCACCCCAGTAAGCTCAACGAGCCTCCCGATGCCCTATCCCGAGGTACATGTGCCAGCGCACAAGTGTACCGACTCCGGACCCTGCATGACAATCTCTATCACCCAGGAGTCACCCATTTTTACCACTTCATTAAGGCCTGCAATCTGCCCTACTCCATCGAAGAAGTCAGGGCTGTCACCAAAGACTGCCACGGTGTGTAAACCGCACTTCTACCGGCCAGACCGTGCGCGCCTGGTGAAGGCTTCCCGCCCCTTTGAACGCGTCAGTGTGGACTTCTAAGGGCCCTCCCATCCACCGACCGAAACATGTACTTCCTCAGAGTGGTCAACGAATATTCCCGATTCCCCTTTGCCGTCCCATGCCCCGATATGATGTCTGCCACCGTCATCAAAGCCCTCAATGCCATCTTTTCTCTGTTCGGTTTCCCCGCCTACGTCCACAGCGACGGGGGATCCTCATTTATGAGCGGTGAGCTGCGCCAGTTCCTGCTCAACAGGGGCATTACCTCATGCAGGACGACCAGCTCCAACCCCAGGGGCAACGGACAGGGTGAGTGGGAGAATGGGACGGTCTGGAAGGCCGTCCAGCTGGCCCTCCGGTCCAGAAATCTCCCAGTCTTCCACTGGCAGGAGGGCCTCCCCGACGCACTTCACTCCATTCAGTCGCTGCTGTGCACCGCGACTAACAAAACCCCCCATGAACGTCTCTTTGCTTTCCCCAGGATGTCCACCTCTGGGGTTTCGCTCCCAATGTGGCTGGCAGCTCCAGGACCCGTCCTCCGTAAGAACGTGCGACTCCACAGGTGGACCCGTTGGTTGAGAGGGTACAGCTACTCCACGCCAACCCGCAGTACGCTTAAATAGTGTACCCCGACGGCCGCCAAGACTCAGTCTCCCTCAGGGATCTGGCACCAGCTGGTTCCTCTTCCCCGGCGCTACCCTCCCTTCCCCCGGCGCACCCCACTGCAGCCCCCGCTCCAGGACAATCCATCCTCCCCTTGCTCCCACCGGGGGATGAAGAGGATTTCGACACGCTCCCAGAGTCACCGAAGACCAAGCCGATGCCTCAGTCGCCACCAGCACTGCGATGCTCTCGACGACAGATCAAGGCACCGGACCGTCTAAATTTGCAACCTTCTCTGTACTTTTTTAAAGCAATCTGTATGTATATAGTTCTCCACCACCCCCGCTGGACTCATTTTTAACAGGGGGTGAATGTGGTAGTCACTACTGATTTATTATACTGTATATATGGGCTTTATGGTAAGGCTCTTGTACTACAGGTACGGGGGAGATCCCTGCCTGCTGGCTCCACCCAGTAGGTGGAGTATAAATATGTGTGCTCTCCGTACAGTAGCCATTTCGTCAGCTGGTGTAGGAGGCCACACATCTCTGTGTAATAAAGCCTCGATTACATCCTACTCTCGTCTCGCCGTAATTGATAGTGCATCAAGCACCCAACCTTTCAGGGTCAGAATGATGCATTTGTCTCAGCAGCACTTTATGAACAATTCTAGTGAGAACGGGGAGGCACAAAGATGTTGCAAAAAGTGACGTTTAATACATTGACAGAGCTGGTTGAAGATGTACGTATGTGCTCGCTATCTCCAAGTGCCGAACAAAACCAGTGCCCACACTGAGCAGCTATCCTTTCTTCATCTTTTTAACTTGCTTCTATGTATTGGTATATAGCCAGGATCCACTGCAGAGGTGGAGACACCCTGCTGCCTGCCATGCCCTCTTTGTGATGATTTTGGCGGGCATAGTCAGGAAATCCAGGACCTGGAAGGCTCCGGCCTGCTTTTGAGGTGTTGTGTTGTGATGGCGCCACCCTCCTTGGTCTGGGGGCTGGAGCTGGCATGGTCACAGAAAGAGGGAAGTCAGATGGTTTAAACACTCCTAAGGTCTCCTTGGTGGAAAGTTCCAGCCTATGCACCACCTTTTCCTTCTCTCTATGGGTGCATTAGAGCCCCTGGCTTCCTCCTTTGGATTGTAGGGCAGTTAGAGTGAGATTGAGAACCCCTTCCATTCTATAGAGCTGGTACTCATGGATGCCCAAAAGTGCCAGCATCATGGGTTCATGCCTTGGACCATGGAGTGAATATCCTGCACTAAGGTCTCTGCTGTGTCAGCCACCCCCGCAGAGTTTACCTGCCTGCATCAGAGTGTTGGCATGATCTCCTCAGACAGAAGGAATGGGAATCAGGGCAGCACGGTAGCACAGTGGTTAGCACAGTTGCTTCCCAGCTCCAGGGTCTCAAGTTTGATTCCTGGCTTGGGCCACTGTCTGCACGTTCTCCCCGTGTCTGCGTGGGTTTCCCCCGGGTGCTCCGGTTTCCTCCCATAGTCCAAAGATGTGCAGGTTAGGTGGATTGGCCGTGATACATTGTCCTTCGTGTCCAAAAAAGGCTAGTTGGGGTTACTGGAGGTGTGGGGATAGGGTGGAGGTGTGGGCTTGGGTAGTGTGCTCATTCCAAGAGCCGGTGCCGACTCGATGGGCCAAGTGGCCTCTTTCTGCACTGTAAATTCTATGATATGATTCAGTCGACCTTGCAATCCAAGGAGTGATGCGGACATCACTTCCTGACCTTACCTAGTTTGCCTCTGGAGCTCCAGCAACTGAGGGACCGCTGTTTCCAAAGGCACAGAGGCACATCATCTGACTTCTGCTCATCAGAATCCTCGCCCCCTCCCCCACCCCAGCAGTCCTCCGAGTGACAGATCCGCGGGACATCCCTGCCTCCACTTGTTGTGGATTAGAAGACGCGAGATACTCACCAGTTTCTGACCGCAAATCCTGTCTACTGCTAATACCCACCAATGTGCGTGACTCCGCACTGGGGGAGGATGTATGCCTCTTCTATCTGGACGCCAAAGAACCCATCAGAACTGTTCTCTGGGCCGATGTCTACTGCCTGACCAGTGGAGACACTGGGCTGCTCCCACAATGTGCTTACAAAAGAAGATCGATGGCATTAGTGCATGGCCACGCACAAGGTTGGTGAGGTGGATGATGGTGTTTTGGGTCCTCATTTTGTTTTGCGTCCATCTCGCCCTCAGTACAGGAGAGGTCCTCTTCCTCCCGGCCAGCTGGAGGGCTCCGTCTTCAAAGATATTTAACTCTGCCATCGCTCTGTCTTTTTTGTCTTTTTTTATGGTGATTGAAGAGTACAGATGGTGAGAGTGTAAGCAGGCCGCATGCTAAGTTGGATGGTAAGAATGCATGGCATGCATGGGTGGGAGCAGGGATAAGATGAGGAGAGGGTGTGGGAGGGCGAGTGATGGGATCCCTTCAGCCGGCAGGGAGTGATTTCCTTATGGATGTGAGCTGGTTGGGTGAGTGGGAGCAAATGAGAATAATTACTTGCCCTGGCTGAACTGAGGATGTCATTCATCCTCTTCCATTACTGGATACCCCTCCTCTGGTGCAGGGAGTTGCGCTTACCAATGCTGCCACCGCCACCCGGGGGGCTTGACGACCTTGTTTGAAGGCGTCACCTGAGGGTGCAGGATGTGGCATCTCGCCCCAACGGCATCAAAAATTCAGGTCAGGGATCCCTCCGAAACCCGTCCTTGCAGCCATGCTGCACGGTGGACTTGGAAGCAGTGCTAAGGAGCGTTGAGAGATGTTTAAATGGAACACCCCACTGATTGAAGCACTCTCTGTTGGAATGGTGGGATGGATGAATCAGATTCCCCCCCGTCACCCGTGAAAACACGTTAAACCCGCAAAAACATTTTCCCGCCCTAACTGCCTAACATACAACAGGAAAAGCCGCCAATGCCTCTGACGGGCTATACTTCATTCCCCCCCCCCCCCCCCCCCCCCCCCAAGTTGACACTTAGCCAAAACAAAATCGGAAAATTCTGCCATTGAATTCTATCTTGTACAATCAAATTAATTAATTTATTTGAAAATGTCCCACAGAACAACCCTAACTTTAGTCGTCCTGTGGTAATCCTACCCTTCGGTAATCAAGTGCTGGTTTTCTTTAATTGTTATTGTTTAGAATTTAGAGCTGTTGGCAGTCATGGAGACATTACTAAGAAGCGGCCTGTGGCTTTACTCATCTGATTGACTGGGATTTAACACAGACCAACCAGCTTCATATTATTTTATCTGTCAATAAGAATCATTGATATTTAAGTCAATGTTTCGGAAGTAATGAGACAATATTAAATCCTATCACTATTTTTAAAATTATGATATTGGTGGAATAATATGATCAAAAACAAACAGAAATATTTGGTTAGACCCATAACCACACAGTGGGTATTTTTTGGCACTGACATATCCTCCATTAAGGAAGTCAGGAAGTGTACCTTATTATTAATCATCAATATTGTTGTTTCTCTGTGATGATATGCATCACTGTAAATACACAAGGGGTTAATGTAAATACACTAAGACTAAGTAAACACTAGAGGGAGCACCAGAGACATCATGACATGCAGACATACAGCTGAACACATAGAATAGGACACGACCAATGGGCAGTCAAGAAACCCAGAGGTGACACTACCACAAGGGGGCAACCCATATAAAAGGACAGGGCACACATGCTCTTTCTCTTTCCACAGGCGACACCAAGAGAGAAGGATGGGCCAATCAGAAGCATCACACCCAACCCACCGCATGTCTTAGAGCAGACTGGTTAGTTAGATTGAGTTACTGTAGCAAGATTAGCAGGAGAGTCGAACTCAAATAGGAGAATTGTTAACTGTTCAATAAATGTGTTAAACCTATCTCCAAGCCTGAACCTTCCTTTGTCAGAGCATACATCAAGGAAGCAGCTTATGCGACATAAAGAAGCATAACACAACATTTCCTCCCACACCTACTGGTACTCAAGGCAGACTTTCGTCTATTCCCATAGGGAGATTTTTCTCCTGGAGCAGGTTGCTAGCCTGTTGCCAGAGGCTTTTAGCTTGAGGGGCATCACTCTGCATCAAGCATAGCTGACCAGGAGTCACCCCTGGTCATACCGCCTGCCCTTGACATGTTAGAAAGATTTTGCAGGTTGATACTCAACCTCTTGGCTGCATGAAGGCTATCCTTGGCCATCAGAACCTGAGGTGGAACCCGAACCGGAGCATCTGGACTGGATTCTTCCACCCCACCCACTGCAAGAACGGCCACGGGCGAGACGCCGACAATGGAAAAATCCATTGACCTTGGGCGGGATTCTCTGGCTCAGAGGCAGGGATCATACCCAATGCACCACAAGGCTCCAAACCACCAATATGCCACCTGCTGTATTGGTTTCGGCAAAAAGAATCAGTGTTCCAGCAATTTGCCTGACACAATCAGGAGCTCCATTGCAGAAGCAAATAAGATTCTGAAAGCACTATTAGTTTATACCATCTGCTGCCGGTTACATTTGACAAAACAAATCTGCATAGAACCTTAAAAGGATATTGCAGGTCATCATCAGCAAGCTTAGATTTTGAAATATATTTACCTGAACATGGAGCCAGAAGGTGCAGACATTCTCCCTATGCCTCATATTCAAAGCATGTTAACAACTGCCAAGCAGCGCTCCTTCCCTCACCAATCCTCCCTTCCCCACCCCCCGATCTCAGCCACTGCCTGTCGTGTTAATCACCCTGGGGTAACACGGACTGCAACTGGATGCAGTTGTACTTGAAAGTAGACTCCAAACTTTGATGTTCGTTCAATATGCTTTATTGAACTTGTTAAGCAGTGCACACAGTTTGCTGTGGGTTTAACACTCTACCAATCTAAGCGTGCTTACTATAACTAACTAGACCAGACTAGCTCTGAGCCACGTGTAGAAGGTGCTAACTAATATATACACCCTGACTGTCACTACAGTTGTCACCAGTGGAAAGAGGCAGAATGTTGATGCCTCATGTGTTTTATAGTGGGAGACCACCTTCCAGTGTTCTGTCTGATGATTGGTTGTGTTCTGTCCTGTGTGGTGATTGGCTGTACTGGGTGTCTGTCACTGCCTGTCTGGATCTCATTATGTGATCAGTGCATATCATGATACAGCCCTTCCCAATCATCACCAACCACTGTTCTATCACCCAGTCACATTCTACAATCCTCTTCACCAGCAAGTTGCCTCTTGAAGCCTAATAGGTATCCACAGATTGCTGGTTCAATGACAATAAAGCCCAAGGCCCAATATTGTGCCCCTTGGGCCTATCCATTCAGGGTTCAGTCCAAAGAAAAAGGGCACCCTCGAATATCTAGGCCATGAGATTTCTTGGCACAAGCTTAAAATTCATTACAATCCGTACTCAGTCATCAGCTTTCCATTAACCACTGAAACTTATTGCAATCCTGCATTTAATTATTTACGGCAATAATCTCTTAGGAAATGATTTTTGAAGTGGATTTTACATTTCCAGCACACTGTCAGTATATTTTTTAATACTTTAATTGACCAGATGCTTGATAGATATTCTGTTACAATAAATACGTTATTTTTGATTTTGGCCCAAAAGAAATTTTATTTAAATAGCTGGTACGATCATATATCAACACTGATCCTGGTTTAAAATACCACAGAAGTTCAGAGAGAAAAAAGTGGAAATTTGGATCCCTTTTCACCTAAATATCCCCCCTCGATGGAGTAAAAATGACCTTAATTGGGAATGGAAAAGAAAATTGCTGATTTGCTGTGGCCCATTTTGTCACTTCTACCCAGGTTGAACTTATTAAGACAGAGAAAGATTGACTACTCACAAATGATTGATTATTTTATTGTTTAGTGCATGAATTCTAAATCCTAAATCATACTTTGGCTGCCTTTAACATGTGAATAAAGGATATAGATGAAGGAAAGTTTAGCATAGTGCACCAAGAAGGTGAGAGGGACAAAAGCAAAGGGGTTATATTTTGAGGATGATAACCCAGTGGCAGTGTTACTTGATTCATAATTCAAATGTCCAGACTAATGAGTTCAAATACCACCTCAATAACTGGGGGAATATAAATTCAATGGATTGAGAAGTCTGGAATTAAAAAGCTGCTATCAATAGTGATGATCATCGTTGGTTATCTGTTTTACCCCAAAGTAGGAGTGACGATCATGAAACTATCAGATTGTTGTAAAAGCCCATCTGCTTCTCTGATAACCTTCAAGAATGAACTTTACCAGCTCGAGTCCCACATATGACCCCAGACCCAAAACAAATGTGGTTGAGTCTTAATTGCCATGTGAATGGTCTGGTAAACAACTGAGTTGTCTCCAATTGACACAGAAAAATCCAAAAAGAATAAAACCGAACTGACAAAACAGCATCAATGTAGGCACCAGAAATGTCATCCATTAGATCCATCTCAGCCAGGAGCAGCAGTCAGATTGTATTGAACTACAATCTGCAACCTCCTCGTCTGGCATATTGCTCACTCTGCCATCACCATCAGACCAGAGGAATAATGTTGGTTCAATGAGGAGTGCAGGATGGCATGCCAAGAGCAGCATCAGGCATACCTAAGAATGAAGTGCCAACCTGGTGAAGCTGCAGGACGATGTACCCACCAAACAGTGAAAGCTAAGCGATTACACAACTGACAGATAAGATCTAACATCCTGCCACATCCAGGACATGGTGGACAATGTTTAGAAATTAGCAGACGGAAGTGGCGCCACAAATATTCTCATCTTCAATGATTGGGGAGCCCAGCACATCAGTGCAAAAGACCAGGGGTGGGATACTCAGTCCTGCCACGCCCGCGCCGACAGCGGGATTCTCTGTTCTGCCAACCGGTTTCCATTGTGGACAGCCCCATGCCATCGGGAAATCCCAAGTCATGGGTGCGCTGCCAGCGTGGCAGAGAATCCCGCCAGTAGAGAATCCAGCCCCAGGTTGAAGCATTTGCAACCACCTTCAACCAGAAGTGCCGAGTGCCGATCCATCACGGCCTCCTCCTAAAGAACCCGGGATCACAGATGCCAGTTTTCAGACAATTTGATTTGCTCCACATGATATCAAAAAATGGCTGAAGGCACTGAATACTTCAAAGGCTATGAGTTCTGACAACAAAGCAGCTGTAGTACAAAAGACTTGTGCTCCCGAATTACCTGCACCTCTCGCCAAGCTGTTCCTGTAGTTACAACACTGGCACCTATCTGACAATGTGGAAAATTGCCCAAGTATGTGCTGTCCACAAAAAGCAGGACAAATCTAATTTAGCCAATTACCGTCCCATCAATCTATTCCCAGTCACCCACAAAGTGATGGAAGGTGTCATTGACGGTGCTCCCAAACAGCACAAACCCACTCATTGATGTTCAGTTTGGAGTCTGCCAGGACCATTTTGTTCCTGACCTTATTACAGCCTGGGTCTAAACATGGATAAAAGAGCTGAACTGAAGAGAGGAAGTGAGAGGAAGTGAGAGTCACTGACCTTGACATCAAGGCAACTTTCCACTACGTGCGGCATGAAAGAGCCCTAGCAAAACTGAAGTCAATAGGAATCAAGAGGAAACTCTTCAATCTTTGGAGTCATACCTAAAAGAAAGGAAGATGGTTATGGTTGTTGGAGGACAAGCTGCTCAGTCCCAGAACATGAGTGCAGGAGTTCCTCAGGCTAGTACTCTAAGCCCAACTATCCTCAGCTGCTTGTCAATGGACATTTCTCGATAGAGATCAGACATGGGGATACTCACTGATAATTGTGCAGTTATCAGTACCATTTGCGATGCCTGAAGTATTAAAGCTGCCCATGCTGCCAAACAACAAGGCTTGGATAACATTCAAGTTTGAGTACAAATCTTCTATCTTCCATTTAAGTGCCTCTCGGCAATAGTTAGCTCCAACAAGAGAGAATTTTAACCAGCTCCCCTTGATTTTCAATGGCATTACCATGAGAGAATCACCAACCAACAATATCCTGGGTGTTGCCACTGACCAGAAACAGTAATGGACCAGTCAGTCATATAAATACTGTGGCTACAAGTGTCGGTCAAAGACTGAGAGTTCTGAGGCGTATGACTCACACCTTAGCTTCCTAAAGTCTGTCCGCAATCTGTAAGACTAAAGTTAGGAGTATGATGGAATATTCCCCACTTGTCTGATTGAGTGGAGCTCCAACAACATCCAAGAAGCGTGATACCTTCTGGGATAAAGCATCCCATCTAATATTTAAGCATTAACTCTCTTCGCCACCGATGCAATGTGTACCATCTCCAAGATGCACCGCAGCAACTCACTCAGGTTCATCTGACAACACCTTCCAAAGCCGCAATGTCTACAACCTAGATGAACAAGGGCAGCAGAAACATGGGAACACCACCACCTCCATATTCCTGTCCAAGTCGCACATCATCCTGCCGTGGAATTAAAACTGTTCCTTCACCGTAGCAGCCTCCAGTGATTCTCTTTAAGGACTGTTATTTAAGCCACATATAAGCCATGCTTCGCTGTTTTGAAAAGACAGCCTTAAACAGCATTCGGTCCCCACTTTGAAAAAGTGCATCACATTAGTTCCATGCGTGTGTCACAGAAGCCTCATTTTCTGCCTTTGCCAAAATGGCAGGTGATGCACTGCACTTGTGCCACAAGCAGTTTTGGCTTCCTTTTGCACCCGGAAAATGGGCACTGTGTCACTGAATTTCGAAGTTGCCAAGAGGATTTTAAGTGTAACTCATTTGATTGGTATTTCTGACACATTTCAGTGAATTTAGACTGTGTGGTAAGTAAACCAGATACAAACCCCTAACAAAAAAGTGTAAAAAATGCCAGGTGCACTTTATTTCCACCACGTTTTTCAAAATGAGGCCTGTTTTAATGTTAATGTTTTATTAAATATCATTAAAACATTAAAAAAGGAACAGAAAGTGAAACACCGAGGAAAATTGAAGCTGCATATAATATGGACAAGGATACACCAATTACAAAATCCAGGCAAATGTCTAATTTCCTGGCAACACCAGCAGTTTTATACTGCACGGCATGGAACTGTGTAACAACGAATCAGATTCAAACTGGGTTTCCTTTGATTTCTAACACATCTTAGTCAAAGTGTCATTTGAAGCTATTGAATATTCTCTACGTTAATAGGCTATTTAATGTCGAGAGAGAGGGAGAAAGCAGGATATGACTCGCAACATCTTAATTCTGATTTGAAGAGGCTATTCTGGGCAAATCTGTTGAATGGTCGAGTTGGCTACAGGAGCCAACCTGTCACTTGCTTCCCGATAGTTCACATAGTTGAATGAGTACGTTTTTGAGTGTTAGTCATCTGGGTAAAACCAGTCTGGCCATCAGCCACATTTCTTCAATTACAAGGGCACTGGGTGTTTCTTGCCCTTTGCAGACGCAGGAGGTCTATTGCACAGTAACTTTTTAAATATAGCAACATGTGCATATGTATGATTGTGTGTTGAATCTCCCGTGGCAACCTTAAATGGCGATTCCTCCTCCCCCACCTGACTGCTTGTAATATTCACCCCCTGATGTGCACGTTTGCTGTTGTATAAGGTAAAGCTCTCGTGGTTCCTTTTAAATCCACACCTAGGAACATAGGGCTGATCGTTTGGTAAGGTAAGTATTGGAATACATTTACTTCATGCTGGATTTAAGCAATTGTCGCTTCATCTGGACAATATTTATCCCTCAATCATCGTCACTGCACTTGTGCCACAAGCAGTTTTAACTCCCTTTTGCACCTGGAAAATGGGTGCCACTGAATTTCTAGACGAGAGTTGCTGGACTTTTTCAGGCCCCCTCCACCCCCACAGTGGGTTTTCCCACAGGAAAACGGCTCACTATTGGCCACCAGCGGAATCTTCCGACCTCGCCCAAGTCTACAGCCTGTTGCACAGCTCGCCCTTCCCACCGCTGGGGAACCCGCAGCAGGAGTCAACTTCAGTTGGACTGGAAGATCCCACTGGCGGGAAGGGTTGGAAAATTCCACCCATATAGTCTCTGCTCATAATCGCATTGCTGGGCAGCACGGTGGTGCAGTGGTTAGCTTTGCTGCCTCACGGCGCCGTGGTCCCAGGTTTGATTGCGGCTCTGGGTCACTGTCCATGTGGAGTTTGCATATTCTCCCCGTGTTTGCGTGGGTTTCGCCCCCACAACCCAAAGATGTGCAGCCTAGGGGGATTGGTGACGCTGAATTGCCCCTTAATTGGAAAAAATGAATTGGGTAATCTAAATTTCTTTGTAAAAAAATAAATAAATAATCACATTGCTGTTTGTGGGACCTTGAAGTGCACAAATTGTCTGCTGTGTTCCCTACTTTGCAACAGTATGTACACTTTAAGACTATTTCTTAGGTTGTTAGGCACTGTTACACATTCCTTTCTGATGCAAAAGCATTATAGGAAAAGTGCCCCAACCATGGCTTACAAAATAAATTGAGGGTTGTCTTGGATCCAAAGAGGGGCCCTATAAAATTGCTGGAAAAAGTAGCAAGCCTGAGAATTGGGAGCAGTTCATAATTCAGCAAAGGAGGACCGAGAGGGGAAACACTGTGTGAGAGTAAACTTGCAAGTAACAAACGCAGGCTGGGAAAGCTTCTTTGAGTATATAAAAAGAAAAAGATTAGCAAAGACAAATGTGGGTCGCATACATTCGGAAGTGGGAGAATTTATAGTAGAGAACAAGGAAATGGCAGAGCAATCAAATAACTACTTTAGTTTGTCTTCACAGAAGAAGACACAAATTACTTCCCAGAAATACTGAAGAACCAAGGGCCTATTTAAAAAGAGGAATTGAAGGAAATTAGTAAAACTGAAAAAAAGAGTGCTGGAGAAATTAAAGGGACTGAAAACCAATAAATCCCCAGGGTCTGATAATCGACATCGACATTAATAAAGGAGGTGGCCATGGAAATAGTGGATGCATTGGTTGTCATTTTCCAAAATTCTGTAGATTCTGGAACAGTCCTGGTAGATTGGAGGGTGGAAATTTTAAGCCTACTATTTAAAAGAGGAAAAAATTACAAATTAGTTAGCCTAAAGTCAGTAGCAGGGTAAATGCTAGAGTCTATTTTAAGGGATACGATAACAGGACACTTAGAAAATATCAACGGGATTAAACAAAGTCAACATTGATTTATGAAAGGGAAATCATGTTTGATAGACCTACTGGAGTTTTTTGACGATGTGACTAATAGAATAGGTAACAGTGAACCAGTGGGTGTGGTGTTTTTGGATTTTCAGAAAGCTTTTGATGAAGTCCCACATAAGAGGTTCATGTGCAAACTAAAGCACATGGGATTGGAGGTAATATATTGGCATGGATTAAGAATTGGATAGCAGACAGGAAACAGAGTAGAGGGATCAATGGGTCTTTTTTGAAGTGGCAGGCGATGACTAATAGAGACCCGCAGAGATCGGTACTTGTCCCAGCTATTCACAATATACAACAACGATTTTGATGAGGGAACCAAAACGAATATTTCCAAGTTTGCTGACAACATGAAACTTGGTGGGAGTGTGAGTGGTGCGGTGGATGTTAAAAGGCTTCAAGGTGATTTAGACAAGTTGAGTGAATGGGCAAATACATGGCTAGTGCAGTAACGTGGGTAAATATGAAGTTAGCGGCTTTCAATGGAGAAACAGATTGGCAAAGTATTATTTAAATGGTGATGGATTGGGAAATGTTGACATACAAATGGACCTGGGTGCCCAAGTACACCAGTCACTGAAAGCAAGCACGCAGGTACAGCAAGCAGTGAGGAAGCCAAATGGTATGTTAGTCTTTATTGCATGAGGACTTGATTACAAGAGTAGGGATGTCTTACTCTGCAGCTGCACAGGGCCTTGGTAAAACCACATCTGGAGTATTGTGTGCAATTTTGATCTCCTTATCTAATAAATATGGGGTGAACCATTTAGGACTGAGATGAGGAGAAATTTCTTCACCCAGAGAGTGGTGAACCACAGAAAGCAGTTGAGGTCAAAACATTGCATGTTTTCAAGAAGGAGTTCGATGCAGCTCTTGGGGCTAAAAGGATCAAAGGACAGGGGGGAATGCGGAGCAGGTTACCGAGTTGAATGATCAGCAATGATCATAATGAATGGTGGAGCAAGCTCGAAGGGCTGAATGGCCTCCTCCTGCTCCTATTCTCTATGTTTCTCTGAAAGGATATACTTGTCATTGGGATAGTGCAACGAACGTTCACCAGATTGATTCCTGGAATGGCAGGATTGCCACATGAGGAGAGATTGGGTCATCGGGTCCTGTATTCACTGGAATTTAGAAGATTCAGAAGGGATCTCATTGAAACATATCCAATTCTGGCAGGGCTGGATCGACTGGATACAGGGATGTTGTTTCCTCTGGCTGGGGCCACTGTGTCAGGATACAGAGAAGTCCATTTAGGACTAAGATGAGGAGAAACGTCTTCACTCAGTGGGTGGTGAACCTATGGAATTCCCTACCTCAGAAGGTTGTGAAAACCAAATCACTGAATATATTTAAGAAGGAAACAGATATATTTCTTGATTCTAAAGGTGTCAAGGGCTATGGAGAGAACGCGAGAGTATAGCGTTGAGGTAGAGGATCAACCGTAATCATGTTGGACGGGGGAGCAGGCTCAAAGAGCCGGATAGCCTACTCCTGCTTCGATTTTTTTGTTTCTATGATGGACATCTCGAGGATGTGTGAGGTGTAATACACTTGTCAATTCTTTCTTCTTGAATTCTTTATTTTGAGATTATGGAGGGGTGATTTATATCAGTTATTTTAGCACATTGGTCATTTCAATTGTGGTGGAAATGGAACAAACCAGGGACCGTTTGACCGGTCCTATTTTAACAGTGACTGTTTTGACATTGCTTCAACTCAATTCAAAGACTCATGAGAATCTTTAAATTCCACGATGTTTTCTTTGTTGATTCTGGTTTTACTCTGACTAGTCACCCGTGCTCCAACTGTAATCTTACTTTGGATTTTTAACTCCAATACTTCATCCAGGGATTGGTGACTGTGCAGAACTGTGTACAGGGAGGTAGATAATGCAGGAACATTGAAGGGAGAACTGGTTAGATATTTGAGGATTGGCTGATTTAGAGATATTGGTGTAGAAATGTATTGCTTCCATGCCTGCTTAAAAGGCAAAAAGTCGTTGTACATTTGTCTAAATTGGGGAGATTGCAGTAGGTGTCAGAAGTGTATCACTTGTCATATTGATAAAGGCTCCAGTATACTCTCCAGGGCTTGCGCTGATATCAGGAAAACTGGCCTTAGGTTCCCTGTTTTCTCTCTCCTTCCCTTCCTGAATAGTGGGATCGTATTTGCAATTTCCTAGTCTGTAAGATTATTCCTGATTCTAGGGAATTGTGGAAAATCAAATGCATCCATTATCTCCATAGGCACCTCTTTTAAGACCCCAGCGTGCTGACAATCAGGTCCAGGAGATTTGTTTGTTTTTTAATCCCGTTAATTTCTCCAATACTATCCTTACTAATATCCTACAATTATTTATTTTCATGCTATCCTTGGTTTCCCAATACTTTCAGAATGTGTTTTCGTGTTTTCTACAGTGAAGACAAATGGGGGAGTTGCGTAATATTGCTGCCATTTTCTTATTCTTCATTATAATTTCTCCCGAAATAAAACCAAAATGCTGTTGGAGATCTGAAATGAAAACAGAAAGTTATTTCCAGGGAAGAGTCATATTGGAATCGAAACATTGGCGCAATCTAATGAAACAAAAGAGTCCAAGCACCATAAACGGCCCCACTATCCAACGGGACTGTGGTATTTTTTGGGGCTTTGGCATTTCCTGCACTGCTCTGTTCGCCAGTGAGGAAGAGATCGGGTGCCACCTATCTCTCGGCCCTCGAACGCGACACCCAGACCCCCCTCCAGCACCCCAACTCACCTGTTGAGGGCTCCTTGAGACCACCGCATCCCACCTCATAAGGGCAGGGCATCCGCGGGCTTTATGCCTGGCACAAGCAAAATTCCACCTGGGCACCTTGGCACTGTCAGCCTGGCACCCTGGCAGTGCCCCTTCCAACCTGGCAGTGCCACCTGGACCCCCTTGCAGTGCCAGGGTATATCTGTCAGAATGCGAGACTGGCAGCGCTACAGTGCCCAAGTGGCATCAGCAGTTCCAGGATGCCACCCTGCCCATAGGCCAACCACCTGGAAGCCTCTGATTGCCTGGCAGACCCCCCCCCCCCCCCCCACCCAAGTGCCGTTCCACTTGATCCCTGTTTGTGGGTACCAGTGCTAAACGGCACCCGGCTGGGGTCTCCTTGGCGAGGACTGTATACCCCGGGGGTGGTTAGATCTGACATAGGCATAGGTAAGTGAGCAGTTAAGTTCACTTAACAATGCAAGTCTGGGCCCCACCCATTGTGAGCGGGATCCAGATCGTGACATCATGCGAGATTTTGTTAGATCTGGTGAGGCATAACGACCGTCCATCGGAATCCCGATTCCGCCGGGAAGCGGCCGATAATTCACGCCATTAACTCTGTTTCTCTCTCCACACATGTTGCCAAACCTCCTAAGCTTTTCTGCCACTTTCTATTTTTACTCATAATCTCTCCTGACTCTGCCTTGCAAACCATTGTAAACCATTGTTTACTTTCTCCTTTCCACATAACTAAAGAAACTTTTACAATCTGGTTTTCTGTCTCTCTTTAGTTTATCCTTGCAGCCTATTTCCTCTTTATCAATTTCTTTTTCAACTTTTGCTGAATTTAAAATCCTCAAGTTAGCTACTCATTTTGGCAACATTATATACCTCTTCATTTAATCTAACATTATCGTTAATTTATTATCCACATTTGGATCATTGTATCCATGGGATGTACCGTCATTATTAATTGTGAATCAATGTGTTAAATGTTTGCTTTTTAACCTTTTAATCATTTCCAATCTACCTGCGTTAACTTTGCTCCATATCATTGTGGTTTGCTTTATTCAGATTTAAGACCCCAGTTTCAGACTCGCTCTGAATTCTATTCTATTATATTCACTTCTCCTCAGAAACTCCCTTACTATAAGATTATTAATGAACTCTGTCTCATTGCACAATGGTGGTAGTGTGCAATACCGTTCACTCAGGGTGTCTGGGTTGCTGTGGCAACATGCACTTTTTGCATGTTGTAGTCTAGAGCTATGGATAGTGCTGTTAGAGGTTCTTTTTATCACACGGCTGACCAGGAATCATACCCATTCTGACCATCTGCCATTGGCAAGTGTTGGGAGGACTTGTCAATTGATATTCAGCTTGTTTGCATTAATCGAATCCTGGGGTTGGACTCAAACCCAGAGTTCCTGGCTCAGAGGCAGTGATCACTGTGCCACAAGACCTCCCATTGTACTCAATCTAATTAGTTGTTTCCTAATTAGTTCCTTGACATACTGACCTAGAAAACTATTTTGAATGCATTGCATGAACTTGTTCTCCACAGTATTACTGCAAATTTGGTGTGCCCAGTTTTTATGAAGATTAAACTCCCCCTGTGATTATTGTATTACCTTTCCGATACAACTTCTAATTCGCTGATTTATAGTCGACAGACATTCCATGATGCTAGGGGCTTATAAAATATTCCCAACAGTTTTCCACCCCTTGTTGTTTCTTAGCTCCACCTAAACAAGTTCTACTTCTTCAAGTAGCTTTTTGAGTATTTCAGACTCGAAACTACTCTGCACCGATTTTTCTCAGGGCCTGTGCAGGCCTGATGGATCGAATGGCCTCCTTCCCCACTGTAAATTCTACAAACCCTATGAACTGTCCATCCTGCTGAGACTGTCCAGCATTTTCTGTTTCAGATTCCGGCATCCGCAGTAATTTGCTTCCATTTTAGTTCTACTTCTTGTTGGTCCAAACTGTTATCCTTTCCTTCTGTGGTCTTCATCGTTTAATATCAGAACTCTCCTTTGTGATGAAAAGCAAATCCTACAGATTTCCGAACGGAAGAAGAGTCATTGTGCATTTACAACGTTGGGCGGGATTTTCCAGCCAATCCCGGCGGTGGGATTTTCCAGTCCCACCGGAGTCGACAGGGATTCGAATGGCCCGCCCGCCCGCATCTGCTGAGGGGAAAATGCATTGTGGCGGGACTGGAAATTCCAGGTCGTTAACTCTGTTTTTCTCTCTCTGCAGGTTCTGCCAGATCGGCTGAGTTTTTCCAGAACTTTCTGTTTTTATTTTATGTTCCCAGTATCCACAGTATTTTGTTTTTTATTACTGTATCTGTCCCCCTGACTTTACTGTACCCTGTTATTTCCACATCCCTTTTCACTCCCCCCACTAGAATGGCCTCCTGTGTACCAAGGTGTCTGGACAGGCCATCCACACTCCAAATTTGACCCAAATCCACGCAGGCAGCAGCTAATTTGCCATTGCCCATTATAAACCAGGGTGGAAAAGATTCCCTCAGCAACTGAGTGAAACTAGGAAATAAACCTATTGATTCAAAATTTACTTTCTGTACGCTTCCCTTGAAGTCACAGCTGGTGACTGAATTTAGGAGATTGCCATCAGAGGAACTTCCTTTTCCTCTGTGCGTCCGGGAATGTTCTGTTCCCAGGAATAATTTAAGGTAAATTGAAACGGAGCTTCGTAATCCAAGTCCCTGCCCCGTTATATTGCTGCCGATCTCCAGGGACGGCAGCAATTGGATTCAAAGTGAACTTCCAATTTCATGCCTGTGGAACAGAATAGAGCGATTAATAGCTGGTGAACCTGGGAACTAGGATGTCTCCAACTGAAAGTAAGTTGGCCTGTTTTGCAACACTAATAGATCTTCCATAATCTGCTTGAGGTAAGTCACATATTGGGTGCATTTCAGTGGATTTAAGTTAAAGTCCGCGGTCGGGCACGTTTAGTGGGGTGTTTTTTAGCGGCTGCAGCGATTTTTTAGCGGCTACATCCCGCTATCCAGCATCACTTTTCTGGTTTGTTCTGGTCTCTGGGAGTTTCTCCCCACCGAGGGCCACACTTAGAGGATTTACCTGCTAGCAAGTTGAAGTTCGTCACCAGGAAAGGCTCCTCACAGATTGGGGGGGGGGGGGGGGTGCATTTTGTCCAGAAGCCGCAATCTCCCCCCCTCCGCCCCCTACACATAGTCTGGCCTACACATGACTCTAGACCCACGTAGTGTGGTTGATTTTTAACCGCCCTCTGAAATGGCTGAACAAGTCAGTCAGTTGTACCGAACCGCTACCAGACATTTGAGAAGACAGCTGACCACCATCTTCTCAAGAGCAATTCGGGCTGCCCGTGCCAGTGACACCCACATCCTGTGAATGAATTCTTAAAAATTCAGACCACGCTTGAAAACAGCAAGTGCCGACTTTCTTTTCCAGGCTGTGTCATTTGGTGTGGGGACTAACGATAACAGCTGCACCAGTTGGGCTGAGCTCTTCGCTCGGCAGAACATTCCTCCTCTGGGCTCCGTCCCAGATCACAAGGCAGCACGCTTTCCTCACGAATCAAATGAGAAACATGTGTTTCAAAATTCACATGCCAGCTTTTAAAGGAGACAACTCGGAAAAGTAGCTCAGTGAATCATCGCCTTGTTTTTAGCTCATTATCCTGGTTAACACATGGATGAAGTCTTCAAATGTACAAGAGGGAAATGGGATCACGCTGTGGCTTCAGGTGCTACGATGATTGTGACTCAACCCCTCAGCAAGATAAGGAAAGCCCCCTGTTCAGCAGGACTATTATTAACAGAATACTATAATCGAGGAAGAACAGATGAAGCAACGCAGTGTTAACCAAGATTAAATAACCTTTGGAAATTCTTGAAATGTTAAGCTGTATGGTTTGGTCCAAGTGTGACATTTCCAGTCAAGTTACGTTACTAAACTAGGTAGGATTACAATTCATACAATCTCTACAGTGTGGAAGGAGGCCATTTGGCCCATTGAGTCTGCACACACTCTCTGAAAGGGTAACCCACCATATGCCCTGCTCCCCCCCCCCCCACCCCACACCGCCCTACCCCTAACCCCACCTAACCTTGTTGGTCGTTCTAAGTTAGTGTGTTTAACACTCCTCCAATAGAGGCAGTGTGCTTAACACTCGTTTGGCTCTGTTTCTTATTTCTATGCTCTGGAGTCGCCAGGTGCCGTAAGAGACACCGTCACAAGTGCTAAGGTCAAGTTCAAGTCAATAAAGTCATACACCGATTAGTAAGTCCAAAACAATTAGAGTTTATTATAGCAATTATAATAAATACTCATGCACACGCTAAAAGACTAATACTTATCTAAGTAGGAACAAGCAAGGTCAGGGGACAAGGCCTTTGTTCCTTTCCGGTCTGCAACTTCTGTTCGCTAATAGTCGGCAAGAGTACAAGCAATGCCTGGGTCACGTACCGATCGTCGTTTTGGCACTTACTGATAGATGGCTGTTGCTCAACGGCCGGTGATGAAAGACAGGATCTGGAGGCTGGAGTCGGAGGCCGAAGTCGGGATGCAACAGGCAGAACCATGTGCGGGTCCTTCTTTTTATAGGTCCCCAGAGGTCCGTGCCCCTTGGGGCGGGCTCTCTCACCTGCTGGGGATCGATTGGGTCTTTCCCAATCGATATGATTCGAACCCCCCTATCCTAGGGTCGTTCCTTGATGGCTGGGGCGGTTCTTAGGGCTTATTGTCCTGGTTTCGTTGGCGCCATCCTGTCTGCTTAGCTATTGAAAAGTATCGATTGATACTTAAATGTATCTATTGTATCTGGGACTGTCCCGGTATCACCTCATTAGTATGCAGATCGTTTTCCCATTAACATCGCTGCCTGGACTCTGCAGCTGTGGGGAAACTGGTTTTCACGAGTGTCTCACTTGTTGAAAGCTTCTGCAAGCTGTTTGTCCTGGACTATGTCCGTTTTTCCCTGCAGTCTTTGCAGTTCTCCACTTTGTATACTGGTGTCAATTTTAGATGGCTACAACCTGCACATCTTAGGACACTAAGGGGCAATTCCTTTTAGCATGGCCAATCCATCTAACCTGTGCACCTTTGGACTGTGGAAGGAAACCTGAGCGCCCAGCGGAAACCCACGCAGACATGGGGAGAACGTACAAACTCCACACAGACAGTGACCCAAGACCGGAATCGAACCCAGGTCCCTGGCGCTTTGAGGCAGCAGTGCTAACCACTGTGCCACCAAGCTGCCCATGGCTCAGTAAAATCTAATCCTCAGGTTATTTATCTATCCAACTAGCTATTCAGCTCATGATATTGATATTTTGATATTGATTTATATTGTTCAGTCCCTGAAGTGACTTCGTTTGATCCTGTTTAATGTAAGAGATTGGTGTTGTTCTAACAGATTAATTAGGATAAGTCTGAATGGACCCCATAATGGGCAGGTGAAGGTTGGAGGATTACTTACCCCCCAAACAAGAGCCGCAATGTGGCAACTAGGGCCTTTTCACAGTAACTTCATTTGAAGCCTACTTGTGACAATAAGCGATTATTATTATTATTACATTTGATCTGACTCTAACCTGCCATAAACATGTCTACTTCTGGTTTAACCTCAATGAGATTGGAGTCAGCCAAGTAACCCATTCTATAAAGGTGTGACACTAATTATAATATTTGAATAAATTAAGTAATTTACAGAACAGCCTCACACCAGGAGCAGGAGGTGCTCAGTGAAGTTTAAATCCCAGCCCTTAAAGCAAATATGCAGCCATCTCACCCTTTCACATAGTTGTTAATACCTCCCCAAAATCAGCTCACTGTACACAAAGCAATCGCTTACCCCATGAAATCTCTCCCTCACAATCATTTTGTTTATGATCGCTCCTCCACACTCACTCTTAAACACCCACAATCGCTGATTCACCCCCTTTGATCGCTCTTACCCCCATGGTCACTCTTACCCTCATGATCGCTCTTACACCCGTGATCGTTCTTACCCCTGTGATCACTTTTACCCCTGTGATCGCTCTTACCCCCGTGATCGCTCTTACCCCCATGATTGCTCTTACCCCCGTGATCGCTCTTACTCCCATAATTGCCCTTACTCCCGTGATCGCTTTTACCCCCGTGAACACTCTTAACCCCGTGATCACACTTACCCCCATGATCACTCTTACCCCCATGATCCTCTTATCCCCGTGATCGCTCTGACCCCCGTGATTGCTCTTACGCCCATGATCACTCTTACCCCCGTGATCGCTCTTACCCCCATGATCGCTCTTACCGCCGTGATCGCTCTTACCCCCGTGATCGCTCTTACCCCCATGACAGTCTTACCGCCATGATCGCTCTTTCCCCCGTGATCACTCTTACCCCCATGATCACTCTTACCCCCATGATCGCTCTTTCCCCCATGATCGCTCTTTCCCCCGTGATCGCTCTTACCCCCATGATCACTCTTACCCCGGTGATCGCTCTTACCCCCTTAATCGTTCTTACTCCCGTGATCGCTCTTACCCCCATGATCACTCTTACCCCCATGATCGCTCTTTCCCCCGTGATCGCTCTTACCCCCATGATCGTTCTTACTCCCGTGATCACTGTCACCCCCTTAATCGCTCTTACCCCCATGATCGCTCTTAACCCCGTGATCGTTCATACCCCGTGATCACTCTTACCCCCGTAATCACATTTACCCCCGTGATAGCTCTTACCCCCATGATCGCTCTTACCCCCGTAATTGATCTTACGCCGGGATCGCTCTTACCCCAATGATCCTCTTACCCCAATGATCCTCTTACCCCTGTGATCGCTCTGATCCCTGTAATCGCTCTTACCCCTGTGATCACTCTTACCCCCATAACTGCCGTTATCCTCATAACTGCTTTTACCCCCGTGATCGCTCTTACCCCCATGATCACTCTTACCCCCATGATCACTCTTTCCCCGTGATCACTCTTACCCCATGATCGCTCTTACCCCGTGATCACTCTTACCCCGTGATCGCTCTTACCCCGTGATCACTCTTACCCCCGTAATCACTTTTAGCCCCGTGATAGCTCTTACCCCCATGATCGCTCTTACCCCCGTAATTGATCTTACGCCGGGATCGCTCTTACCCCAATGATCCTCTTACCCCAATGATCCTCTTACCCCTGTGATCGCTCTGATCCCTGTAATCGCTCTTACCCCTGTGATCACTCTTACCCCCATAACTGCCGTTATCCTCATAACTGCTTTTACCCCCGTGATCGCTCTTACCCCCATGATCACTCTTACCCCCATGATCACTCTTTCCCCGTGATCACTCTTACCCCATGATCGCTCTTACCCCGTGATCACTCTTACCCCGTGATCGCTCTTACCCCGTGATCACTCTTACCCCATGATCACTCTTACCCCCGTGATCACTCTTTCCCCCGTGATCACTCTTACCCCATGATCGCTCTTACCCACGTGATCACTCTTACCCCCATAATCGCTCTTACCCCCGTGATCACTCTTACCCCCATGATCGCTCTTAACCCCCTGATCGTTCTTACCCCGTGATCACTCTTACCCCCGTAATCACTTTTACCCCCGTGATAGCTCTCACCCCCGTGATCGCTCTTACCCCCGTAATTGATCTTACGCCGGGATCGCTCTTACCCCAATGATCCTCTTACCCCAATGATCCTCTTACCCCTGTGATCGCTCTGATCCCTGTAATCGCTCTTACCCCTGTGATCGCTCTTAACCCTGTGATCGCACTTACCCCCATAACTGCTGTTATCCCCATAACTGCTTTTACCCCCGTGATCGCTCTTACCCCCATGATCACTCTTACCCCCATGATCACTCTTTCCCCGTGATCACTCTTACCCCATGATCGCTCTTACCCCGTGATCACTCTTACCCCCATGATCGCTCTTACCCCCGTGATCACTCTTTCCCCCGTGATCATTCTTACCCCGTGATCGCTCTTACCCCGGTGATCGCTCTTTCCCCCGTAATCGCTCTTACCCGCGTGATCACTCTTACCCCCTTAATCACTCTTACCCACGTGATCATTCTTACCCCCATAATTGTTCTTACCCTCGTGATAGCTCTTGCCCCCGTGATCGCTCTCACCCCTGTGATCGCCCTTACCCCCATGATTGCCCTTACCTCCGTGATTGCCCTTACCTCCGTGATTGCTCTTACCCCCGTGATTGCTCTTACCCCCATGATCACTCTTACCCACGTGATCGCTCTTACCCCCATGATCGCTCTTACCCCCGTGATCGCTCTTACCTCCGTGATTGCTCTTACCCCCGTGATCGCTCGTACCCCCGTGATTGCTCTTACCCCCGTGATCACTCTTACCCACGTGATCGCTCTTACCCCCGTGATTGCTCTCACCCCCGTGATTGCTCTAACCCCCATGATCACTCTTACCCACGTGATCGCTCTTACCCCCGTGATTGCTCTTACCTCCGTGATTGCTCGTACCCCCGTGATTGCTCTTACTCCCGTGATCGTTTTTTCCCTCGTTTTTTTCCTCGTGATCGTTCTTTTTTTCCGGTGATCGCTCTACCCCGTGATTGCTCTTACACCCGTGATCGCTCTTACCCCCATGATCGCTCTTACCCCCCTGATCGCTCTGACCCCTGTGATCGCTCTGACCCCCGTGATCGCTCTTACCCCCGTGATTGCTCTTACCACCGTGATCGCTCTTAACCCCGTAATCGCTCTTACCTCCGTGATTGCTCTTACCCCCGTGATCGCTCTTACCCCCGTGATTGCTCTTACCCCCGTGATCGCTCTTACCCCCGTGGTCGCTCTTACTCCCGTGATCGTTTTTTCCCTCGTTTTTTCCCTCGTGATCGTTCTTTTTTTCCCGTGATCTCTCTTGCCCCATGATCACTCTACACCCCGTGATCGCTCTTACCCCCGTGATTGCTCTTACCCCTGTGATAGCTCTTACTCCCATGATCGCTCTTACCCCCGTGATCACTCTTACCCCCGTGATCACTCTTACCCCCCTGATCGCGCTGACCCCCGTGATCGCTCTGACCCCCATGATCGCTCTTACCCCTGTGATCACTCTTATCTCCATGATCGTTCTTAACCCCGTGATCTCTCTTAGCCCCATGATCGCTCTTACCCCCGTGATTGCTTTTATCTCCATTATCGATCTTAACCCCGTGATCGCTCTTCCCCCTGTGATTGCTCTTACCCCGTATTGCTCTTAACCCCGTAATCGCTCTTAACCCTGTGATCGCTTTTAATCCCGTAATCGCTCTTACCCCTGTGATTTTTCTTAACCCCGTAATCGCTCTTAACCCCGTGATCGCACTTACCCCCGTGATCGCTCTGATCCCCGTAATCGCTCTTACCCCGTGATCGCCCTTTCCCCCGTGATCACTCTTACCCCTGTGATCACTTACCCCCGTGATCGCTCTTACCCCCGTGATCGCTCTTACCCCCGTGATCGCCCTTACCCCTGTGATCACTTACCCCCGTGATCGCCCTTACCCCTGTGATCACTCTTACCCCCGTGATCGCTCTTACCCCGTGATTGCCCTTTCCCCCGTGATTGCTCTTACCGCCATGATCGCTCTTACCCCTGTGATTGCTCTTAACCCCATGATCGCTCTTACCCCCGTGATCGCTCTTACCCCCATGATCACTCCTACACCTGTGATCACTTACCCCCGTGACTGTTCTTTCCCCCGATCGCTCTTACCCCCGTGATTGCTCTTACCCCCGTGATCGCTCTTACCCCCATGATCGCTCTTACCCCCGTGACCACTCCAACCCCATGATCTCTCTTACCCCCGTGATTGCTCTTAACCCCATGATCGCTCTTACCCCCGTGATCACTCCTACCCCTGTGATCACTTTTACCACCGGGATCACTCTTACCCCCGGGATTACTCTTAACCCCGTGATCACTCCTACCCCTGTGATCACTTTTACCCCCGTGATCACTTTTATCCCCGGGATCACTCTTACCCCCGGGATCACTCTTAATCCCGTGATTGCTCTTACCCCCGTGATCGCTCTTACTCCCGTGATCACTCTTACCCCATGATTGCCCTTACCCCGTGATTGCTCTTTCACCCGTGATCATTCTTTCCCCCATGATCGTTCTTTTTTCCCCGTGATCGCTCTTGCCCCATGATCACTCTTCACCCCGTGATCGCTCTTACCCCATGATCGCTCTTACCCCTGTGATCGCTCTTACCCCCGTGATTGTTCTTACCCCCATCATTGCTCTTACTCCCGTGATTGTTCATACACCCTGCTGCAGATCGGAGTTTTCGATTGGAGTCCCAGTCAAATAATCATGCTGCGGTTGTGAATACTTGGCTGTGATGTGTACCTCAAGTGGATGTTGCCAATGCAGAGAAATATATTAATCTTCTAAAGACCTATCAGAAATATCTGTTGCAAAATGAACTCCATGGACCTGACTCAACGGTCTAATTGCTTCCAACGTGGTGGAGGGATGAGGCCGTTGAATCCTGCATGTGTCTTCTCGCGAGGATCGCAATGATTGACACATCTCCTGCGTTTTAAAGGTGTCTCGCAAGACATCGGGGCCTGGATCTCGCCCTCGGTCGGCGAGATCCAGATATGCATATTTAAATTAGCCATTCGGCTCACATCTGAGAGACCTTGCCAGGACGCTGTTTAGTACTGTGATCCACTCATAATGGTACCTGGGGGTGTGGTCTCCAGGCCATTGGAGACGACCAGGTGGTTGGATATTGGGCAGGGTGGTACCCTGGCACTTCTGCTGGCACCCAGGCACCGTGGTGCTGCTAGCTTGGCACCTTGGGCACCTGGGCACAATGACAGTCCACTATGACACTACCAATGTGGCTGAGTGGCACTGCCAGGATGGAAGGGACACTGGTAGGATGCCAGGCTGGCAGTACCAAAGTGCCCAGGTTCCAGGTTGCCCATGCCAAGCCTGAGGGAGCCTTGCCTATAAGAGGTGGGCTGAGAAGCGGGGGGTCAAGGACCCTGCAAGAGGTAAGTTGGGTGTAGTGGGTGCGTCCAGAGGCTACTGTGAGTTCGCTGTGAGGGGGTCAAACGATTTACCCTAATCCCTGGCTGGTGAATCCCGGGCACCAGGAGAATCTGGCGACTGCATATTAAAATGAGCTGAATGGCTCCTTTAAATATGCATATCTGGATCTCGCCCTGCTCGCCAATGCAGGAAATGAGATAAGTGCGGCCTCGACGGGGTGGCCAGTTACAACAAATCGTCTAAGTGTTATATTTTACAACAGCAACTCACATTTATAAAGTGCCTTTCATATACATTCCATGCACAGCACAAGAGCAGTGTTGACTTGTGTAGAACTTAGAAAACAGGTGTTTAAGCACTGCACCAACATCCTCCCACCCATCTTTACCTAACCTTATCATAGAATCATAGAATTTACGGTGCAGAAGGAGGCCATTTGGCCCATCGAGTCTGCACCGGCTCTTGGAAAGAGCACCCTACCCAAGTACACACCTCCACCCCATCCCCATAACCCAGTAACCCCAGCCAACACTAAGGGCAATTTTGGACAATAGGACAATTTAGAATGGCTAATCCACCTAACCTGCACATCTTTGAACTGTGGGAGGAAACCGGAGCACCCGGAGGAAACCCACGCACACACGGGAAGAACGTGCAGACTCCGCACAGACAGTGACCCAAGCCGGGAATCGAACCTGGGACCCTGGAGCTGTGAAGCAATTGTGATAACCACTATGCTATCGTGCTGCCCGGTATCAGCAGATTCTTCTATTCATTTCTTCTTAGTGGTATCAAGCTTCCCTTAAAACGTACCAAGGGCACTCATCTCAAATACTGCATGTTTTTGCAAGTGCCACAATCTAATCACTCTGGATATAGTGCTTTTCTTGAATTCCCTATTGGATTTTTGCCCTCACGTACATCTTGGTATTGATATGCGAGCTACTAGAGATTGGTAGTACTGATGTGCCACAGTTAGTTTTCCTTTCAGCAGTCATGAGGTCTGTACACTCAGATCAATGTTGAAATTGTAACTGGAAGGCCCGAAACATACAACCTCAAATATCTATTGGTATTGAATATTGCTGTTTGTTTTCACTTTCAGTGATAGTAACTCGCAATTAGCATCAGAAGTAAAATACCTCATGGCAGAAACTTTTGAAAATATTCCACATAGGACCCAATTAAAGGCAGGAGTCTTCAGCTTTTTTTCATAAGATGTAACAGTTTATCCCTTTCTGAAATACTATGTGGTGCTGGGACACCTCCCCAAGCCTGGGGTTATCTGCATCAGTGAACAAAGGTTGACTACGTTACAGAAATACAAAATACCATTGCCGTACTGCTTGGCAGGACTTTCTCTTTAAGCAATGTATAACAAAAATTCACAACTACTCAAGGGAACAAAATGCATCACTGCGGTTTTTGTCATTACACAGCATGGTATCACACATTATAGTGCCAGTGGCATTTAATGACAATTCAAAAGCAGTCAATTCTACCCGCTCTATAAATACATTGGAAATCAATATTGATCCATTTTTAAATATTAAAGGCTGCACCCATTAAGCAAGTGGGAGGGGAGGGTTAAATAGGGATCAGCAGTAGATATTACAGGCAGTTTTCGTTCATTTAGCATTTTTTTCTTGCGTTTGCACAATAGCGGAATAGCAGCTCACAAGAGGAGCAAGGTACTAACTGTGATACGATGTGTGAGTTGCACTAGCAGATGCCACTGTCTGTATATTGAGTACTGCCCTGTGGGTAACTGTGCCAAAGACATGCTGGGTAAATGGACGGCATGCCTGCAGTTCTGTTTATTTAATGTTTTGGCAAGGCAGTGGGTCCATGCCACCTGCCACCAGCTGTTACTAAAGCCAGTGTATAATGAAGACTGTATACAATGTATTCTCCTGCTCGAAGAAAATGAGCGTCGTCATTCTGTATTTAACCAGCATGCACATTAAAGTTGGCAATGCACATCGAATAAATAAAAATCTTTCCTGACTAAATGGATGTAAAATAAGACTTAATAAACCACTTGTAATTCGGCTTACTGAGGGGTTTATAAAAATCCTACTGTTCGTAATTTCATCAGGATTAGCTGTCTTTAGAATATTACGTGGATTATTTACAGGGTAAGCTCTTTAAGGGGGAAATGCTCATAAAAATGTCTCCAATCTGCTGCTTCAAAAGTACTTTAATATTTTTAATAAAGGAGAACATAATGTGAAAGTTCAATGAAATGTCGGAGTTGTCACTGGGACAAGTGTGTTTAAGTGTTTCCTGAATATTACTAGCTTTGTATTCAATGTGTGCAATGCCCTATAATATATAAGTAATTCTGAAAATGTGGAATCCCTTTATGGGTTCCTGTGGGTTTCGTTTACTGGCTGATTACTTCAGTTGATGATAGTCCAATAAATGAGTAAGTTAAATATTAAAGGATTCTGCAATGCTTGATCTTGGTGTTACAATGTCTTTGTGAGCTCCATTTAATTGGTGTGCTATGTGTCTGCTGCCCCCACACAGGAATGCTGGCATGGACTGGCAGATTCAAACAGGCATATTAGCATAGCAACTGGAAGAGGATTAATGCCTGCTTTCGGTTACTGGAATAAGCATGATCAGTTAGAATTACAGCTTTATCGCATTAACTTCAATTTCTCTGGTTCTGTTTTTGTCAAGCTGTCCATGACCCAGCAAGGTTGAAGACTAACTTCCTTCAATACAAAATTAGATTGCTGCTGGTGACTAACTAACGCTGAAAGCTACAGTTTTTGAACAGATCTCGTTCTGGTCCAGTACAGGCTCCTCGTTTCAATAATCTATTTAAGCTTGGGCGACTCTCTGATGAATGATGTCATTGAATGCTTTTGACCATAGTAAGAAAAGCAGTAAACAGTGGAAAGTGAAACAATAGTGTACAGTGGGCTAAACGCTGCTGGAGTTACTACATATGGCTGAATGTGAGGTAAGGTAATCTGTTTTGAAATTGCAATAGGGGTTAGTTTGTTATCCCAGTGAATTTTTCTCATTTTATACTGCTCTTGGCTTTGAATCAGGAGTTAAACAGACGCCTTTCTGTATCTTAACGCAGTGAGAGCTTCCCTCTGTTGTTCCATTTCACTGTTTAGCCAACTTGAAACTGACTTGGAGGCACACACTGCGTTATTAAAGGTTGCACAACAACCTAGCAACCAAGAACGTTAGTGGCTGAGGGAAACCCAACCAGTTTCGGAAAGTATTGAGCCACTGCGTTTCCAACCAGCTTTTGAAAAGAGGAAAATACCTAGGGCAGATGTTATGACTCATTCTTGCGTAATTTCACACACACTGGAGTGCTGTCCAGGTTGGTTACCAGTTACTGATTCCTGCAGCCTCTGTTCACATTTTCGTGCACAGTCACTGTGAGCTTGAGGTCATGAGATTGATCGGGACAATTTAGGAAGCAATTCTCGTTGTGAGTAAATGTTTCCGTGCTCTTGGATAAATTTTTCAATCGCTGCTAGACGAGCTTGTGTAGTGGGAGTGCAGTGTCTTTGTGATGATATCTATTCCCATAAAGTTACTTTGATCCAAGGAAGTATATCTAGGTAATGACTGACTATATATATACTCAATGGGGCTAATTCATTCATGACAAATAAAATAATGACTGGAAGAACAGAGACATTTTTAAGAACCATGTGGATGCTTGGAAATCAGTCTGAATTTATCTTGCTTTCTCAGCAGTCTTTGTCCTTTAATTCCTCACCAGCTATGATATAGAATTAATATACAGGGTTTATGATAATCAAAGTTTATATTCCTATTAATGCAAGATTGGATTTATTGTTGTTTCTGAGTGAATCACTGGATGGAGAGATTCCCTGGGCTTTGCTGTTTTGAAATTCATCTCAGGATTAAAGTGAATGGGACATAATCTCATTGCTCCAAGAGAGGGGGATTTTTATTGACTTCTGGCAAATGTTTACATTATTCTAACTGAAAATGAAAATTTCTGTCCTGGGCTAAGGGCGAAGGATTGAAAGGTTGTTGATTGCTACAAAATATCTATTTTGTGCATGAATGTTAGAATTTTAAGCTGTGACCATTCTTTCAGGAAAACCGGCCATTGAAAATGAAATGAAAATCGCTTATTGTCACGAGTAGGCTTCAAAGAAGTTACTGTGAAAAGCCCCTAGTCACCACATTCCGGCGCCTGTTCGGGGAGGCTGTTACGGGAATCGAACCGTGCTGCTGGCCTGCCTTGGTCTGCTTTCAAAGCCAGCGATTTAGCCCAGTGTGCTAAATAGCCCCTTTGTTAATTTCTGTTCATTCGTAGCTAAAAGGTGAAATTATTAAACCGGTGTTAATAACTATTAATATTGTGAAATACTTTGCTATTATTAACAGTCCAATCATTACTGGGTAAAAGGTCAGTAAATGGCCAGCCTCTTAAAATACAAGTAATCAAATTGTAAATGTAGCAGGAATCTTAACTCCTGGGTATACGTGAACAGGTGGCAGCTGGATTCTTCACCTGTACAGAGTAAGTAGCTCAGGATATTGGTGTTGAAAGTTTCTTCAACATCTGGTGTATATTTATTTTGAGGGAGAACTTGTATGTGGGTGCAGCCTGTCCTGTGGTGATATGTGGGGTTGAGGTGGCCGCACCTTCCCTTATTTGAAAGATGTTTCAAAATTGTACTGAGTCCAGTTGTGCTCAGTGAGTCATATTCAATGGAGACGGTCTTCCAGACATTTCAGAGTATAAATAAAATGACTAATGTAAGTCGAATGAGTGTAACACAGCACAAAGGAAGGAGGAACAGGGGATTTCAGGATGTATAAATAAATTGAGTACAAATTGCTCAGCCCTCCGCGTACACATATTCTAACTCAGAGGTTTCCTCTTTAAGATACTGTGTAGACGTGCGAAAGCAAGCTACAGGAAAAACTCTGCAGCAACGGACACAAGGTGACACAGTAAGTTGTGGTAAATGCACATTTTGTTTTTTAGTTTAATGGCTTTTGCAGTTGAAAAAGATTTATGATTAATGATGTGAAAGTTCCTTGTGTTGGCAATGGTTTTCTGGGTGTAATTATATATCCACACGATCACATGAAACACAAGTGTTGCTGTGTTAGTAGTCAGAAAGTAAAGGGGCATAGATGGTGTATTTTCACAAGTTGTTTTTCATATCGCATTTCAAATCTTTTGTCTGAGAAGAAAAATATTGGCACTTTCATACTTAGTGCCCAATGTTAAAGGTCCCATTGACTTTATAATTGGCGCATTGAACCTTTGTTCAGCAGAGGTGTGTAGTCATTTGTATTTTAACATGGGGTGCAGCACTGTGACACTAAAGAATGTGGGTCTTAACCATTGAGGATAAAACAGTGATGGAGAGCCCAAGCATTAGTGCAAAAGATAAGGCTGAAGCATTCCCAACCAACTTCAGCCATAAGTGTCGAGTGGATGATAGATTGGCCTTCTCCTGGGGCCCCAACATCACAGATGCCAATCTGCAACCAATTCAATTCACTCCGTGTAATATCAGGATACAACTGAGACCAAGAGTCCTGAAAACATTCCAGCTGTAGTACTGAAGCCATACTCCGTAACTAGTCAAGCCCATAAGTAACTGTTGCAGTACAGCTACAACACTACCGTCCACCCGACAATGTGGAAAATATCCCCAAGTATTTCCTATTCACAATAAGCAGGACCAATCCAATCTGGCCACTTGTCACCTCTTCGGTCTCTTCTCAATCATCAGTAAAGTGATGGAGGATATCTTTGACAGTGCAACCAAGCAGCAGTACTGAACAATAATGTGCTAATTGGTGTTCAGTCTGGCTTCCGTCTGGGCCACTCAGCTCCTGACCTCATTACAGCCTTGGTCCAAACTTGAACAGTATAACTGAATTCCAGAGGAAAGGTAAGAGTGGTATCAAGGCAGCATTGGATTGAGTATGATATCAAGGACCACAAGCAAAATTGAAGTCAATGGGTATCAGAGGGTAAACGCTCCACTAATTGGAGTTATATCTAGCACAGAGGAAGATGGTTGTGGTTCTTGGAGGTCAATCATCTCAGCTTCAGGACATCACTTCAGGTGTTCCTCAGGTTAGTGTGCTAGGACCAGTCATCTCCAGCCGTTTCATCCATGACCTTCATTCTATCATAATATCATAAGGGGAGATGTTCACTGATGATTGCACAATTGTCAGTTTCATCGCAACTCCTTCAGTGCACACATGCAGCAAGACCTGGAGTACATTCAGGTTTGGGCTGACACATGGCAAATAATGTGCATGCCACACAGGTACAGGCAATGATTATCTTCAAGGGATATATTAACCATTTCCTCTTGATATTCAATGGCATTACCATCACAGAAACCCCCACCATCAACATCCTTGGGGTGCCCATTTACTAGAAACTTAACTGGGTGAGCCATTCAAATACTATGGTTACAAGAGGAGAACATGGGCTGAGAATAATGCAGCAAATAACTTAACGCTTGACTCCTTAAAGCCTCTCCACCATCTGCAAGGCACAAGAAAGGAGTGTGATGGAATACTCGTCCCCTGACTGGGTAGACGCAGCTCCTACAACCCTTAAGAAGCTCAACAACATCCAGGACAAAGCAGCCTGCTTGACCGGCACCCCGTTCACTACTTTAAACGTGAACTCCCTCCACCACTTGCACTCAGTGCACCATCTGTAAGATGTACTACAAGCCCTCTTCGATAGCTCCTTCCAAACCTGCAAACTCTACCATCTAGAAGCAGATACACGAGAACACCAGTACCTGCAAATTTCCCTTCAAATCACAAACCATCCTGACTTGGAAATAGATCACCGTTCCTTCATTGTTCCTGGGTCAGAAACCTGGAACTCCCTTCCTAACAGCACTGTTGTCCAACTACACCACATGGGTTTTTTTTTCAGCTGAAGAAAACAGACAGCTCTTCTCACCTCCTTAAGGGAAATTAGAGATGGAGAATTGTTATTGGTCTTGCCAGTGATGCTCACATCTCGGAAGGTAAAAAGCAACATTCAACAATCTGTTCAGTAAACCTCCCACTATACTTACAATTTTGCTGCTCTCCTCACAATCAACATCTAATCCCCTCTCCAAGCTGATGATCATCTGAGCCCTCTGATCGCCATCAGAACACCCTCTGCAAACCCCACCCCACATTGCCCAGCATAGTTGGGACACAACCACCCCCTTCCCCCCCCCCCCCCCCCCATTCCCCCGAACTCCCAAGACCAGCATCCAACACATTGTGTTTGGGTCCCTGGGAACCTTCCCGCCAGCAACCATGGGATCCTCCCATGACAATCTCTCTGGCTCTCCCAATAGTAGGCTTCGGCCTTGTGAAGCAGGCCTCTGGCTTGAAAGTCTATCAATTATGGCTATGGGTCAGAACTTCTCCGAAAACGAGCCTGTAGTTACATTCTGTCGCCCATTCAGCAAATATGTTCTTCCGAAGACCCCAACCTCAAAACAGCAACCACCTTCCACAGAGTTTACCTCCAGGCTAAATTCCAGGCTATGGTGTCAGGTATTCTGGATCAATTCAGGGCGAACAATTTGTGACCTTTCATTTTGACAGCAATAATACAATTGAAAGCTAAGCTCCCTGTCTGAAATAATCAAAAGTAAAGACACTTTTCAAGTGGTATCACCTGAGCTTCTATTCCCAGGCGGTACATAGCTGTTTGGAAAGCATGCCCTTGAGGATTTCATTGCACCTTTACTGCACCAATTCATCATCTGTGATGCGTCTGTATGAGGTTTCTCAATCTTTAACATTAAAACAATCTGCTGCACACAGGCTGCAGTGTTGTAGCAACCATTGTATATATGGGGCTGCTGCTTTCAAGTTGAATCTGATCAGTGCTAGACTGCTAAGATTTTACTTCAGGTCCCATACACGACACAGTGCTCACATATAAACCCTGTGGTACAACAGGAATATAACTATTCATTGAAGAGTGAATATTCAGATTGGCGATACTTACCATGAGATCCTGGTGTGTGGCGAACGGGAATTTTAATATTCACCGTGACCTATTGAAAACTCTCCCACTAACGCCCATTTGATTTGTGTTCATCCCGATTGGGAGCCTAATTTTAGTAACATCCTGCATGCTAATGAGGTCTTTGGCAAACTCCAAGTCTTGTAATGTTTAGGGGAAAGGTTACTGCCCAGTGGTACTTCCAGTAATTCTGAGCAGGCATTAAAAATAAGCCACTTGGTAACTCATAATTTAAAGGGCTGATTTTTTCTTTACTGATAACTTTGAATGGACTTTTCTTTTGTTTATCACGTCAGATGGTGAGGGGGTATTCATGTAATGTGACAAAAACCATTGTCACAGAAAACCTTCCTGTTAAGAAACTGTTTATAGAAACTCATCAGCATTGAAGGGTCCCTAAATAAGACAATCTTCGTAAAATGCCCTGCACTAAAGCATGTCATTGTAGGTCACATAGTATCTAACTGGAAGCTATCAAGTCCAGTGCCCCTTGTCAAGTTTCTTATCTCTTTATGCTGAGGGTTACTTTAAAGCAACATAATCACATTTTTTTTAAAATTAAGTACTGCTAGATTAATGGAGATTATTAATTGCCAAAGCGTGACTGTTTGCACTTGCCATGATGTCATCAAATCTATATGCAGACCTGTCACATATCTGACAATGACTCGAAAAATTGTCTCCATTGACTTTATGTCGGCATTGAGCCACATGTCGATTTGTTCCATCTGGTGCCTGGTCTGTGCAACGTTTTTGGTTTTTCCTCCTTTAAGTCTAGTACAGGGATTATCAACAATATCTGCCAAAGTGCTGCCCACTGGTGTATGGAACAATTGACTGATTCAGTCCAGCCAGTTTTATAATCTGCTTTAATAAGCACAAGGATGATTACGCAGCCACCTGCTAACATGACACTGATGCTCTTCTCAAATTCCAGTAGCTCTTTGGTTTGTTAACAGCTTCCTTCTGATCTTCTGCTGGCATCAATTGTTTTGCCACAGCTATAGCCTGTGACTCACCCTATATTGCCACCTCAATGTTCACAATCTGCATCCTCTGGGATTTGTGCAGAACTGTTGGGGTGCTTGCAAATATCAGGGTGCAGGATTGTGTCAAGTGTCCTTGCTTTCCAAGCGGACAGCTGTTTCCCGCCTCAAATGATAAGAAAGTGACAACTGTGACCAACCAGCTACTTTAATCAGAGCTTTCACCATAAGCTAATCATGGCTGATGCTGTTTATATGGATGTGCAGGTGGGAATGAGTGCATGATACAGCATTGGGTGATACTATTCCATAGCTGAGAAGATCGGCAGCTTTATCTTCTCTTACTCCCTGCATCCTGTTCCCTGTCACAACATTGTCCAGGATGATTCCTTCAAAAATTGTCAAAGGCCTGAATCTTTCATAGAACTTACAGTGCAGAAGGAGGCCATTTGGCCCATCGATTCTGCACCGGCCCTTGGAAAGAGCACCCTACTCAAGCACACACCTCCCCCCCCCCCCCCCCCCCCACCCCCCCACCCCCCCACCCACCCCCCATCTCCTTAACCCAGTAACCCCAATTAACCTTTTTGGACACTGAGGGCAATTTAGCACGGCCAACCCACTTACCCGCACATCTTTGGACTGTGGGAGGAAATTGGAGCACCCGGAGGAAATCCACGCACACACAGGGAGAACATGCAGACTCCACACAAACAGTGACCCAAGCCCGGAATCGAACGTGGGACCCTGGAAATGTGAAGCAACTGTGCTAACCACCAAGCTACCGTGCTTCCCCTGGTTCATGTCTTGCCTCTAAGTGGAGCAATAGTATTGCCACCATTGTAAATTGAAGCACCACGTGCACAGAGTTAGACATGGGCCTACGAAGCTGCCAATCCACATATCATGTGCTGCTATATGTGAAGTTGTTTGAAAATATTAGGCACGATTTAACCAAAAGATTTCTAAGTATCAATTTGGGCGAGATCTAGCAAGGCATCACGATCTGGATCCCGCACATTGAGGTCGGGATCCAGATTTGCATATTCAAGTGAGTAGTTAGTCTTACTTGAATATGCTAACACTAGATCTACCCAGCACCTGGGATCGAATAGCCTTGGTTCAGAGAATCCAGGCAGGCACAGTTTAGCACTGGTTTCCACACTAGCAGGTCAGATCCAGATCGCAAAGTCTCGCGAGATTCAACCGAACCTCGCGAGACGTCTTGAGCGTCGCGAATCACATGAGTGGCTTCTCTTCAGATTGAATGGCCTCAGCGCTCCACCAAGCTGGGTATGACGAGGCCGATGAATCACCTCCATCATTGACTTGTGCGTGGCTGACCAAACTGTAATTTACAGCTGTAATGCATACCACATGTGTATGCATAGTCAGATGTGAATGCAATCTAAGTTTAGGCGAGGACTTGTCATGAGCTAGTATTAACATGCAATACATGGCAGGATAACATTTAACAGCATTGATATGTCAGACATATACTGGTAAATGATACTGTTGGTGGGATATGCTCACCTTGGTTAGTTCTGATGGTAAGCACATGGGGGACCAGAGGCTTGCCTATGTTTATGTTGTAATATTGAAGAGATCTGCCATGCGGATCTAGTGAAGTCTTGCAACACTAAAACTCAGTAGAAATTTGAGTTAAACGTCTCGGATGCAAATAAGAATCTTTTATTGCCTCTATTTGATTACAATTGAGAGAAACATGAATCAATAAAGTCCAGCTAGCAAAAAGACTTGAAGAGAAGTAACTTATAAACAATTTAAAATAATACAGAAATGATTTCTTGCTTACGGCAAAACAGCTTGCATTTACTTCAAGAGTCAGAGTGGAAAAGTGAAAATATAAAAATAGAGATAGAGAGTCGTTAGATCAAAGTATAGAATGATCCCAGAATAAAGATGGCCATACGGACCATCATGTTTAAGGAGAATTTAGAGCAGCACGGTGGCCTAGTGGTTAGCACAACCGCCTCACGGCGCTGAGGTCCCAGGTTCGATCCCGGCTCTGGGTCACTGTCCGTGTGGAGTTTGCACGTTCTCCCCATGTCTGCATGGGTTTCGCCCCCACAACCCAAAAATGTGCAGAGTAGGTGGATTGGCCACGCAAAATTGCCCCTTAATTGGAAAAAATAATTGGCTAATCTAAATTTATTTTAAAAAAAATTTTTTTTTAAATGTTTAAGGAGAATTTTATCAGTCTAAAGTCATCTGTCTACACCTCTATCTTGTCCTAATTGGTTTGGGTGAGAATCAAATACATTTGCTTCGATGGTTAACTGTCAATCCTCAGTGTGCAACATAAGTTCTGAATGTTTCATGTTTGAATATTTGTGTATGCTACAGAATGCGATTTTGTGCTATTATCAAGACTGTTTTTTAATGGTTTTCTGCTGACTTCGCTTTATCCACATTCTGGACAATGGTGCCTTCATATTGCTACGGTGCTCACTTGGCCTTGATCTGATTATTGGCACAGCTTATTTCTTGAAGGCAAACTGACTTTGAAAATCTGTTCATTAGGACAATAGCTTGTTCATTTTATCAGCAAAAATGTTGTTTTATTCTACAATTAGTTTGTGCATGTGTCAGGCTTTTGTGCTTCTGTTGAAATGATGTCTTTTGTCATGGTCTAAGGTTATGAGTACTGAAATCCTTCTTTTAAAATGGGTATTAAAACTGGGCTTTAATATTTACATTAAAATAGCTTTTTACCTGTCAGATTAGGGGCCTCACGGTAGCATGGTGGTTAGCATCAATGCTTCACAGCTCCAGGGTCCCAGGTTCGATTCCCGGCTGGGTCACTGTCTGTGTGGAGTCTGCACGTCCTCCCTGTGTGTGCGTGGGTTTCCTCCGGGTGCTCCGGTTTCCTCCCACAGTCCAAAGATGTGCGGGTTAGGTGGATTGGCCTTGCTAAATTGCCCGTAGTGTAAGGTTAATGGGGGGATTGTTGGGTTACGGGTATACGGGTTACGTGGGTTTAAAGGAGGGTGATCATTGTTCGGCACAACATCGAGGGCCGAAGGGCCTGTTCTGTGCTGTACTGTTCTATGTTCTAGATCTATCAGAAAATAGTTGATTACTATCAAATATGCCTTAAAGGGATATCAGCATGATATCACTGGAAGGGAAATGTGTCATGCGCTGCAGTCTTAGTTCCACCTTTGCATTGAGCGAAACACACACACGCACACAGCTCCTAATAGCCAGCTATGTTAAACTATCATGAACCTAGTCTTAACAAAATTAACCCACAATGTTTACCCAATCCCCAATAAGTGATTTGTGCCTTTTGTCTCATACAACAAATAAGCTCAAGGAATATAAAAATAATTTATTAGACTACATTGAATACAGTGAGGCTCCAGGTGTGTAGGATGGATCTGACAGGGAGGGCCTCAATCATCATCAGCCAAGCTACATTTTAGTGCTTGTTTAGAAATTCTGGGATTGAGCCATTCTGCCAAATGATTTTGACAGTCAGGGAACCATCTGACAGAATTCATCATCTCCTTTTCTTGCAGGGCTATGAGGATGTTACATGCAGACCACTGCTTGATAGACTTGTGGTCAAAGGTGTTTTTATACATAAAATTCTCCACGAGGGACAGGTGATGTGGCACAATTCAACTGAATGGAGCATTCCATGGCAACATAGCCAGACCCCTTCTACACAACACCAGGGACAGATAGAACCTCTGTAGTGACACGTGGTGTTTGTGTACTGAGTATCTATGCACAGAGTGAGGCAGCCACACACAAAGGTGACCATCAGGATGAGGGAAATGTTGGGTGCTTTCTACCCTTCCTATCCCGCTTTGTTCAAAGACTTGTACATTATGATTTTGCGGACTCTCTCTATTTTTCATCTTCAGAAAAAGCAGAAGATGGTTCTAGTGATCACCACAGTGCAGGGATGAGGAATGGACCAGACCTGCACCACGTGCAGCAACATTGAGAGCATCTCATACCCGGTGACTAGGTTCTTTAAGCAATAGAGCAGGAGAAACACTCCGACATGCCCATTTATTGGTTCACCAGAGCTGGCTGTTCCTTCCAGTTTTTGGCACACGCCCCAGACCCTCTGGAAATCCTAAGCACCTTCAGGCAACCTGACCTAACAGGGAAGGATTGGGCAGCCAAAGAACATGACCGTCCTCTTGCTTTGGGTTTGCTTTGGCTCTCAAACTGATCATAGATGCTCACTGACGATAGATTCAAGTAAAAGATGGTGATGTCATCGATGTACAGAGAGGCTTTGAGCTGCATATCTCCACTGCCTGGGATTGTCTGTGCGCGCATCATTCCTGACAGACTTAGCAGAAGGTTCGACAAAACACGAACTGGACAGGGGAGAGAGGACAGCTTTACCTGATGCCAGATTTGATCAGAAAGCTTTTTGATTCCCATCCATTGATTGAAACTGCACTACTGAGAGCAGTTAAGTCCAATTGTGAATTCCTTCCACAAACCCATTTGGGAGAACACATCCATCATGTACATGTACAATTTTTAAGGCCTTTTCTGTTCTCCTGTTCCAAGCTGATCAGGCAGCTGTCCCCCCTCCCCACCGTCCTGAACATGGGCAATTGCAGCACAAGGCTCTCGGAGATCCTCCTGCTGGGTAGAGCGCAGATCCAGTCTGGGTATATCATCAACTCCAGTACAAACGTCACTGCATGATGACATTGGAGAGAATTTTGTAGCCTACATCAAACAGTGAAATGGGTCATCAGTTTCTTACTTCCTCCCACTCCCTTTTCACTTGTAGATTAGGGTCATAATGCCTTTCTTCATTGATTCTAACATGTAGCCAGCCTGAGCATATACTCCCATACAGCTCCGGCAAGTCTGGGTTGATCCAGTCCCAGATTGTCAAATAGAAATCAGCCATAAGTCTTTGGTTCTAGGAACTTATTTTATCTCAAAGGGTTTGAGAGCCTCAGTCAGCTCATCCAAAGTTAACGTTTGTCCAAACTATCCCTCGACCGACATAGGAGGCCTCCACGATAGAGGACAGGAAGGTCTGGGAAGCCATGCTATCTGTAGGCTTTACAAGATACAGTCCAACATAAAAGGATGTGCTGAGCCTTAGTATGTCAGGCTGTGATTATGGGTGGAATATTCGGGACTCTCTGGAGGTCAGCTTGGAGGGTGGGGATGGTGAGATGGTGGCGAACTTGAACCCGACATCTTCCTCTCTCCGGCAAAATTAAGATCCGGGCGGGAAGGCCCACAGTCGACCTTCCCACCACATGCCAATTTAGGCCCTTAAGGGGCCAAATAATGACCACTTAAGGGCCACATCCTAATCTGTTGGGATTAGCCCAAACAGGCTATCACCATGAAGCATGTACAACTGGTAAAACTGTGTGGCCTGCTTTTCACTCCCAGGGGTGGGTGGCTGGTGCCTGATTGAGGGACTGGATATTGGGAATGGTGGGGGGGGGGGGGGGGGGCACTGACAGCATCCCCCTGCCCTTGCTGCTGATGCTCGTTTCTGAAACCCCACCCCCACTACTTACCTGTGGCCTGGGTCGCTCTGTGACCTTGGGACTCCTGAAATTCCGACAACAACCACAGCTTCTCCAGTGGCACTGCTGAGCACCGGAACTGCAGGCAACTCTCGGTAGGTGAGGCTGCCACCCCCAGGGTCTTGCTTTCAGGGGAAAGCCTGCCTCTGGCTTCGCCACTGTCAATTGGCTTGTGGTTAGGAGGGCAATCTGAAAAAAGAAGCCGTGTGGCTCTCTCACCAGCTCTCCAGCCAGCAGGCGAGATCACCGGCACCTCAACAAAATTCCGCCCAGTGTTACCAAGCTGTCTTCTTCCTTCAGGCTGCTGATCACAGAGATCTCTGTCTGTATCTTTTGGAAGAAGAAACGCGAGCGCGGTTCAACCTGCTCCGCGGATGGACTCTGGACCGGACGCTGGATGTGTGACCTCTGAGTTGTGTGCCCTGTACCATAAACCGGAGGCTATGGTAGTACTAGTAGTCGAATACTAGTTAGTATAATTGTTTGAAATGTGAACTTTTATTCCATTTAATCACATATCTTGTCTTTGCCTTAAAAGAGCTGATGCTTTTCCCCAGACAGTGCTCTCTCCTGCTCGTGTGTAAGGCTTTGTATCAGAGTAAAGGAAAGGTTGATTAGGAGCGGATAAAAACAGTCACTGCCTACTTTATGTTTAGAGGCACACAGTATATCCTGTTATGTTATAATTTCCAACAGTATATTTCAGCAATGAGGACGTCATCTGATTATTATTTACAAGCAGCACATCATGTTTTGCTAATCATGCAATCCCATATGGGGTGAGCTGCAGTATTCGCGAAACGGGCAGTTGAGCAGATTTCACTGAGCTCAATGTAATTGGAGACCTCCAGTTTGCTTTGGGTCCCTCCCCAGTCAGACAGCGCCTTGACTGCAGCCTTGTTATTTGCTCTGACAGTGAGGAGCACGAGCGTCTGTTTCAGCTGTCACAGGGATCTTAAGGAACAGTTTGAGGCAAACCTTTTATATTGGTGGGGAGCAGGAAGACAATGAGGTTCCCAACGAGGTGTTAAACAAATCATGCATTGGCCAATTGTTTAACATTTGAACTGATTAACTACAATTCAACCAGTCGTCAGTCATTCAAAACAGTTTTCTGCTGAATATTCCTCTGACTGATTATAGGTAGGTACTGATTCTATATTGTTTTGTGATTTAGAAATGTGTGCACGGAAAAAAAAAGCATGCGGCATTGATGTGCTCCAGATAAGAAAATGTGCAATGACAAGTTTGACTATTTAGTAATATTAAATAGGGATTTTAGTGTGCAAGCTAATAGTTCATACTTAACCAACATCAGCGCTTTTACTTTTTAACTTAGATTTGTTGGAGAGTGGTAAAAATCTGTATTCTTTGGGCGGAATTCTCCCGTCGTTGCGATTCACTTTTCTTAGCGGGAGCGCACCCCCGCCAGCGGGTTTCGCAGCGGCATGGGGTGGTTACAGTAGAAAATCCTATTGACAAGCATCGGGAAAATAGAATCCCGCCACCAGCGAACACATGGCCGAGAAACACGTAGCAGGGGAACTGGAGAATCCCGCCTTTTGTGTCTTTAGTTGTATTTATGCCACAGAGGCCAGGCACGAGATTGAACTTCTATGATAATGTACACATTAAGATAATAATATAGAATCCAATTCATATAATGTTCAGATTGTTGAAATTTATTAGAATTTTCTAACTAATTCTTCAGGTATGGATATTGATCACTGCTATGTTCCAAAGCCTTTGTAGCACTTGATAGATATTACAAGTCTCTGCATAGCATGGTGCACTTCTTCTATGCACAGGCACATTATAGAAATCTGCGGTGGTGTAATTTTGTCATCCATCAATCTCTTGCTGTATGGCAGAAAATGCCATCATTCAGAATCCTGTGTCAGCTTCATTTGGCTTTGCACAGTAACAGTCAGATGGACATTCACAACTGAAAGACTGTCCGTTTTGATTCCTTTTTGCACCGTAAAATCTCACTGTCATTTCCAAACATTGTAGGTTTTTAAAATAAGTCCCTATTTTGTCTTTTAATTTTATGTTTTAAAATATTGATAAGGAGAGATTAATTAATGCCTTTGCAATAAGAAATAGGACAAAATTCTCCATGTGGGAGATGCTCTCTTTCCGAACCTGCACTGCACCTGATTTTCACTCCCGCTGAGAGTGCAGATCAGGAAACGATTCCCAGTCCTTCGCCATTTAACTTTATGGTCGGCGAGGATTGCGAGGGATTCCTGCTGCCGGTCATGATCATAATGAATGACGGAGCAGGCTTGAAGGACTGGATGGCTTACTCCTGCTGTGATTTTCTATGGGCATGATCTACTGGCTGTACTGCACCCGAATGGCAGCGCAATGCGGCCAGTAGATGCTGGGAGATCCCTCTTCCGGGATCTACGCCGCTCACCACCGCATCGTGAGATGGCTGTGCGGGATCACCATTTGGCAAATCTGCATATTAGAACGAGACAGCTAATCTCACTCTAATATGCACCTGATCTATCGAAACCCTGGGATCTAACCCCTTTGCATGGGGTGTCTCAGGCAAGTGCCATTCAGTGCAAGTCCTCAGAAATGGGGACTGGACAGAATGGCACTTGGGGAGTCCCCCGGGGATCGGAGGCCCCCAGCTGATTGCCATATGGCAGAGTGGCACTCTCACATTGCCAATGCCAGATGGGCACCTTGGCACTGCCAACATGGTGCCCTGGCAGCGCCACCTGGGTGCCAGTCTGGGTGTCCACACCAGGGATTGGGCCTGGGGGTGCCCTGCTCATGTGATGTGGGGTACAGGGGACCTGAGGACCCCCTTATAGGTGAGTTGGGATTCTAGGGGGGGGATCGCATTGAGGGGTCGAGAGATCAGGGCACCATTTAAAAATGGCGTCCTGATCTCTTCCTGCACTGAGGAGTTCTGGCGAGAGGAGCTCCTCAGTGTAGGAAACAGGACTGTGCCGACTCAGTGGGGCATTCCCTGCTGAGGCACCGGATTGCAACAAAGTCCCGACAGATAGCACAGTATTTAGGGGCGCTGTGAGTGCTGGGAAACAGCTGGCTAAAAGCACTCATCACGTGACTCTGTTGCCATTTGGTTTGATCACACCCTAAGTTTCTATAAAAATATAACAGGTGATGTCATTTGAGACTTTGGTTAGAGCCATTTTAGTGTTCCCCCAGGGATAGAAATCTGATTGGATCATTTCAAACATGGAATTGCAGGAACATTGTACACAGATTTTGGGGGTGACACCTCTTTCAGGGGCCTTGGAAGAGAAAGAGCTTTTGGAGATGGGCCCATAGTTTGCAAGGACAAGGATGGGTTTTATGAGGAAGAGTGATAATGCATGTTTTGACAAGGACGTGACTGTACTAGTGAAGTGGGAACCATTAATATGTCAGTCACTATAGTGGCAACAGGGATGTTGATTAATCGGTGAGTCAATAGTATTGAGGCCAAGGCAGCAGGAGCCGTGGCCCAAAGAAGCTGGACAGAGAAAATGCAGGAGGGAGACTCAGGACTGGTCGGTGAAACCTTGGGAAGGTTCAGCATGTTGGGGAACAGAGGGTGTGGATAGATACAAAATGGATGCGTATCATAAGATACATGTGACATGGATATAGTAAAGCACATGTAATGTTATTCTCTTATACTTGTGTCTCAATAATATGGGAGATCAATAAATTTAGAATGAATATTAGCACAGCTAAGTTATGCTTTATCTCTCAAAAACAGGTATTGTGTCAATAATATTGTTTCCAGCATTATACATGTGAAGGTGGTAGTGGTGGTACTGGTTTGTCCCAGGAGGCACAAATTTCCCTTGCGATTCTCATGGGCTAATGGTTAAATTTGCTGCATGGCATTTTTAAAATAGTTTAGATCTGACTTGAACATTTCTTCAAATCTAAATCAGTACTTTTGTCCGTGGGTTACTGCACAGGGTAACAAAATCGGTTTGAAACATTTCACAAGCAATCTTGACATTTTTCTAAATTTAATCAATTAGCAGACTAAGATATTTCCCAAATGTACAACCTTGTTTTAACAAAATTACATGAAGCATCTAAATGAAAAAAAAGTTTGACCAATCACAAAAATTGTTGCATGAACTGTTGTGGATTACCATAATTGGCAACGTACGTCGTCACCTTGCATAATAATACGCAGGAACTTGTAGGGTGAGGGTGCAGTTTATTCTCAGTTGATGTCAAAAGCCACAACAATAAAGTGCCAAAAACATCTGAGATTAAAGAATAACCTGATAATATCATAAGAGTTCTTCAATCGAATACTGCATTGAGAAAGCTCTTGACTTTTTAAATGTCCTTTCAGACTCTCAATATGCAATGGTGTCTGTTTTGTACAGAAAATATCCTTTCTGCTGTGTCAAATTTCTTCTGCCCGCCAAGGTGTTATGGCAGATAGTGAAGGGCGTTCTGCTGCCGCTTGTGCCTGGATTTATTTTTACGAGCAAATTTAATGGAGTGTCAAGGGGAAATTATCCACATTTAATACACAAGGCTGAGCAAGAGCATTGTCCAATTCTTCACAGAGTTACAAGATAATTACAGATGAGGACAGCCAGGCTAACCTTTTCAATGGCCTTAACAACGTCTTATTCCGATATAAGATCACCTTTCAGATGCGGGATTAAAAATTCCAAGTCTATTCAGTCTGTTCCTGACACTTGGTATCAGCTTTATGGTTCTCGCATGCACCTCCTCCAATTTAACTGCCTCTGCCATTCCTTGTAAAATGCGTGACATCTGCAAACTTTGCCAACAAAGTCTTTTCTGATTATCTGTCTCAAAAGATTTGTTCTTTTTTTTGCTGGTTCATATTTTAAAGTTACCGTGCACTATAGTAAATTATTTTACTCTTACACTTCACTCTGCTCATTGGATGCAAGAACATGGTGCTTATGTTTTAGATTTGGTAATGAATGGTGCTAAATGGAATTTCATGTGACTATCAATAAGTATCAAACCAGATTAAACATCATTCTCTTCTTGGACTTATACTTTATGTTCTTGGTCATGGTTATATTTTCAGTATTAGCTGCATTTGAGCTCCAGCTTGATAGACTTAGTTAAGGTTGGTTCATTGAAGAGTTTCAAAAATGGTTCTCTTTTACCTGTGGACTCATTTATATTGCAATTTAAAAAATGGTGTTGATCATAAAGTGTTAAAAATGCACCAGGTTATTAGCCATGAGCTTAGTTGATGTAATTCTGGTACAAAGATGATTTCTGTAGTAAAATATGCACGTCCAACAATATATTTAAGTCAGTTATAGCTCTGTAATGATTAACAATGGAAATTACATATTATACAAAGATGGGTATTCTCATAGAATCACAGAATTTACAATGCAGAAGGAGGCCATTCGGCCCATCGAGTCGGCACTGGCCCTTGGAAAGAGCACCCTACCTAAGCCCACACCTCCACCACATTCCTACACCTCCACCCTATCCCCGTAACCCCACCTAACCTCGTTTGGACACTAGGGGCAATTTAGCAAAGCCAATCCACCTAACCTGCACATCTTTGCACCATGGGAGGAACCGGAGAACCCGGAGGAAACCCATGCAGACACAGGGAGAATGTGCAGACTCCACACAGACAGTGACCCAAGCTGTGAATTGAACCTGTGACCCTTGCTGTGCAGCAACCGTGCAAACCACTGTGCTACCGTGCTGCCGAGCAGCACATTTTATTCTGAATGTTTCATATTCGAGAGGGTAAAAATCCACTTTGTCTCCAAATGGGCATTGTTTCAAAATATTGTTTCATTTAGTTTAAATTCCACTTGTCCAGTTGCTGTAGGTAAGGTCAATTTAAACAGAGACATAGAACATACAGTGCAGAAGGAGGCCATTCGGCCCATCGAGTCTGCACCGACCCATTTAAGCCCTCAATTCCACCCTACCCCGAAACCCAATAACTCCTCCTAACCTTTTTTTGGTCACTAAGGTCAATTTATCATGGCCAATCCACCTAACCTGCACATCTTTGGACTGTGGGAGGAAACCGGAGCACCCGAAGGAAACCCACGCAGACACGGGGAGAACGTGCAAACTCCGCACAGACAGTGACCCAGTGGGGAATCGAACCTGGGACCCTGGCGCTGTGCTATCCACTTGTGCTACCGTTCTGCCCACAATTCTGAAGCCAGCACATAAAATTTGACTTGCCTGATCATTTTCTGACTGCGCAGAAAAGTAATTCTGTCCATTTTAACATGGGTGATATCAGCCTGATATGTACTAGCTGGTCACAATAGCCTGTGGGTTAAAATGCAAAACACAGCAATCTTTCTATATGGATAGTATCTGTCGAGTAAACTCTAATTTGAACTTGAAGAATACCATAGTGCTAAACCGCGAGAGAAGGATAATGTTTAAAAAAAACTCCAAAAGTTGCTCAACAATATGCTGTCAGGTGTAACAAAATTATATCAGGGACTATACACACAGACACCGACCCGTAGATATTAAGGTGCATATTTAATGCGAGTGGTTCGCACTCCACTGGTATTACTTGGAAAAACAATCATTGATATGATAATCATCATCATTGCCATCAACTGAGACAAAGATAAGATATGGTGTAACTCCTATTAATATGAATGCCGCATACATTGTTGTCTGTGACTTATATTAAAAAATTAACCTTCCTGTTCAAGTTGGCTAAATGAGACTTTGGAGAACACCGTTGACTAGTTGTTTCATTAACAACATAATTGAGTATTTGAGGCAGATCTGGAAGTTCTGCAGGTGATGGTTAACATTTCTATAGCAACCCAGTATCACAGGTAACTGAGCATCTACAGCAAGACAGATGGCTATGAGCCTGAGGCCCAAACAATCTGTCATTTATGTTCATCTACTACTGCAGAATGTTGAGGTTTCTTAGTTCTCAAGCTGTCAGATGAAACAGTATCTCAGGGAAAGGGAGTGGGTGGTGGGAGATTCAAAATTTGAACGATCAGCTTGTCTTCCGTCTCCAACCTCCAATTTATCTACCACCAGCAAATCAAATCCCAGCATGTGCTTGCGGTAATCACAGAAATGCCATGTTTCAGACTGTTCCCCTGTTTCTGCTAAAGGTGCCGTCTGCTGGGGAAGAGAAACTTCACAAAAGGATATCAGAATTTCCAGTCTTTGAAACACATGCTGTTTCCATTTTACAGTGTTGCTGAGTTTATACAGAACAAAGCATGCACTAAGTTTGAGTAAGTCACTCTTCCTGCCGTGTGAAAAGATCTCACATTTTCTTTTCCAGTAAAACCACATGATATCCTATTGTGTTATCATTAGTGAGAAAATATGAACATCAATCAGCCAGATCCGGTCTGCTCAGCCGAGGGGTATTGAGACCAATTGTAGCACTTTCACTGCCGTCCCAACTAAGAATTGATAAATTCAGCACAGAGATTGACACTGGGATCTTTCTGGTTTTAGAATCAACATGGTAATAACTTTGCCCATTGATCCACTGGTGGTATGATGTGGAGAGGGGAGCAGGAGAGCACGAAAAACAGTTTGCTCTTACATTTTTAAAAAACGGCAACCGGGCAAGTGCTTGGAAAATCCTAGCAACTATCGTAGTGTCAAATTGGCAGATGTAGAGAATATGTATCTGTGCTAACTAAAGACATGAACGTGTGTGTGTGTGTGTATAGCAGAAAAAAATCTACAGATATGTTTTAACATACTCTTGGGATTCAGATGAGTTTTCATAAACATTGCAACAGAATCCCAGCTGCAAGATAATAGCACAGCCTTGGAACACATTCCCAGCCATCTGTTATACTTTAGCAGTGTCACAAATTGACATGACATTAATATGACAAGTTTGCTACTTCCTTATCACAATTTCTGATGTACCCTTCGCTTTCTACTCTGGTGATGCCCTTCACTTAAGGCCGTTGTCCTCCCCTACTTTTCCCAATAGAAATAAAACACTTGTGTCGGCGCAAAGTTATTTTCGTATTTTGTAAATGCTAAGGACGCGACAATATGGGAAATATTCGTGATCCTGCAATCCAAGGGAACCCACGGGAACCATGAATTACAGAATCAGGATGACTTCCTGTGACCTGAGCCACCTGTGAACACAACTCCCCATTTCGAAGGTCAGGGTCAAAGAATTAGCCATGTGATGCCCAAATCTATCTTACAAGATACTACAAATGTATATTTGCCTCCTTGATGTAAACGCTGATCCAGTATCAATCTGAGAAATCAACTGAAGATTCACTGTCGATGCTGTGCTTTGCAACATGCAAATAGAATGCCCTGGCGATAAAAGACGAGGAATAAGGCAATTGTTGGGCAGCACTAAAGAATTAATTGATGATCGGTGGATTTTATGTTGATTACAGTTTTTGTACTCCAGCACTAATGTTTCTAAAGCATTCACTTGCATATTTTTCATGTACAACAAATGGATGTGATCGGATATTGAGTTGTAAATCATGATTTTGTACAACAATGGCAGCTTTTAAATCTGCTTGCCATATGCTGTCTTCAATGTAAATTCAATGCTCTGTGATCGAAGCATCCTATTGTGATTAACCAGGACCTTTTCAATCCTTCTTATATTCAGTCAGCTTCCTGAACACTATTACTCTAAAGTGTTCTTTCATATTTCTCTTTTCATTACACTTAATGACTTTACTTTTGCATTTGAATCACTCCAAAGAGCTTTCATCATTAATATTACTTCACTTCAGCAATTAGTTTCAAAGAGGAAAAGTAACATTTATTAAGAACACTCTGGGCGCAATTCAACTAATTGGGAACAAAGTCCCAAAGTGAGAGCGTTTAGCCACATGTTTCCCATCTCGAAAGATCGCGTTAGATCTCGCAAAGCGTTGCGAACCGGGTAGATCCTGGGAGCAGGGTCTCCCGGCTTTTATCAACCATGCAGCGCCACAGCGGGCTGCTTTTTGTGTGCAGAGTGGCCGTTGGAGTTCTGTGTGCCACTAATAGACTGCTAAAAACGTATGTCCATACTAACAAAGAGGTTCATAGATAAAGATTTATAAAATAGTTAATGTTAGCATGAATGTGATGATGGTTAAAGCAGGTGGTGGTTATATGCACTAAACACCATATCAAAGGGCAAATATTTATCCCTCAAAGCCAGAAAACTAGTAAGTGTTTACATTTTTCATACACAGGATCCCACCACTGGTGTGGTCGATGGAAACAATGTTCATTCCTAAAAGGTTTTTCCAGGAGTGGGCCCTGTCCATATACAATGAAGATGGCAAACAGCTGGAATGGTCATTTCACTATAACACTGACAGAATAACACAGACAAGAATTGATTTCTAAACTGGAGATAATTGCACTTTGGGTGAATCAAGTTAATTTTGGCTTCATGAAGCTGTGTGGAATGGGATCGGGTCCGATGTGGCAATATGTAGTGACAGACATGCCAACTTGTTGGTAACTAACTCTCCATGTACAACCATGGAACCCGAATGACACAACTATTATCCTTTCATTATTTTAATTCAGTTTATAAACAACAACTTACATTATGGGTGGGAATTTCCAGCCCTTTCCGGCAACTGAATCTTCCGGTGCTGCTGAAGGTGACCCCCCACCCCCCTTGAGGCAGGGGTAGAAAGGTGGAGAGGTGTAACGAGGGTATTCCGGAGGTCAGGACCAAGGCAATTCAAGGTACAGTCACCAACAGTCGAGCAACAATCCAGGATGCACAAAAGGCCAGAATATGAAGAGGCCGGATATCTCAGAGGGTTGTGGGGCTGGAAAGGTCTACAGAGCTCAGGAGGGGCAAGGCGATGGCGACATTTGAAAACAAGGATGAGAATCTTAAAGTGAAAAAAAATTGCTTGGCAGGGAACCATAGGACAGTGAGGACGGTGAATTAAAGGAGGCAGAACTTGGTATGAGTTGAGACATGAGCAGCAGTGTTTTGGATAATAAGAGGGTAGAATATTGGAGAGCAGACAGCAGTGTGTTGGAATAGTTGAGTCCAGAAGTAACAAAGGCATGCTTTCAGCAGCAGATCAGCAGAGACAGGAGCAAAGTCAGGCAAGGTTACGGAGGTGGAAATTGACAGCCGCAATCATAAAAATGTCGATTGCTTCAATCTGATCACTTTCAGGTGCAGAAACTCAGGCAAGGCTTCAGAGAACATTAAACCAAAGTCGGTGATTTTCAATGTATTCATAAAATTGTAAACTCTTCCAATCTGATCCCAAGTTGGCAACTCACTTATGCCCTCCCTGCCAAAAATGGAAAGCAATTGTTTGGAGGACACCAATTGTTTCGGTGAATTAAAATTAATACATTATTCTCGATTGTCTCTCAACAGAATGGGCATGTTTTAAAAATATCTGTGTAACAGTTCTCTCTTGAATTTTCTGCAGCTTATTCTGATCGAATAGAATATTGATTGCTCGCAAAATGGCCAAATTATTTCTTCTTGTGGTCCTGGGAATTATTCTGGAGTCCAGAAAAATGATCAGCCATCAGCAGACCTTGCCACGTGTGCACCTCACTTTTGAAGGTAAGTGCAACATTGAAAATATAAATTCCAACCTTCCACACTGTTGAATATCTACTTCCTGATGTGCTTGGCTTTTCGTCAGCAAAGCAGAAACTAAAAGAAAGGTGTGTCTGCATGATGTGGAATAGACGCAGCTGTGATTACAATTCTGTGGAAGTTACTGAGGTCAAACTGTCCACGAACTTCTCATACAGAGTCCTTTTTTTTGCAAGCAAGTAAGAAAGTTCTTAAACCGATCGACAGATCTGATGTTGGCTGATTAGGAGCGAAGTGTGTAGTAAAGGGATTGTCTGTTAAGCAAAGACCATTTTGGGCAGCACGGTGGCGCAGTGAGTTAGCCCTGTTGCCTCACGGCGCGGAGGTCCCAGGTTCGATCCCGGCTCTGGGTCACTGTCCGTGTGGAGTTTGCACATTCTCCCCGTGTTTGCGTGGGTTTCGCCCTCACAACCCAAAGATGTGCAGGGTAGGTGGATTGGCCACGCTAAATTGCCCCTTAATTGGAAAAAATGAATTGGGTACTCGAAAAAATTTTTTGAAAAAGCAAAGACCATTTTAAACAGCATCAACATGTTAAATGATTTGTCTCTTCGATCAGCTCTCATATTCACTTCAACAAAAAATTAATTGCACCTTTGTATTTTGGGGAATTTCATTATGTGCAGTTGAGAAAATCTGTGCGTTAAGTGGGTGGAATAGAGCATCTGAGCTGAAATGCAATTTAGAAATGAAGGAAAGACGTGTATTTATTTTGTATTATAGACAAGAATTTACCTACTTCCATTGAAACATCTTTTTTTCACATTCAACAGTATCTGATTAGATTAACATGTCTGACACAACAATGAAAGAGGGACAATTTTAACCGAGTGACCTGAAAGTGGCAGCAAGAGGACATTGATGTCTCAGTGAGGGGAGAGAGGAAACCAGAGTTCAGATCCTGATCTGACTGGTTTTCATTTGCAGTGTTTTCTTGTATTTTAGGGAGCAATGATATAATCAATTACTAGGACTCTGAAGGAGGAGGGGAAACTCTCGGGGGAGGTGGGTGGTGATGGTTGTTTCTTTTATCCGCACAATGCATGGTGATATGTCATTGGCGGCAGCGGTAGAGAGCTCAGTGAGATTGGTCCATTCCAATCTTCGGCCGAAGGAAGGCACAATAGATGCAAGAGGTTGAAAACAATTGGGCAAGAAGAAAAATAACTCTGCACTCTGCCCAAATAGGTTCAGTTGTCCGGCTCATGCTAAAGAAGTTGTTTTTGTACCTTTGGACTCTAAGAAAGAGTAGAGAAATTTGCAAACTGGTTAAAAATCTGATAGGCCACAAAGTCAAATGCTACTTTCTTCATCAGAACCTTCTTTACACCTGCTGTTATACAGAGAGAGGGTTTTATCAGCTGAAACAACTCTTAAGATGGCACTGACATGGGAAAACCAACACCCACCAATCTCAGGTATCCCATTGATTGTCAATCCAGAATTCAGAGCTGGAACTCTGACCCCAGCTCACCAGAGATGCAGAGTGGGGTTGGAACCCTATACGTTCTGACTCAGAGTCAGGAATGCTATCAGTATGAAGCCATTATGATTTTTTAATGAAGTAGTTTCAATGCAAGGCTACCACATTTTTCACGATCAGTTGAGTTGTTGGCTAAAATAATACATTGGAAGGAATGTAAAATGTTCCTCTCATTGACGCAATGTGAAACACTCATGAAATAAATATCATGGAGGTTTTTGAGGATTCAGTGTTATGTCCACTTCCTGTTTGGACCTGCCATTTGTGTCAGAACGACCAATACAGCAGCATTCACCAAATGTCCATTATGGGGCCTTCAACAAGCTCTGCTCGACTGAACTCCTGCAGCTTGACATTTCCAGCCCTTCTGTCATTTGGGAGAAATCTGAGCTGGCAAACGTGAAGATGTTGAGAACACAGCAGAATTTGCTGAACGTGAGTGCAAATGTCATGCTACCCTGACATCCCCTGTGTTCTGTGACTCAAATTATTAGTGGCCGTGGTTGAGAAATTAAACGTGCACCCAAAACGGGCACAAAGTCAGCAGAGCAGCTTCCCCACAGGTTCATACTGATGGCTCCAGTTAAAGTCGGATATGAGTTTCATTTTCATGTCACAGGCACCAAGCAGGCAGCACACTTCAGCTCACCTCTGCAGGAAGGCAGTCAATCGCGCTGAGTCAGCCAGCAGCTGATGTATTAGATCATGTAAATATGCTGCTACCTTTGAAGGGGATCACTTACCTGCTGTAGGCTCCTCATTTAACTTGATTTCACTGGCAACAGAGTGGGTGACCAATTGCCTACATTGCAGCAGTCACTGTAATTCACTGTAATGAACTAAAGATTGTTGAGTATTGAGATAAATGTAAATGTTGTTACTAAGGTCAGTTCAACAAACTTGAAACCAGCAGTTTATTACCTTGATTTTAATTGCAAAAGTTTTCTGTGGCATTGCTAGGAGCATAATGCAAGATATCATTTCAACCTCGGAAAGTTGGAGTGAATTTCTCACTGTGGGCTATTGCTCTATGAGGAGCGGTTGAATAAACTCGGTTTGTTCGCACTGGAAAGACGGAGGTTGAGGGGCGACCTGATCGAGGTCTACAAAATTATGAGGGGCATAGACACAGTGGATAGTCAGAGGCTTTTTCCCAGGGTAGAGTGGTCAATTACTAGGGGGCATAGGTTTAAGGTGCGAGGGGCAAGGTTTGGAGGAGATGTACGAGGCAAGAGGGTAGTGGGTGCCTGGAACTCGCTGCCGGAGGAGGTGGTGGAAGCAGGAATGATTGTGACGTTTAAGGGGCATCTTGACAAATACATGAATAGGATGGGAGTAGAGGGATACGGACCCAGGAAGTGTGGAAGATTTTAGTTTAGACGGGCAGCATGGTCGGCACGGGCTTGGAGGGCCGAAGGGCCTGTTCCTCCGCTGTACTTATCTTTGTTCTTTTCATTTGCTGCAAAGTTTTAGTGATTTGCCAACACGGTCAGAGCCAGCATTCTAGGTATTTGGCAATCGATGAAAGCAAGTGATTCAATCTCCATCACGAAGAGGGTTATGAGTATCGAAGAAATCTGAGCTTGATTTACGTCTTAAAGTCAACCTTCAGAGAGGGCACAGAAGAGATTAACTCGAATAGTTCTCAGGATGTTACAGTTACATGGGTCACACCTCAGCTCAAGGGACTGGAGGAAAGCAAGGTGACCACCAGGCAATCCAATAGAAACAGGCAGGTAGTGCTGGAGTCTCCTGGGGTCCCACTCTCAAATGGCTTTTCCATTTTGGAAGCTGGTGAAAGTGCTGGTTCCACAAGGGAGTACAGTCAGTGCCAAGCTTCTGGCCCCACAGGTGGCAGACAGTACAGGAGAGGAGGAAGAAGGAAAGAAAAGTGATCATGATAAATGATTCATCAGTTCGGGGAACAGACATGCATTTCTGCAGCTGTGATGGAGTCCCCAGAGGGCGTTGTGCACTGTGGTGGTCTGCTGCATCCTGCACAACAGAGGGACAACATGCTGGAGGAGGGGGAAGAACTGCAGGCCTCTTCGGGCGATGATGGTGTCCAGGGTGAGCCAGACGAGGACCCGGAGCTGGCTCGACAGCACAAGGACTTCAGGGCTGTAGAACCAGGGAAACCTTAGCAGCTCCCAATTCGTTGGGTAGGAGGCCAAAAGACCAGCAATTCCATCGCCAGCACCACCCCCCTGCCCTCAGTCCTTTCTGTCCCATAACTCTCCTCCCCGCCTTCCCCTTAACCTTTCACGCCAATTTCCCCTGAGCCTTTCACCCCAACTTCCCCTTAACCTTTCACCCCAACTTCCCCTTAGACTTTCACCCCATCCTTTGTGGTCCATGGATTTTTAATGGAGACATCCCTCTCAGCCGAACAGAAGAAATGAGGACCTGAAACGTTTCAAAATAGTACACTGTGCTATGGGGTTTTAGATGTTGAACAGCAGAACCTAGACTTTATGGAACCCAAAATAATGGCGCGCTCCAGTTCAATTGGTTGGCCGGTGGTCAATGGATTGGCCAGGGACAGTATTCTGCCAGGCAACAGACAATGTGATGCACAATTATTGGACACGAAACGTAGATAAAGTCTGAACAATAGGCTTTAATACACAAGAAGTGTACCCGGCAGCAGACGTACAGAAGAATGGCAGACTGCTGGGGAACACGGGATCTTATACCCCGCCTCGTAGGCGGAGCTACCTACATGACAAACCTGGGCCAATGGGCAGCAAGTCCTCTGCACCAATGGCAGCTCACACTTCCAGGTACCATAATACCCCTAGTCACACTACCACATTCACCCCCTGTTGAAAAAGGAACCGGGGGGGGGGGGGTACGGGAAACACGGACATGTTGCCCCGTGAGTACGTGAGAGACAGGTAGTATGACTAGAGATGTTAGATCGTACCATTGCATTGATGGCTGCCCACTGACCCGCAATTATGTGCAAAATACAAACAACACTATGTACAGTGCATAAACAAACTGGGGGGGGGGGGGGGGGAATAAATGGAGAACAGACAAAAAAAACCAAGAGTCCATCAGCAGGTCACATGGATTCGATCAGCCGATCGGGTGCCTTGGATGTCCTGTTCGAACTGCGTAGCTGTGCCGGCGACCTTGGAGTGGTGGACGTCCGTGACTCCGGAAGCGATGATCCTGTTCTTGCGTCCGTACCCCTAGTCGGAGCTAGCGGGGGCCAGGCCGGGGGAGGGTCGTCCTGTCCGCTGAGCCGAGGGTGTGTAGGTGTCGGTGGGACCGGGGAGGGGGCGCCTGCCGGGGGCAGTTGGGGTTGGGGGGGGGGGGTTGAGGGGTGCTGGTGCCGGGGGGGGGGTCGCCGGGATCCGGCGGGTGCCAGGTCCTGAAGGGAGACCGTGTCCTGTCGGCCGTCGGGATACTCCACATACGCGTATTGCGGGTTTGCGTGGAGTAGCTGGACTCTTTTGACCAATGGGTCCGACTTGTGCACCCGCAGGTGCTTCCGGAGCAGGATGGGCCCGGGGGTAGCCAGCCAGGTCAGGAGCGGGGTCCATGAGGAAGACTTCCTGGGAAAAACAAGAAGGCGTTCGTGAGGCGTTTGGTTAGTGGAGGTACAGAGGAGTGACCGGATAGAATGGAAGGCGTCTGGGAGGACCACTTGCCAGTGGGAGACTGGGAGATTCCTGGACCGCAGGGCCAGCAGGACGGTCTTCCAGACCGTACTGTTCTCCCTCTCGACCTGTCCATTACCCCGGGGGTTGTAGTGGTCGTCCTGTTGGAGGCGATGCCCCTGCTGAGCAAGAATTGACGCAGTTCGTCACTCATAAATGTAAGCGGGGAAACCGAACAGGGAGAAGATGGTGTGTAGGGCTTTGATGATGGTGGTGGTGGTCATGTCAGGGCAGGGGATGGCGAAGGGGAAGCGGGAGTACTTGTCAATCACGTTGAGGAAGTACGTGTTGCGGTTGTTGGAGGGGAGGGGACCTCTGAAGTCCATGTTGAGACGTTCAAAGGGGCGGGAAGCCTTTATAAGATGCGCTTGTTCAGGGCGCTAGAAATGCGGCTTGCACTCCGCGCAGATGTGGCATTCCCTGGTTACTGTCCTGACCTCCTCAATGGAGTAGGGCAGGTTGCGGGCCTTTATAAAATGGAAAAAGCGGGTGACCGCCGGGTGGCAGAGGTCCGCGTGGAGGGTTTGGTGGCGATCCACTTGTGCGTTGGCACAGGTGCCGCGGGACAGGGCATCGGGTGGCTCGTTTAGCTTCCCAGGACGATACAAGATATCGTAGTTGTAGATGGACAGTTCTATCCTCCACCACAAGATCGTGTCATTCTTTATCTTGCCCCTCTGTGCATTGTCGAACATGAAGACCACTGACCGTTGGTCTGTGAGGAGGGTGAACCTCCTGCCGGCCAGATAGTGCCTCCAAATGTCGCACAGCTTCGACTATGGTCCATGCTTCCTTCTCGACTGAGGAGTAGCGGATTTCGGAAGCGTGGAGGGTACTGGAGAAGAAGGCCACGGGTCTGCCCGCTTGATTGAGGGTGGCTGCCAGAGCTACATCGAACGTGTCGCTCTCGACCTGGAATGGGAGGGAATCGTCGATAGCATGCATCGTGGCCTTTGCAATGTCTGCTTTGATGCGGCTAAAGGCCTGGCGGGCCTCCATCGACAGGAGAAAAGTGGCTGATTGGATGAGTGGATGGGCTTTGTCGGCGTAATTGGGGACCCACTGTGCGTAATATGAAAAGAAGCCCAAACAGCGCTTGAGGGCTTTGAGGGAGTGGGGGAGGGGGAGGGGAGCTCCATCAGGGGGCGCATGCATTCAGGGTCGGGACTTATCACTCCGTTACGCACTACGTAGCCGAGGATGGCTAGACGGTCGGTGCTAAACACGCATCCTTGTTATAGGTCAGATTAAGGAGTTTTGTGGTTCGGAGGGATTTTCGGAGGTTGGTGTCGTGGTCCTGCTGGTCTTGGCCGCAGATGGTGACGTTATCGAGATACGGGAAGGTTGCCCGTAAACCGTATTGGTCGACCATTCAGTCCATCTCCCGTTGGAAGACCGAGACCCCGTTTGTGACACCGAAGGGAACCCTTAAAAAATGGTAGAGTCGCCCATCCGCTTCGAAAGCAGTGTACTTTCGGTCACTCGCTTGGATGGGGAGCTGATGGTAGGCGGACTTGAGGTCCACCGTGGAGAAGACCTTGGACTGCGCAATCCGGTTGACCAGGTCGGAGATACGTGGGAGAGGGTACGCATCCAGCTGCTTAAACCTGTTGATGGTCTGACTGTAGTCTATGACCATCCTATTTTTCTCCCCGGTCTTTACCACCAGCACTTGTGCTCACCAGAGGCTGTTGCTAGCCTCGATGACCCCCTCCTTCAGAAGCCGTTGGACTTCGGACCTGATGAAGGTCCGGTCCTAGGCACTGTATCGTCTGCTCCTGGTGGCGACGGGTTTGCAATCCGGGGTGAGGTTTGCAAACAAGGACGGGGGATCGACCTTGAGGGACGCGAGGCAGCAGAAAGTAAGGGGGGGCATAGGGCCACCGAATTTGAACGTTAAGCTCTGGAGGTTGCACTGGAAATCTAACCCCAGGAGTGCTGCCGAGCAGAGGTGGGGAAAGACGAAGAGTTTGTAATTTTTAAACTCTCTCCCCTGGACCGTGATGCCTGCTATTCAGCACCCTGTGATCTGGACTGAATGTGAATTGGAGACCAGAGCGATTTTTTGTTTGACTGGGTAAACAGAAAGAGCGCAGCATCTTACCGTGGCAGGGTGGACAAAACTCCCTGTGCTCCCGGAGTCCAGCAGGCATGTTGTCTCATGGCCGTTGAGAAGGATCTTCGTGGTTGCCGTGGATAGCGTGCGAGGCCGCGATTGGTCCAATGTGACTGAGGCGAGTCATGGCAGAAACTCTGAGGAGAGCGGGGGGAAGGACCCGCGGTCGCTGCTCAGGACCGCAGCGACCGCTTTCGACTGACAGACGGCCGCAAAGTGGCCCTTCTTGCCGCAGCCTTTACAGGTTGCGGAGCGGGCCGGGCAGCACTGACGGGGGTGCTATGCCTGGCCACAAAAGTAGCAGCGGGGCCCCGTGGGATTATTGCTGCGCCCTGCGGCACAGGCCTGGGGGGGGGATTCCGAGTCCGCGGGGGTGAGGGAGGTCGCGTGCCACGCTGCCCAGGGGGCCGTCGCGCGGTCGGGGGCGTTACGATTCGCAATGTCTAGGGAGGAGGCGAGGGCCCGTGCCTCCATGAGGCTTAAAGTCTCTCTCTCTAAAAGTCTTTGGCGGATCTGCGAAGATTGCATACCCCCAACGAAAGCGTCTCTGATCAAAAGTTCGGTATGCTCAGCAGCAGAAACTTGTGGGCAGCCGCAGTTCCTCCCCAGAACGAGGAGGGCCCGGTAAATTTCGTCTAGAGACTCAACAGGAAGTTGCTGCCTCGTGGCCAGTAAATGCCGAGCATAGACTTGGTTCACCGGCCGTATGAAATGTCCTTTGAGCAAGTCCATGGCCGCGTCGTAGTCTGTCGTGTCCTCTATGAGCGTGTACATGGCGGTGCCTACGCACGAGTGGAGGATGTGCAATTTCTGTTCCCTCGTCGGGACATTTTCGGCTGTACTCAAGTAACTATTGAAGCAAGCCAGCCAGTGCTTAAATGCTGCTGTTGCATTTGCTGCGTGCGGGCTGAGTCGAAAACACTCCAGCTTGATGCAAAGCTCCATCCTTTAAAATTTTGTGTATTAAATTGATGCACAATCAATGGACACGAAACATAGATAAAGTCCGAATGATAGGCTTTAATACACAAGAAGTGTACCCGGCAGCAGACGTACAGAGGAATGGCTGACTGCCGGGGAACACAGGTTCTTATACCCCGCCTCGTAGGCGGAGCTACCTACCTCTCAGCCAATCGGTGGAGAGGCACATGACATACCCGGGCCAATGGGCAGCGAGTCCCCTGCACCAATGGCAGCTCACACGTCCAGGTACCGTAATACCCCTAGTCATACTACCACACAATGATTGAGTCCTGACAGGTGGGCCTTTCAGAGGACCCAGCAGAAAGCTTCCGGACTCTGAGACGAAAAGCTGCATTATAGTTCTCTCTCTCTCTCATATGTCTCCTGCCTGCTGTTTCTGAGTTTGCTGAGAAGACTCGAGACCCTGAAAGAAGAAGCGGTCTCTCTCTCTCGAATGCTGGCTGCCTGCTATTGCTGTGCAACTACAGTGAAAAATAACAGTAAGACATAAGCCAAAGATATCACCCAATTGTAGGCCTAGGCTGAAGGAAGAATCTAACTGGAAGATACCCATCTGAAACAGAGACTTATATTCTTTTTTTTTAACGATCCTCTTTCCCCTGTTTGTTTGTCATGTGTGTGTGTAGAGGGTGGGGCGAGTTAAAGGGGGAGGCAGGTTTAGAAATTAGATAGTTGTTAATCAGTTGTATTTGCTGCCTATTTAATTATAGTTATACTTTTTAATAAAAGTTAATTGTTTTTAAAATTACAAACCATGGCCGGGATTCTCCCCTACCCAGCGGGGTGGAAGGTCCCGGCATGATGGAGTGGCGTGAACCACTCCGGCGTCGGGCCGCCCCAATGGTGCGGAAGTCTCCGCACCTTTAGGGGCCAAGCCCTCACATTGAGGGGCTAGGCCCGCGCCGGAGTGGTTGGCGCTCCGCCGGCTAGCGTGGACGGCCGGTCAGGTAGGTGCTTTGATTTCCGCCGGCGGGAGTGGCTTGACAGCGGCGGGACTTCGGCCCATCGCGGGCCGGAGAATCACTGTGGGGGGGGGGGATCCGCCGACCGGCGCGCCGTGATTCCCGCCCCCGCCGAATCTCTGGTGCCGGATAATTTGGGACACAGCAGGAGCGGGATTCTCCGACCCCCCCGCCGGGTCGGAGAATCCCGCCCCTGGTGACTGTAGTTATTGAGCAGCCAAAGACTTTGGGTATTTTGAGTTAGCTTCAGTTGTGTTACGACTCTGGGTCAAGTGGAGCTGGAATTGACTGCACACTAGCCCAAGGGGTCGTAACAGTGCTCATCAGATTGCATATCAGGAGTGGAGGTGGCCTGCTCCTTGTCTCGCCCTCTGCCCCATGATGCTTTAACCTGCACATCCCTGGGCACTAAGGGGCAATTTAGGATGTCCAATCCACCTAACCTGCACGTCTTTGGACTGTGGGAGGAAACCGGAGCATCCGGAGGAAATCCATGCAGACACGGGGAGAATGTACAAATTCCTCACAGTCACCCAAGTCTGGAATTGAACCCGGGTCCCTGGCGCTGTGAGGCAGCAGTGCTAACCACCTGGGCCCCATCCCTTCCTCCTCCCTCAAGGAGCTCGCTGACCCCCTATGACTCTATGACTGGACAAGTTGAGGTGGTTTTTCGTGAGAGCAGGGAAAACCAAAAGGGGATTTGTTAAAACTTTGTAATATCTTGTAGCTTGGGATGATAAATAAAGAGAAGCAGTTTCTAATCGATAACCAGAGGGCATGAATTTAAAATAAAACAGAAAATGCTGGATGAACTCAGCAGGTCGAGCAGCATCTGTGGAGAGAGAAACAGAGTTAATGTTGCAAGTCTTCTCAGCGTCACACAGACTCGCAACGTTAACTCTGTCTCTCATTCTTTCTCCACAGATGCTGCCTGGCCTGCTGCGTTTATCTAGCACTTTCATGTTTTTATTTCATATTTCCAGCAGCTGCAGTATTTTTCTTTAAAAGGCGTGAATTTGAAGGTGACCCACAAAAGAAGCAAAGCTGACATAAGAAAAATCTTACTAGCACAAGTTCTTAGGATTGGGAATGCACTGCCTGATAGGGAGGTGGATATAAGTTCAATAGTGGCTTTCAGTAGGAAACTTTATAAATATTGAAGGCGAAAATCAATGTAGGTATAAAGAGGAAAGAGCAGGGGAGAGAGACTATCTGTACTGTTTCTTTTTTTAAAACACCGATGCAGACTCCCTGGATCAAATAAGTTCCTCTGTGCTGTCATGTACTCTTCAATGTATGATTCTATGATTGGATAAACATTGTTTCATCATTTAAACTATACTACAATACAACCGGTACTCTCAAAATATTACAGCAGGCATAATACATGTGTTAATCAGGATTATTGCTGAAATAGGAGCTGGAGGTATGTAGAACTGTGTGATGGTTATGTGTTAAAATCACTTGCTTGGTCCCTATTCATTTCTCCTTCAAATGTACAGTTTTGTAATTGAATCATATTCAGTCAGTAAAGAGTAAACAGGTGCAAGTTGCAGAGCTTTGTAAATAGTAAAGGAAAAAGCTCAGCAGTGAATGTGGAATGCAGAAAGCCCAAATGGTTTTCAATTGTACCACCGCCAGGTGTTCCTCACAATGATGCAACTGCAGGTGGCCCTGTGTCTATAGTTTAATTTGCGATAGTTCTATAAAAGTGCCGATGAGAATAATTGCGCATGTCGCAAATATATTCGCTTTCCTTGGTTCATGAAGTAGAACTCGTTTTAAAAGCCTGTGCAGCCATTCTTAATGATTATTTCGCAAGGCTGCATGATTTTCTAAACGGCAAGCAGTTCCCAGGCTCTTTGTAACTCTGTAATTGTGCACTGTTACCGAATGAATAATGTTGCCATTAGCGCTTGAACAGCCAACGTTAAAACAGATCTGCTTTACATTACCATGTGCCCATTTATTTCTCTAAATGCACTTGTCAATTCACAGGGCTTTTGTAAGTATGGCACAGTTTAATTTCTATACAAACATTAAATTAGTGGGGGAAAAATAGTCAAGGGTCACACAAACTCCATGATTTTTTCTCAGTTTCAGCATTAATCAATTAACTCACCCACTACCACCCTGAAAAGGCAGGAGTTTGAAGTCATTTACAACCTGAATGTGTAGTTAAATGAGTGAGTGTGTCCTAATTGGAAGTGCACAATATTTAATATATTCAACTTCTGTATGGGGTGGCACCTGCCAGGGAGGGATTACCCACAAATAATAACCATGATGTTGAGATGCTGCCGTTGGACTGGGGTGAGCACAGTAAGAGGTCTTACAACGCCAGGTTAAAGTCCAACAGGTCTGTTTCAAACACTAGCTTTCGGAGCGCAGCTCCTTCAGGTCAATTCACCTGAGGAAGGAGCAGTGCTCCGAAAGCTAGTGTTTGAAACAAACATGTTGGACTTTAACCTGGTGTCGTAAGACTTCTTACTGTGCCCACAAATAATAGAAATGGAGTCTAGCAGTGCTAACGAGTGCAGCTCTGGGCTGGGATTCTCCCCTACCCGGCGGGGCGGGGGGTCCCGGCGGGATGGAATGGCGTGAACCACTCTGGTGTCGGGCCGCCCCAAAGGTGCGGAGAAATCCGCACCTTTAGGGGCCAAGCCCTAACCTTCAGGGGCTAGGCCTGCACTGGAGTGGTGGCGCTCCGCTGACCGGCAGCAAAGGCCTTTGGCGCCACGGCAGCCGGGGCCGAAGGGACTTCGCCGGCCGGCGGTGTCCGCGCATGCGCCGGAGCGTCAGCGGTTGCTGACGTCATCCCCGCGCATGCGCAGGGGAGGAGGTCACTTCCGCGTCCGCCATCGTGAAGGCTATGCCGAGCGCGGAAGGAAAAGAGTGCCCCCACGGCACAGGCCAGCCCGCCGATCGATGGGCCCCGATCGCGGGCCAGGCCACCGTGGGGGCACCCCCCGGGGTCAGATCGCCCCGCGCCCCCCCAGGACCCCGGAGCCCACTCGCGCCGCCTGGTCCCGCCGGTAAGGTAGGTGGTTTGATTCCCTCCGGCGGGACCGGCATGACAGCAACGGGACTTCGGCCCATCGCTGGCTGGAGAATCGCCGGAGGGGCCCGCCGACAGGCGCGGCGTGGTTCCTGCCCCCGCCAAATCTCTGGTGCCGGAGATTTCGGGAGACGGTGGGAGCAGGATTCACGCCGGCCCCCAGCGATTCTCCGACCCGGCCGGGGGGGGGGGGGGGGGGGGGGGGGGGGGCGGAGAATCCCGCCCCAGATTCCCATTTTCCAACATGGGGTAACAAGTCACACTGCAATTGTCAGCTTCTCCTCCAGGATGCAGACTTCAGTAAATTCAGGACCTTTTGGTCTTAAGCCCTGGATTGAACCTCCCCATTAGGGATTAAACAGTCGACTTTCACAAGATCAGCACAGTAGCACAGTGGTTAGCGCAGTAGCTTCGCAGCTACAGGTTCTCAGGTTCGATTCCCGGCTTGGATCACTGTCTGTACGGAGTCAGCACGTTCTCCCCGTGTCTGTGTGGGTGCTCTGGTTTCCTACCACAGTCCAAAGATGTGCAGGTTAGGTGGATTGGCCATGATAAAATTGCCTTGAATGTCCAAAAAGTGAGGTTCCTGCGTTACGGGAATAGGGCGGAGGGGTGGGCTTGAGTAATGTGCTCTTTCCAAGGACTGGTGCAGGCTCAATGGGCCGAAAGGCCTCCTTCTGTACTGTAAATTCTATGATTCTAAGATCAAATATTCAGATTGTATTTTGCAAGCCCCTCGAGCCTGCTCTGCCATTTGATATGAACACAGTTGATCTGATTTCAGTCTCCACTTTCCTGCCTATCACATGTACCCTTCGAGTCCCTTGTCAGTCAAGACGGTATCTACCTCCGCCTTTAAAATATTCAGTGACTCTGCTTCCATTGCTCTCTGGGGAAGAGAATACCATAGATTCATTCTACCTGAGAATTCCATAGACTGTGAGGAAAAAATTCTTCTCATCTCCAACTTAAATAGGAAACCCTGTATTTTTAAACTGCATCCCGTGGGTTTAGTCTCTTCCACAAGGGAAAGAGTCTCTCAGTATCCACCTCAATGGGATCTTACATGTTTCGATAAGATCACTTCTCATTCTTCTATAGCTCTTGGGGATTAAGGGATCAAGGGATATGTGCGAATGTCTAGATCAAGGTATTGAACTTGATGATCAGCCATAATGAATGGTGGAACAGGCTCGAAGGGTCAAATGGCCTTCTCTTCCTTCTGTTTTCTATGTATGTTTTTAAACTCCAAAGGATAGAAGCCCAGCCTGCCCAACCTTTCCTCATACGATAACCCCTTCACCCCAGAATCAGTCATGTGGACCTTCACTGAACTGCTTCTAATGCAAGTATGTCCTTTCTTAAATAAGGCGACCGAAACTCTACACACTGCTCCAGATGTGGTCTCACAAATGCCCTGTATAATAGTAGCAAAACTTCCCAATTTTAATATTCATTCCTCTTGCAATAAACAACAATGTTCCAGTTGCCTTCGTAATCATTTGCTGTACCTGCTTACTAACCTTTTGTCACTCATATAGCACGGGGCAGCACGGTAGCATGGTGGTTAGCATAAATGCTTCACAGCTCCAGGGTCCCAGGTTCGGTTCCCGGCTGGGTCACTGTCTGTGCGGAGTCTGCACGTCCTCCCCGTGTGTGCGTGGGTTTCCTCCGGGTGCTCCGGTTTCCTCCCACAGTCCAAAGATGTGCGGGTTAGGTGGATTGGCCAAGCTAAATTGCCCGTAGTGTCCTAAAAAGTAAGGTTAAGGGGGGGGGGGGTTGTTGGGTTACGGGTATAGGGTGGATACGTGGGTTTAAGTAGGGTGATCATTGCTCGGCACAACATCGAGGGCCGAAGGGCCTGTTCTGTGCTGTACTGTTCTATGTTCTATATATCTGGACACTCCGATCCCTCTGTTCTGCAGAGCTCTGCAATCTCTCCCCATTTAATTAATGTGCGGATTTTTGATTCTTCCTGTCAAAGCGGACAAGTTAACATTTTCCCACATTACACTCTGTGGTGATATGCATCACTGTAGATACACAAGAGATTAATGTAAGTACACATAGACTAGCTCGACACTAGAGGGAGCACCAGAGACATGACATACAGACACTCAACCAATAGGTGAGTAAGATAGGACACGACCAATGGGCATTCATGATACACACAGAGGTGACACTACCACAGGGGGGCATTACACCAACCCATATATAAAGGACACAGCACACATGATCTTCCTCTTTCCAGTGGAGACACTCAGTGAGTACAGACACAGGGTTGATTGAACGTCGCACCCACCACGTGGATTGTAGCAGGCTGGTTCGTCAGTCTGAGTAGCTATAGAGGGATTAACAGTAGAAGCGAATCCGTGTAGGAGAGTTGTTAATAGTTTATGTTTTGCCCACATATCCTTTGCAGACTAAGGGGCGGAATTCTCCTGTCTGCCAGCCGCATTTCTCGGTGCGCCCCCCCCCCCGCACCCCCACCAGCAGTGGGAATCTGCGGTCCTCCAGCCTTGTTTTCCGTGGCATGCCCCCGCCCCTCCCCACACCCCCCCCCCCCCCCCAAGCCGGAAAATAGGGTTTCTCACTGTGGCCACCTGATGTGGGCACGCTTCCAGTGGAGACAGGAGGATCCCACCGACGGAGAATTCCGCTGCTTATCTCCTCTTCACAACATTACTTTCCTCCCTATCTTTGTGTCATCAGCACATTCCGTCACCATACCTTCAGTCCCTTCAGCCAAATCATTGATATGAATTGTAAATAGCTGAGGGCCACACACTGATCTCTGTGGCACTTCACTCATCTTGCCAATCTGAAATGAAGACCAATCTTTTTATTTTTCGGTAAAATTATCTAATTCTTTTTCTATGTTCTTAGCTTCCTGTGACAAGCAGATGGTTACAGGAAGGTTGAGGCAACTTAAAAACAGTTCTCTGTGAAGAGTGCTAATTCATGGCCTGTAGACCTTTATACATTTCCTGCTGCATTAAAAATCAAATCTGGTGAAATACATAAATCTCCTGCACATTTAAAGTGCCATGTCAGTATTCCTAACGCTTCACTGTTGGATTTGAAACTTATTTCTAAACTGCACTTTGCAATGATGCATTCTCCCGGAAAGTTAGAGATTCTTTATTTGGTGCAAAAGTATTTCATACAGTATCCCCAGTTTGGGTAAAAATAGTAAATCAGTAATAACAAATAAATACAATGATATAAAGTCTATCACAATTTATTTACTTCTTGAGCTGTATGCACATGATTATGACCCCTGGCTGAAAACAAAATGGAGCCTATGGGGCAAAGGTGGAATTATAGAATCAAGAATTTTCACACATTCTGGTTGTTTATTTTCCTGGATCCCACATGTACTTCTTGCTGAGGACTATTTTGGTTCAGTTTTCTATTGCAGCAATTCAGACCCAATGTGTTCAAGTTACTTGTTTCCTTTCATTCAGCCTCGTCACTGTGGTTTCTTGCAACCAAGAGATACGTTCATTCTTTTCTCTCATCCACCTCTCTAAGAGGAGAAATTAGGATCATCATTAATTTCAACCACTTTGCATCAAATTTCTCCTTGTACTATTTTAACGTCGACATTAGCTGTTCAAACACTTGTACAAGTAAAGCACTGAGAGGAATTTGATCAAAGCAAATAAATGGTCATAAGAGCATCAATCATGTGTTTCACATAGAAATTGTGACTTCGGCTCAATTGATTTTGGTATTAAAAACCAGTAGTTAGCTTGGACAGGTCTAGATCACTTTCAACCGTGCTCCTTCATTCCGCTCATTCAAAACGTCAACCATGTCTAAGGGACTAATCGCATTCCGCATTGGCATAATAGCTTCCAACTCTTGGTTAGCGAAAATAATCGTAAGGTATTGATGCACTCATCCACACTTCTCCGTGAATCTTGTTTGCCTGCACTAGAGTGCAAGGTTACCAAAGGTCAGCAGATCCAACGTCCAAGGTATTGTTTAAGAGCTTCCTCCTCCACAGAGCACACAATGACTGCTCAGCTTTTACACTAGGAATTGTTGAGTAAGAGCACACGAGAGCAAGCTCAAACTCAAACTCAACTCATGTGGGAAGATTCTACGGATGAAGCATGTGATATAGAGGGAAAAATAAGAACTTAAGAATTATAATGATTCCTTCAAAAAAAATGCAACGATTTAATGTTGCAGCTTGCATCAAAATAATCACCACCTCTGTTTTAACAAAGGTGCAGATTTCCACCACAGTGCTGACCCTCTCCAACACAGGCGAAATAGCAGAACTGAAATGAAAATCGCTTATTGTCACAAGTAGGCTTCAATTGAAGTTACTGTGAAAAGCCCCTAGTCGCCACATTCCGGTGCCTGTTCGGGGAGGCTGGTACGTGAATTGAACCGTGCTGTTGGTCTGCCTTGGTCTGCTTTCAAAGCCAGCAATTTAGCCCTGTGCTAAACCAGCCCCAGAACTGCCAGAACTGCCTGAAACAAGAACTGCCTGAAAATCCAAACTTCCTCCCCCAAATTTCCATTTTTGTGTGGGGATGGGAATGGAGGCGGGACATGTTTGGCACACATGCTCATTTTACAGAGGCAGCTAGTCATTTAAATCAACAGCTCTCGTCAGACTGTGGTAGCCTCGGAGCGTGGAACCCAAAGTGTGTGCAGAGTTGACCTGGTAAGATCAAATCTGAACTTCGTGTATTTCTTTGGATAGACAGAAATAACCCTCTGGCGAAGTAGGGTCTCCCTAAGGAATTTTCTTAAAAATGTTAATCACAGTCCCAGAAGTGACATAAAACAAATTCCAACTGTCTTCCTTTAACCCGAGGGAGTAGGAGGATGGGGCTCCAGGTCTCGCAGGTCAATTATTTTTGCTCCTATTGTTTCACTTGCCCTGGTGCAAGGGAGAACTTTGTGCTGGAGAAGGGAGTATAACATGTCTAGTGGATATACAAGTTGGGTACGACACCCTCACATATAGAGGCCACAGAAGCCAGTCACTGTGAGCAATGGGGGGGGGAAGGGGGGGGGCAGCAGATTAGGAGGAAGAGGCAGCTGTCCGCGCACCAGGAAGTTGGAAGAGGAGATGAGGGAGGAAAACTCAGTTCTCCCCTGTGGGAAGGATGTACAGATCTAGCACATGCTACCTCAATATGACAGAGAATCAGTGCCTAATGTGACCGAGGTTAAGCCATGAAATGTGACAGACATGGGCTGCATGGTCCAACAGCAACTTGACCTAGTAGGTAAAGCAGATTAATTTAGGGCTTGGATTAGTACCTGGGAGTTTGATGTTATTGCTATTACTGAGGCTTGGTTGAGGGAAGGGCATGATTGGCAACTAAATATCCCAGGATATCGATGCTTCAGGCAGGATAGAGAGGGGAAAAAAAGGGGTGGAGGAGTTACGTTACTGGTCAAAGAGGATATCACAACTGTGCTGAAGGAGGGCATTATGGAGGACTCGAGCAGTGAGGCGATATGGCCAGAGCTCAGAAATAGTAAGGGTGCGGTAACAATGTTGGGGCTGTACTACAGACCTCCCGACAGTGAGCATGAGATAGAGGTACAAATATGTAAACAGATTATGGAAAGATGTCGGAGCAACAGGGTGTTGGTGACAGGAGGTTTTAATTTTCACAACATTGATTGGGATACACTTAGTGTCAGAGGTCTAGATGGAGCAGAAATTGTAAGGAGCATCCAGGAGGGTTTTCCAGAGCAGTATGTAAATAGTCCAACTCGGGAAGGGCCATACTGGACTTGGTATTGAAATGAAATGAAATGAAATGAAAATCGCTTATTGTCACGAGTAAGCTTCAATGAAGTTACTGTGAAAAGCCCCCAGTCGCCACATTCCGGCGCCTGTCCGGGGAGGCTGGTACGGGAATCGAATCGTGCTGCTGGCCTGCTTGGTCTGCTTTAAAAGATTGGTGGAGTTGCAGATAACGAGGGGGACTGTCAGAGAATACAGCAGAATATAGATAGATTGGAGAGTTGGGCGGAGAAATGACAGATGGAGTTCAATCCGGTCAAATGCGAGGTGATGCATTGTGGAAGATCCAATTCAAGAGCGAACTATACGGTAAATGAAAAAGCCCTGAGGAAAATTGATGTACAGAGAGATCTAGGTGTTCAGGTTCATTATACCCTGAAAATGATTGCGCAGGTCGATAGAGTGGTCAAGAAGGCATACGGCATGCTTTCCTTCATCGAAAGGAATACAAGAGTTGGCAGGTCACGTTATAGTTGTTTAAGACTTTGGTTCAGACAGATCTGGAATACTGAGCACAGGTCTGGTCGCCACAATCCCAAAAGGATGTGGATGCTTTGGAGAAGGTGCAGAGGAGGTTAACCAGGATGTTGCCTGGTATGGAGGGCGCTAGCTATGAAGAGATGTTGAGTAGATTAGGATTATTTTCATTAAAAAGACGGAGGTTGAGGGGGCACCTCATTGAGGTCTACAAAATCATGAGAGGTATAGACAGGGTGGATAGCAAGAAGCTTTTTCCCAGAGTGGGGGACTCAATTACTCCGGGTCATGAGTTCAAGGTGAGAGGGGGATAGTTTAAGGGAGATATGCGTGGAAAGTTATTTACGCAGAGGGTGGTTGGTGCCTGGAACGCATTGCCGGCGGAGGTCGTAGAGGCGGACACGATTGCATCATTTAAGATGTATCTAGACAGATACATAATGGGCAGGGATCAAAGGGATACAGATCCTTAGAAAATAGGTGACAGTTTTAGACAGAGGATCTGGATCGGCGCAGGCTTGGAGGGCCGAAGGGCCTGTTCCTGTGCTGTAATTTTTCTTTGTTCTTTGACCCACAACCCATTGCCCCCCCCCCCCCCCCCCCCCCCCCCCCCACCTCCAAGCCCTGCCAAAGTTGTGAAGGTAACCGTCGTTCTCGGATCTTGTGCCTCAGGATCTTTTCAGGTATCATCAGGAAACTAATCTGGTATTTCCCAGTCAACAGCACACATCTGTTGGCATCTCACACACAGAGAGCCATGGCCTTTGCCCAATTGGCAGGCTTCCCTCAGGTACAGGGTGTTATGGATTGCACCCATGTTGCCACACCTTTGTCAACCAGATGTGCTTCCACTCAATCAACATGCAGGTGGTTTGTGACCACCACAAGGCTTTCCTTCATGTGTGCAAGATTCCCTGTGATAACTGCTCCAACTTCTTCATACCAATGCATTCCCAGCTCCCTCAGCTATATCAGCCACCAACGTAGATCCATTAGTGGTGTTATTACACTGATCATTGAGGCTTCTTAAAATCAAGCTTGGATGGACAATAAAAGGTTCAAGGACCATCTCAATGCTTGAGGTTTTGACCTCGAGAATCTTATGTGGTACTGCGCAGAAGGAAGAAGCTCTCTGAAGTATCACAAATCAGCTGAAAACTATACTCCTCCTTACAGGAAGATTACATGGATCTCAGCATTCTGCCCACATTGTTACTGGTTAGAACCACCTTAATAATGTTACCGTTGTCTGAAATGTTAGACACTTTGACCAGTTTATATTAAAATCCGTTTACCCAGGTGCCCTTACTCATGAGACGATCAAAGGACAAGAGTGGATTTGTGGTTCAACCCAATTTTATTACAAAATCTTATTATCCAAACTCTTTTCACACAACAACTCTAATTCCTTAAACAAACTTGTCTGTCTGAGACTCTGATACTGCCCATGCAATTGAGCTTGGCCAAGCTGCTCCGCCGGGTGCGATTCCGCTGAGCTCTGTCAATTCCGATGACCTTGCCTGTGAACTCAGGGTCTTCTTCGCAAAGGTTGGTCTCACACATCCTCTTCTGTCGTTGCTGTGTCTTCTCTTCACTGGGATATAGTCTTCACTCGGGGTGGAATCTTAGCTGGGGGTTGCTTCCAGGTAACTCTTCTTATACCCCCTCCCTTCTCTCTTTTGTGCCCTTCTGGAATGTTCTCTGGCTTCTAGCCAATTAGGCAACCGGTGGTCACAACACCCAATGGAATTGCCGATTCCATATATGGGAGAGGTTCCACGGGAGTAGCCCTTTCCATATATGGTGTTGAGGCGTTGTTGAATCTGGCCGATATTGGACCTGAGATGCCGTTGAGTCTGGTCGATACTGGCCAACACACAAAATGCTGTTTTTATTTGGTCAAGGTTGAGGACCGCTGGTCCCAGCTTCCAGGACAAGCCCAGACTTGCCTTTGTTCGCATCTGACCAGTGGCTGTGTTTATTTGACCTGTCAGAATTCCCATCAGACCTGGCGGCTCAAGCTGTTGGCTCCTGTTTAATTTAGATTGTCCAATTCTGTATCTGTCCTAGCCTATCAGGCTGTTGGCCATTTTGCCACATTACCATTCTTCTTGAGCTCTCCAGTGTGTGAACATACACAAGTCATGTACAAGTGCAGTAAATATATTAAAGAAGTGCTCAAATGCGCAAAATACAATTTGAGATATGTTACCACAGTAAATGCATTAATGCTCTAAGTGAGATGATGCCCTTTGCTCTTGCAGACTCCTACAAAGTACCCTTCAGATAGAATTGATGGGACTGGCTGCTGGTGCATCGCAGTTGTCTATTACAAATATTGATGTACCAATAATGCGACCTTCATGTTAGGGGCATACAGCTCCTCACGTTTCCCATGGATGTCAGCTCTTATACTCTGAGCAGACTGATCCAGATCACTGAGGGAGGCTTTTCTGACCAAATCACTGGTCTTGCATCCATTTCCAAGTGTTGCTGCTGACGTTTCTCCATGAGATTGATCAATCTCTCATGCTCAGAGCTCTGGGGTTGGATTCTCCGTAGTCCGATGCTGAAATCGTGATCGCCGATTGGCCAGAGAATGGGTTCTGACTCCGGAATCGGGACCGGCGCCAGTTTGACACCAGTCTGCCGTGCTCTGCCCCCTCCAAATCGGTATCATCGTGACGCGCACCCCGTGCCATTTCAATGCCGTTGGAGGGTCATCGGCCAGCCTACTCGGGATGCTCCACCCCCCGATGGGCCAAGTTCCCAATGGTCCGGGCCACGTGTGGTACCAGCGGTTGGGAACCTAGCATGTTCACTGCAAACAGTGTCCAGCGGCGCCACACTGGACCAGGATCCATGCCGCTGGCTGGGAAGGCTTCTGCCTGGGATGGGGGGGACTGAGGTGGCCAGCGGTTGGGCTGTGGGATCGCTGATGGCGGGTTAGGGTTTGAGCATAGCCGGCGCCATGTTTTATGCTCGACCGGTGGAGGTTGTCAGCCCTATGCATGCGCGGCCCGGGACATATCCATTCTTCGCCCATTTTCGGCATGATCTGCGGGAGTTTCGCGCGCTGTCGATGCTAGCCCTTCATGGGTAATAGAATCGCTGAGGGATTCACGCCAATTTTTCTGTCGTGAACCTCCCGCGGACTCTCCTTTCGCGCCGGCACTTAGCCTCAGAAACGGAGAATCCGGCCCCATGCGTTTGAGCCCCAGGAACAATGTGGATCAAGTGACTACGATGGGTTCACCTATTTGCAGTCCTGGAGCTCCCACTGCCTCCGGGAACTCTGCTTAATGTCAGCACATCTGCTGCTCATTATCAAAATACTGTGCCCCAAAAGGTGACTCCTGAGGACAACTGGTTCGTGATGCAGCCATCAGCGCAGGTTCAATTGCCGTACTGGCTGAGTTTATTCATGAAGGCTCTGCCTTCTCAACCTACTCCTCGCCTGAGGTGTGGTGATACTCAAATTAAATCACCACAAGTCAGCTCTCCCACTCCAAGGAAAAGCTGACTATGATGACTTTATGTTTTTACTTAGATCTGGAGGTAGGTGAGCACTTTGGAAACAGTGACCACAATTCAGTGACCTTTACGTTAGTGATGGAAAGGGATAAGTATACCCCGCAGGGCAAGAGTTATAGCTGGGGGAAGGGCAATTATGATGCCATTAGACATGACTTAGGATGTGTAGGTTGGAGAAGTAGGCTGCAAGGGTTGGGCACACTGGATATGTGGAGCTTGTTCAAGGAACAGCTATTGCATGTTCTTGATAAGTACGTACCAGTCAGGCAGGGAGGAAGGGGTCGAGCGAGGGAACCGTGGTTTACCAAAGAAGTGGAATCTCTTGTTAATAGGAAGAAGGAGGCCTATGTGAAGATGAGGCGTGAAGTTTCAGTTGGGGCGCTTGATAGTTACAAGGAAGCGAGGAAGGATCTAAAGAGAGAGCTAAGACGAGCAAGGAGGGGACATGAGAAGTCTTTGGCAGGTAGGATCAAGGAAAACCCAAAAGCTTTCTATAGGTATGTCAGGAATAAAAGAATGACTAGGGTAAGAGTAGGGCCAGTCAAGGACAGTGGTGGGAAGTTGTGTGTGGAGGCTGAGGAGATAAGCGAGATACTAAATGAATACTTTTCATCAGTATTCACCCAGGAAAAAGATAATGTTGTGGTGGAGAATGCTGAGACCCAGGCTATTAGAATAGATGGCATTGAGGTGCGTAGGGAAGAAGTATTGGCAATTCTGGACAAGGTGAAAATAGATAAGTCCCCGGGGCCTGATGGGATTTATCGTAGGATTCTCTGGGAAGCCAGGGAAGAGATTGCTGAGCCTTTGGCTTTGATTTTTATGTCATCATTGGCTACAGGAATAGTGCCAGAGGACTGGAGGATAGCAAATGTGGTCCCTTTGTTCAAGAAGGGGAGTAGAGATAACCCCGGTAACTATAGGCCGGTGAGCCTCACGTCTGTTGTGGGTAAAGTCTTGGAGAGGATTATAAGAGATACGATTTATAATCATCTAGATAGGAATAATATGATTAGGGATAGTCAGCATGGTTTTGTGAAGGGTAGGTCATGCCTCACAAACCTTATCGAGTTCTTTGAGAAGGTGACTGAACAGGTAGACGAGGGTAGAGCAGTTGATGTGGTGTATATGGACTTCAGTAAAGTGTTTGATAAGGTTCCCCACGGTCGTCTATTGCAGAAAATGCGGAGGCTGGGGATTGAGGGTGATTTAGAGATGTGGATCAGAAATTGGCGAGTTGAAAGAAGACAGAGGGTGGTGGTTGATGGCAAATGTTCAGAATGGAGTTCAGTTATGAGTGGCGTACCACAAGGATCTGTTCTGGGGCCGTTGCTGTTTGTCATTTTTATAAATGACCTAGAGGAGGGCACAGAAAGTTGGGTGAGTAAATTTGCAGACGACACTAAAGTCGGTGGAGTTGTAGACAGTGTGGAAGGATGTTGCAGGTTACAGAGGGACATAGATAAGCTGCAGAGCTGGGCTGAGAGGTGGCAAATGGAGTTTAATGTAGAGAAGTGTGAGGTGATTCACTTTGGAAAGAATAACAGGAATGCGGAATATTTGGCTAATGGTAAAATTCTTAGCAGTGTGGATGAGCAGAGGGATCTCGGTGTCCATGTACATAGATCCCTAAAAGTTGCCACCCAGGTTGATAGGGTTGTGAAGAAGGCCTATGGTGTGTTAGCCTTTATTGGTAGAGGGATTGAGTTCCGGAGCCATGAGGTCATGTTGCAGCTGTACAAAACTCTGGTACGGCCGCATTTGGAGTATTGCGTACAGTTCTGGTCGCCTCATTATAGGAAGGACGTGGAAGCTTTGGAACGGGTGCAGAGGAGATTTACCAGGATGTTGCCTGGTATGGAGGGAAAGTCTTATGAGGAAAGGCTGATGGACTTGAGGTTGTTTTCGTTAGAGAGAAGAAGGTTAAGAGGTGACTTAATAGAGGCATACAAAATGATCAGAGGGTTAGATAGGGTGGACAGCGAGAGACTTCTCCCGTGGATGGAGGTGGCTAGCACGAGGGGACATAGCCTTAAATTGAGGGGTAATAGATATAGGACAGACGTCAGAGGTAGGTTTTTTACGCAAAGAGTGGTGAGGCCGTGGAATGCCCTACCTGCAACAGTAGTGAACTCGCCAACATTGAGGGCATTTAAAAGTTTATTGGATAAGCATATCGATGATAATAGCATAGTGTAGGTTAGATGGCCTTTAGTTTTTGACTTCCCATGTCGGTGCAACATCGTGGGCCGAAGGGCCTGTACTGCGCTGTATTGTTCTATGTTCTATGTTCTATGTACTTTAGAGGAATACCCTCGCTGCCTCTGTGCAACACATGTGTTCTGTACGCACCTACATGAGCTGTCCTCAATGCTGAATCAGAGGAATGTGTCATGTCTCACACCTTAGCTGCAGCACGCAGATATGGCCCTTCCCTTTGGATGAGCCAAGCAGCTCACCTTACCGAAAACGGAAACTTTTCCGGCACTGAGTTTATGAATGCTGATAATCCCCTCCTGCGTTCATCACAGCTACAATTTCAATCCAAGCCCTCTTTGTTGCTGCAAAGGCCTCACTGGAGCCAGCAGGGTGGAGGATTGGTCTCCCCTTCCAGACCTCTTCCACAAAATGTGAAGATCCTGGTGAGAAAAGTGAGGACCCATCCCATCCTTCCCCTGCATCTCTTCTGTGTACCATTCTAAAATGTAAGGTGAAAAGGGTCATGGATCATTGAGATTACAATGCTCTCATCCATTTCAGTGTGCTTAGGTGCACTAATCATTTTTACCATATCAACAGTGACTACCTGTAAGGTTTTGTGGCTCTGTGCACATTCTTGGTGGCTGTGACTCTGAGGTAGTGATCTGCGACCACCTACCACCCCAATGGGTTTCCTTTCTCTTAGCCACACTGTTACACAGTGACCAGAATGCAGCTTTGAGGGCCCTGGTCAAGGGTCCACAGTGTGGGCACATTCTGATAGATGAGAGATAAGAGGGCAAGTGACTGGGATAATGACCGGCGGCCAGGATGGCCAGGATGGTAAAATCTGACACAACAGTAGCTAGTGCATTACTGGATTGGCTTAACAAGTGTTAAAGTTTAACAGTGTTAAACTGTTCATCATTCATCCACCCACTGAGTCTCAGCAGCTAATGACATGACTGTGTTATATCTGTACCAGGTAATGGTGGCAAGACGATGCCATCTCCATGGCTGTGGCTTGTGAATCCATTCCATGCTTTCAGTGGTTCACTCTGATCAGGCAGCAACAATGACAATTTTCCCACAGGGAATGATGGGCCCTCCATTCAAGGATCAGCACACAGATGGACAGCATTTATAGCTTTCACACTCACCTGGCAAGGCCATGCCATCTCCTCCAAGGCCTTCAAGGAGGAGTGACTCCTCCTCTCACAAATGGGTCTTTCTGAGGCCTTACTCTTTATCTGCGCCCGAGTTGCCCAACCTGTGCTTGATCTGCCTCCAATCCCTCAGCAATCCTGGGGTTGCCCGGCCCAACTCAAATTCTAAATACCCCCTCCCCGACTCCAGACTAAAAATTGGATGTTTGAGCAGACATTTTTAGAGGTGGGGTTAGTGGAGCCAGAAACTCTCCTGTATCTGTGCACCTGACCCAGGAGCAAACATCTGGGCCATAGTTTGAATACTTTAATACATTAAAAATTGACAAGAATGGCCAGGATGGTAAAATCCGACACAACAGTAGCTAGTGCATTACTGGATTGGCTTAACAAGTGTTAAAGTTAGGGTGGCCGGGTGGCACAGTCCTTAACACTGCTCCTTCACACCGCCAAGGACCCCGGTTTGATTCAGGCCGCCGGTCATTGTCTGTGTGGAGTTTGCATATTCCCTTGGTGTCTGTATGGATACCATCCCCACAATTCAAAGGTGTGCAGGTGGATTGACCGTGCTAAATTATCCCTCAATTGGAAAAACTAGAAAAAGAAACAAGTGTTAAAGTTGATGTGGGTCACAGGTATAAGTGAATATGGGCTTTCTCTGTGTGGAGTTTGCACATTCTCCCCGTGTCTGCGTGGGTTTCGCCCCCACAACCCAAAGATGTGCAGAGTAGGTGGATTGTCCGCACTAAATTGCCCCTTAATTGGAAAAGAAATAATTGGTACTCTAAATTTATAAAAAAGAAAAAATATGGGCTTTCTGATGCATAAAACCATCTGAAAAATATACTTCTGCACTGACATTTAAGGTTATTCCAGGAACCTTAATATTTCCATCAAGAGGGCAGCATGGTAGCCATGGTCCCAGGTTCGATCCCGGCACTGGGTCACTGTCCGTGTGGAGTTTGAACATTCTCCCCATGTTTTTGTGGGTTTCGCCCCCACAACCCAAAGATGTACAAGCTAGGTGGATTGGCCACGCTAAATTTCCCCTTAATTGGAAAAAATGAATTGGCCACTCTAAATTTATAAAAAGAAAACAAAAATATTCCATCAAGGTCACACAGAATTCATTCAACATTGCTGGTTTCTCAATATTAATAGGCAAAACTGACATAAATCAAGATATTGTGAAATATATTCTGCTCTCTACACATGGGCCAGTCCAGCTAAGTGTTGCCAAACTTTAAATTTTTCTTACCTGAGTCATCTTTGCCTGGGTGTGCATTGATTCCCCACTAAAGTGTCATACAGTCAAGAACTGGAATGCAAATGTTAGTTTGTGCCTTTTATGGGAAATGCTTTCCAGATCCTTCTAATTGCACACTTAGACACTGCTTGCAAGAGTCCCAGTTGGCTTACATTTTGATATGTTTCATATTATTTAATTTTAATTGATATGAATGAAGTAACTCAGGGGCGTGTGTAAATAACAATTATACAGCAGATCTTCTAACTGAGCTTATCTGCATTAATCCCCGGCAGACCAGAAATTAATTTTGCTATTTCAGCAGATGAGGCAAGCTGTGGGGAGTACGGGTGCTGTCCCTTAAGTGAAATGTTAAACAAGGCTGATTAAGTCGATATTAGTGATTTTAATACACTATTTCAAGACGTACAAGAAGTTATTCCGGCTAATGTTCTTCCTTCAACCAAACCACCAAAAATCTTGTCATTCACATCCTTTGTTCCTCATGGGACGGAAGTGACTGACCTGCCTACTCACAACACCAACACAAAGTAATTCATTGGATAAGAAACATTTTGAGATATTGCTGAGCAAGCTGATAAGTCAATACAAGTTGCACTAAAGTATCAGTACCATAAATATGTGTATGCTAAGCATTAAATGGAAAGATTTATGCTTTTAAATGACACAATGTTAAAATTGGCCGACAACTAAGTCACGACCAAAATATCATAGAATCCCTACAGTGCAGAAGGAGGCCATTAGGCCCATTGAGTCTGTACCAACCTTCTGAAAGATTACCATACCCAGGACCAGTCCCCTGCCTCATCCACATAATCCCACCTAATCGTTGGACACTACAGGACAATCATAGCAGGGCCAATCCACCGAACCTGTACATTTTTGGACTGTGGGATGAAACTGGAGCACCTGGAGGAAACCCACACAGACACGGGGAGAAAGTGCAAACTCCACACAGACAGTCACTCAAAGCCGGAATTGAAGCTAGCTTCCTGGCACTGTGAGGCAGCAGTGCTAACCATTGTGCCACCGTGCCTTGCTCATCTAGAGAAAATGCAGATTGTTTTCTACCTAGAAGCAGGTCACACTGAGCTATTGAATAAAAGATACCTATTATTTATGCTTAAAATCACCAGTTATTGATGATTTCAAATGACATTACCCTTCAGTCCTTGCAACCCTCTGGACCAGAATTCTCTGGACATTGCGATTCACTTTTCCGGCTGGCAGTGTACCCATGTCCATGGGGTTGCCAACAGCATGCAGTGGTTATAATGGGAAATCCCATTAACAAGCGGTGGGAAGATAAAATCCATCCCACCAGTGATTGGCACGCCATCTAGAAATACGAGGCTGGGGAATGGGAGAATCCCACCTATGGCTTCTCTATCAGTTAATTTCTTTCCTTCCTCAGAGAGACAGCCCAATTGCCTCTCAGAGTCCCAGTAAACCCCATCAATGAAATAGTATGTTATTTGGAAAGTATGGACAGGATGTCACTTTTTGTTTTGGGAAATCAAAGCCAGCTACCATTATGTAGCGGAATTTCCCTCCACCAGGTGCTGTGTGACTGCAGTTGTCATCAAATAGAAATGGGGTGGGGTGCCTCAGAGTCTGCCTGGAGCATTGGCCCCCTGCTGTGTCACTGGGAGGCTGCCTTGCACGCAACACCATGGGTACCCCCATGCCTCAGAGTCTGCCTGGAGCATTGGCCCCCTGCTGTGTCACTGGGAGGCTGCCTTGCACGCAACACCATGGGTACCCCCATGGCTTACTCGAAAATGTCATTCAACCTCTGATCAATTACCTTAATTGACCTTTAAATGACTTGAAGTAACTATCTGCCATTTGTGGGCAGGTAGCCCTTCCAACCCCCTGTTCTTGGCTACAGGAAAATAGCCCAGATAAGGATGGTGCCAGGAAACTGGCACACTGGCTGATTGCAAAATTACATGCCCACTTGCCTCAGCACCACCCCCCCCCCCCCCCCCCCCCCCACCCCCACCACCACCACTACCATCATGAAAATCTGCCTCAAATATCTTTGATGTGGAGATGCCAGCGTTGGACTGAGGTGAGCACAGTAAGAAGTCTTACAACACCAGGTTAAAGTCCAACATGTTCGTTTCAAACGCTAGCTTTTGGAGCACTGCTCCTTCCTCAGGTGAAGGAAGGAGAAGTACTCCGAAAGCTAGTGTTTGAAATGAACATGTTGGACTTTAACCTGGAGTTGTAAGACTTCTTACTGTGCTCAAATATCTTTGGTCTCCTAGTCACAAAGGTTCCCAATTGGCGCACCACTCATGCAAATTCTCTCTCGTCAATTCAACTTCATAATTTCCTCCTAACCTGGTCAGAATTCTGCAGAAAAAACATTGCAATTGCGCCTTTTTGTTTCATTAAAGTCTTTATGAGTTCATCGTTGCATGTGACATGACCTGAACACCACCCACTCACCCTTTCCATGCCTGCTGTGTGCAGGTCCAATGTCTGGCTCTGTGCAGCTAAAAATGGGAAAGCTGTTTTAAGGTATGAATCGTTAACACTGAGAGGATATTTTATGCTTGCTGCACATTTCCACTGCAGTCCTACTGTGTTTCAGTTGAAAATGACCCAGAACAATTCTTTTCAGTTGAGCACATGTTCTACTTATACGGTACAGCACAATCTGTTGGAAGAGCTCCTATCCTAATAACAAATCTAAACAATTACACAAAGCAAAACTTTGGAGAAAGAATTTTCCAACAGAGACCTCACCCGGAGTATTGTACAATCGTTAACATAACAAAACTTTCCCTGCGTGTGTGGCTTAATCCATTGTATGTAAATGATAATTAATACAACGATCCAAATTTTTAAAAGTGTGTGGTCCTTCTGAGCAGCATTTTGTTATGAAGATATAATCAGTTCAGTTTGCAGGAGACCTCATCACTTGATGATCAACATTTGAGCATCACAAGTTTCGGAAAATGAATGTGGAGCATTTTTCGACAAAATTGTTTCTACAAGAAACAGTTGTAAAACTTAACTATAACTTGTACTCTTTTCTTCTGATGAAGGAAGCCATCGGTATTGTCATCAGCTTTAAATGGATGTTTTATCCACATCTTCCGGAGCGGTGTAGCTGTTGCCTTCAGGGAAAGTTTGTCAACATGGTCATTCAAAATCCAGCTCTGCTGATCCGGACACTGTTTGCACATGTCAAACATCCAGCTTTCGAAGTAGAGTCTCTTCTCACACGAGGACAGAGCAATTGATTAAACGATGCCATGAAGGCCTCATTGCAAAGGGGCTAAATTGATATGGGAGGAAGTTGCCACAAACTGTGCCATGTGGCAGCGCCTCATCCCTTAACACGATCAAGCAACTGACTGCATGATCCCTGCTTCAGAAGGGCGATGGAAGTGGAAGGCGGGAGAGGAGAGAACCCTCGTAAACGGGTTCAAGCACCCACTCGCACTGATAAAATTTTGTCCTCTCTGATCAAAGGCCAGCATTGACCTGGGCTGTTGACTCCCCTGAGGATAAATCATGAAGCAGGGCAGACGTCATCCTTATTTCAAGGGACTGACAATGACAACACTAGTTTTATAGCTGTTAAGTGGTCATATTTTCTTTTCCTGATTATTATCTTTTAAGGTGTCAGCCAAGGGCAGCACGGTGACACAGTGGTTAGAACTGGGTACTCTAAATTTCTAAAACAAAAAGGTGTCAGCCTTGAATCAGTGGAGAGCACTCTCGCCTCTTGAGTCAGAGGTTCTATGTTCTGTTCCCACTCCAGAGAGTAGAGTATTATAATCTAGGCCGACACCTAGTACTAAGTTACCATTTTTCAGATGAGATGTTACACCAAGGCTCCCATCTGTACTCTGAGACAAGTTTTTTTTCCCTCATGTTCTGACCAATCCCGCAGCCAATGTCGCTGAAACATGGGCTGGATTTTCCATGGGCTGGATTTTACGCCTCCACCACACCCACCACCCCCTCACTCCCTCAGGCCTGTCTTCAGCAGTAGTGGCAAATAAAATATGACGGGTAGCTAGCCCACTGCCTGCCTCAACCTGTTCCCCATAATACAGTAAGTGGGCCGCCGCTGGAATTGGCCGCCCATGTGCCATTTATTTTATAAGTGATTAGCCAGAAATTGAGCTTGTTACCAGGGCAATTGACCTGAATATAACACCGGCCGTGCTGCCCATGCTATCAAATGGCTGGCGTAGGCAGGTGGCTGGAAGTGGGTAGGCCACTTTCTTTAAGAAAGCTATTTAAAATATGGGAAGGAAGGGGGCCACGTCGTTTGTGGAAGGGGGGGGGGGCTGGAGGATGCCCTGTCCATTTCGGCGGCACCCTACTCAAGATATTACCCCTCCTTTTGTTCCTTCCCGTCTGGGCTCCAAAACAAAATCAACAGCCATCACCCCACCCCCCTCCACAATAGGTCCCCTGATCCCTCCCTGTCCAATACCTCTGCCTAACATCAGGAACCAGGGGCGGGATTCTCTGACCCCCCGGGGGGTCGCCCGGGGCCGGCGTCAATCTCGCCCCGCTGTGTCCCAAATTCTCCGCCCCCCGAGATTCGGCGGGGGCGGGAATCGCGCCGGTCGGTGGGCCCCCCGCAGCGATTCTCTGGCCCGCGATGGGCCGAAGTCCCGCCGCTGATAGACCTCTCCCGTCGGCATGGATTAAACCACCTATCTGACCGGCGGGATTGGCGGCGTGGGCGGGCTCCGAGGTCCTGGGGGGGGCGCGGGGCGATCTGACCCCGGGGGGTGCCCCCACGGTGGCCTGGCCCGCGATCAGGGCCCACCGATCGGTGGGGGCCTGTGCCATGGGGGCACTCTTTTTCTTCCGCCTTTGCCATGGTCTTCACCATGGCGGAGGCGGAAGAGACCCCCTCTCCTACGCACGCACTGATATGACGTCAGCAGCCACTGAAGCTCCGGCGCATGCGTGCACTGGCGCCGGCCGGCAAAGTCCTTTCGGCCCTGCTGGCGTGGCGCCAAAGGCCATTCACGCCAGCCGTCAGAGTGGGAACCAGTCCGGCGCGGGCCTAGCCCTCAATGTGAGGGCTTGGCCCCTAAAGGTGCGGAGACTTCCGCACCTTTGGGGCGGCCCGATGCCGGAGTGGTTCACGGCACTCCGACACGCCGGGACCCCCCCGCCCCGCCGGGTAGGGGAGAATCCCGGCCCAGAACTTCATCATCCCAGGGCCTAGCTGCAGTGCCAGCAGCAGTCACCACTGAGTTCCAGCACAGCTGGGACTGCTGGAGATGCTGGCCAATCAGAGTAACTGGTAGTTCTCGAGGGTTGGACTTTCCTCCCATTGAGGGACTGAACTCCCACTCTCATCTGAAGCATGCTGCCAGCATTGCTTTATTGGTGTGCGGCAGACCTGTTGAGGTTCGGTTGGAGTGGCACCGACTTTGTTCCTCGGGGCGAGCAAGACACCCCAGTCCCCTTAAAAGTCAGCCATGTTTTGTGGGATCTTCCTGTCAACAAATTGGCTTTCACAATTTTTACACAGCACCTTGAGACATCCTGAGATCATGATAGACGTGATATAAATGCAAGTCCTTTCCCTTTTGAGTACTGGAATAATAGGGTCGGAAACACCTGCACTTTCAATTCAAAATATTCATATGATATTCTGAAAATGTAACTTTTGAATTAAATGATGATTATATTATGTCATAATGGATGGCTGAGTGTAACTTTCCAAATTCCAAACACATTCTAAACCACCAGAATGAAAGATTTCTTCAAGAGTATCATTTGAATTTTTTTTTCAATTCTCTCACAGGATGTGGGACAAAACCAGCATGTGTTTCTCATCCCTAATTCCCCTTGAACTGAGTGGTGCGTTCAGCCATTTCAGAGGTCAGTTCAGCATCAACCATATTTTACTGTGGATCCAGAATCACATGCAGCATTGCCAGATTTTCTTTGTGAATCAGACATTTTCATGGTCACCTTTCAGTTGGTTTTCAGTGCTAGATTTGTATGAGATGAATTTTAAATTCCACCAGTTACTGTGGTGAGATTTGAACCCATGTCCCTCAAACCTAGGCCTCTGGCTTATTGGTCCAGTGACGTAACCACTATGCCACCGTCTCCCCCTAGCCATGTATCTACCCCTTGGTGTTGCATAAAAGCAGTAAATACTAAGAACTGGATTGCCGTTGGCCAGATAGGATGTGAATGGAGATGAATATCTGACGCAGACAGTCGGCATGCTGGTGTACTACCTCTGTTCACAATGCCAATATTCAGGAGGACAGGCCAGCAAATTAACCCACATCAGTCATGAGGCAAATTGCAATAGTTAAAGGATTAATTAGGAGCTCGGTTTTGTCATTCTCACAAAGAGGGCAGCTGGCTGCTACACGTCAGCGCAATGGGGGTGATGACCAGGTCAGCTGTGAGTTCACGTGAGAAGATACAAGGCTGAACAAGGCAGAGAGGACCTCATTATGTAAATATTCACTCAAATTTGTCAGGAAGGCATGTCCTGTTCATAACTTCAAACACGGACTGTGTACCTGTGGAAGCTTCAGGAAGAGGGGGACAGGAGGTCAGGTGGACTTCTGTTCCACCCAACCCCCCCCCCCCCCCAATCAGTGTCTCAACCTGCATGGATACAGGATATCCCTCCGCCTCTGGACCTTCTCCACCAGGGTCTGCTGTGCCATGACCAATATCCTGTGTGCTCTCTCACTTGGTCCCTGAGCCATTCTGAAAGGTGCTGGTGTGGGTCAATCAGCACACTCCATATCTTCAATGCAAGTGAGTGAGCAGGTATCACATCACTTCCTCCACAGTGTTGGGCTGTTAAATCTGCAGATGTATAGTTTAACGTGTCCAGGGAAGATCAAATTCTGATTATCAACAATTCAAACCAAAACTGTGTGTTTCATCCAAATTCCAGTGTCTCGGGATCATAGGATAAATTTAATCATTGGAAGATCAAAGTGCTGTTAAACAGAGATGCTGAGATTCATTACCTGACTCACTAATTCAGCCTTGGGAGTGTAACTTTACAAAATATGTCTTTATAAGCCCTAAAGTAGATGTGGGTGAGAAAATGCTTTCATAATTACAATTTTTGATTTACAATTTGCAAATTTATGGACACAGCACCATTATGTTCTTTGTTGTAGCCACAAAGCAAAAGAGTTGTTGTCCTCAAGTCTGGCAGGTCAGAGGGCAGCACGGTGGCGCAGTGGTAGCACTGCAGTCTCACAGCGCTGAAGTCCCAGGTTCGATCCCGGCTCTGGATCACTGGCCGTGTGGAGTTTGCACATTCTCCCCGTGTTTGCGTGAGTTTCGCCCCACAGCCCAAAGATGTGCAAGCTAGATGGATTGAACAGGCTAAATTGCCCCTTAATTGGAAAAAACAAATTGGGTACTCTAAATTTATAAAACAAAATAAAAAAAAGTCTGGCAGGTCATTGTCCATACGCTCTGTGGTGTAAACATCTCGTACAATTTCTGTACTCCTGCTACATGCAGACAATAATTGGTCAGCATGATGATGCCAGATTGTTCATCGTCAGTTTTGGCTAGTACAATTACTGGTGTCCATTTTTTGCCTGAGGTGTTCTTGCAGGACAGTCATAAACTCATCATATAACTTGTCTGCAGGTTTTGCTGGGTATATTAAATTCTGTAGTAACAGTAATGTTTTCCTCCCAACTGAGCTGAGAAACATTGCAGGATGAAGGACAAATGGAATTTTGTCCTTCATTGCTAGAGGGATGGAGTTTAAGATTAGGGAGGTTATGTTGCAATTGTATAAGGTGTTAGTGCGGCCACACCTGGAGTATTGTGTTCAGTTTTGGTCTCCTTACTTGAGAAAGGACGTACTGGCGCTGGAGGGTGTGCAGAGGAGATTCACTAGGTTAATCCCAGAGCTGAAGGGGTTGGATTATGAGGAGAGGTTGAGTAGACTGGGACTGTACTCGTTGGAATTTAGAAGGATGAGGGGGGGATCTTATAGAAACATTTAAAATTATGAAGGGAATAGATAGGATAGATGCGGGCAGGTTGTTTCCACTGGCGGGTGACAGCAGAACTAGGGGACATAGCCTCAAAATAAGGGGAAGTAGATTTAGGACTGAGTTTAGGAGGAACTTCTTCACCCAAAGGGTTGTGAATCTATGGAATTCCTTGCCCAGTGAAGCAGTTGAGGCTCCTTCATTACATGTTTTTAAGGTAAAGATAGATAGTTTTTTGAAGAATAAAGGGATTAAGGTTTATGGTGTTCGGGCCGGAAAGTGGAGCTGAGTCCACAAAAGATCAGCCATGATCTGATTGAATGGCGGAGCAGGCTCGAGGGGCCAGATGGCCTACTCCTGCTCCTAGTTCTTATGTTCTTATGTTCTTATGTCTGCTAGTGCCTGATTGGCTTTAAGGAACGATTGGAACCCTTCCTCATAAAGAGTTCCATGTCTCCTCCTCCTCATCAAACGCATCCATGGCACCTTTTCTTTCTGCCATTTTTGGATTGCAGCAGCTTGATCAGTGTTATTCAACCTTCAACTTGTCTTCCCTGCTATTTGTTTTCTCTCTGTTTAAAGCAGACAAACTTGCAGCGCACAAGTAGACTAGCTGATTCTGTGCCGCTCTATCGATTCCCAGGCGGTAGCTTGCGGAGTAGCAAACCCGTAGGTTTGTGTTCCCGTGGCCCATTTCAGTACCTTGTGCGTTGTCTCTGCAGCTCTACCCACTACAGGGGTAAGTGTATTGAAAACTTTGATCCTCCATTTGAAGTAAGCCCCCAGTAACTCTCAGCTGTCCAATTGCTTTTTGGAAAAAATCCTTTGAATTTGTATTAGCGGCTGTCACGATCGATCGGATGATTCGCCAACGTCCTGCTACAACATGAGAGTTGTTTTTACTGCCGCAATAGTGATTTTGTCTTGGAGGTTGATGATATTTCTCCCGACCTCACTCCCGATTATGTATGTGTCTGGATCGCCATCAACGATTCCTTCTTCAAGCTCACACAATTGTCGTCAAACATTGTTTTTTAATGGCCCAGATCTCGTCGCCAGTTTCTCTTTTGCTATGTTCTTTGTTGTAGCAGCAAAGAGAAAGAATCAAAGGTGGCACACATCGAATTCATATAACAAAGTGCAAGGGGTTTATTTTGAGATCAGGGTGCAATGGTGAACTCCACAAAAGCACGTGAAACACTCCGATGACATCATTGCGTAACACGTGACATTGCACCAGCCAATGGTGTTACTCTGATAAATATCAAATATTCAGAAACCGATTGTCCAAAATCAAACTGACCTCATGCAGAGCACAAAGGAAACTTTGCCTTTCTTTATACTCCCACTGTCTGTTTAGAAAGTGGTGAATTGAATGGCGACTTCCTACCGTTTAAACCAGTTGATATTTTCTGAACAGTAGGCACTCAGTGAGGTGGCACTGATTATATTACTATGTATGGTGTTTCTATCTCTGTTGTATGTAATGTTATAAGTGCACAAAATGGAATAAAGTTTCATTATCCACCACACAAGGACAACATCAAACTACATTTATATTTTGTCATTAACACAATGAACCATCCTGTGATGCTTCATAAACTGCTGATGAGGGGTAGGTAGGAGAGCGGGTAAGTAAAATAAACACCAAGTAGCTCCAGGAACCTGAGTGTGCAGTGAGCGATGACATTGATGTTAGTGTGGAGGCAGGCACAGTAAACTTGAGAAGGCAGAGTAGGCAGTACAAATTGGGATTATGGTGTTGGAGGGTGCGGGCATATGGTGGAGCAAGGTCACAGAGAGTCAATAAGCCAATATAAGGTTACATGGCGAAATACACTGTATTAAAGAGTTTGTTAATATTCATATGGGTTGCCTGGTTTGACTTTTTAATCTCATGGTTGTAAGGTCTATTATTAACATGTGAATTCAGTACATAAAAAGCACAACTAATTACATGGATCTGCCAGGAATTTACTGATATCAATAGTAGTCACCATCAATTTCAAACAAAGATCTTGACTCTTAATTTATACCTGCTCTGTATCTTGTGTCTTGTGCCAGTTAATTTTGCATTTAGTAATTTCCCGACCATGTTCTGATGTGACAACACAAAGAAGCTGCAAGATATTTTATAATTACTACTTTATTTAGTTCAGCAGTATATTTATAACTGCAATGAACTGGTGAACTGTCTGTCACATGAGGCTAGAACTCAGGGACTTCTCTCTGAATTAGCTCTCCTGTATAAAGCCTCATAGGAATAGTCATTATTGTATTAAGGCCTCGCATCAACATTTTTGCAATGATTATTTAGGGTTCAGGCTTGGAGAGTTAAACTAGTTTAGTGCTCAATGAGAGTCTAAACCCTGACAACATTTATATTCCAATGCCTATGGAGTGGAAGCTGCCTGAAATCTGTGGCTGGAGTTTTACAGCTAGAGTTCCTTTGGGGTATAAGGTTTGTCTGCTTGTGGGTTACCAACATCACTTCAAATTGCATCCCTACTGAATTAGTGCTGGCACAAGTTTAATGGAATAAATAGATGTTAACCCAGTTGAACCTGGTCACGGTTCATTTCTTTTATTTTTAATATGAGAGATTATCTTTTCCTCGGGACAATTGAAAAGTATTACTGTTAAAATGGAATGGCCATGAAGTGGAATGTTACTACTTTTCAGGCACAGGCTAACTGAGGTGTCGGAAGCTGTTGCAACACCAACATATTCAGGGAAACAGTTAAGAATTTCACACAAGACTATATGAACTTTCAGATGGGGTGTGGCTATGATATGCAAACTTTAATATTTTATGTTCTAGATGCATTGGATAAAGACTCAGTTCTGTTATTATTGATTTTTGATCCATGTACAGCAACCAGTGCTTCAGATGTCGTTTTTAATCTGCATTAAATGAACTTAACATTAAATGCAAGCTCATTGAAGGCAGCACTAAAACTGACATAGTCAGTGCGTGTGCTGGTGAGTAAGTGGTACAGGAGAGTCTGAGTCATAGGCAGATGGGAACGTTTAGCAAGTGTAGCAGATCGCAGAGTGGCAGCGGAAAACAATACATCAGGGATGATAGTCCACTCCTCTCCTCTTCCTTGGCACCTGTCTCCCAACTGCAGTTTCAATTGCCCAGAACTCTACTACCCCCATTTCACTGCCCCTTTCCTCCATACTTGACCCATGATCCTAGAGCCCTCCTGTCAACTTTTTTCAACTGCTTTACCTTCACAGAGGCCCAGTTGCTTCCACCAATCCTTCCCCTCTTTCATATTTTCCTGTTCTTCTCCTTTCCCAGCTCTCCTCTTCTCTTCCTCACATTCCCTTGTCCCTCGTTCTCCTGGCCTCTTCTTCTACCTATCATCCAAAAGCCTTCTACTCCCATTGCGCTCTGCATTTCCCCGAGGTTTGAGCCGCCTCTTTGTCAATTTCCCACCACCCACCTGGGAAATTGAATGTTTGGTTCCGAAAGCATGTATGGAGTTTTAATATATTTGTTTCCAGTCATATCATAAATACAAAGCACACTTTAAAAACAAAAAGGTCTGAGACAGAGAACAGGTGGCAGAAAGTGGGACGGGTAGGGGCCGAAAGAGGAGCCTGAGGGTATATGGGGGCCTGAGGGAAGGTGAGGGGCTAGGCAGTAAGAGTGAAGCCATGAGGTATGACCGCCCAAGGTGCAAAGCCAAAGGGGGTGGAAAACAGCTGGCAAGCTGGAGTTTGAAGATTCAAAGAGCAGGCAGAAAGTGGGAACTGCAATGGCAATAAGAATAGAGATTCATGTGACCGTGAAGCCTGGTAAGGAGGCCATGGGGAAGGAAAAACATGGGTGGTGTGATGAGGTGCGAGGGAGACAATAGCAGGCAGAAGGGGATCAAGGTGGGAACAGAGATCTGGCTGCAATGGGAAGCAGGAAGGCCTGATGGGTTGCGCCAATTTGTGAAGTGGGTATTGCTCTGTAATGCTGTAGATCTGAGGTTTAAATCTCGAGGTACGAGGCTTGAGGTCAGTGGAACCAAGAAGCCACAGCAAAAGAGACAGAAAAAAACATGAACTGTGCTGGCAGTAAAAACAGAAGATGGAAGGTGAGGACAGGTGACCAAAGTCTAAAGGTGCTGGTGATAACTGGGGTGGACGTACATACCTTAAACAGCTTGGAACTGAAATGTGATTCCCAGGCAGGATTCTCCCTGTGATTGATAAATGTAATTTCTTCATTATAGAAAGATAACAAAAGTTTAACTTAGAATATTATTCCAATTAATACAGGTTCGGAGGGTCAAAGAGCATTAATTTATGATAGATATGTTTAGAAAGAACTTTGTACTCAAAGGATGAGAAATATTTGGAATAATCGAAAAGACAAGAGAGCAGAAGCCACGGATATTAGATGTTAGATTGTATACTAGAAGAGTTATGGCACGAGAAAAATGAGCTGTGATAATTCAAGTTACCTTTCCTGAACCTTGGCTGTTCCTTTTCACCTTATCTGTTGTGGAATGCCAGTTGAACAAAAAGCCATCTGTTGATCGGATATCAAAATGGAAATCACATTGCATGTAAAACATAAGACCATTGGTGAACTGTTTTGTTATATTCTTTCATGAGGTATGGACGTCACTGGCAAAGCCAATATTTATTGCCCGTCCATAATTACACTTGAACTGTGTGACTTGCACGACTATTTCAGAGGGCAGTTAAGCGTACAACCACATTGCTGTGCATTTGGAGTCACTGGTAGGCCAGGCCAGGTAAGGATGGCAGATTTCTTTCCTTGAAGAACATTAGTGGGGTTTTACAACAATTGATAATCATTTTAATGGTCACCATTCCTGAGACCAGCTTTAGATTCTAGTTTTTTTGCTAATTGAGTGTATTTTAAATTCCACCACCTGTCAATGTGTTGTGTTTCCCGATTTCCCCCACCATTCACCAGCAATGTCATGAGGTTAATGGCCACAAAGGCGTGAACCTCATTTAACTAGATTTCCATGAATTTAAATGTTATTAGCAGCCCCCCGCCACATGATTCCCCCCCTAGCCCCCCACCACATGATTCCCCCCCCCCCACCCCCCCCACCCAACCACCCTACTAAATATTGATACGTTGGTGATGTTTACAACAGGCCTGGCCAGATAAGAAGCAGTCAAGGGATCTCTCCAGGGGCGCAGAGCTAAGTATAGCCCTCGGAGGGGAGAGGATCATGCCCGTGCAGTGGTCTGGCACTGCCCCAGCATAGATTGGCATTGCCAGCTTGGCACAGTGCTGACTTGACAGTGCAAACCTGTGTCAGGGGCATTGGCAGGGTCAGGCCCGAGTGGGAGGCTCATGTGGGTGGGTTCATTGATGTGTGGTGGATGGGGGGTTGGAGAGTGGGCACTGGGGGGGAGGGTAGAATTCCGGTGAGGATTGTCGGGGGGGGAGAGGGGTGGGGAGATGAATGCCAGTGAGGATTGTAGATGTGGTGGGTGTGGTGATATGCATCACTGTAAATACACAAGGGGTTAATGTAAGTACACGTAGACTAGCTAGACACTAGAGGGAGCACCAGAGACATGACACACAGACATTCAACCAATAGGTCAGTAAGATAGGACACGACCAATGGGCATTCACGATACACACAGAGGTGACACTACCACAGGGGGGCATTACACCAACCCATATAAAAAGGACACAGCCCACATGATCTTCCTCTTTCCAGTGGAGCCACTCAGTGAGTACAGACACAGGGTTGATGCAACATCGCACACTAGTTCGTCAGTCTGAGTAGCTATAGAAGGATTAACAGTAGAGTTGAATCCAAGTAGGAGAATTGTTAATAGTTCAATAAACGTGTTGAAGCTATCTCCACATTTGAACCTTCCTTTGTCAGAGTACACATCAAGGAAGCAGCTTATGCTACACCAAGAGCATAACAAGACAGTGGGGGAGGGGGGGGGGGGTGGAGAGGCAGGGGAGGGGTGAGCCCCCGTATCTCTGTGATGGGGGCTGGGGGCCAATTGCCACTTCCATATTGCCCCACTCTTGAGAGTGACGGTGCAAACCACGTCCACTCAGTTTTATTTCTCTAAGAGGCTCAATATTTGGGGAGAAAACTGATCTGTGGAACTGGAGAGTTACACGCCAGTTTTCAGTTTGAACCTGACATTTTGTCAATCTTATTCCAGCCGGGTAGATGAAGTGGATTGTTCAGAGTTCCAGAAAGAATTCTGCAAAGCACCAGATCATTTGGAGTAGGTTGCATGCCACATGAAATCGAGCTGGGTAATGCTAGGAGGCATGCTGCCAAAGCTTGAGCCACTCAAAGAGGATTGGCTCACTCTCCTGGCCCATGCCCAAGTTCCACGCTTTGTCTCGCAACTTGTCCAACTCACGCAGGTAACCACTGGCAGGAAAGATTGTTTGCAAATGTAACAGTGTTTCTTTCAGTGCCATGGAGATAAGGCCCCAGAGGGTTATGTATTCATGTTCCAGTTGGCATTCCCTGGGAATGTAGCTGAGAAATGTTTTTTAAAGAGTGGAGACTGAGCATAAATTGCAGGAACCAGTGGCAGTTTGAATATGAGAATCCAGGGGCTAACATAAGCGAAGCGACCAATTTTATTCTCCCCGAGTCACGATACTGAGCTAGATGTGTAACCTGACAACATTGTGTCCTGCAGTCACACCAAGTTCAGAGGTGACAGCCAATGCAACGTATGCAGCGCCGGCCCGAGGGTTGCTGGCGCCCCGGGCAAGCTGAACTTCGCCGCCCTTCGGGGGGGGTCGGGTCGGGTCGGGGTCGGGTGGGGGTCGGGGTCGAGTGGGGGTCGGGGTCGGGTGGGGGTCGGGGACGGGTGGGGGTCGGGGACGGGTGGGGGTCGGGGTCGGGTGGTGGTGGGGGTCGGGTGGGGGTCGGGTGGGGGTCGGGTGGGGGTGGGGGTTGGGGTCGGGTGGGGGTGGGGGTCGGGGTCGGGTGGGGGTCGGGGTCGGGTGGGGGTCGGGTGGGGGTGGGGGTTGGGGTCGGGTGGGGGTGGGGGTCGGGGTCGGGTGGGGGTCGGGGTCGGGTGGGGGTCGGGGTTGGGTGGGGGTGGGGGTCGGGTGGGGGTGGGGTCGGGTGGGGGTGGGGGTCGGGGTCGGGTGGGGGTGGGGGTCGGGGTCGGGTGGGGGTCGGGGTCGGGTGGGTCGGGGTCGGGTGGGTCGGGGTCGGGTGGGTCGGGGTCGGGGTCGGGTGGGCCGGGGGGGTCGGGGTCGGGGGGGTCGGGGGCGGGGGGGGTCAGGTCGGGTCGGAGGGGGACCGGAGTGACCTGGTTATATGATCGGGACTCACCGATCGGCGGGCCGGTCTCTCTGTCGGCAGGTCTCTGACGCCGGTCACGCACTCATTGATGGCGCCCCCTAGCACATGGCGCCCCGGGCGACTGCCCGAGTTGCCGGTACCTTGAGCCGGCCCTGAACGTATGCCTCAGGAGCACTAACCAGTCTTCATCACTTATGAATGGAGCTGATCGTTGATTTTCCACCACTTAATTATGTGAATGATAAATTGGCATTTTTCTGGTTAAAAACTTTGTAAACTATAAAGGAAATGTACACGTTTGAAGGAGATGGTTGGTCACCAACAAGTGCAGTGAAGTTTATCTTTCCCATCTGCTCACAATTTTTTTTAGAAGGAAACTTTCATACATATTAATAGCAAATGCATTTTACACATCTTCTCATCCTGTGATTTCTCCAGCCTTGTGCTGGGTACACATTAGCTGCATTGTATAAGCGGTGAGAGTTGAATTGGAGGCTGTTTCACACTCTTGAAGAAAAACAGACCTTATCCAAACACCAACCAGCAGAGCAGTGCCCTGCTATCCAGCTGTGAAGAAAAGACAAAATACACTTTCAGCAACACTTTCCCTTGACAGCTTGCTCATAACATTGACAGAACCTTGAAAACAACTGAGCTAGACTCTATCAATACCCAATATTGTCTGGCACATGGACGTTCTGTAACTTGTGTTTCATAGAGTAGTTATGTGATTCTTTTCAATGAGTAATATCCTGTGCTGTGGAGTATTTGATGTGGCAAAGAGTTATAGCCACCATAGGAAACGTTTGTTATGGAAAGGAAACGTATAACGGCATATGTGTAAGAAATCAATTTTAACCCCAACTTGCCTGACAGGCAGTTAAAATGGTTTGTGTGCCATACCCACAACCGTCCTGCGATCTTCTCCCAGGTTGCAATCTTGACTTGCTTTCCTTAGCAAGTGAGAGGAACAGTGGTCAGAAGGTAACGGGGGCCATCTTTAAAGCTGTCGATTGGGCTCCAATAACTGACAGTGATTTTGTCTGGAGGTCTATGTGGAGCGGTTGTGGCTTCCCCATCAGGATAACCTGACAAGAGGAGACAGGGGGACCAGAAGAATGGTAAAAAATAAAATACATTTGCCTAGTTTCTTTGTCATTCACAGTTAACTTCATTGATGCTCAGGTGAAATGTACAAGAGTCAGGAAGACGAAGAGGTTCATCAAGACATGGTGTTAAACCGCAGCAGTATTACACAACGATGACACCAAACAACGATTACACAACGATTGACACATGTAACAAGACACGGGCCAGGATTTTAGGGCCCCACCAACCAGTGGTACAGTCCCACTGAGCTGATTGGAAATTTGAATGACTCGCTGTATTCACTGTGGGGAGATGCACTGAAACAGGACTGTAAAATCCTGGCCATGGTGACTTTGTTCCAATTCAAATTTGACATTAAAAATGCTGTACTTTCAGTTCCAGTTTTCTGTGACCTTTGCGCGAATCATATCATTGCCCAATACTGCTGTATGGTTTGGATCTGTGGTTTCCCCTCCCTGCAAAGCTCAGGGGACCTCTGCTTCAAAAGAGTTTCTAACCTACTCACAGGAAATCAGTACCATACCACAGCAAGCAGATCAATAACTATAGAAAAAAATTACTAAGCTGATAACAGGATACTTGTGACTTTTCAGATCAACAAAAGCAGTTTTTACCCTTGGATCATAAAACCATAGAACTTACAGTGCAGAAGGAGGTCATTCGGCCCATCGAGTCTAGGCCGGCCCCTGAAAGAGCATCCTATCTAATTCTGATTTGATTTGATTTATTATTGTCACATGTATAAGTATACAGTGAAAAGTATTGTTTCTTGCATGCTGTACAAACAATGCATACCGTACATAGGGAAGGAAGGAGAGACTGCAGAATATCATGTTACAGTTACAGCAAGGTGCAGAGAAAAGATCAACTTAATTCAAAAGTCTGATGGCAGTAGGGAAGAAGCTGTTCTTGAGTCAGTTGGTACATGACCTCAAACTTTGGTATCTTTTTCCTGACGGAAGAAGGTGGAAGAGAGTATGTACGAGGTGCGTGGGGTCCTTAATTATGCTGGCTGCCTTTCTGAGGCAGTGTGAATTATAGATTGAGTCAATGGATGGAAGGCTGGTTTGCGTGATGGACTGGGCTACATTCACGACGTTTTGTAGTTTCCTGCGGTCTTGGGCAGAGCAAGATCCATACCAGGCTGTGATACAACCAGAAAGAATGCTTTCTATGGTGCATCTGTAGAGATTGGTGAGGGTCGTAGCTGACATGCCAAATTTCCTTAGTCTTCTGAGAAAGTAGAGTAGTCGGTGAGCTTTCTTAATTATAGTGTCGGCATGGGGGGACCAAGACAGGCTGTTGGTGACCTGTACACCTAAATACTTGAAGCTCTCGACCTTTTCTACTTCGTTCCCATTGATGTAGACAGGGGCATGTTCGCCACTATGCTTCCTGAAGTCGATGAAAATCTCCTTCATTTTATTGACATTGAGGGAGAGATTATTGTCGTCGCACCAGTTCACCAGATTCTCTATCTCATTCCTGTACTCTGTCTCGTCATTGTTTGAAATCCAACCCATTACGGTGGTGCCATCAGCAAATTTGAAAATCGAGTTGGAGCGGAATTTGGCCACACAGTCACAGGTGTATAAGGAGTATAGTAGGGGGCTGAGGACCTCAGATTGTTGTAAAGAGAGGTTGAATACGTCTGCGAATACCCCCGCCAGCTGATCCGCGTAAGACCTGATTGCTCATCCGGGTATCCCATCCGGGCCACTGACTTTTCGTGGGTTGACCTTCGAGAAGGCTGCTCTGACGTCTGCAGTGGTGATCTCAGATACAAGTTCATCCGCGGCTTCTGGCGTGGAGGGCTCGCTCTCGCTGACCTCTTGCTCAAAGCGGGCATAGAATGCATTGAGCTCATCAGGGAGGGAATCCGTGTGGCTAGCCTGGGACTCGAGCTTGGTCCGGTACTATCTTTTGGCATCTTTAATGGATTTCTTTAGATCCTATCTGGTTTTCTTGTAGAGGTCAGGGTCGCCTGACTTGAACATTTCAGACCTAGACTTCAGCACAGTAAGAAGTCTTACACCAGGTTAAAGTCCAACATGTTTGTTTCAAACACTAGCTTTCGGAGCACTGCTCCTCAGGTGAGGAAGGAGCAGTGCTCTGAAAGCTAGTGTTTGAAACAAACATGTTGGAATTTAACCTGGTTGTAAGACTTCTCACTGTGCTCACCCCAGTCCAACGACAGCATCTCCACATCATAGACTTCAGCAAGCAGTGGATATCCCAGTTTATCCAGGGTTTCTGGGTGGGAACCATGGGGATTTGCTTCTTTTGCACACAGTCTTCTACACACTTACTAATGAAGTCAGTTACTCTAGTGGCGTACTCGTTCAGGCTGGTCACAGAGATTTTAAATACTGACCAGTCCACTGACTCTAAGCAGTCCTGTAGGAGATCATCCGATTCCTCAGACCAACAATGCACGACTTTCTTTGATGGATTTTCCCGCTTCAGTTTTTGCTGATAAGCCGGGAGCAGGAGCACAGCCTTGTGGTCAGATTTGCCAAAGTGTGAGTGGGCGATAGAGCGGTAGGCATGTTTGACATTTGTCTATGAGTCGCCCAGGATGTTTGGGCCTCTGGTGGAACAGGTGATGTGTTGGCCGTAACTTGGTAGTACGCTCTTGAGCTTGGCTTGATTGAAGACCCCAGCTACAATGAACAAGGCCTCAGGATGTTTCGTTTCAAGGCTATTAGTGGTGGTGAATATTCGTCCAGTGCGATTTTCACGTTCGCATGGGGTGGGATGTAAACTGCCGTCAGGGTAACGGAGCTGAACTCCCGTGGAAGGTAGTGGGGGCGGTATTTTAGCGATAGATATTCTAGGTCCGGGGAGCAGAAATCCGCCAGTGTTGCTACATCTAGGCACCAGGAGGTGTTGATTAGGAGGCAGACCCCACCTCCCCTTGCCTTGCCTGAGGCCCCCGTACGGTCTATTTGGTAGGTTGAGAAGCCGTCTAGTTGTAGGGCACAGTCCGGTGAAACAGGTGTGAGCCATGTCTCCGTGCAACAGAGCACACAGCACACCTCCACCCTATCCCCGTAACCCAGCAACACCACCTAACTTTTGGACACTATGGGGCAATTTAGAGTAACCAATCCACCTAACCTGTGCATCTTTGGAGTGTGGGAGGAAACCGGAGCACCCGGAGAAAACCCACGCGGACACGGGGAGAACATGCAGACTCCGCATAGACAGGGAACCAAGCCGGGAATCGAACCCGGTTCCCTGGCGCTGTGAAGCAACGGTGCTAACCACTGTGCTACCGTGCCGCTCAATAATACTGGCAGGATGACATTTATTTCCCAATCCTTAATCAATCTGAGGGCCAATGTATTAGTCAGTCAAATAATTTGGGACTGGAGTCATGTGTAGACCAGGCCAGATAGAGGGGGCAGGATCTCCCTGAGGAGGTAATTAGGGAAATAGCGGTGGGGTGGAGGGGGGAGTTTTCAAAAATTCAGTTGTTTTCATGTTTCCCACACCCCTACCCACCCAATTACCAGATTTACTGAGGTAAACATTTGGCTGAAGCATTGACATCCTGTCCACAGGCAGCTCGCGTCTCACTAGCAGTGGTCCAAAACTAAATCCCAGGATTTAGCTGCTGGGCCTCATTTCAATGCTGCTTGAATTTCCACCTGAGTGGTTGTGAAGAGGGTGCAGTGTGGCTGTGGGAAGTTGATGATCAGACAACCCGTAGGCACCCACCAATTTCCAAGCAGTGTCAGACAGGGATTTCAGGAGAGGATCGCATGTGATTTGGGAGGTGGAGAGCGAGGGGCAGCAAGACTGTGCCTGGGGCAGTTACAGCCTTCTTTATCACTCTGCTGTTTTCAGACCTATTTCAGTCTGTTGGGGAATGTGCAGCCACGTCAACCTTCAGATCTGGTTAGAAATGCAACAGCGTCCTGTCAGGACGATAGACCAGGATTTGCACATGTTAATGAGATCCCTCTCTATTTTAGGCGGAGCTCAACTGCCTGTAAAGTTCTGTGGGTTAATATAGCTCGTGGTTAGGATCTCTGTCAGATTTAACTGCTCGTTTTTACTTGCTCGGTTTCTACCAGAGAGTTAAAATCAACCCCTTCATTTCAGTTAGCATCTGAAAATAAAGGATTCATCCAAACCACGACAAATATTTGTGGCGGTGGTGAGGTCACTCAGAGTCTGCTGCACACATGTTGTAGTCTAGAGCTATGGGTAATGAAGCTAGAAGCACCAACTTCCTTTCGATCATGTGACTGACCAGGAGTCTCCCTCGCTCTTACCACTCGCCATTGGTGAGTTTTGGAAGGATTTGCAGGTTGACAATCAACCATGTTATGAATGAACCCCGCTTCCTTGACCATCAGGTCCTGGAGTGGGACTCGAACCGGCAACTTCTGGTACCAGAGGCAATGACACTACCCATTGTGCCACAAGACCTCCTCCGATAAGTATTTAGGAATGGATAATTCCAAAATGTTAACCTTTCTTTGATTTCCAAGTACTAACTAACAAGTGCATTGTGAGAATTTCCTGTGGTATTTCCTTTTGACCTTAAAGGCCAGTGAGTCCTGGCAACATGAAAGCAGCCCTTTTTATGTTTCCAATGATAGATACAAGCATGCTGGCCATTCAACTGGCTAACAATAAATATGATGAACCACATTTGTACTTAATAAGGCAACTAAGTGGGTTTTTGAAGACTACTTCATCACTCTCCACGGAGGCAAGGGGTGTTGTACAAAGGGACAGCAGATGGGGTGGATGGTGCCACATGAAACCAGGGAAAAAATAACAGAGAGAAGGTGAGAAAATGTGAAAGAGTGCTGTTTGTTTTGTTTAATTATTTCAATGTTTATTCAACTCGGAGTATTACATTTCTCTCCCCCACTCCTCGCAGGCATGTTTTCAATCACATAGCATCTGTATAGTCAATACTTTGTGAATTTCTCACACGGAATAAGGTGGAGAAGAATTATTGAAGTGTGCAGGACTTTTGCTTGAATTAGTCTGAATAAACTTACATATTATGCACTGTTTATATGTTTTCAGTTGGTTCAATTTACAACTGTGGCTCTGTACAATATTATCGTGCAAATACGTAATGTGAATGATCAAGCTCCTTGTCTGCTATTTTCAGTGAGGCATTAAGAGAGTTATTTTAACTGTTTCTGCTAAAATAATCAACAAAGGAATATGATACAAACACCCAAAGCATTTATACAATAATATGGTTCATTGTTATTTCTAGACTTCAATTCTCAAGGGTATAATCCCAAAGATGCTGGAATAGTCACAATCTTATTGACGTTTTATAGTGCACAATGACATCTTGTCTTGTTTAAATAGCCAGCCTATTTTGAAATGTTTCCATTTCAAAGAAATGTTGACAATGCCTTCGATTTTAGAATTTTCACCCTATTCATGGCCTTGTCCCTCCTTGTCAGGGTTACCTTCCAGCCCTGCTAACACCATCCACAAACTCTATAAAGGGGCTAGTTAACATCCCCGAAAGGGACGGAAGAGGGTCAGGGTGAACATTGAATTGTTAAAAGTTGTGAAAGCTGACCTCAACCAACCACACACCTGGTCCAGTTTGACTACAATGGGCCTGGAAGCCTCTAGAGAAGCAGGTCCACCATTATGACATTTATAAAGGGAGCTTCACTCCTCAGATATCTGGAGCCATTTAAAATCAATAGATTCCCAAGGATTGGAAAGCCCAGTAGTGAAGTGAAGGTGGAAGTTTCCAATCCAGCATGTAAATGATTTTCCAGCACTGCTTGTGGACCAAAAAGAGCAGAAGCGCTTCCCACACCCGCAGTCCCTGAAACAAATCTCTGCCACTATTGCCCCGTATAATTTCCTTCCCATGTGACCTCCCCTGCTGAGAATCTCTTTACTTACAATCTCTTTCCACACTGGCTCTCTCTCCATCCTGGCTCTCTCTCCCCTGCCCTGCACTCTTTCTCCACCATCTTTCCCTGTGCCATGGGAATGTCCCTTTAAGAAAGGTTTTTGTCTTGTCACATGGCTTCAGTGATGTCATTGTGTGGGTGGAGCTGGGCTGTGGCTTTGGGAGGTTTCTTTTGGTATCGCTTTCACATTTGGCTGCTGTGGACTCAGACAGAGGACAAAAATTTTCTTTTTGGCCTGACTTTCTTCGTTTTAAATGCTGTCCCAGACTGCTTGGTAACTTAAAAGAGATAATTGCTTTCTGGAAGGAATTCAAATCTACTGTTTGAAAAGGGGAACAGAGTGGCAATAACAACAATCTTACACAAGTGAGAATGCCGGGTGCTGGGCCGCGCCTTTGAAAAGGGGTTTCTAGTTTTACTTGGATTTTGTTATCGAATTGGAACAGTTAAGGGGGAATTCATTAAGGGTTATACATAGATTACTGTAGCTGTGTGGGGTCTTTATGTTTGTAATTGGTAAACATTTTTGCTGTATGTGTTGATACAAATGTTAACTAAATTCTGAGAATAAAGCTTGTTTTTTTATTAAAAGTGCCGAAGAAGTCTGTTGAATATCACCTGAAAGGCAGGCTCTTGTGCTCATCCTAGCAAAGTTCAACAAAAAGTTATAGGTCAGGTGAACCCCGCAATACACTTTGGAGTTTTTTAAACCCTGGCCCATAACATCTGCCACACTCTCTCTCCCACCCCATTCTCTCACTTCTCCCACCCTTTCTCTGACATCATTACTCGCTCTCTTGCAACCCCTGTCCTCTCTTAGTCTCTCTGTGCCTGTCCCCCACTTTCTCTCTCTCTCTGCCCTGTCCCATTCTTCTTGCTCTGTCCCAAATTCTCTCTCTTTCTTATTGTCCATCATCCTTGTTCTCTTTCACTCCTTAGTGCTCCACGCTTACACTCGCCATGCTCTGATTGTCTCCAGTTGACGGGTGCAGTCCCCAGTGATGGGTGGCTACAGAATTCTCCAATGGAATTTATTAATAATAATAATCTTTATTAGTGTCACAAGTAGACTTACACTGCAATGAAATTACTGTGAAAATCTCCTAATCGCCACGCTCTGTCGCCTAGTTCGGGTACATTGAGGGCGAATTCAGAATGTCCAATTCACCGAACAAGTCTTTTGGGACTTGTGGGAGGAAACCAGAGCACCCGGAGGAAACCCACGCAGACACAGGGAGAACGTGCAGACTCTGCACATACAGTGACCCCAGCCGGGAATCGAACCCGGGTCCCTGGCACTGTGAAGCAACTGTGCTAACCACTGTGCTACTGTGCCGCCCCAGCCGTACCATGCCGTACCTGGCAGCCAGCCAGTCTGTCAATTCCACCAGTGGTCAGGCAGGAAATTGAGTACAAAATTGCTCACGAGGTCTGACCATTAAATTCAACCGGACGACCACATTCCTGAAAATAGTGGGTTTCCCAGCTATATTTCACACCTTAATTCTCCCTTTCTTTGCCTGTAAATATCAAGGCCTATGATCCTGTGACTCTGACATCCTGTACAGTCCTCCCACTTCTACTCTACTATCAGCTGAAATACGTTCAACTGTGATGGCTCTGAAATACCTCTCCCTATACCCTCAGCTGCTTTATCTTCTTTGCCTCTTTTAAAACCCAGCTCCCCAATCATCTTCTGAACAAACCCTTTTCACATTTCTTCCATTGACTGGCTGTCCAATTTTGTCTGATTCGTTTCTGCGAAATGCTTTTCAAGACCTTCCTTAAGTAAACATGAGTTGTTACTATTCACGCCATCAAAATCATGGTTTGCAGTCTCCACTATAATCCTTCCAAATTGGATTTCTGTAATGAAAGCCCCAGCTTATGAATTCACCAAGCGCTTCTTGCATTGTCACGTTTGTGATTCTGTGCAGAAGTGCTACTGTTGGAGTTGGAATTTTTTTTCTCGCGAATCAGAGTGGTTATCAACCAATATCCTGCCAGACCTTCTGCACACATCACACTGCCGATACCAGCCTGACTAACATCTGTGTCATTTGCTGATGTGGTGTTTAGCCTGGAGGTTTAGCAGGTTTAAATGTCAAAGCCTTTGACAACAAAATCTGTGACACTGTTTTGAGGGCAAAGCTAATTGCTTGTTCGAGTAATGATTTAGTTTGGGAAAGTCTAGGGGTGAGTAAACCTCAACAACCCCGAAAGGCAAGAATTTGGTTAATGTGGCAGAGGTGATATAGAATGTAGCCACTGCAAGCTCCTAAATCAATTTTATATCCTTACCAAATGGTTGCTGCCAACATTACCTGATCGCTGACTGAGAACAGATGTAAGAATGGAGCTTTAAAACATAGTGCATATTTACAAATGAGCAGTGATTTAATGTTTTAATGTTTAGCTTTAGAATCAGATAAGATAAATATTTTGTGAAACTATCTTTTCTTCTCCCTGGTTCCTTGTAGACTGTTCTGGCTCTGAATCGTCGCTTGGACATATGGCAGTGTTGTCTATTCAAAGTTTACTTCAATGAGATCCTATATAACTTTTAATCATAAATTGTAATAACGGTTCTATAATTGCTACTATGCTACTATGTTCCTAAAGGAGGTGCTAATAAAGCACACAACTTCACTGATGCAGAATATTTTCAGTGTAACTCTTAAATTCTGGTTTATTATTCTTGTTTGTCAGTTAACTTTTTCAACATAACTATGCTGGTGTTATGAGGCATTAAAGCATTTAAAGGTACAGATTACACCAATAATTGCCGAGTTATTTATTAATGTTTTGAAGCATGGTAAGGTTTTGACTTGCCTGGACTTCATTCTAGAGGGTTTTCCATCACTCTTTAACTGAGCCAATTGTGGTGGGTGAGCATGTTCAAGAGCACATCTGACTAATGAAGTCTCAGTACTTAAAGACGTAGGACTGAATGGAAGCCTTTTACAACTGGAAACTGAGAAACAGCAACAGAAGTGATGGAATCCCAAAGTCCCAAACTGCACCCCAGTTCCCAGAGATCAGGAGATTATGCTGCGGGACTATTTGAACTGACAAAGAAACGTTGTCCCCAGTGCGCTGGAGGATGAAACCTGCAGGTAAAACCAAGGTCATTGAGGAAATGAGCAACAAGAGTGTGCTCATTTGCCCATGAATACGGTTGCATTGGCTTGCAGGATGGCTGCACTACCTCAGGTCAGCCCAAGCATGGCTGAATATCTCTGCCCGTGGTCGCTAATATTTGTGGCTGAAGATACTCTGGCTAAAGTATGCTACTCCTCTTCCTCCATTGAGGATGCATAGGAATCATCACGTCACTCCTCCTGCTGCTGCTCCAGTCCTCTCTACTGTGCTATATAATGCAAGATACAGCAGGCTGCCATCATCCTGAATGCCCTTGTCTGTACATATTGAAGGACAGCCCCAAATCAACCCAAGTAAAATCGTAACTGATGCTTGTTGAATGAGTATTCTTGTGTTTGTGCGACTTCAGTTGTACCTTTCCTGTGCGGCGGTGTTAAAGCTGCTCATATATGTCATCAGCCACTTCCTTAGAGGGGAGCAATTCTCTCCAAGGAGTCACCCACTGATATTGCATGGAGGTGTGAGAAGCTGTAGGAGATGTGACTGGTGTAGGCCAAAGGCATGAGACACTTTACAAGGATATCTTGCAGATGCGTCCATAGTCATCTTACAGTGACCATATTCCATATTCATACCTCTTCATTCACCTGAGGAAGGAGCAGTGCTTCGAAAGCTAGTGTTTGAAACAAACCTGTTGGACTTTAACCTGGTGTTGTAAGACTTCTTACTGTGCTCGCCCCAGTCCAACGCCGGCATCTCCACATCATATTCCAGTGAACATTGATGGATAGGAATCCCTTCCAATAAACAAATCCTGCTAGTTAATCTGAGAGTTCAAGTGGACAGCCCCAATGACTCCCTGTGCCTGCAGTAATCGAGCCACGGCAGCCAATCCCAATGCCCTCTCATTCTGAATTCAGTAGTGAAATGAACGCATGTGGCAGCCCTGGTCAACATGGCATCAGTGGCCCGGGAGATGCACATCCCGACAATAAATTTTGAGGTTCTGCAGATATCAGCAGCAGATTCCTGGAAGGAGCTGGATGTGCAGAAGTTCAGGATTTTGTGACATGCACTGACAATGTGTATCCACCTGGCTGACTGGGCAGGGGATCTTCCTCCAGTAGGTTGCAAATATCGGCAGTAATCTGTCATGTATGTCTGAGCCTCCTGAGGAACGGGTGTACAGTAATGTCAAGAAAGCTGATTCGCTGCCTGCGTACCCTGTGCTGGGGTATCGGCTCCTGTAAACTGGAGCTTTGTTTTCATCCTGTCTGTCCTGAGGGAGTAGCAGGTGGCTGAGGAGAAGGCAGCTGCTGATCCTTCCTGTTGTTGCTGCTTCCTCCTGTTGTTTCTCCTGCTGCTCCTGTTCCACACCAAAAGTTCAAGTTGCCCAAGCTGTTCCCATGCTACTGAAAGGCTGACAGCTGGAAAGGGCAGAAGGCAGGAATGACCTCCAAAGTCTTGGAAGTCGCCTCTGATGTAGTGAAAACTCCCTCTCAGAACAACCATCGTGAGATGAAGCTTTTCACTTCGGCAAAGAAGCAGCTGTCTTAGCTGAATATTTGAAGACTTTCCAACCTGTCACTCACTCCGCCCTGTCAATCGCTCACCTTGTTCACTTTGGTGAGTTTCAGAAAGCCAAGGAAACCAGTGCACTGGCAGGTAAAGCCAAAATCCAAGTTTAAAGAATCAACCAATTGCCTTTCAACCTACGTTAATCGCAGATCCACCTGTACCATAGGTTGGTTCCCATCCACTGATACATCCACATGTGCAAAGTGCAAAAATCGGCAGGTTTCTCCGGAATTCCTGCCCTTCCAGCATTTTCTTTTTTGCTCCTTTAACCTGCCGAATGCACCAAAGCCCGCCCATCATGGCAGGTTCAAACCCTCCCCCGGAAAATATCGGGTGGGATTCTCCGTCGCGCGAGCTCCATTTTCCGGTGTGGCGCAATAAACAGTTCCACCCTGCATGGATTTCCTCCAACATTGAGAGAAATCTCCTGTCATTACAATGTTTGCAATACTCGAAACACATGAGAGCGATATTTGACTTGGAGTGTAGGACGTAAACCAGTCAATATTGCATCTGTTCCCATTTTATACATCTCACTCACCCGATTATTCAGTTCCTTTGAAGTCAATAAAGCAGAATGTAAGGCGAGGCGTTTAATGGACAGCAGCTTTGCCACCACCTGTTTGACATCTGCAGGCCAAGTTGAACTCCCCCATTCCCCAGCCCCCATTGAGACACATCTGCCATTTGGAGCAAAAATCATTAAATATTCCAAAAGGGCAGTGGAGCCCAGTGTTACGTTTTTGACATGAATGCTCATCCGGCTGTAACCATGTGAACTTTTCCACCACATTTCTCATGTTGAAGATGCGATAATGGAAGCAAATTTCCCTTCACTGTTTCCAGAATTCCAGAGTGCCCTTTTACTTTCCCTAACAGAGACAGTAACCCATGTGTTACGGGTATTTAAAAGTGGGTTCAATTCCCGTTGAGGCTGAAATTATTCCTGAAGGCTCTGCCTTCTCAACCTTGCTCCTCACCTGGGGTGTGGTGACCCTCAGGTTAAATCACCATCAGTCCATCTCCCCCTCAAACGTGGGAGCAGCCTATGGTCATCTGGGACTCTGGCGACTTTACTTTATTTAAAGGTTTCCCAGCCTCTCATTTACTCGGCCCCATCAATCTGCATTGTCCTCTTGCCTTTTCCAATTTGGCGAGTTGCAGACAGACCAGGAAACCTGTGCGCTGGCAGGTCAATCCCAGGTTATATAATTAACCAATTGCCTTTTCAACACATGTTAATCACAGATCTGACTGGCGCCACGTTGTGGTTCCTTGTGCTAACAAATGCATGCATGTTAAATGCAGAAGTCAGCAAATTTCTATGACATGCCAGCATTTCTTTTGCTGCTCCCACACGCAGCAACACCTGACCACAATAGTTGCCCCCAGTCACCTAGTGCTGCTCATTTCACATTTTAGAACATGGAGCACATTTAATGTGCAGAGAGCTGTCTATCAAAAAGAAGCACAAGAACCACTGCAGCTGAGTGACAGTTTAATGTTATTATAGTGTAACAGTAGCACAACTTCAACAAATAATGATCTGAGGGATTTGACAAAGTGAAAAAACAGGGATTAAAACAGCAGTAAGTGAGGATTAAAGCTCAGAGCATTGCCCCTTCAAACTCCTCCACTATTCCAGCTCAAGTTCCTTTATTTTCCCATGTATGATTAAATTGGGTCCTTCAACACTAACATGTTATACGTGTTTTATCTGTTTGCTGCTTTGACTTCATTGATGGTGTTCTGCATCAACCTATATAACACCAATTTATTTTTAATGAAAGAAGTCTGCCAGTGACAAGGTGCTGGATGTGAAATGACATATTGCAGCTCCACCGTAATAAAAGTTTCCTGGTAAATGCTCTTTGCTATCTATTGTAACACCTCTTATGCTGCAATCTTTAATGATCTCATCTAAAGGTACCTCAATATCTGTGCTGCGCAGCTATAAAATGGCTCAAGGTTGTCATATGAAGACCGAAGCAGATGGCTGTCATTCTGTGTGACAGCCTTGACAGATGGAGTCTCGAACCTGTCTTCTCCTTGGCAGCTGTAATGGAGACAGCTGGATATTGACTTCTGCCAGTGACATGACCCTTAAACTGAGCTGCTGTTTACATATTCTGGCTTGAGAGCTCCTGGCATCATCTTGCCTGAAGCGTAAGAACTAGGTTTGTGCTCTCAGGGCTGTGTGAGAATCTGACATTTCACACAAAGTACAGTGCGTTATATAGCTGCAATGAAAAGAACCATAATGGCTTCAGTGTCTCATAGCTAATACCCAAATAATGGCAAATTATTGAACGAGTTAAGAATGGATTGTCTTGTTTAATCAATGGTCTTGTTCTGAACTTTGCAGTTTCTAAATGTCAAAGCATTGTGAGAATGTCTAATGGGTAATTTGAGCTCATGTAGCAATGAGGTCTGATATCACTGATTCGTGTCACTGGATTCTCTTGTGCAATACGAATATCACACCTCAGAGTCCTAAATGACCCCACCAAAACCATTCGGGGACTTGAAAGGGCCTTTGGCCAATCTTACTCAGCTGTACCTCCTGTTGTAGTCATGGTGTTATTTCCCTTGTCTCTGGCTCTTTCAAGGAGCAGCAGTAGGCAGTAACGATGATGTACTCACTCGCCTTGTCTGCCGATACGATTTTTATTTTCTTCAAGATTGAAAAATTCAAGAGTGTTATAGCTTGCATAGGATGTATATTGTAGGTGCTCAGGCAAAAACATGCACATATGGGCCAATTTAATAGATTTGCTGCTTTTTATCTTTCAAAAAAGAAGGTTGTTTTGATGAAATTTAGATGTCTCCATTAACCTCAAGATGATTGTCAGATTCCAGAATGTATCTAATAACACCTTCAATTCACATTGCAAAAACAGCAAATATAATTCACACACGATGGCCGTGATTCTACGCAACAACGATGGGTGGGAGAATAGCGGGAGGTCCGCTCCCGCACCTCCCGCTATTCTCCCACCCCCCAAAATGGCGTGTCCGGTTTTCCGACATGCCGCTCGGTGAAACGCGGGCCGCCATTTTTCACGGTGGCCCGCAATTCTCCGACCCGGATGGGCTGAGCGGCCTGTCGTTCCCAACCTGTTCACGACGGCGGCAACCACACCTGGTCGCTGCCATCATGAACATGGTGCACCAGGTAAGTGTGGGACCTAGGGGGGGCCGGATTGGGGATGGAGCACCACGACCGTGCTCGGGAGGGGACTGGCCCGCGATACGTGCCCACCGATTGTCGGGCCGGCGTCTCAAGGGGACGCACTCATTCCCCTCCGCCGCCCCGCAAGATCAAGCCACCACGTCCTACGGGGCGGCTGAGGGGAAAGACGGCAACCGCGCATGCGCGGGTTTGAGCTGTCCAACCCGCGCATGTGCGGCTGACATAATTAGGCTCCGCCGCGGCGTCATTCATGGTGCGCCGGGCCTTGAAGCCAAGGACAAGGCCCGGCCGCCGAGTTTCCAGGTACGGCCCGCCTATCCCCCCAGGTAGGGGAGAATAGGGGCGGCAGAGGCTTCCGACGCCGTCGTAAACCTCTCCAGGTTTCACAACGGCGTCGGGCCTTGCGGAGAATTGCGCCCATTGATTGTAAATAATTTCCCAGCATTTCCATAAACAGGGGAGCAGTTAATCTCACAGTCCCATTGTATTCTCTTGTATACCAATGATTTCTTAAAGTGAATCTTGGTGAGAAAGTTTGAAGAGGTCTTCACTTTGTTTCAGGAGGAGCAGAGTTCCTGCTGACATAGCAAATTATACTCTCCTCATAACCAGACTTCACGGTTATTTGACTTGCAAACGAGCTATGTCGTTTAGGTACAGTAGGAAAACAAACGCTGGTACTAGATTTCAAATTCCAAGTAGTAGTGGTGTAAGAGTGTCATGTTAATGCTGGAAGAAAACCCAGTCCACATTTGTCAAAAGGTCTATGACTTTCAGCTTGAGGTAAGCTCGGGGACATGGAGAGGGGGAAATAAGTGGTATATTTCCTCCAACTCTGCCAATGAGAGGAACTTGGGGTGCAATGCACGAGGAAAACGGAGAGGATGGATTTTGCAAGTCGCAGATCTTTCGTGTGACGGCCAACCTCCTGGCTCCCCACTGACTACATAAAGACTGTTTTGGGGGTAAGGCAGATCTGAGAATCATGAAACAGCAAAAAGCCGTTATTGCGCATAGGTGATCCTTCAGCAGCTGGTGAAAATCAAGGCAAAAAACACTGAAAAATTACATCAAAAGCGAAAGCTAAGGCTGAAGGCAAAAAGTTGGAGGGAGACTTAATCCAAGTCTCTCTCGGTGGTTAATTCGCCAGTCCAGCCTCTCAGCTGTGGTCAGGTCAGAACAGAAAGAAAATGTCCCAAAGGAAAGGCATTTAATATTCCAACCAAACTGTCATTATAGTTGATTGCCTCAAGTCTAGGGTTATGTGCAGGAGGAGGGAACTCCCACCCAAAGTCATTAGAAAATAATTATGCACCATTGCTCAGAGTTTCCTTGCTCCCTGAAACACATGCATTTAACTATCAGTATTGGCCGGGAACAATCTGGCTGAACATATTGGCTGATGGAACGGGTTGCTGATCCAATTCATCTTCTGCCAGATACCATAGGCTGTCCAGCCCATTGAGATGACTCGCAACATTTCTCCTGAGATATCGGATAGTCTTCCTGTGGGGCGTAGTAAGAGGGCCTCAAGTTTTACTTGGCTGACATGCCTCCGAACTCCAGTCCTTAGACCCACACCTGAAGTCCTGCATCATAACCATCGCAAAACAGTAAACAGTCGGCACACAAAAGAGCAGAGAATGCAGCCAGGGTTGCCAGTTCTCCAGGATTTGCCTGGAATCTCCAGGAATTGAAGATCAAACTCCGTGGCATTGCAGTGTGTAATCATCGGGACATTGGGAATACATTTTGTTTTGTCATTTTCTTTGGATATTTCTCTTACTAGAAGTAAAAATATTGCAAATGGGAAGAAAAAGCTGTTTGGCCAACAGTCAAGCATCATCCAATTGGGTAATAAGCTGTTTTGCTTTCCAATTGGCCTAAGAAGGCAGTGCGTCACAAGGTGGATGTGTTGGCCAACTAATAGCAAGAGCATGCGGCAAGTCACAGGATAAAACTCCCAGGATCCATCAAAAATATTCAAACAATCTCCAACCTCAGTTTATGTGGTTTTCGTATCTCCACTTTCCATTTGTCTTTTTCACAATTAAGTCACAAGGTTGATTTCACCTTGTACAAGGGGCACTGGGTTCAGACTTGTTCTACGGAGCTACTGGTTTCAGGTGAAAGATTTGCTATTTTGTTTGAAGATTTATCTCTTCTGCTTGTCTGATTAAGTTACTGCATCAGTGTCGACATGGCATGCAAAATGAAATTTCCTTGTGCAGTAAAAATGTCTGGAAAGAATCACCATTTTGGACAAACACAATTGTAATTCTGTAAGTGCAAACAGGGAGTGCACCAATGTCTGAAAGAGAAATGTAAGTGAACATTTTAGACCTGACCCTTGGAGACCTGACCCCTGACAAAGATCCATCTCACAACTCTAACGCGTCCTTGGGCGAGATTCTCCGACCCACTGCCGGGTGGGAGAATCGCTGGGGGTCGGCGTGAATCCCGCCCCCGCCCCCCTCCCAATTCTCCCGCCCCCCAAAAACCGGCCCGGCGTGAGTCGAGCCGCCCACCTCGGAGAATGGCGGGGTCCGGCTCCTCTCAATGGGCGCCAGGGCAGCCCGGATTTTCCGACCCCCGATGGGCCAAAGTCCCGCCCATCTGTAGTCGGTCCCGCCACCGTAAATTAGAGTAGGTCCCTTACTGGCGGCGCGGGCGGGCTCCAAGGTTTCTGGGGGGGTCGCGGGGGGATCTGGCCCCAGGAGGTGCCCCCATGGTGGCCTGGCCCGCGGTCGGGCCCACCGATCCATAGGCGGGCCTCTGCCGTGGGGGCACTCTATTGTTCCCAACCGGAGGCCGTGGTCCTCCGCCATTCCCGGTGCGGAACCTATTCCCTCTGCGCATGCGCGGGGATGACATCAGCACGCGCTGGCGCTCCTGCACATGCGCCGACTCTCACCGGCCGGCGGAGGCCCTTCGGCGCCGGTTGGAGTGGCGCCAAGCCCCATCCCGCTGGCCAACGGGGCGCCAACCACTCCGGGACGGGCCTAACCCCTGAAGGTGCGGAGGATTCCACACCTTTGGGGTGGCCCGACGCTGGAGTTCACGCCTCTCTGTCCCGCAGGGTATGGGAGAATCCCGCCACTGATCTTTCAAACAGTGATGGAGCTGCCCTACACTTCTGTTAGCTTCCTTGCTTTTGTTTCAGACTTCCAGCACGTGTGGTTTATCTTTCCATCCCTGGAATTTTTTATTTTATCTTTCGAAACCTTTCGAATTCATTTTGTTAACCAGAGTGAACGGTTCGAAACTTGTTCCAGAAATTTACGTCATCCTCAAAAGTCATCCTTAATGCATTGGCAACCCTCACAGCAGACCTGGCAATGTCTGAGCTTACGTAGTGTAAGAGAAGAAGTTTCAAAAAGTCATCTAACTTTATGAAAAATTGCCAGAACTACAAGTGAGATTGAAGCATATTCAGTCTTAACTCTTAAAGGATCCCTGTCAAATCAACAAGGTGTTTTTTAATCAAGATTCATAAACAAAGGTGCAGCACAGTGAACTGATGATGAGGCAATGATGCTATTACTTTTCAGTTCCATTCCGCCAACAAGCCCCTCCCCACACCCCCGGGTTAATTTTTAAAAGACTAAATATTTTGCAGAATGGATTGTTCCAGAGCGTCTGTATGGTTGAGTTGTCATCCCAAACTGTTCGAATGAATGCAATTCTAAAGAAAAGAACAGCAAATAGTGGAAATATCTGATTTGAAAAACAGGAATGATGGAAATATGTAACGGTTCAGTCAGCATTTGAGGAAGCTCGTACTCAATGTGTAACTCTTCATCGCAACTGGTGGATGAATCCAACCGAAAAGGTGATCTATCTTTCTTTATCAGCTACTAAGCAAGTTACTTTATATTTCCACTAGGCCCTCTTTCTCCCCCATCTCACTCTCCAAGAAGCTGGCTATCGATATTATTTGCCTATAACCACCTCTGCTTGCTTCTGCTGAGGTTATTCCACCATCAGGCCCATTTACCCACCCTCCCATTTTTTTAAATTTAGAGTACCCTATTCATTTATTTTCCAATTAAGGGACAATTTAGCATGGCCAATCCACCTAACCTGCACATCTTTGGGTTGTGGGGGTGAGACCCACACAGACAGGGGAACAATGTGCAAACTCCACACAGGCAGTGACCCGGGGCCGTGATCGAACCCAGGTCCTCAACGCCATGACCCATACCCCTACCAATAGTGCGATCTTCTCTGAAGCAGGTATGTCATCACCTGTGGGCATATCTTTATTTAGCATTAGTGAGGAGGAGGAACAGTTCAGAATGGAGAGTTTGATGCCACGTGAGAAGGATGCAACTGTCCCTAGGTATTACTCCACCCCCAGAGGAAACCTGGCATTGAAATTACCACAAAGAAATAGACCATTCAGCGCAACCAGTCCACATTGGCATTGACCTTCCTTGCAAGAAAGTAGTTTGAATCGCATTTGGCCACCATGTTTCCATGCCCTTTGAGACCTTTTTCCATCATCCATTTCTCCAATCTAATCTTGAATGTTGACAATTTTTCTATCAAATGTCGAAGTGAGTTCCCAAGTCTCAATGCTCCGTAGATAAAGGTTTTGTCCTCTATTCTAAACCTCTTGCATTTGATCTCTGTTAGGGCTTGTCCTCACATAAGCCTGAGAGTCAGGATTGAATAAACTGGTTGGCTGCTCATTCTGTCCAGAAAGCTCATGATCTGAGGCGATTTTCATCCCTAAGGTAGCATGCTCCAGGCTGCGACTTTCTCCTGTTTGCATTTCGGAAGTTTGCTCCTGAACAGCCTGGTGTCACTTTCCAAATTCAATTTGTGTGAAGGGGAGGGGAGGCCCAACACCTTCATGTGCTGCCTTCGAGGAGCAGTAATATCAAGCATGAAGACTGCGGCCGTCACGCTCCACGGGACACCGGATCTGTGACCCTGTTGATCAGCAAAGTGGCTGGCCCAGTGACAGGAATCTGATCATAAAAGCCTTGAAAGCTGCATGCATCCTGACTGCCATGGTCTGGAAGCCAACAAGTGGGTTGTTTTTTCATAGAATCATAGAATTTACAGTGCAGAAGGGGGCCATTCGTCCCATCGAGTCTGCACCGGGCCTTGGAAAGAGCACCCTACTTTATCCCCATGCCTCTACCCTATCCCTGTAACTCAGTAGCCCCACCTAACCTTGTTGGACACCAAGGACAATTTAGAATGGCCAATCCACCTAACCTGCACATCTTTGGACTGTGGGAGGAAACCGGAGCCCCCAGATGAACACGGGGAGAACGTGCAGACTCCACACAGACAGTGAACCCAAGCCGGGAATCGAACCTGGGACCCTGGAGCTATGAAGCAACTGTGCTAACCAGTATGCTACCGTGCTGCATATTTATTCCAGTCCTGTCCTGTCACCAGAGCTCTGTGGAGGGGAAGACACTGTGCAGCCCTTGGCTACTTCTTAGCTGGTATCTGCTGCTGATAATAATGAAACTGTAACATACTCCATCTGTTCCTGCATGAAAACAAAGAATCCATAATGTCGCTACAAAGAAGGACTATTCCCTCCTCCTCATTATCATTAATCTACTTCTGTACCCCTGAGACGAAGGAGACAACATTGCTTCCTGTAGGATATTTCAAAATTGCAATCATGGTCTCTAATGAATATTTTGTGTCAACACCTCTTGCATGAATCTTGGATACATGAGAAGAAGACTAGCGGTTGAGGAACGTGTACAAGTGGCATAAAAAGTCTGCAGGACGAGATGTAGAGATATCAAACAGCCTGTTGACATGAAGGAAGAGTTCTTGGGACTGAGAGGTGAAGTCGTGAATAGAAAGATAAGAGGAAAGTGTCACTGAGCCTCAGTTCTGCAGTCAATAAGATCATTAGTAATCTGTGATTTAATTCTATATACCTGTCCTTGTTCCATATACCGAGGTATTATCAGTCTCAGATTAAAACATTTTTTTTTAAATAAATGTTTTTATTGGGTTTTTTTTTCAGATTTAACATTTAACAATCGATTTAGTATCAATTGCTGTTTGCTAATGAGTTCAGAGTTCCTTGTTTCTAATTTCACTTCTGCAATGTTTGTCTCCCAGATCTAGACTACCCTACCCAACAGGCAGAAATAGATTTAATCTGCCCTTCCTTTTCCTCTTATTGTGTTGAAAACTTTCATTGAATATAAAATCTAAGGTGGCACCAGCAGTGCCAGGGCACTACCCTGCCCAAAGGGGATGCATCTGGGGACCTCCGATCTCTTTGGAGACCTCCACGAGTGCCATACTGCTCCCAGTTTATGGGGACCAATTTTTTTTTTTCAAAAAGTGGGCGAGGCCGTGACCCACGGTAGCCTTCACGCCCACTTCCGGGGCCGATTCTCCCCCCCGGGCGGGACTAGGAGTGCGGCCCCGTGCGTCACGGCCGCACGTCAAGCGTCACGCCGGCTGACGCGGCCAATGACGTCGGCCGCGCATGCGCAGGTCGGACAATGCCAACCCGCGCATGCACAGTTAGCGTCTTTACCCTCAGCCGCCCCGCAAGACGTGGCGGCTTGATCTTGTGGAGCGGCGGAGGGAAAAGAGTGCGTCTGTTACGGACGCACGGCCCGCGATCAGTGTGCACCAATCGCAGGCCTATGCCCCCCTTGGCACGGCCGTCATACTGCCGTGCCAATCGGGCCCCCAGATGCCCCAAATGGGCATTTGGCGCCCGTTTCACGACGGCAGCGAGCAGGTGTGTTTGCTGCCGTGTTGAAACGGGCGTGAAGGCCCGGCCGCTCAGCCCATCAGCCTCGGAGAATCGCCGCTCGCCGTAAAAAACGGCGAGCAGCGATTCGTGGCGTGGGGGGGGGGGGGAGAATAGCGGGAGGGCGTGAAAAATGTCGGGAGGCCCTCCCGCTATTCTCCCACCCGGCGTGGGGGGCGGAGAATCACGCCCATACTTTATTCATAAAATCTCTAATAAACATTACAGAACATTTTGAATTGTCTTGACTGTACAGTTCCATCAAAGTTACACATTCACTTGACTTTCTTCCATTCAATTGGGATGACATTACACACATATCCCTCTTTACGTTACAATTCTTTCTTAAATATTTACATTGTCATGTTTCTTTTATACTTTGGAGTGTTAATGACCCAGACCGAGGGGTTTTACACTGTTACCAGCCCCTCGGTGTACATTTGTTGGAAGACCTTACACAGTGGTCTTTCCCCATTACGCCTTGACGACAGCTGCCCCAAGCTTGAGTGCGTCCCTCAGCACGTAGTCCTGGACCTTGGAATGTGCCAGTCTGCAACACTCGGTCGAGGACAATTCAAGGCACATTCCACAAGGAGATGGGTGATCGTCTCATTTTCCCCCACAACCACTCCGAGGGCAGCATGCAACGGTGCTGAGCCTTCGGGTGCACATGAAGAATCTGACGGTGAGGGCCCTTCTCACCACCAGCCAAGCTAGGTCTTGGTGCTTGTTTGAAAGTTCTGGTGATAAGGCATTCTGCCAGATGACTCTGACAGTCGGCTCAGGGAACCATCCAACGTCCTCCACAGTCTCCTTTTCCCTGAGGACCTCGAGGACATTACGTGCTGACCACTGCTTCATTGCCTTGTGGTCAAAGGTGTTTTTCTTCAATACCAAACAGCGCTCGCCTGAAGTCACCGAGGTGAAGTGATTGAATCCCAAATCCTCAGGTACCTCAGGAATCTGCACATTAAAGTGAGGTTTACTGACCTGCTCTAATATGAAGATTTGCTAAAAAGTGATCCCGCCCATTGTGGGCGGCATTCCTCTTGCAAAGTCTTGCGAGAGTGCATTGAGTCTGGCGAGGTGTTGCGAGCCGGGTCGATCCTGGTAGCGGGGTCTCCGGCTTTCACCGGCCATGCTGTGGTGCGGCGCAGCGAGCTGGTTTTCCGGTGCAGCTTGGCCGGAGGATCGCGCCCAATATCCAAGAGTGGGCCAAACATTACAACTGCCTTACCTGTTTGTCTTAGTAAGACTGTACTGCCCTGCAACTGAAAATGGAGTTTAGCATGCATATAAAATTGAATCAAGTTTTTAAGGTCACAAAGGCGTAATGAGTGTAACTTCACAGAAATACAAAAGATATTAACCAATCTGATCTGCAGAGCGATCGAATCGTGAAAAACATTGCAAAGTATTAAAATTGTTGTTTTCAAAGCAACTAAATGTTAGTTATCATCCTTAAAGTGGTTGCAGAATATCATTACAATGGACGAAGTCTTCAATTGTCAATCCCATTTCAAAATGACATCAAACATCCATGTCCTGCAGTAACGACAGGCAATCAGATTCATTGCAATTGGGATTTTCTTGACAGAAGTGAAATAAGTACCATAGCGCTGAAAATTTGATGAATGTTGCAGAGCAGTCTATAACTGAGCACGTTTTACATTAAAATATAAACATCTGAAAGCTGTTTGCCAATAGTTGTTTTCAGTTTGACTGAAACTAAGACATTCTGGAAAAGTCAGTCACAAACCCTTTGGCAGATGTGACTGAAGCAGCTGTTTGGCAATGGACAGTGACTAGGAGTCATCTTTCAACAAAACTGGGAAAAATTGTTGCTCTTAGACCAAAATCTCAAGTATTTCACGGAGGAAAAATTCAACAACTCCACCCAACCTTTAGCCTATTTTTCCAAAATGATTTTTATTCCTCCAGTCTCTTTTCAGCGCGTGTCATTCACACCCGCGCCACAAGCTGTATGAGTTGCATTTACTGAAGAACTGTAAACACACCCATAGTTTCTCAGTGCAGCTTATTGTTCTCTTGTTGGTGAGCTGTGCTCACTGGCGGTTTAAGTGGCCTTCTCAGTTTATCGGTGACTATTTTGTGAGGATAAGCACCTGTCGGTAACAGAATACAGATAATTGCATCAGTGGTGAGGTGAACAGATTACATGTCACGACTGAAGGGTACTGAGAGCATCAAGTAAGAGAAAAAGACGTGCGTGTCTATAGCACCTTTCACCACCTCAGGCTATCCCAGTGCACTCTACAACTAATGAAGTGCTCTTTGAAGTATGGTTGCTTTTGCAATGTAGGAAACTTGGCAGCCCACAGCAAGCTCGCACAAACAGTAAGGCGATAATGACAGGATAATCTGGGCTTTTTTACGATAAATGAGGGATACATATTGGCCAGGACAATAGGTAAATGTCGACCGAGGAATTCCTCTGAGCTGCCCTGGTTCCACAACTGTGACTTTGCTGGAGGTTCAGCAAAAACCAGCTTGTGAAGGCCCAATGTCAGCTATGGAACATAAGGAAAGAACCCATGGAATATAAGGAAATATGAGGAAAAAGGGCAGTCGACCCACTGCTTCTTCACTATCTACCAGTGAGCAGTTTGTAACACATCCTGGTAAAGGCCTGGGATAATCAGGCTTTCTTATTGGGACAGGAATGGGAAAAGAAGAGAATTGTTGAACAACATTTCTGTTTCTCCACCACAGAAGGCTGCGGAGGCCAAATCACTGAATATATTTAAGAAGGAAACAGATTTCTAGTCTCGACGGTTGTCGAGGGATATGGGGAGAGCACGAGAGAATGCTGCTGAGTTACAGGATCAGCCATGATCATATTGAATGGTGGAGCAGGCTTGAAGGGTCGAATGACCTACTCCTTGTTGTATTCTTTGTTGTAGCCATAAAGCAAAAGAACCAGAGCTGGCGCACATCGGATTCATATGACACAGTGCAGGGGGTTTATTTACAGGATGTTGCTTAAACAGGGTACAATGGTGAACTTCACAAACGTCCCTAAAACACTCCAAAGATGTCATTGCAGAACACATGACATTACACCAGCCAATGGTCTTACTCTGATACATTACATCCCTCACTCTTTGCTCCTTTAGTGTCCCCAGCATTTTTACTTAATCAAACAATTTAACACAAATCCAACTCATTCTGCCATAACTAACATTGTTATGTTACAGATGCATATGTACATTAGTTAGTGTGGACGTCTGTCTTATTTTGGCCGAACACGACGTTCAGGAACTTGCCTGTTCGGGGTACTAGGAATGTTTTCCCGTAGACTGGTCGCTGTTACAGCTGGTGAAACCAACTCAGAAACTATCCATACTCTCTGTGGTGAAAACATTTGGTATAGATTCTGTACGCTCGCTACATGCAGACATAATAGTGTGTTGACGCTGAATTCGTTCATCGCCAGTTCGCACAGTATATGAAATCTGACCCATTGTGGCTAGTATGATTGCTGGAGTCCATTTTTCGCCTGATGTATAGTTTCGCGCAAGGACATGTTTCCCACAAAGACTCTGCTTTTGCAAAGTTTTTCACTTCTAACCACTTGCAGTGACGTTGTTGCCTGGCTATCTTTGAAGTTGAAGGGGAGTTAAAAGGTTGAACTGTGTGTGTAGTTTCCTTTTGAACATCAGTATAGTCGGTGAGCTATGTGTTGTTGAATGCGCAATGTTTCTGGATGTCATTAGAAAACTATTGCACATTTAGGTGGAGAGCCTTTATCCCTTGAAAGCTTCACTGCATGTTTGAGCGATTGTATGACATTTTCAGCTAAGCCATTGGTACTTGGATGTTAGGGGGCAGATTTGATATGGGGATGCCACACCCCTTCAGGTAGTCATCGCATTTGGCTGATGTTAACTGAGTATTGTCATCACCCATGAGTTGTTCAGGTAACCTGAATCTTGCAAATACCTCGTTAAGCCTCCTATGGTCTGTTCCGTAGTTGTCAATTTCATGACGTCAACCTCCGGCCACTTGGGATGCGCATCACTCACAACCACAAACATGTGTCCTTCGACTGTTCTGGTGGGCATTCCCATGGATGCAAAGGTTGTAGTGGAAGTACATTTCTCCATGCAACACAGGATTGACATAACACCACCTTCTCTATTTGGGCATCCAACTTGGGCGATCAGAAGTAGCTTCTCACCAACACCTTCATTCTAACAACACCATGATGGCCCTCATGCAGTTCCAGGATTCTACTTTGCATACACGACAGAATGGTTACTCTAAAACTCCATTTTGTACTATCAACTCAAGATGCCTGGTAAGATAGGGTTTAAGGTCTGGATTCTTTCTGTGCTCTTGTGTTAGAGTGATGTTTTGAAACATGTCTAACAGATTCCCCATCAATGGATCTGTTTGGGTAAATTTTTGCACCTGAGGAAACGTTATTGGAACATTTTCCACATGAGATAGATGGAATATATCATTGACATGTTCATTAGATACCTACTTATCTTTTTGGTCTTGTTGATCTTACTGCCACAGTCTAGACAAAGCGACTATGTTTGCATGATGTTCAGATCCACGATATTGGATGATATGATCGTGTGCTGACAGGATTAGCACCCAAATTTGTAATCGACTAGCAGCGGGTGAAAGTGTTCCCTTATGCAGTCCAAAAATTGGTGTTTAGGTGTGATGGTCAGACTTGTAATATTTTTTGACATTTGGGTAAGCATCCTCACAATCATTCGTCCACAGGCAAGCTTAGTTTTTACAAAGCAACGTGTGAAAAGACTTCAATCTTGTTGCTAAATGTGGTACAAACTTTCCACAGTAATTCAGTAATCCGAGAAATGATCTTAACTGAGTGATGTTCTGCAGTCGTGGAGCATCCAGGATCTCCAATATCTTCTTAGATTCTTTGTACAGACCATCTTGATCGGTGATGTGCCCAAGATAGTGAATAGAAGATTTTAAAAATCCGCACTTCTCCTTCTTGACCCTGAGATTTTGTAGCCTTGAAAGATTAGCTTCCTGGAGCGAGATTCTCCGCCCCGGCCCCGGCAGGGTCGGAGAATTGCCGGGGACCGGCGTCAATCCTGCCTCTGCCGTGTCCTGAAGTCTCCAGCACCAGAGATTCGGCGGGGGCGAGAATTGTGCCGCGCCGGTCGGCGCCCCCCCCCGGCGATTCTCCGGCCCGCGATGGGCCGAAGTCCCGCTGCTGTCATGCCTCTCCCGGCGGCGTGGATTAAACCACCTACCTTACCGGCGGGACCAGGCGGCGCGGGCGGGCTCCGGGGTCCTGGGAGGGGTGCGGGCCGATCTGGCCCCGGGGGGTACGGTGGCCTGGCCCGCGATCAGGGCCCACCGATCGGCGGTCGGGCCTGTGCCGTGGGGGCACTCTTTTCCTTCCACCTTCGCCATAGTCTTCACCATGGCGGAGGCGGAAGTGACCCCCTTCCCTGCGCATGCGCGGATTGACGTCAGCAGCCCGACGCTCCGGCGCATGCGCGGACTTCCGCCGGCCGGTGAGGTCCCTTCGGTCCTGGATGACGTGACGCCAAAGGCCTTCCACGCCAGCCGGCGGGACGGGAACCACTCCGGCGCGGGCCTAGCCCCTCAATGTTAGGGCTTGGCCCCTAAAGGTGCGGAGACTCCCGCACCTTTGGGGCGGCCCGACGCCGGAGTGGTTCATGCCACACCATCACGCCGGGATCCCCCGCCCCCCCCCCCCCGGGTAAGGGAGAATCCCGGCCCAGGTTCTTTACACGCTCTTCACCGTTAGAAACGGTGGTCAAAATGTCATCCAGGTAATATTGCACACCTGATAGCCCGCTCAAGATCTGATCCATATATCACTGGAAGCGAGCCACTGCTGATGTTATCCTGAACGGAAGCCTCCGGTAACATAACAGACCCTTGTGAGTTACTATGGTTAATAACGGTTGAGACTCAGCGCTTTTCGACCTTTTGGCTAAGATCAAGCCCAAGATGAGTTGCGATGACTTTTCTTGTCAGCTTGGCTCTTGCATGACCCTCTTGTGGATACATGAATTGGCTTCAATTTGAATTTGAATTGGTTTTTGAAGTAAGCAATGAGATGGATTAAGGGTTTACCCTGTCCACTCTGCGCATTGCCTTTGTAACTTTAACTTTAAGGATGGGATAAAAACATTTTTTTAAACAACGGTTGAGACTCACGAGCTACAGCACTATGGCTTCACAGCGCCAGGGTGCCAGGTTCGATTCCCGGCTGGGTCACTGTCTGTGCCGAGTCTGCACGTTCGCCGCATGTCTGCATGGGTTTCCTCCGTGTGCTCCGGTTTCCTCCCACTGGTCCCGAAAGACATGCTGCTGTTTGGTAATTTGGACAATCTGAATTCTCCCTCTGTGTACCCGAACAGGCGCCGGAATGTGGCAACTAGGGGGCTTTTCACAGTAACTTCATTGCATTGTTAATGTAAGCCTACTTGTGACAATAAAGATTATTATTATTACATTCATTTGCAGATAGGCTTAATGGAGGTCAATTTTGCTGAATTTTTGGCTACCTTAAAGGCCTGCAGAAAGATCGTCAGTAAGTGGTCGAGGGTACTGATCAGCACATAATACAGGGGCCGAGATTCTCCGCAACCACGATGGGTGGGAGAATAGCAGGAGGTTCGCTCCCGCATCTCCCGCTATTCTCCCACCCCCCAAAATGGCGTGTCCGGTTTTCCGACACGCTGCTCGGAGAAACGCGGGCCGCCGTTTTTCACGGCAGCCCGGAATTCTCCGACCCGGATGGGCCGGGCAGCCTGCCGTTCCTGACCTGTTCACGACGGCGGCAACCACACCGGGTGGCTGCCGTCGTGAACATGGCGTGCCAGGTAAGTGCGGGGCCTAGGGGGGGCGGATCGGGGATCGAGCACCACGACCGTGCTCGGGAGGGGACTGGCCCGCAATCGGTGCCCACCGATCGTCAGGCCGGCATCTCAAGGGGATGCACTTTTTCCCCTCCGCCGCCCCGCAAGATCAAGCTGCCACGTCTTGCGGGGTAGCTGAGGGGAAAGACGGCAACCGCGCATGAGCGGGTTTGAGCTGTGCAACCCGCGCATGCGCGGCTGATGTCATTAGGCTCCGCTGCGGCGTCATTCTTGGCACGCCGGGCCTTGAAGCCAGGGACAAGGCCCGGCCGCTGAGTTTCCCGGTATGGCCCGCCTATCCCTCCGGGTACAGGAGAATAGGGGGCCGGGAGAGGCTTCCAACGACGTTGTGAACCTCTCCAGGTTTCACGACGGTGTTGGGCCTTGCGGAGAATTCCGCCCAGGGTTCGTAGTCGTTTTGAAATCCCCACATATTCGTACTGAACCACCCTTCTATAATACAGGAACAGTTGGGATTTCCCAATCGCTGGTGGTATCAAGCTCAGACACCTGTCTTCAGTACCCTCTCAAGTTCTTCTTCCACTTCAGGTCAAATAACATAAGGCAGGATACATGCTTTCAAACACTTAGGCATGCTGTCTGCCTTTATCTTGAGTTTTACTTCAACCCCAGTCACAGATCCAAGTGACTTGTCGAATAATGTATACTTTCTCAGAAGTGGCTGAAAATCTTTCATAAAATCAACACGATGGTTCATGATAGCCTAGTTTAGCTTAATCTTTTTTCACCAAGACCTCCAAAACAATGTTGGAAAGTTTCCTTGAACAATATGAAGAGACAACTCCACTTTCTGCTTGTTAACCTCCGCAGTCACCTTGATGAAGCCCTTCAGCGGCACAGCCTCCTCGGTATATGTCCTCAAGACTACATCAGATGGCTGTACTGGCAGAAACTTCCATTTCTGAGGTATATAGATTCAGGTATAAGTCATACTGCAGCACCAATTTCCACTTCCATCATAATAGTGTGCCCTTTTACTTGTGGATCGACCCAAAATCATTGCTGGTCTCCTTGTACTGCTAAAATGCTGAGCTTAAATTCCCTAAGCTGACTTGACCTTTGGCTCTCGGTGAGTCTTCAGTTGGATCACTGAACTGGTAAACTTGCCCTGTGGACTTTGCAGTATTTTTTTGGTACACTTCTTTTGTGCTGATGAAGGTTGGTGTGAACAACATATCTTGGCAATGTGAACAACTTTACCACAATTTTAGCATTTATTCTCCTTGCTCCAACAATCTCCAGCCATATGTCCCACTTGGTTGCAATGATAACATGGAAGGTTCTTGGTGGGCCCGCTTCTCACAGACTCTATCTTATGGACATTAACTCAAATTTTAGGGTTAATGCATCTTCAGTCAAGAATTTGCTTTGGATGGCTTTATTCCTGAAGCCACAAGCTAATCGGTCGTGAAGTGTATTATACAGAGTCTGGCCATTTCACAGTACTTTGCCGGCTTTCACAGTGATACAACAAGTTGTGAAATGTTTTCCCCTTCCTCCTGAGCGCGAGGATGCAAGTGGAACCTTTCAACTATTAATAGTGGCTGGGGAGAGTAATGGTCTTGCAGGACCGTCATTAACTCTTCATATAACTTGTCTCCAGCTTTAGCTGGGTGCACTAAATTCTGTTGTAACAGGAATGTTTTCCTCCCAACTGAACTGAGAAAGGTCACAGTATGCAGGTCTGCTGATGTCTGATTGTCTTCATGGTACGACTAGTTGTTTCTGTGCTTCACTATCGATTCCTGGGCAGTAGGTTGCAGAGTCGCAGACCTGTAGAATGGCACAGTGGTCAGCACTGCTGTCTCACAGAGCCAGGGACCTGGGTTCAATTCCGGATTTGGGTGACTATCTGTGTGGAGTTTGCACTTTCTCCCCGTGTCGGTGTGAGTTTTCTATGGATGCTCCTGTTTCCTTCCACCATCCAAAGATGTGCAGTTTAGGTGGATTTGCCATGCTAAATTGCCCCTTCGTGCCCAAAAGGTTAGATGGGGGCCAGGATTCTCTGAGCCTCCGCGCCGCAATCGCGCTTGGCGCGGGGGAGGAGAATGGCGCGTCAGACTCTTGATCGGTTTCGACGCCTTCGCACGATTCTCCGGGGAGAATCAGCACCAGACAGGGGCCATTGAAAGAGGCCCCCGCGGCTATCCTCCGGCGGGAACTCGGCTAGTTCCCGCTGGCATGGTTCACTCACGGTACAACCCGGCAGGCACTCGGAGTGGTGGCTGCAGACACAGTCCGCTTCCGCCCTGGTGGGGAGCGGGGGGATCCAACACCGGGGGGGGCCTCCAGGACGGCCAGGCTCGCGATCGGGGGCCACCGATCGGCAGGCGCACGTGATCTGGGGGGGGGGGGGGGGGTGAGCTATATTGTTGGGGCTGGCCCGCTGTGTGGATCCGCCATATTGCGTGGGGCCGCCGCTACATGCAGTCGTCGTGCACAAGCCCGGACCCGCGGCCGGAAGTGCAGGGCCCCATATCAGTAGCCGGAGCTGCAGGGAGCACTCCGGGGCCCTGCAAACACCCTCAAAATGGAGAATCACTCTGGTCTTTCTCCAGGAAAGTCCAGAGTGATTCGCACCCCGTTTTCCTGCGGGCGTGGGGACATAGCCCCATTATCAGAGAATTCCACCCGGGGTTACTACGTTACAGGGATAGGGTGAGGCATGGCTTAAGTAGGGTCTTCTTTCCAATAGTCAGTGCAGACTTGATGGGCCGAATGTCCTCCTTTTGCACTGTAGGGATTCTCTGAATTACTAGTCCAGCGACAATGCCGTTATGCCACTGTAACCATGAGAATTAACCAAGCATACCCTGCATTAATTGTGCCAGTAATTGTTGTACTTTGGGTATTAGTTTTGTACGGTTGTGATTTAAACTAATGACAGGATATTGGACCTATTTGAAAGAGAAGATCAATCACTTCCAACTGCTGACAAGGGAGTCTAAACCTGCAGCCACCTGTCACACTGGCCGAGCTGTCAATCCAGTGATTTAACGTAAATATTACTATAACTGAAATGAGAACCATATGTAACATCTTTACACAACAACGCACCCTTTATTTGTAGAAGACAGGCACTTGACTTACAGCTCAAAGCAATTCAGTGAGAAAGTCATCACAGACTTACAGAATAAATAAACAAAACAATTGGTTTGTGAAACACAATCCTGAGGGTCCCAGACTCCATCTTGAAAGATGTCCAACATTTCTGGTTGGATGCTCAATTGGATTAAATGGCTAATTATGCCAAATCAAGCGAGATATGCAATTCATCCCACCGTCAGTGGAATTTCCCCCCTGGATAGGGCCTTCCTGAATTTACATGTATGGAGACTGAATTTTGATTACAAAAGGGCATTGGTGTGAGAGTTAGGCTCCTGTCGGCTCGATCATTGCCTTAGGATTTAATGAATGCAAAACGTACAAAGGGAATGTAAACCTCCCAATTAGCGATCATAATGAATAGAATCCTTCTGAAATCCACTTGGAAAACTGACTATGTTGCCAATGTGTGGTCAAGCTAACTCTAATTTGTGGAACTAAAACAAAGGTGCTTTAAGTAGAGTAGCGGGATATCATCAGGAGCACCTGCTACCGATGTAACTGTGACAAAATGTCACGTGATTAAGTAACCGACCTTTCCCCACCTGCAGCTCCAGGGGCTACAGGACAAGATGGCGTCAAAAACAGGGGTAGGTGAGGGCAGAGTGTCGGAAATCTATAAAGAGTTAATGGATTGGGAGAGAGCACTGATAGGGGTAGTGAAGCGCAAGTTGGAGGAAGAGTTAGGGAAGGAGGTGGAGGCTGGGTTGTGGGAGGAGGCTTTGAAGAGAATGAACGCATCCTCTTTGTGTGTTAGACTTAGCCTTAATCAGCTTAAAGTGGTTCACAGGGCGCATATGACTGTGGCCAGGATGAACAGGTTTTTTTGAAGGGGTGCAGGATAGGTGTGGGCAGTACGCGGCTGGGCACGCTAATCATGTCCACATGTTTTGGGCCTGTCCGAAGCTTGAGGGATTCTGGCGGAGATTCTGACGAGGGTTCGCTGACGTTATGACGGAGGTGTTGAGGGTGAAGGTGGTCCCGAGTCCAGAAGTGGCGATCTTCAGAGTATCAGAATATGTGGGAGTCCAGGGGGCGAGGGAGGCCGATGTTTTGACCTTTGCCTCCCTGGTAGGCCAGAGACGGATTTTATTGGAACGGCAGGACTCGGTGCCGCCGAAACCGGGGGTTTGGGTGAGTGACCGAGCAGAGTTCCTCAGTCTGGAGAAGATAAAGTTCACCTTGAGAGGATCTGTGGAGGTGGTTGTTCAGAGATGGCAGCCGTTCATCGAGTTCTTCGGAAACAGTTAAGATGTCAGCAGTGCAGTGGTGGGGGGGGGGGGGGGGGGGGGGGGGGATTAAAGAAGGAGGTAGGAGTTGGGAGCGGGAGGCAGGACGGTGGGGTGTTAGATATTTATTTGTTTTGATTATTTGCATTCCTGTTTGCTTGCTTTTTTATGGTAATGTTTGATGTATTTCAATATATATGCCTCAATAATATATATTTTTTTAAAAGTAACTGAGGTCTGGTGGTTAGCGAAAGTACAACCTTGTGTTGACACTGAGATATAAATAGGCCTGTCAATAAACAAGGATATTTTACAAATAACGGTCCATGGTAGCACTCTTAGGGAAATAGGCAAACCCTAAAGAAACCCCATCCAGACCCTGAACTCAAGAAAAAACATGGGGCAGTGGACAGAGTGTAAAGATCCAGACAAACTTCAAGAGAAGACTGTAGAACTGAAAGGCCAACAAATCCATGGGAAAAGGTTCAGAAGAAAAATAGATCGAAGACTCCACTGTGAATGGAGAAAATGGGTACAGCGGATGCAGGCTGGCGCCCAGCCCTAGAGTCCAGACTGCAGTGAATACAGATTACAATCTGCATGCCAAACTGCAGAAGCAGAAACAGATCCAGAGTTTTGGACAAATGTGAAGTCTATATTAACTTCCAAAACCTTTCTGAAATGCTGATGGCTTAAAACTGGCTCAACATTGGTACAATGGAGGAAATATTCTCCAGGTACAGAACTGCTTCAGGTTTACATAAGAAGAAACAAAAGAAACAGGGACGAGATTCTCTGATCCTGAGGCTAAGTATTGACGCCGTCGTAAACGCCATTGCGTTTTACGACGGTGTCAACAGATCCCCAAGAGCAGCTATTCTGAGTCTAACAGGAGGCCAGCACAGCACTGAAGCGATTCACACCGCTCCAGCTGCCGATACCAGCCTCAAATGGGCGCCACGGGTCTGCACATGCGTGCTGCGACCAGCGCAAATGCGCACATGCACACCACGACCAGCGCAATTGGCCACATGCACAGTGGCTTCCTTCTCCGCGCCGGCCCCGACGCAACATGGTGTACAGCTACAGGGGGCGGTGTGGAGCAAAAGAGGCCCTCAGCCCGCGGGGCCGGCCCGCCGATCGGTAGGCCCCCGATCGCGGGCCAGGCCACAGCGGAGGTCACCCCCCCCCCTCGGGGTTAGAAGCCCCTCCCCCCATCAGGCCCGCCCCAGGTCTATACTTTGCTTTATGTATTAGCGGCTATTGCAGACAACGTAATAGTGAGACAGGCAGTCACTGAAGCTTCAACTCATATAATTATGTCCTCCAAACATGTGGGGCGTGATTCTCCCAGACAGGGAGAAATCGTAAGGCTGGCGTCAAATCCGGGCGGGTTTGACGCCAGCCTCCCCCTCCCCGACCGGGAACCGATTCTGGTCCCCGGTCGGGGCTAGTATGCCGTGGCCGTGAACTCCGGCATCGCGGGCTTAACGAAATTCGTTAAGCCCGCTTGCCAGAGTTTGCGCCGGCTGACGCGTCACATGACGTCAGCCGCGCATGCGCGGATTGGAAGACTCCAAACCGCGCATGCGCGGATGACGTCATCGCGCATTTGCGCGAAACCCCCGCATGCGCGGGCCAGGATGCCCCTCAGCCGCCCCGCAAAGTGATACAGCGGGGCGGCGGAAGGACAGAGTGCGCGGAAATCGGACCCGCTGCCCGCGATCGGTGGGCACCGATCGCGGGCCCATGGCACCCTTGGCACGGCCGTGGTACTGCCGCGCCAATCGGTGCCATGGTTGGCAAGATCGGGACTTTACGGCCGTTTTTACGAACGGCCAGACCAGGTGTGTTTGCCGTTCATAAAAACGGCCGTAAAGGGCTTGGAACTCGGCCCATCGGCCAGCTGAGAATCGCTGCTCGCCGTAAAAAAACGGCGGCAGCGATTCATATCGGGAGTCGGGCGTGGGGGGGGGGGAGAATAGCGGGAGGGCGTCGGACTAGCGTGGCCGTAAAAATTTACGAACCCCGCTATTCTCCGCACCAGTGTTCGAAAAAAAAAAAATAATCGACAGAGCACAATTTAAGAAGAGTAAACAAAAACTGGGTGAATGCATGGATTCTGTGGTGGTTTGTGGTGATTGTCCCATTAAGGGCGACACAGCAGAAGAGGGTCACCTGGTTTGAGGGACCAATTGGGACTGAGAGTGGGTAAACCCCAGGTGCTGTAGCACTCCCTTACACAGAAGCCATCTAGAAGACACGTGGAAGATGTGTAGGGACTGGGGCAGCTGGTGGGCTGCTCTTGGGCAGTTGGGGGAGGGGGATGGAGGAGGGGGGCAGAGTTGGTTGCTGGCCTCTGTACAATGTTTCTAACTAATAAATACCTTTTTTTGTTTCTAATGAAGTCTGTGAACATGCATCTTTACAAATTCATTTATAAGTGACGTCTGCATGCTCGCATAAAATTGCGACTGCAGGATCCTCAAAGATGAATTAATACCCGATTGTGCAATAGTTGGGACCTTGGATGAAACCCAATCAGATGTCTTGCAAATGAGGGAAGGTTTATCTCTCACAAAGGCAGTCCAGCTAGCATGGCAGGCCGTGCTTGGGAAGCTAAACAAAATGGTTTGTCGTGGGGCAAGTGAATGTCCCGGGAAAAAATGTGTGAGACGATTCAATACGCCAGACAGGAAAAAGAAATCACAGTGAAAAGAAACCCTGTAAAATTGGGAAAACGTGTATCACTTACCGTATTGAAATACTCTCCGTGTCTGGAAAACCCTACACAAACAGGATGAGTGCCCAGCAGGGGGAGCAGAGTGCCACCCCTATCGGAAGACATTTTAAAACTGTCTGCCGATCTACAATAGAGCTCACAGGAAGAAAGGGAAAATGACAAGGCTAATTCAAAGCCATGAAGCGAAAGAGCAACTGTAACTTTCCTCGGAGAAGCGCGCACCTGAGACGTACATGGGCTGTTAAAATTACCTGCGGGAATTCAATGGCAGGTCTCGTGAAAGTTTTAATCTGCTCTTTCCTTTCTGTGAAGCCCCCCCCCCCCCCCCCCCCACACTGCCCCATACCTCCCCCCCCCCCCCCCCCCCCCCCCCCCCCCCAGGCCCACAAAAAGTTGTGAATGGTATGCTGTTGCTGATCCTGCAATAAGGTTTTAGGCCACCCATTCCCTGACACCATTCCGGGAGCACTCCGGAAACTCACTTATCCAAGTGCTTGGGGACTGTTTCTTCAGTTCCAAATATGGCTTCCTGCTACTTGACATTGAGCTCCTGCCTGCTCATCAGCTCCCGCTGATACACCATCAATAACACACGACGAGTGATGAACGTAACTGAGGCTTTAATACACTAAACAGCAAGCCTGCTGCCTCTGGACCCGAACTGGGTCGGAGGTGGAGACTTGCCACCTTTATATATAAGCCTGAGGGGAAGAGCCACAGGCGGAGCCAGCCTGGACAAGCCTAGGCATGCACAATACAATACAATGCCATACAATGCAATACCGTGGTTAACCACACCTACTTCCCTGTGGCTTTTGGTGGGAATTAACTGGGGGGCGAACCCTATGAAGACTGGGAGTTAAAATCTCCTGGGCCTCATGCTGACAAAAGTAAGAAGGGTTTTTACTGCTCTGTTTGGCTCCCAGTCACTTGATCCACGCGTCAAGTTAAAATAGCAACTAAAGTGTTTTTATGGGAATCACTGAGTGCCTCAGGTTCTCTGTTACAAGTACCTATTTGTGACCTCCCTTTTCTTTTACCCTCCAGCCTGCCAAACATCTTTTGCCAGCTGGAAAGACATCCTGTGGCTCAGGAACTTTTTTTTTTCCCTTGCGTAGTTTGTTAAAGGGAAGCTGGAATATGTTGAACCGACCACAAAATGTTGAGCTCCCTTCTGCTGGGGATATTTTGATCCGGCCTGCCACTGTACAGGCAGGAACTTGGAGATCGCACTCAGTGCGACAAGCCAGTTGTGAGTGATTGATGGGCTCAGGGTCCCAGCAGGTTTCACACTTAGCAATTCCAGAGAAACCTGGTGAAATGCTGGACGCACCACATAAATCGGACCTAACATTTTTCTTGGTGCCTGTTCGAAATCCAGACTTATTTATTTAGATACTGAAGCTTGTGAGCGTGAACAGACTGCAAGCTGCAACTTCACAGCTTCAGGAATCAAATGAGCTGCAGCATTCTAGGCAATAGCAGCAAACCCCAATCCATTTTTGGACAAGGGACCGCTCTAACTTTCCACTTTCACACTTCACTGGTGTTGTGTTGAAAACATATTTTGTAAAGATCGAGACTGCTTGCTGACTGACAAACAACGTTTTCACCCTGCTTCATTCAGAAGGCAGGAAGAACTTTCTGAATGGGGACCACAAGACTATATTTATACACGGCCAGAGATTAATGTAGATCTACCAAGTCTGTGAAAGGACATTGTAATGCATTGACCTTGCTTGTTGAGAAAATGAATACATTTCTGTCAGGTTTCGGAACAGCCTCTGAAAAAAAAACAGATAAATGTTCTTCTTTGTTCTTCCCCCCTTATCATGTTTCTTTTCAAAACCAATTACTTGTATAAAGAATTGTGCTAAATATTCTTACTTTAAGGCACCATTGTTCATCTCTCCGAATATTTGTGACCCAATGAATGCTGATTACATCAGTGAGGGAAACAAGCTTGTAGAAATCTCAGAGCCTGACAATGGGAGGGACTGGAATGAACACACACAATTGAAACTATTAGGGTTGCTGAAGTATTTTAAGTTAATGAATGCATATACTGACAATTAATCTCCCTCATGCTGTTTGGAGCAGTCAACTTCTTTCAGCCAGCTCCTTTCAGAACATGATTGAATAGCTAAGGGTGCAGTCAAATTATAATTGTCGTGTTGGTGTGAAATGTTGCACTTCGCATCAACACCCCTGTTTTCGTGCAAATATAACTGGAATTCCGAGATATGGTCCGATTTTACATTGGAGCAAAGAAACAATTAGGGCCAGACTGTTCAGGTTAGATGTTAGGAAATACTCAAAGGGTGGTGGAGGTTCAGAACTCCCTCCCACAAACAACAGTTGAAGTTAAAACAGTTGTTAATGATGCGCGATCAATAACTACAGAAACGAAGGAGTAGTCCGAATCGAAGGCTTTAATCTACAAGATGCTCGAGTACAGAAAGAAGGATGGCCGCTGGGAAACACGGGTTCTTATACCCCGCCTCATTGAGCGGAGTTACCTTACGTCTTGACCAATGAAAAGGCAAACACTTGGGCCAATGAGAAGCGAGCCTTCTCCACCAATGGTAGCTCACATTCCCAGGTATCATAGTACCTCTAGTCATACTACCACAGTTAATTTCAAATCAGCGATAGATTTTTGCTAAGCAAAGATATTAAGGGATATGCGCCAAAGGCAGATACATAGAGTTAGGCCATAGACCAGCCATGATCTCATTAAATGGCGGGATGAACTCGAAGGGCTGGATGGCCTACTCCTGTTCCTATGTTCCTGTTATAACCCTCACAGAGACCATGGGGGAAACATTGTTAATCTTCCCATAGGACCCGAAGAGCACGAGCTTCCCAGAGAAAGGTCGGATGCCACCCAGCTGAAGCTAGTTACAAACGAACATAAAAGCTGGCCCAAAGCAGGGTCTGGTGTGGTTAGTTTTCCCAGCAAGGACTGTACTGGGAGAGAGTTGCTGCCTTGAACAGAATATTGTAAATAGTTAAATAAACCTCTGATCTCTTACTGCTGGCTTCCTCAAGTTACTAAAGTTCCTATGTAAAGCAAGAACCTCTGGAGGACGTAGTTTTACTGTACTGTGCTACTGTGAGACTTGCCACCCAGTACGTCCCAAAAGGGTCTCTGCACAGAGGAGAATTTTGAAGAAATTGTAGAAAATAGTGATGTCTTGAATTATAGGCAGCACATATTTATTCAAAAGCTTGTTCAAAGAGGTAGATTGTAAGGAGTATCTTAAAGAAGGAAAAGGAAGTGAGGGGCGATGAGGTTTCAGCGATGGAATTCCAGAGCGTGGGGCTTCATCCAACTGAAAGGACAACCACCAGCAGTGGAGAACATTGAGAAGAACAGATGTCTCGGAGGCTTTATAGGGCTGGTAGAGATTGCAGAGCTCGGGAAGAGAAAGCTGGGCCATGGAAGGATTTTAAAACAGGGGTGAGAATATTAAACGACAGAGGTCATTTAACTAGGAGATCGGTGAGAGCAGGAGGTGAGTGAATTTGGTGCGAGTTCGGACACAAGTAGCTGAGTTTTGAATGAGAACCCGGGAGTAGGGTCTCCCGGCTTTTATTGGCCATGCTGTGCCACATCGAGCTGCTTTCCGGGCACAGTGTAACCATTGGATCACGCCCAAGAAATCAATAAAACATGTATCTCGCGTGTACATAATATATGTAATGGAATATTTCACAGCTTCTACAAGGAAGAGGCCTGGACACGGTACAAAGAAGAATGAATTTTTAGGGGTCACTTGGAGAGCCTGTATTACGCAGGGCTACAACTGTTGTTTTCTGTTGCACTTTCTATATATCAAGCAAGTGGGAGACTCCAAGGGAACATTTAGATGGCCATTTACCTAAAACACCTGCCTGTCTTCCATTGACTTGGTGGCAAAAAGTCACCGGAATCCTGTGGAATTTCCTCGGTAGGCTCTTTTACAGGACTTTTGAAGGCAAGTCACAGAGATAGGAGAGTGGTTTTAAAACAAGTATCCACAATGCAGGGGTTTAGTGATGAAATAATCAGTTGCTGATGGTAGAGCAAAAGGTGTACTGAACAGTGAGGGAAGTGGAGATACACGTGACTGCAGGAGGGCACTCAGATAGCGCAGAGTGAATTTGTGAATGTATTTGAAGAAGTGGGAAAGGAACTTGGAATTTTTAAACAGATGTACAAAAAGCTAATGGAGTTCTTCAGGGATGTGGGTGATGGGTGTATAGGTCTTTGCGTAGCAGTGACCATGGACTGCAGATTTCGAGCAAACATGTGAATTGTGGAGGTTATGAAAAGTTAACTCTTCAGCTGATGAAGATCTGGATTAGAGTTTCAACATTGGATTGGAAGTGGTAGCTCTTGAAGCAGACAATTCTCAAAGTGGAGAAGTGCATTCGTGGTGACACCCTGAGTGAGGAGAAATACGAGCTTGAAAAGAATACCATGGATGTGGAGGTAGATGCAGTCCAACAGGGTAAATGGGAAGATTGATGGAGTTGGAGCTAGAGACACATGGAGGATGGTGGGATCTAAAAATCGGTTTTGCGAACACCAATCTGAAGGAAATTGCAACTTATCCAAGGCTTGATGTTAGGCAAGCTGTTGGAAGATATACTAACAGTCTTAATAATGGAGAGGGAGAATTGGGACCTCAGCTGGAACACCTACCATTTAACTGCCTTTTACTTTTAGTTATCTTACTTCATCATATCGTACTTTATTTTAAAGGATTCATTCGAGCAGTTATATTTAACTAATCATTATCTTAAATATATTTTGTTAACAGATTTGAAGGCCACTCATACATCTCAGTTTTTTAGCCTATCCTCGAAACCTTTGGACTACAGAATCTTGCTAATGGATGAAGATCAAGATCGCCTATATGTGGGCTGCAAAGATCACATTCTGTCTCTCAATGTAAACAGTGTCAGCCAGAATCCTCTTACTGTAAGTTTCCTTCCTGAGGTTCTTTGTACATGGAAATGACTTCTGATTAATGCTGCTCCTTCTTAGATTTCCATCTGCCTTTTGTCGTAACACTGTTGCAATGTGATATTGTACGGACCACCCAGTGATCTATGAGCATTATTGGGTGTATCGAACTGTTCTGGCATCCTAAGATGTGACAGTAAGCTTCCTATCATGTTTCCTCTGGGTTTTAAGAAGCTCCAGCCAGTCCAGGAAATTCAGGAGCTGCTTTTAATAGGAAATTCCTGACCATAATCATGTCAACACATCCAAAAATCATACAATATTGCATTACCTTCCAAATAAACTGATAATAAAAGAATGATTTGTTAAAGTACCAGAAGACGACCGATTCAAGTGGCTTGGGCGAATTCCTGCTTTTTTCCTTTTTATGGCAGGAATGGAGGAAGGCTCTTCACCTGATACCTCTTTCTAATTGACCTCTCCTCCCCAACAACCTTTCTGTTGTAATAATACCTAACCGAAACATCTAACAAAAAGCACATTGTGGAGTCCCATCTACATTGGTTGTATTTTTCATTTATTGTGTCCTACATTGCTTTAATGGTGTGTTGAAGTACTGTGATATCTTTCATCAGGTTCACTGGCCAGCATCAAGCAATAAAATGGATGAATGCAAAATGGCTGGCAAGGATCCAAATGTAAGTAGCAAATGTTTAGATTCGCCATGTGATGATGGATATTTTTTTTGACAGACACGGAATGACTGAGAACTGCAACAAGGAAATGGGCCACTTGGCCCAAACTACCCATATCGGTGTTTATCCTCCATGTGAGCAGTGATTCTAATCCCAAGAGCCTACCCTGTTCCATGTCCCATTATTCCACTTTCCTTTTGTTACCTCCCAAATAATTTAATGTTGGCATGGTTTCTGCTGCAGTCACAACTCTCGGTGTAAACACATTTCCAAAGTCTCTCTCTCAAGTCTCTTCCATTTGATCCTAAATCTATGTTCTCTTGTTCAAGACTCCTCAACTATGAAAAACAATCAATCTCTAGCCATCTGTCCCCCATCTGTTCATAATTTGAAACACCACTGTCAAATTATCCCCTAGCCTGTTCTAATGAAAGTAGCTTCCATTTTTCAAACACGTCTTTGTATTTGTACCAAGCCTGTGCTTGCTGGCCTGCATTGGCTCCCAGTCAAGCAAGGTCTTCCATTTAAAAATTCTCATCTTTGTTTTCAATTTCCTCCATGGTGTGCCCCTCACTACCTCTGAAATCTCCTCCAGTGCTACAACCATTTAAGATATCTGCACTCCTCTAATTCTGTCCTCCTGTGCATTCACAATTATTATCCACCATTGGCAGCTATGCTTCCAGTTGTCTAGGCCCCCAACTCTGGAACTCCTTTCCAAACCTCTCGGCCTCTCCACCTTGCTTCCCTTTTTCAAGACATGTCTTAAAACCTACCTCTTTGACTAAGCTTTTAGTCATCTGTCCTACCATCTCCCCATGTTTCTCGATGTCAGACTTTGTTTTATAATGCTCCTGTGAACCATTTTGGAACATTTCATTATGTTAAGGTGCCATATAAATATATGTTGTTTTTTGTATTTCCTCAGACTGAATCTGTGCTGTATCCTATCTATTGCCTCAAAGATTTTGGATAGTGTGGAGCGAGACCTTGCACATACCAACTGCGATCTTAATAAAATTCCATGTATATTTCATGTACATTTCAACTATTCCAGCTCTCTTACCATTAAAACCCAGTATTTCAGCAACAGTCTTTTAAATAGTCTCAGCCACTGAGGCACTGCTCTTTTTTCTTTGTGAACCTGAACCCACAAATACCTCTGTTCTTCTACATTGCTCAGCCTTCCTCCATTCAACGTGTAATAATACACTTATCTTCTTTATCAAAATGTGCCACTTTGCATTCACCACATTTGAATTCCATCTGCCCATTTTTTGCCCCTTCGCCTAATTTATCAATATGCTCTAGTAGCTTCCTAAGGTCCTTTTCAATATTCGTTCAATGCATAACTGCCTGTTTTGAAGAAATGCTGGGCGGTTTTTGGACTTGAAAATCAGGCAGGGGGTGTGGCTGACAAGAAATGGGCACCTCAGCTGCCCCGTTAAGGCTCAAGGACTGCCTGCTGCCCGGCTCAGGGAGGCCTGTAAATGGACAGGCAGCCTTCCAACTCAAAGAGGCCTAAGGTTGCTACACTTTGTAAACTGGGATCCTTTGTCATTTTAGGACCCCAGGAAAAAAATCAGGGTCAAAGG